>NC_092371.1:95662634-96303815 GCF_030028105.1 Mobula birostris | reverse complement strand
TCTGAATAGAAGCTCGTTTCTTTAGAGCAGAGATGAGGAGGAATTTCTTTAGCCAGGGGGTGCTACATTATTCAGCTATATTTTATGGTACATCTTAGGTCTTGCTTTGTGGGTTTATGCGGTTTCAGTTGGGTAAACTATTCAAACAAGGCAAATAAGAAAATATATGTACTTGGACCACAATAAGCTCATTGGCTCTGTTATAGAACATAGAGCATAGTACAGCACGGTACAGGCCCTTCGGCCCACAATGTTGTGCCGACCCTCAAACCCTGCCTCCCATATAAGCCCCCAGCTTAAATTCCTCCGTGTACCTGTCCAGTAGTCTCTTAAACGTCACTAGTGTATCTGCCTCCACCACTGACTCAGGCAGTTCATTCCACGCACCAACCACTCTCTGAGTAAAAAACCTTCTTCTAATATCCCCCTTGAACTTCCCATCCCTTACCTTAAAGCCATGTCCTCTTGTACTGAGCAGTGGTGCCCTGGGGAAGAGGCACTGGCTATCCACTCTATCTATTCCTCTTATTATCTTGTACACCTCTATCATGTCTTCTCTCATCCTCCTCCTCTCCAAAGAGTAAAGCCCTAGCTCCCTTAATCTCTGATCATAATGCATACTCTCTAAACCAGGCAGCATCCTGGTAAATCTCCTCTGTACCCTTTCCAATGCTTCCACATCCTTCCTATAGTGAAGCGACCAGAACTGGACACAGACACAGTTATGCATTCAGCTTGGCTTACTTTACACTGTATATAAAATATTCCGGATGTTAATGTTCTTTGCAACATCTGTGTCCTGTGCACAGCAAACTTTGTTATATTTTTTGCTAAGTTGGCAGCACTGACAAGCCAGTAATTTTTGCCCATCCGTAATGAATTTGAGAAGATGGTGATGAGCCACCTTCTTGAGCCACTGTAGTCCATCTGGTGAAACTACTCCCAAATTACTGTTGGTTAGGGAGTTCTCGGATATGGAGCTAGCAGTAATGAATGGGTTCTGGGTTGGGAGAGCTGTTGAAGTTAAATTAATAATGTACTTTGCAGCTTCTGTGTGCCAGTGGTGGAGAGGTGAATGTTTACTTTGATGGTTGGAGTCCTAGACAGGTGAGCTTCCTTGTTTTGGGTGTGTTGAGTTGTTTGAATATTATGGAGCTGAAGCCTCTGGGCCAGTGAAGAGAATTCTATGACCCCCCCCCCAAAAAAAACTTCCCAGTGTGTCTTGCAGATGGGATAAATTCTGTGAGGTGTCAGGAGAAGATCACAGGCAGTCAGAAGTACAGTCTGTAGTCATAAACAAGAGAAAATCTGCCGATGCTGGAAATCCAAGCAACACGCACAAAATGCTGGAGAAATTTAGCAGGCCAGGCAGCATCTATGGAAAAAAGAGTATAGTCGTTTTTTCAGGTCGAGACCCTTCATCAGTCCCTCCATCCACCTTCTAACTCTGACTCCTCATCTTCTTCTCCAGTCCTGGTGAAGGGTCTCGGCCCGAATGTTGACTATACTCTTTCCCATAGATGCTGCCTGGCTTGCTGAGTTCCTCCAGTATTTTGTGTATGTGCCCAGTCTCTAACCCACTCTTTCAGTTGCAGCTAATCTGGTTGAATTTCTCTCAGTGGCAACACCCTGGGATGTTGATGTTGTGGAATTTAATGACTGAAAGCAATAGAATATCTAACGTACAGTTGTACTTGGCCTGAATGTTGCTCAGGTCTTGCTGCACAAAGGTATATATTGCTTATATTGCTTCACTTATCGATGAGTCATGAATGTGCAATAATCAATGAATACGATCATTTCTGACCTGATAGTGGAAGGAAGGTCAGTGGTGAAGCCTCAGAAGATGGTGGTCATGGGCACAGGCTCAGGAGATCTGCGGGAGCAAAGTCCTGGGATTGGGATGATTGACCTCTAACAGTAACGTTGCAAAATGACTTCACTCATTGGAGTGTTCTTCCTTCTCAACTCATTTCTGGAATTCAGCTCTTTCACTCTGTTTGGGCCAAAGTCTGCAATTTGTTCTGTATTATGTGGTCCAGGCAAAATCCAAACTGTGTATTGATGAGTGGGTTCCTGGAGAATGAGTGGTGCTTTTGAGCACTGTTGATGATACCTTTCATCATTTTGTTCATGACTGAGTGGACTGACTAGATGATGATTAACTGGATTGGATTAATCCTGTTCCATGTGTCAGATTTATTCTGGAACAGTACTGTTACAACCTGGCTGTAGATGCAGCTAATTCTGAAGACGAGATGTCTGGTTTCATACCTTTGCTGTACTTCGTGCTCTCTGTGGTTCTGGTTTCTATCATCTGAAGTGAACTGAACTGGCTGAAGACTAGTTCTGTGATCTTGGGATGAAGACAATGTTATGAGGGCAGTGCTATTACCATTCTTCTGCTGGTTTGTACTCTCCATTTACGTAAAGGGTCAGGTGCTGAATGAAGTTGCACTAATTATTACACTTCTATTTCAGCCTGCTCCCTCAACAGAAAAAGAGGTATCACGCGTCTCAGCCCCCGTCATTGTATTTAAACTCCCAACACCAGCTCCAAGGAAAGCATTTAACATACAGGTAAGAGATGGCACTGACTGGGAACAGTGCTTCTTAATCCTCCTTCTGGTCTTTGCAAGTTCAGCTTGAATTCCAAGAATGTTGTCTAAGTAGCAATGGCTTGAGTTAACATTAAACTCCCAAAATCTCCTTGGGAATACCCTGCTTACCAAAATACTTAACTTTCTGGATGACTGGAGCCTCCTGGAGGTGGAAAGGTGTGGTGTCATTGTTAGCCTATTTATCATCAAGCAATATTTTAGTCTTGTCAAGTGTTACCATAAAGAATATAACATTCTCCCTGTTACAAATTCCATAAACAGTCTTTGGGATATACTATAACTGCAAAAAGTCAAAAGGGGAATGCAAAGTTAATTTAGAACAATGTTTAAGTCTATGTAAGTTAGCAGTCTAAGAGAATTTACGTCTGCTTTCTGTGTGTGTGTATTCTCTCTGCTCAACTTCAGGTGAGCACTGAGCCAGCCATGTACATAGAAGTGGAAAACGAGGTTCCAACAGTCACAGGGTGGAAACTCAGCCGGCTAAAGTGCATGAGAGAAGGCAAAGAGTGGGACACACTACTGACAAGTCGAATCCTTGCTGCTGCTGGAAGCTGGTGAGTATTGAGAAAGGTCTGATGGTGATAATTCTGAGAGTTGATGTACAGAACTGCTGGGTGTTAATTCTGGGACAGACTGAATGACTGTGTGTACCCCTGATCAATTTGTACATGGAACTGAAAGAGGGAAAAATTATATTTATTTGTAGTTCTCTAAAGTAGTTGAGCTTTTAATTTTATCATGGAGAGGCATACAATCTGTACCTACGGTGTTAAGACCTGCAGTATATCAGCCTCACGTCTGTGTGAAGTTTGTATGTATGATCCATTAATTTTTATATGATTTAGTAATTAAATAAAATGCAGTAATTGCTGCAGTCTCCTCTGGTTTACTTTCCTGTAAGCTGCTAAAGGTACGAGGGGTGATTGATAAGTTCGTGGCCTAAGGTAGAAGGAGTCAATTTTAGGAAACCTAGCACATTTATTTTTCAACATTTTCCCCTCCTACATTTACGCACTTAGTCCAGCGGTTGTGGAGCATACAGATCTTGGACTTCCAGAAAGTGTCCACAGATGGATGATGAGTTATACAGCGCTCGTTACATATACATGCAGGTTAAAGCTTTGAGTGATTATGCAGAAAGTGTGAAGTTAATAACTCATCTCCTTCTACCTTAGGCCACAAACTTATCAATCACCCCTGATGAGTTATTAACTTCAAACTTTCTGCATAATCACTCAAAGCTTTGAACTGCATGTGCTTGTAACGAGAGCTGTATAACTCATCTCCGTCTACCCTAGGCCACAAACTTATCAATTACCCCTGCTGTGGACACTTTCTGGAGGTCCAAGATCTGTATGCTCCGCAACCGCTGGACTAAGTGTGTAAATGTAGGAGGGGACAATGTTGAAAAATAAATGTGCTAGGTTTTCTAAAGTTGACTCCTTCTACCTTAGGCCACAAACTTATCAATCACCCCTGTATGTGGTTTTGATGCAATTATTGTTTTAAGATAGATGATTTATGTTAATTTAATGTGACTGGCTACATGTTGCTAATACAGTTTTACAAAAGTATTTAAAAAGGTCACTTGGTCAGTATGATTGGTACTGGGTGGTCATAGTATATTTTGGGAGATGCCATAACCTCCCCCACCTCCACCCCACTCACATTCTAGGAGATAGTGCAAGGGAGGGAAAAACAATGAAGATTAGTATTGAGACTCAAGTAGTGCAGCCAATAGCTTTAAGATTTTTTTTCAGTATGACAATAAACATCCTTAAACTATGTTTTCTTTTGAAACAGTTCCAAGTGAACCTCAAATAGGGCAACTTTTTTCTGTGCAGTAGTGTAAGTGGTCTGTTCTTGTTGCACAATAGAAATTCTTGCTGCCAGGCCCTGGGCAAAGAGAGAAGCAAACTGCAGTAAGAGAAATAAACTTTAAACAGTGGTACTGTGCCAGTTGTGAAGAGATGCAGCTGGTCTATGTTCTCATTCACCCCCTGGTATATTTAGCACATGCTTTATCTGAGATACAACATTTAAGCATAGCTGTGTGCTGAATGAGGAAGAATGATATCAACTCAGTTTAAACGGGGAAGATTAAAGTTTTTTAATGGAAAGACCTTTATGTTTTCTGATCAACACCTTGCCAGAAATACTGGGACCATGAATGAATAATCTTTCTTTGCGCTCTAAGATTCTGAGATTGGTGTGATTTATTCATGAATATTTTACTGTTTGCACTGGCCTTTTGAGATGCGCGCTTTAAATTTTAAAAGAGAAAGTTGATCCACTGAATAGTGTTTCTCAGAAATTAAATTAGTTTCAAGGAAAACTTGCTGAGCTGTTGCAATACTTTAAAATCCTATCTATAGATAGCCATTCTTTGGGTTTACAGGCAATGATTCACAATGATCACTACTGTGACAGTCCATTATTCAACAGAATTATATCTAAATTGAGTTTTCTAGGTATTTCTTCATAGACTTCTTTCAGCTCTGATGTACTGTGAGAATTAGTGCAGTCACTTTCCAGATGTGATATAAATAGACATATAATGACTAACCAATTTATAATACAGAAAATTCAGAAGAACAGAAGTTTTTCTGCGTATTGAACTTCACTTGTCAGTTCAGTACAGAGGTTTCGGGTGAGAGTGATTCCACTGCACTGTGTGTCCTGTGAGGTCCAAATCCTGGACCTTTGGAACTTGGCTCGACTAAAACACAAGCTATTGACAGCAGACTCATGCGTGATATGCTAAGGATAAGAACATTTAGACTAATTGTTGGCTTGTAATGTGGGACAGAAGCTGTAGGACTTTATTAGTAGGTCAGGTGGAAAGTATTTCACTTCTCATATGTTATACTTCACTTGAAAAAACAGTATAATTTTGTGTGTCCCTTTTCTTGGGGCTCCAGTATTCAGAATTAGTTTTGGAACACTGTTCAGGTATTCTTTAAACGAAAGCCTTCACTTGGGCTAATTTGACTAACTTGACTCTCTATACTCATCTTTGGCGATATTTTTCAGTCTCTGGTTAACATAGATTACAGATTTTGGTTTGTAGAAGAGAGTTCATACTTCCTGCTCCACTTGGTGTGTAAAATAGATTGTTAATTTCATCCCCAGTCCCAGACTTCACTGGTGAAGTAGTTTCTCTCCGCTGTAGTCAATTGGATTATAGATGTTGAATGAGAAGGACACCTCATCATACCAAGCATGAAGGACTATATCTGTGGTTGATGATAGGTCTATTTTCAATAGCTTCAAAGCAACTACAGGAGTTCCTTTGGCAGCTTATCGGGCCAAATCTTTTTCAACTGCTTCCTGGATTGAGGTCTTTTGCCTGTGAACGGGGTCTGTTTTCTCTAGAGAGGCTTAGGAGAGATTTGATAGTTTATAAAATTGGGGCAAAGATAAATGGCTAGTATCTTCTTGTACACTCGAAATGTCTAGTACTAGCTGGCATGTATTAAAGGTAAGAAGGATACAATGGAGATGTGTGATTACATAGAACAGTGGAGGCTTGAAGAAGATAGCATAGGAGCGTTTAAGAATTTCCTTAATAAGTGTAACTGTGTGCAGAAGGATATGGGCAATGTGTGGAGAACAGGGACCAGATTAATTGCACTATACAACACATTTCTTCAAAAGTGTTGATTCCTCAGAATTTTTTTTGGTTTATGGTATACCACTTGAAGCTGAATACAAACATAATTTCAGACTACTTGGAAGTAGGAATTTGGAGAAATAAGTGAATACTTTAATTGCACAACAGTGCGACACTTTGCAATAGTTCAACTAAGCTAAAAATGTTGATGATTTTCATCTGTACACAGTGTCTGAGGCTTCTTGCTGAAGTGTCCAATGATAACAGACAGCATTGATAGATTCCAGTTGCCCTGATACCGTTTCTCCATGACTGCAATATCATGCAGTCATGATATACCTTTCACCATGTAGGGCACTGACAGCGCCAAGATTTGCAGGGACAAAGTCCAAGTAGGAATGCAGAAAATGAATCTTTAGTGACATGTCGCATTTCATGGTTTTGTATGCTGAAGCATGTAGTCAACCAGCTGCACATTGTTTGGTGTTCTTTGGTTGCCAAGAAAATTTTCAAGAGTATCCTTGAAAGACTTCCATATAGTTTTCTCTGTTCCCACTAGAAGTTCCTCGAATTGCCTGTGATTGATAAGTTGTTTGATCTGTGGACCAGTGAAAATGCCTTTCTTAATTTTGGTATCAGTTATTTTGGGAAACATCTGTCTCAAATATCAATATCCTTCATGGAAATTTATAGCCTTTCTAAAACTTGTTCTGGCATACAGCATCCGCCCTGCCTAAGCATACCCAGGTATGCCTGGAGAAGATAGAAAACCTTTCAGCTTACATTGTGGGCAACATTTTAATTGACTTGAATTATGAATTGAAATTACAAATATAGGAGATTTAAAACAAAAAGGGTGTGTGATAGGGAAATTTCATGGTGATTTTTATGATCAGCAGCTCCAAATCCATAAAATGCACCCAAAAGTATTCAGGAAACAACATCTTTGTTGTCTGGTGTTAGGAGTCATTGGCTTCACGGGTTGGACACAATATCATGGCCTAAAAGCTTGACCTGTGCTGTACTGTTTTATGTTCTAATTATTTGCACATTGTTTTAAGTCCATCCTTTTTTAGGATGTAGCTGTCAGCATTTATTGCCCACCCCAAATTGCCAGAGGGTGGTGGTGAATTGTTCTCTGTCCTTCTGGTAGAACTGCCCCTACAATGTTTTAAGTTAAATTAAAAATAATTTCTAAATTAAGGCAAAAGTTGTTTCACAGAATGAAATAAAAAATTAGGGGAAGAAACACCAAAAAGAAACCTATAAACGTTAGGGGTATGCTCAAGGACTGAAATTCAGACTACACAGAGTCATCACGAACCTTAAAAGCCAAAATTGTGGCATAGATCAATTAAACCAAAGAGGAATTTCTATTATAGATAACCTATAATGAGGCCATGTTGAAGGTATGGGAATATATGTATGTTAAAGTAAGGATGGTGTCACTTAAACTAGGTGGTGGTGTTCGTCTGTTGCTGAATCCTCTACCTGGGTGTAGGTATCAAGGATTTGGGAAGTGTGAAGTTAGTGTAAAATGGGTCGTTGATGGTTGACGTGGGCTCGTTGGACCAAAGGACCTGTCTCCGTGCTGCAAGTCTCTCTACTGCTTGTGTACTCTCGGCACGTAGATGGCATGTGTTGTAGTCGTTGTGAGATGGTGGTAGAGAGAATATCTACAGGGTAATGGATGGGTGCCAGTCAGATTACCCATTGTGCCCTGTAGGGTGCTGAGTTCCTTGAGTGTACTGTCTGCAAGACAAATGTATCTTCTTTAAATGTGGTGTGTGGCATTTTAACTTATTTTCAGTTTTCTTTGCTTTAGCAATTCAGAAGCCTTGAATTTCTCCTGACCACCCACTTAACCTTAACATAATTGCTAAAAAATTAATTTATTGCTCTTGATATCCTTGTGATTCCCTAAAGCGCTTCTGTTTCAAATTATTTTGTTCTGTTCTGCTTCCTTTCATTGTACTCTGCATTTGCTGCTCTCATCTTCCTCCTCCCGCTTCCATATCAGACTGATTCCCGTCCCTGGACACTGGGTAGCTCACTCTCATCTTCTCTTTCTCCCTACGAAACCTCAGGTCCCCTGCCCCTGCACGGCTGCCAGTCTGAGGTTAACCAGGTTTGTTGATGTGGATGTCGTCACTAGTTGATGCAGTTTCAGCCAGGTTCATCATAATCCCTGTTTTTTTTCACAGCGACCTGGTCAGCGTTGCCTGTGAGGAGCGGATGGTGTCTGTATTTTCGGCAAGTGGGCGACGTCTGCTGCCTGCCATTCTCCTCCAGTCACCCATCTCCACGTTGCATTGTGCCAGTCACTTTGTGATGGCTCTGATGGCTACTGCTACACTCTCTGTTTGGTAAGTGTGTGACACTGGGAAAATGATTGGAAAAATGCCCATTTGTATGAGTTGCAGGTGGGATAAGAAACTGTATATCGCACTCCTGCACTGTGACTTGTAAAAGTATTCAGCCCCCAACCTTTCGTTCACATAAATGAGTATTACAACCAGGGATTTTGATCCATTTAACTAATAAGAATTGTGAATCACATGCTGTATTTTCACACGAGAGCACAGAAAACGAGAATTGTAACGCATGAAAGCTAGAATTTCAATATCCGACGTGTCACCAGTTCAAAAGTATTAGTTGAACCACCTCTTGCAGCTACTACAGCCAGTAGACTTTTGGGTAAGCCTCTATTAGCTTTGCACAATGTAATGGAGCAAGATTTGCCCATCCCTCCTTGGAAAATTGCTTAAGCTGTGCCTGGTTAGATGGGGAATGGCAGTAGACAGCAGTCTTGAGGTCTCGCCAGAGATGTTTGATCAGGTTAAGGTCAGGACTCTGACTGGGCCAATCAAGAGCATCAATTTTCTTCATTTGAAGCCATTTCATGGCTGCTGTGGCAGTCTGCTTTGCGTTGTTGTCCTGCTGAAAGACAAACTTCCTCCTCAGTTTAAGCTTTCTGGCAGAGGCTAGCAGATTTTTATCTGGGATTTCTCTGTATTTATCAGCATTCATCTTTACATCAACCCTGACCAGAATTCCAGTCCCTTTTGCTGAAATTCATCTCTGTAGCATGACGCTACCTCCACTGTACTTTATAGTAGGGATAATGTTACCAGGCTGATATGCAGTATTAGATTTACACCACACGTACCAGTTAGTGTTGATGCCGATAAGTTCCACTTTTGTCTCATCCGACCGCAAGACCTTCTTCCATATCTTTGCAGTGTCTTCTAAGTGACACTTTGCAAAGTCTTTACAGGCAAAGGTATGTTTCTTTTCTTTTTAGCCAGGGCTTCTTCCTTGCCACTCTTCCATAAATACCCTTTTTGTGCAAGGACTATGGACTTCAGTTGCAGCCACTGACTTCCGCAGAACATTTAGAGTGACTGTTGGAGTCACAGCAGCCTCTCTTACAAGTCCTATTCTTCAGTGAGCAAGTTTAGAGGGGCGGCCTGACCTAGGCAGTATGGCTGGGGTTTCATATTTTTTCCACTTTTTTCACACTGGACTGTACTATACTCTGTGCCTTTGAGATGGTCTTGTAGCTTTCCCCAGATTTGTGCTTCTCTATTATCGTTTCCCTGACTTGTCTTGAATATTCTTTTGTCCCCATTTTGCTTTGGTCTGTTGAAAATCTACCATACTGTTGGACCTTACAGAGAGAGTTGGTGTTTATTCAGGCGATCCTCCAATTTTCTATATCAATAAATTGGGTGAGTTGGGAAGGTAATATACCATATTGCAACTGAGGAAAGTTGATGTAAAAATTACAAAGGGGTTAAATACTTTTTCAGCCTCACAACGTTTTTTAATTTTTAGGAAATTATTGACAGGTTTTGGAATTTTTCTTTTTTTTTGCTTATCTTTCATATTGGTAATGTGTGTTTATGGTTATAATTCATTGAAGTTTAATCTATTTTGAAATAGTAATTTATTTTAAAATATTTTATGTGTTTTAACATTAAATTTAAGTTTTGTTATTTTTTTTCCAAAAGTCTGATTAGAGTGATCTGGATCATTGGTGAGGGGCGGGTGGAGGATGGTAGGTTGATGCTCTGTCGTATCCATTTCACAGATATATATCTGCTATCTATTTTTTGCCAGCAGAGAAAATTACCTTTGAATCGACAATATATCAGAGCAACGTTCCCTCTAATTTCTTTAACAGCTGTGCAGACCAACCATTGCTCTGAGCAGTAAATTTTTACATGGCCTGAAGCCTGTGTGGCACTGCAAATGTTTTTTTTTAAAATACGCATACTATGAGTATTTAGAATGAAAATTGAAAAATCACATACTTTTGATTTTATTTATTAATTAAAGGGTATAATGAAATACCGTACAGCAAAGCAAACCTTTCACGTTTCATGAACTTTTTCTCATCAGTCTTTATTACAAGTCCATTGTCCAGATTAATTTTTGCATCCAGATGAAAGATGTGCCCTAAAATTCATCAGATTATCCAAATCTTCCACTCCTTGTCTGTTTCTGGATCTGCATTTGATTGAATTCTTAAGACTGAAACCACATTTGCAGTCAGCAGTGTTTGTTAATGGTCCAATGATGTCAGCAATAATTGACAGTTCTTCAAACTCTTCACTTCTAAGCACGTAGTTCAACGTGGCAGTGAACACATTAACTAAACTTGTCTTAACTTTCTCAGAAATTACAAATTGAAATCACAATATTGCTGCAATATTTTTGAGGCAAGAATTTCATCATAGTTTGTAACATTTTTTGTCAGTCGCACAACTTTCTCTTTTCCAAATTCAAACTTGGTTGTATTTATAATAGCAACAAGGTCAAAAGCTTGCCATTCTCTTAACTCAACACCAGGAAATCTATTATCGGAGATATTTTACACATATTGAATGATTTGAATAATAGGCTCAGTAATGACATCAGAATTTGTAGATGTAAGGCGATCTTCCGCTTTGTCACTCCAATAAATGGTATCGCCAAGATACTGTGACAGTAACTTGTTAATTTTTGCTTTTGCACACTGCAGTGCTTCAATTGTATTTGAACAGTTTTTCTGAAGCAATTTACAAAGAGATGCCAGATCTTTTAAAACATTGTTAAGGACAGTTAATGCTACTCGATATTGTGGGTTGGTCAAAATCTTTAGACATATATTAACAAAATTTCAAAATTATATTAAAATTGTATAAAAAAATTCTAGCTGCATGGCAACAAAGGCTGTGTGTGCAGGAGCATTTCAGTTACTGTGTGGCCACAACCCGTACAGCTTAGAGGGAGCAGTGTCAAAGAGTAAAATCTATTAAAAGAAATGGGAATAACTTATAGGAAAAGGGTGAGAAAGCAGCACTGTATCTTAGATTGGAAATAGTTGAGGAGAAATATTGTTGGCATTGCTTGCAATTTTGGATTGGAACAGCTCTGAGGGTCGAGTTACTGCTGATCTGGAAAACGTTTGTATGTCAGTGAGTACAAATTGGGAACTAGGTTGTATTTCATGTTTCCTTCTTCTTCCAGGGATGCCAAGAAACAGACTGTGTTGGTGAAGGATGAGTCACTGATCACTATATTATCAGGTACTGGGCTTTAACTGTGTAGCTGGAAACGAATATGAATGTACTAACTGCAAAAGTGGGTGTAAGTTGAATCATTAAATCACTCTCATACTGCTTCTATAACCAGTTCTGGTTTTCCTGGACTATCCAAATTCTGTAAAGCTTTAATTACAACTGGCACATTGCTTTCATATTTTCATACTACTTTTGGTTTATTTTAATTTTTTTATCAGATTGAACAGATATTTGGATATCGGCAACAATTTTCTGGTGGTGAGCTGCATACATTTAGTGTAAGGCTAAGGTGAATGAAGGGTTCCTGTTCTCGGCTCAGCCTGATGTTGTTAGTGACCCATACCATACATCACTCGTAGCCAGTGTAAAATTGTAGCATGGTAGTGACTGGACTTTACTATTTCATCCATCTTCTTCACTATTTTGTCAGTCAGTTATTTTTCATGTTTTTAAATCTTTGTTTTAAAGTTTAAAAGTTTAAAAGTTTTACTTTATTTGTCACGTGCATCAAAACATATGGTGAAATTCATTGTTTATATCGGATCAAATTTGTGAGATGTGCTGAGTAGCCTGCTAGTCTTCTCATGTTTCTAGCACCGACATAGAATGTCCACGACTCACTAACCCTAACTGTACATCTTTGGAATGTGGGAGTACCTGGAGGAGCCCTCGCAGTCATGGGGGACGTGCAAACTTCTTATTGACAGTGGTGAGAATCGAACCCTGATCTTTCAACTGACACTGTAAAGTGTGGCACTAACTGCTATGCTACCATGCCACCCTGCTGTTTTAGCACCTTTTCTTTTCATAAATGCTCTCATTCTTTTTGACACTTCCAGCCATCCTACTGGCTGGACAGCCTTAATCACTGTCAGTAATGATACCAATATATGTTATGTTGGGTTTTGATAAACAAAATATGTGCAGTCCACCAACAGAAAGGAAGTAGACATTGAACCAAAAAGGGAGCTTTCAGGAGAATGTTGTTGAACAATTGGGTTTTATTAAGTTTTAAAGTAGAAAGAGGTTAAAGTAGTATGAGGTTTTGAGGTTTAGAGGAGGAGTTTTAGAGAGTAGAAAAGGTTGAACAGCAAAAAAAGGGTATGGATCATATAAAGTTAGGATCGGGGAATCATGCTTGGTTTGCAGTATTGGCTGAAGCAAGTCCCCGATCTGGAGGGTGAACTTGGTCTTGGTGTGAGACACAAATCCAAGATTAGGACTTTAATATTAATGTTCTGATGGGTGGGGTGGGGGGGAGGCTGTTAAGAGTAAGGTTAACAGGGTAGTTGTTAGGCCAAAGAGTAATGTGGACGTGGCATCCCAGAGAAATTTATAGAGAAATCATTGAAATGGTCAAGTCTAAAGGTGATCTAAGTATTCACGAGGTTAGAAAACAAATAAAATAAGAGGTAGGGAGAAATGTGGTTAATTTGCAGAAGTGGAAGTAAGTGTTATTTGCTGCAGAAAATGCATGAAATGTCAAGCATTTGAGTCTCATAGTCCATTGTTAATTAAAACAAGGTTCCTTTTTAACACGATACAGAAGTTATAATACTGAGATTATTTTTTTGTTTGCTTTATGCATTTCCTATAAAATTGCCTATATCATTTTATGATTTAATGAGAGAGGTTCTGATCTAACACCAGAAGTTGAGGAAAAACAAATACATTGGCAAATTGTCACAAGTAACCTTTCCTCCCCCAAATCAGTTGCCTCAATTACCTCTGTGGGGTACCGGACTGTCACCCTTTTTGTGAAGACAGATTTGCAGTTGAGCTTGCTTGCACAGGTCTATCACCCAATGTTAAAATGGTATTTGAGGGCATTTCTGTCCTACGTGTTAACAATAGCAAAGTGTAATCTATGCTTCTGTACATATAGTTCTTATATTAGAAGATGTTACTGGGAAAAATAGCCGACTATTTCAGAAAGAAACAACTTGTTCTTTTTGGCTGTGTAATTCAATAGATAAGAATCCTCTCTTTATTCTGCCATTGCATTTCTTTGGGAGTTGACAGAGTTGAATGGCTTGTACCTGAACATCTAGGAAATTGTCCTTTCATGGGACTGAATTTTCCAAATTGAGAATTAGTTATTATTAACAATTATTAATTATTAATATTAGTGCTTAGCAATCCTTGGTTGGAAAAGCTAGAAGCTATTTACTTTCTTTCACATGCAATGTTGAATTTTATTTATTATTTATATTTCAAAATCGGCATTGCTAGCAATGTTAGTGTCCTTAACAATCCTTGTGATCCCGCACTTTGAATGACTGTAGTCATCCTGATGAAGGTGCTCACTCAAAACTGCTATGGACAGGGTTGAAGCATTCAGCCCCAAGGGCGATGAAGGAAAAGCAATAAATTTTCAAGTTAACATGGTGTGGAACTTGGAGTGACAATTGCTGGCAGTGGCTTTCCCATGTATCTGTTGCTGTCAAAATGACTTGGGTAAACAACTGTGGTGTATTTTGTAGTCGCAGGACATTGTAACAATAGTGCGGTGGTGATGGAGGGGATGAATGCTTGCTGTTGTGGCTGGTTTGCTAATCAGTAGTTATTGTTTTTGATGGTATTAAACTTCAAATGGTATTGAAGCTGCACTCTTCCAGACAAATAAAGAGTATTCAGTCAAACTCATGACTGTGCCTTGTAGATGATAGTAAAGCTTTGGGTGTTATTTGAAACACCAAAAAAATACACAGCTCCTGTAACAGAGTTACTGTGATTGGACCAGTTCATTTTTTTTCAGTTAATGGTGATTTATGATCTTGGGGGGAAATTCTGGAAATTCCCCAGTATCCAAAATTTGGCAATGCATCTTTATTTTCTTGCTTTGGAATGTTCTGCTGTAATCATGGATTGAGAGATTAAAATACCACGTGATAGGGATGAATTGGGCAATGTGTTCTCCTCTTAGTTGCTCATCCATTTTCTGGTAACTATAAATAAACAAAATATTGGTTTTCTGTAACCATAAATCTACTTATTTTATAATACTTTAATCTTGCTGATTTCTGTAAATTTCTCAAACACTGCTGTAAAATGCCAACAGGGGATCATTGGACCTTCCCTGAGCTGTTTGTTAGCTGCACCTGCTCTACTGAAACCTGGCTAGCGACTTTGATAAACTAAAATAAAATGACTGTGCTTCATGTTTTGTCAGTGCAGCCTTAGTTCTTTTCTGCTTTTTCCTGTACATCTGTTTCCTTATAGTCAAATTAGCTTGAGATAAACAAGCCCTTCCTCTTCCAGTCACCAAAGCTAACATCATAATTAATCAACAGACATGTGAATTGTGAAGTTCCATTGTTCAATAGATTCTCAAGTTTTCTTTTCAATTATTACCTACTGTGGCATATTGTTCCCAACTATTGCCAGATGGAATTTTTATAAGGCACATCTAAATGGGGTTTTGTTGTAGAAGATCAGGAAAATTCCAATGGTGCAACGAACAGGGTCGTGCTTGGTGTCCTGATCAATAATTATTTGCCATTATGTGATCTTCCAGTCCTTGCAGAGTAACACACAGAAAATGCTGGAGGAACTCAGTAAGTCAAGTGACATCTATAGAGAGGAATAGTGTAACATTTCGGGCCAAGACTTGTCCTGATGAAATGTCTCAGCCTGAAATGTTGACTCATTATTCCTCTCCATAGATGTTGCTTGATCTGCTAAGTTTCTCCAGCATTTTATGTGTGTTACTCTGGATTTCCAGCATCTGCAGAATCTCTTGTGTGTATCAAATCCTTGCCTCCTTGTTCTTCAGTTACTTGAGAAGCAGTTTTCCACAAGCTAATCCAACAGCACATCAACAAAGTCATTTCGGGTGTATAGGGTCATAAAACATTACAGTACAGAAACAGGCCCTTTGGCCCATGCTGTCCAGGCTGAGCTGTGATTGTGCCTTGTCCCATCCACCTGCAACTGGACCATCGTCCTGCATACCCCTTCCATCCATGCACTTATCCAATGTTCTCTTAAATGTTGAAATCAAACCTGCATCCACCACTTCGGCTGTCAGATCGTACCGCGCTCTCAGCACCCTCTGAGTGAAGAAGTTTCTCCTCGTGTTCCCCTTAAATATTTCACCTTTCACCCTTGACCTATGACCTGTAGATCTCATCTCCCCAAGCCTTAGTGGAAAAAACCTGCTTACATTTCCCCTACGCAAACACGAGGAATTCTGCAGATGCTGGAAATTCAAGCAACACACATCAAAATGCTGGTGAACGCAGCAGGCCAGGCAGCATCTCTAGGAAGAGGTACAGTCGACGTTTCGGGCTGAGACCCTTCGTCAGGACTAACGAAGAGTGTCGGCACAAAACGTCGACTGTACCTCTTCCTAGAGATGCTGCCTGACCTGCTGCGTTCACCAGCACTTTGATGTGTGTTGCTTGAATTTCCCCTATCTATAGTCCTATATACTGTATACTTGAATTAATTATCCAGATCCAAAGGATTGCTTTCTTTGGAGCAAATAAGGTTAATGGGGAATTTATTAGAGTTTGGACTTGTACATTTTAATTGAGAGGAGAATAAAGGATTGATGTTTCTATTGGCGGTCACTTAATAACCAGGGGAGTCAGATGAGTTAAAATGAAAGAACTTAAGGGAGGATGAAAACTTTTGTTTTTACTTTGAATTGTAATGATCTGAGTGCATTGCTTAAATGAATAGTGGAAGCAGATTGTGTAACAACTTCCAATAGCGACCTGGGTATCTAAAATGAATTTGTAGAATTCAGGAAGAAGTGTGGGAAAAGTGGGACTACGTGGTCAGTGCTTTCAGAAATTGGGCACAGATGTGAATGCTGTGAAAGTCAATGACTGCAACTGCTGAATGCTGCATTTTTCCAAATACAAAGTGTTAGATCTGCAGTTCATTTTTAACTATCACAAGCTTCTCCACAAATTTGTTTATTAGGTCTGAGTTCTTACAGTTGCCTCTTGTCTGGAATGAGATCACATCCCAGTAAGACTGTCAAAGAACCAGCTAGGGAAAATTGGCATGAGGAAGTTGTGTGTGAATTTGAACCATTGTAGGCTTCCTGTTGTACTTGTTAAATAAACTAGGTACCATTTAAAATCATTGCCCTAACAATATCATATTATTAAATACTATGCAGCCTTTGACACAATATGCTGTATTACAGTGTATTGCAGTCACTGAATAAGGTGGCTGTATTACAGAATACACTAACCTCAGACCATTATGCTTTGTCCAGTTTGCATTAAACAACCCATTGTAATCCCTCTTTTAAGCTGTCCTGTTGCAGAAGGCCTTGCCTTCCCTGACCTTTCAAAAAAGTGTGCTGTTAGGGTATATGATGGAGTTCTCAATATTGCAAACTAAATAATGTGACATGATCTTTAGGCTAAGCTTTAAGACACTCTTGCATTTTGTCCACAGGTAATGATATCACTATAACCCAATCACTACTTACACACCATGGTGTCCCGGTCGTCACTTTGTCCAATGGCAAGTCGTACTGCTTCAACACGTCCCTCTGCACGTGGTAAGAAATTGAAGTTTTATTGGTCCAGTGTAGAGCCTTGTATAAAACTGTGCAAATGGAAAGAGTATTTTTTAGTTAGTGGAGCAAATAACTGCAGGGAAGGATTCAGAGAGCTTTATGTTAGAGATTCCATCCAGTGTGCTTCTGTAGTTGTATCTCACTCTTGTACCTTACAATTTGTCATGTTACCTGATGTACCACATAGCCATTGTCTCTGATATGATTCCCACCCCATGTGGAGATGTGCAAGGTTTGACGTTCTGCTCATGTTGGGTTGTTCCTGTGAATGGAGTGAACATTCGCATGAATGCTGTTCCATGACCTCAGAGCATGCATTGTGGCTGTTCCAGTTCTAAGCCATCCTCCTCTCTGTGTCCTTGGATTGAAATCAACTTGTTTGTCTGCAACCAAATATTCTTCACCTTCAGCATTTCTCTTTCTTTCCCGATAGCACAGGTGAGGCAGACATCGAACAGCCTCGGCATTTGTTTAAGACAGCTGAATTTCAAGCTCAGTTCATCATCTGATCTCCTGTTTCCTTAAGGTGTCACCAGCCTTTTTCATCACTTTTTTCCTAACATCTCAAGACCTATATTTATGCCGTTGTTAACTCTAGATCAGGGGTTCCCAACCTGGAGTCCACGAGCCCCTTGCTTAATGGAATTGGTCAATGGTATAAAAAGGTTGGGAACCTCTGCTCTAGATATTCACACTGAAGTATCCATACTGAGTGTTGCCTCTTACTGGTTTTACGTGCTTTCTTTTAGTTTCCCAGTAGGTGAATGGTGTCCCAATGTCTTGAAGCTACAAGTGGCATATGGTTGCAAAAGTGTGTGAAATGTGGAAAAGAATATTCACACTTTGCAGTAGAACTCTGGTAATCCAGCATCCTTTAACCTTTGGCAGTACTGGACTCGCAGATTTTCTGGACAATTGTATGTTCTTATTATTACATAAACACAGCTTCATTTTGTTTTTTTTTTGTTTTACGCATTACAAAGCAGTAAAATACTATTTCCAGAGTACCCGTGAATTTAAAAGAAGAACGTTTGCAAGTGCTGCACGCTGCAATTCTAGCTGCAAAATTACCCCCATTTCTGATCCCTGGTGTCCTAGACCAGCGGTCCTCAACCACCGGGCCGCAGAGCATGCGCATGTGAGGAAACAATATGATTTGGCGATAGGAGTCAGCTGAACCTTTCCTCATTCCCTGTCATGCCCACTGTAGGGCCATTGCGCACGCGAGGTCATTACGTGCACGTCGTCCATGTCAGTGCGGGAAGGAGATCAACTCCTCGAGCTTGCAAGTGATGGCGGGCTGAAAAGTATGTTTGACATAACATCTCTGCCAGCATTCTGGATCAAAGTCAAGGCTCAATATCCTGAGATAGTCACGGAAGCACCGAAAACGTTGCTTCCATTTCCAACATATCTCTGCGATGAATGTAACAAAAACTAAATTGCGGAATAGGCTGGACATAAGGAACCCCCTTCGAGTATTGCTGTCTCCCATCGCCCCGCGATAGGACTGTCTTATTGCAGGAAAACAAGCCCAGGGTTCCCACTGATTCAGCGATATTGGTGTGTTGCAATGATTTTATATGTTCATATGGGGAAAATATGCGCTGTGTGTTTAATATCCAAACGTTACTTAAAATGTTATGATGCTATTGACTTATATAACCATATAACAATTACAGCACGGAAACAGGCCGTCTCTGCCCTTCTAGTTCGTGCCGAACGCTGCTCTCACCTCGCCCCACCGACCTGCACTCAGCCCATGACCCTCCATTACTTTCCTGTCCATCTACCTATCCAATTTAACTTTAAATGATAATATTGAACCTGTTTCTGACACTTCTACTGGAAGTTCGTTCAACACTTACTTCAAGCTCCCCTGTCCTCCCCTGATAATTGACATCGCTATATTCATGCGAGGAAAATATGCGCTGTGTGTTTAATATTAAATTCGTTAGATAAACCCTTTTAGAAACAAAATTGAGTGTATTAGCCACTGATCACCGATATTCCGGTCGTGATTAACACCCCCCCCCCCCCGAACAGAATCGCCAAAAACGATTTGTAGAAAAATAATCGGCAGGTGCACGCATGTGCAAGTCACACATGTGCACTTGTGCCCGCGCAAGGCTTCATGGTCATTGTAGTCTTTCTCTCGGTAAACACAACGTATTTGACTGCTACTCTTGTCCATTGGCAACTATTCCCCCCCCTCGGTCAGCCGGTCTGCAAGAATATTGTCAACCTGAAACTGGTCCGCAGTGCGAAAAAGGTTGAGGACCCCCGTCCTAGACCTTTGTCTCTGGCCACACTTTGCTTGTTTCCTGGGCTCGTTGCTCATGTTCCAAACTAATGAGTGAGCTAATTGCTGAACCATTAGGATGCCAGTTTGTTGGAGCTGTGCTGTGAACCAATTCAAAGCTCTGTCTTGCTATTTGCAAATCCTCCATGGATTTTTCAAATCAATCATCTTCCACCATTGTTGATTATGATACGTCAGTAGCCTGTCTGTGCTCATTTGACATTACCCTTTCCATACCCACCTTCATAGCCAGTACTGTCTGTTTCATCTGCTCCACACTATGGATAAATATAAATGGATACAAACCCCTTGTCCTCTCCTTCACCAAACGTTCCTCATTCTGTGATTGAACAGTATCCAATTGTCAACTTTATAAATCATTTTGGAATGTTCTTGTTGCATTAAATGCATCATAAAAATGTAGGCAGCTCGGTAGCTGATGTCAGAATCAAAAGGCATGTTTCTCATGAAATTCAGGAGTTGTGTTCAAATGAGACCATGTGGTGCTAAACACCTAGCTGGCAGGTCAAGTTAGATATATAATGCGATCTCTGCAAGGTATCACCAGGTAGGTGTTGGCTACTGTCGTGACAGTAATTTGTCATGGAGAAGAGGTTGTGCTGGTTCTACTAGAGAATCAAACATAAGGGAATAGAAGATTTGTGTCTGCAGGTAACAGAGTGGAAAGGATTAAATAGGATCAAGTTGTTTGTGAATCACCTCTTCCTTGCTGTAATTTCAGCATTCATCAGAGTAGTAATTAGGGATGATACAGTTATTATTAACTGCACTTCATTGAAATTTATTTCTGGTGAATTGATTCCCATTATTATTCTGTAAGTGAAGTACTGGACTGCCTTTGCTTAGCAATGTCTGTAATGTCATGATGTACAATGGTGAGTGCAGCAGCTCTTGGTATAATTCAGTGAACTGAGAAAGTTGTACTCTACTTTGCCAAAGTTGCATTAGAGCGAGTGACATTGAGGGTTTAGTATTGGGACACTATGCCCTATAAGTATCACAGTCATATAATCCAAGCATACCCTTTCACTTCATAATTCTTAACAGTGCTACTCTCTCTTTCCAAATTCTTATTCGTATTATTTTTAATTTTGCATTTATAATTAAATTGTATTTGTGCTATTTATTCTTTTTTTCGCGTGTTGGGTGTTTGATGTTTTCCTGAACAGGTCCCATGATGTTTCTTTGTTTTGTGGCTGCCTGCGGGAGAATGAATCTCAGAGTTGTATTCTGTATACATAAATGTACTTTGCATTTTTGAACTTGTATTTGGAATTTCGAAGTAGATCAATGCAGTGTGTCTTTCAAAGCCTGTCAAGTATTGTGTGATGGACAGGTTGGTAGTCCCAGTCATTATCCTTTCACATCAGCCCAAACCTTCTTTATCAGAAGGTTTTACAATACGCTCATTAATGGATGTAACTATTGCATGACAATCTTAATTACACAGTTTAATTCTTGAGTAGCCCCAGAATAGTTGGAACAAGTTATACTTGAAACTTTTTGATGTATTATTTTTACAGCCACTATGGTCTGTTGTCTTGTACGCCAGGAGATTAATAAACCTAAATATCTGTAACTGATACCAGTTAACTGATTTGACTAACTAGGGGGATGCCTGTACTTCCAAATAGATCAAACTCAGTAGTCAGATAATTCGTAAATAGTGCTTGGGATTGTTTCTTCAGTCAGATTTAGATATTTTGTGTTCTTGGGATTTCCCCTTGGTATAAACAATCTATTTCTGTGCAGCGCACTAGTGCTGTATGTAAAGAATACAGACCAATCTTTCGGTTACGTTTCTTTGCATTGGACAGCCACAGAGGAAGGACCAGCATTCAGTCGCGTCTGCATGGATCCCATGTTGCACAGGTGCACATTTACATTGCGGCTTCTTACAAAACTGTCTGCTTGTGAACACTGCTCAACTACCACATGCAAATATATTGAACTGTGTACAGTTTCAAATTTGTTGTGATTAAGTACAATGTGTATTCCAAGCAGTTAGAAATAACTATTAATATTTGAGAATAGCTCGAGTTGAGTTTCCCGCAGTGGCCCAAGATTGTAATTGGGAACATTAATGTAATTTTTACGTTTTTGTCAAAAATACTGCGTGGAAAATGTCTCTTAAAACCAACCTTGCCGTAAAAGCATCTGATATTTACCATGAAATGTTTGCCAATATGAACTTGAACTGAAGCTAACCGATTCATCTGATCAGTGAGGGTTAAGGGAGCAGATACTTTTCATGTATGTGTGTGGGAGGTGTTCTGTCCAAATTGAGTTGTTGTATTACTCCCAAGCTTGAAAAGAATGAAAAAAAAGAGGAGATGAAATTGGCCATCGTGCTTAGTCAGAAATCTTACTGAAAATTTCTGTTTGGCTGCCACTCCAGAATGTAGTGTACTTTGTTACAGCCTGTTTCTTCAGTAGGCTGTCAGTAAGTCCATGGATCCTGATGGGCTTGGTGCTGCCAAATGTCCTTGGAAGCAATCCAGCATAGACTTATTATATGATGTACTTGCACACATGGGGAACTTCAATTACTGTTACAGCCCAATTCTTCATTACTGGAAGAATAATATGACATCATTATAGAGATGACGCGCAGACTCCTATCCAGTACTTTGTGAAGGTGACTAATACTTCTAATCCTTGTGGGTGACTTTCCAAAGGCATTATTAATATGTAATGATCTGTTTCCAATGAGGGATGAAGTAGTAGTCCAGTAAAATTGACCTGTGTCAACCTATTATCTCATTTAATTGTTTTATTTTACAGGAATTTGATCTCAGATAAGCAGGACTCACTGGTTCAGTGTGCAGATTATCGCAGCTGCTTAACTTCTCAGGAGGCCATGTTGTGTTCTGGACCCTTGGCTACTGTGCAGGGATGTGGAATAAAGTGAGTAATAGGATTCGTGTATGTTTTAATGCTAGGATTATTATGGGTATGGGTGATGAACTTGCAGCATAGATCAGTACATGGATCAGTATCTCAAACTTGGTTGAGAGAGGGGCAGGAATGGGTGATGAATTTAACAGGTTTTCGAAGTTTTAGAAAAGATAGAGGAGGAGTAAAAGTGGGAGGGTGAGGGGTTTATGGGAAGTACCCGAGTAATCAAAGAAAAGATCACAGTTGCACTCAGGAGAGAAATAGCGGAGGGGTCAGGCACTGTCAATTTGGGTAGAACTCAGGAATAGGAAGGGTGCAATCACACAGATAGGATTGTACTACAGACCCCCCCCCCCCCCCCCATAGCCACCAGGACATTAAGGATCAGATATGTAATCAGATTAAGGAAATCTGTAAAAGTAATGGGGTTGTTGTCATGGGCGATTTCAACTTCCTTTATATAAACTGGGTCCTTCTTAGTGCAAGGGGGTTAGATGGGGCAGAATTAAGAAGGGTTAATTGGAAACACCTTTTTTTCTGACAAGTCCACATCAGACATGTGGAGGTTGTTAAAAGTCAATTGCATAGAGTACAGGAAAGGCATGTTCCTGTTAGAAGGAAGGACGGGGATGGAAAGATAAGAGAACTTTGGATTTCCAGAGAGGTGATGGATTTCTTCAAGAAGAAAAAAGAAAAGTGTATAAAACTTTGGAATTTAGGATCAAATGAAGCACATGGATATAAAGAAGCCAGAAAAGAACTGAAGAAGGGATTTAGGAAAGCCAGGAGTGGCCAGAAAACATCTTTGGCAAGTGGGATTAAGGTTAATCGCAATGCATTCTATACATGCGTCAAGAGTAAGGGGATAACTAGGGAGATAGTGGGACACTCAAGGGTAAAGGGGGGAGAATTTGCTTGGATGCAGAGAGTGTGAGTGACATACTTAATGAGTACTTTTTTAAAGATATGGAGAACCAGGAGATCAGTGCTGAGTGTATAAGTATGGTAGGGCATTTAGAAGTCAAGGAGAAGGAAGTGTTCGACTTCCTAATGATTGTTATTGTGGATGTCCTCATGGCCTGATGGGATTTACCCCCAGGTTATTGAAGAAGGCAAGGGACGAGATTGCTGGGCCCTTGACCAGTATCTTCATGCCCTCTCTAGCCACAGGCAAGGTCCTGGAGAACTGGCGAGTGGCTAACGTTGTACCTCTATTTACGAAGGGAACAAGGGAAAATCCTGGGAACTATAGATAGTGAATCTCGTGTTAGTTGTAGGGAAATTGCAGAGAAAATTCTTAGAGATAGGATATATGAGCATTTGGAAGCTCATGGCCTAATTAGAAAAAGCCAGCATGTTGTGTCTTACTAACCTGATTGAGCTTTTTGACAAGGTGAGGAGAGAGATTGATGAAAGTAGGGCAGTGGATATTGTCTATATGGATTTTAGTAAGGCATTTGACGAAGTCCCTCATGGGAGACTAATCCAGAAGATCCATGGTGAATTGGCTGTTTGGATCCAGAACTGTTTGCTCATAGAAGACAAAGAGTAGTGGTTGAAGGGACTTATTTGAGCTAGAGATCTGTGATTAGTGGTGTTCCACAGGGATCTGTGCTGGGATCTCTACTGTTTGTGATGTATGTAAATGACCTGGATGAAAATGTAGATGGGAGGGATAATACCAAGACTGGTGGAGCTATGGATAGTGTAGAAGTCTGGCAAAGAGTACAGTGTGATGTAGATCATTTGAAGATGTGGGCAGAGAAATGGCAGATGGAGTTTAACCCAGATAAATGTGAGGAATTGCACCTTGGTAGGGCAAATGCAAGACCCTTAACAGTATTGCTGAGCAGAGAGATCTTGAGGTCCAAGTTCATTGCTTCTTGAAAGTGGCTACACAGGTCGATAAGGTGATTAAGAAGGCTTATGGAATGCTTGGTTTTATTAGTCAAGGCATTGAGTTCAAAAGTCAAAAGGTTATGTAGCAACTTTATAGAAATCTGGTTAGGCCACATTTGGAGTAATGCATACAGTTCTGGTCGCCCCACTATAGGAAGGTATGTTGTGGTGAAAGGGGTGGGTTCAGGGGGGATGTGAGGGATAAGTGTTTTACTCTGAGAATCGTGGATGCCTGAAATGCGCTGCCTGGTATGGAGGCAGAGACTTTTAGGAGAGGTTTGGATAGGCACATGGGTATAAGGAAAATGGAAAGGTATGGACATTATGTAGATAGAGGGATTGGTGTTTGGATGTTTTGAATGGCATTTTAGCTGGTCAGCAGAGCATTATGAGCTGAATGGCCTGTTCCTGTGTTGTACTGCTCCCATGTTTTATGTACGTAGGATAGAGGGATGATTTTCATGGTTTGAATATAATCATTAATTTTTCCCATGTTTTCTGTAAGCTGGACACATTTTGTTCTGCTTTGTTCAGTTCATTGATGAAATGCTTCTCAGTTTGACCTATATGACTTATCCAAATCCCAAAGCTTGCCAGGGGATCTGGCACCTCAGCAAGTTGTGCAGTAGGATACAGAAGCACACTGCATAGGTGGCACAGAGCTTTTACTTTCTGTACTCTACCTCAAACCTTTCCATAAGACCATTAGATATAGGAGCAGAATTAGGCCATTTGGTCCATCAAGTCTGCTCCATATTCCATCATGGCTGGTTTATCATCCCTCTCAATCCCATTCTCCCTCCTTCTCCCCATAACCTTTGAGAAGGGAATTGGGAAAACCAGGAGAGGCCATGGATTGATTTACTAATCAAGAATCTATTAACCTCCACTTTAAATATATCCAGTGACTTGACCTCCTTGGCTGTCTGTGGCAATGAATTCCACAGATTCACTTCCCTCTGGCTAAATAAATGTCTCTTCATCTCTGTTCTAAACTCTGGGGATGGAACTGGACTCTCTCACGGTGGTGTCTGAAAAGAGGATGCTGTCCAAGTTGCATGCCATCTTGGTCAATGTCTCCCATCCACTACGTAATGTACTGATGGGCACAGGAGTATATTCAGCCAGAGACTCATTCCTCCGAGATGCAGCACAGAGCGTCATAGGAAGTCATTCCTGCCTGCGGCCATCAAACTTTACAACTCCTCCCTTGGAGGGTCAGACACCCTGAGCCAATAGGCTGGTCCTGGACTTATTTCCTGGCATAATTTACATATTATTATTTAATTATTTATGACTCTATTACTATTTATTATTTATGGAGCAACTGTAATGAAAACCAATTTCCCCCGGGATCAATAAAGTATGACTATGACTAAAGGAAGGTCCTTGTATTCTGAGGCTGTGCCTCCTGGTCCTAGACTCCCCCACTTGATGAACTTGCATTGGTTTTGCTTTGTTCTTGCTGGTTAAGGAGGGAAAGCCAGTACATACTGTGCCTTTCCCGAACACTTTATCCAGAGCATGGTGTGAATGTGAAGCTTGCTAACACATGGAGACATTGGAGCAAATAACATTAGTGTATAATGGAGAATCTACTGTATGTATGGTTTGTACTGACGGGGTAGTGTGGAGGAGGTTCCTCTAAATGCTGTCATAGTCAACTTCAGTTGAATCAGCTGTTTTCACACACAAAAGTCAGTAGTTTTTTGTGAAGGAATTAACTGTCTCTGTTGTAGGTTATTTTATTGTGTTGTGTTTTCATTGGTGACGTGCTGTTTTCCAGTGCTGGACGTCAGGCTGCCAGACTCTCTTCGATGCCCCATGTTTTACAGCGAGGGACCACGCTGGCTTATCTCGAGAACCAGGTTGCAGCTGCAATGACGCTAAAATCTAGCCAGGAATATCGGCACTGGCTTCTCATCTACACCCGTTATTTAGTAAATGAAGGTGAGGGAGTTTCTTGTTGCTTTGACTCGGTGATCTGAATCACAAGCATACACTCCACTGACATTTACTTGTAATTGCAGGATTTGAACCGCGCTTAAGGGAACTCTGCAAAGATTTGCTCGGCCCAGTTCACAACTCTTCCAGTAGCCAGTGGGAATCGACTGTTTTGGTAGGCAGTTCTGTTTTTTTTCAAAAAACACAATGAAAACATTCATAATGTGATAATGTTGACAGTTTAGAGAAATTAAAGTTAATCTTTCAAGCACAAACCATCAACGCATTGCATCATATCCTGGTATGGAAATACCAACACCCTGGATCAGAGAAATTGTACAGAAAGCTCCTGAACTAGCGTTGACAATTTCACTCACTTCGACCCTGAACTGAGCGCTAACCTGCAGACTTGCTTTCAAGGACTACAACTCATGTCCTCAGTATCTGTCTATCTGTCTGTCTGTCTGTCTGATTTGTCTTTTGTTCAAGTATAGTTCTCATAAATTCTATTATACTTCTTTATTGCCTGCAAGAAAATGAATCTCAAGGTGGTATGTGGTTACATATAAATACATTGATAATAAATTATGACTTTGATCAGCTTTTGCTTTTGATTAAGACTGTCAGTAAATTCCAGCGGGCTTGTCTCTTGCGTCCTCTGACCTGAGGCCCAGCAGCCGTTCAGGCCTAGCTGCTGTATTTGAAGGTGCAGAGAGCTTGTGCGATCAGCTTGCTCCATTTAGTTCAGTTAAAGAGCCATGGATGACAGGCCTACTTAGCTCGATCTGGCCCAGTGTACCGGAATATACTACAGTACATCTAATATACAGTAGTTGCAGTTCACGCCTGCTGGTTTCCTGTTTGATCTATTAGCTTTCAAGAGAACTTTCTTGTATACTCCCTTGGATTTTAACATGCCTTGTGTAGTTGGCAAATGCACAGGACCGGTCAGAAAGCACTTGTGCTTGACCTGGGGTAGCTGACTGTAGGGTCTATTACAAGCTATCTTGTTGAGAAAAAAGAGCAAAAGTGTCAGTCTCTGCAACCCTGCTAACAAGTGGATAGACATTGAAGTCGACTGAAATTCCCTGAGTTTCCCTGTGCTTTTCTAATCATGGACGTAGAACTGTGCTTCAGGACATGATGCTATCTGTAGCACAGGAGAGGAAGGAAAATGATGCCTGCTTTATCCTTTTCCTCTGGAAGCTTGGGTTTATTAATGTGTATATTTTCTTTATAAGCTGTGTTGCATATTGGCCAGCAGTTGGCAAATACATGTAATCATTCCGTGTAATTAATTCTCGCAGTGAAATGTAACAAATCATTTCGCTACAAAAACAGCATGAATTAAGTTATTCCATTTATCTGTACGTATTCACTTGTGCTGTATTTGTCCATGTACAAATATTTGCCAGGATACTCAGTTTATGCGGGCAGCTCTGTGATACGGTGGGGAGAGCGGTTTCCTCACAGCTCCAGGAACCTCTGCTGCCTGTGTAGAGTTTGCATGTTTTCCCTGTGACAGCGTTGATTCCCTGCAGGCTCTCCAGTTTATTCCCATGTCCCAAGGATGTGCATGTTCATAGGTTAGTCTTTCACTGTAAATTACTCCTGGAATAGAGTTGGAGGGAAGAATCTGGGAGGAGTGGATGGGAATTTGGGGAGAGCCAGATGGAATTAGTGTAGGGATTGGCTATACTGGACTAGAGGGCCCGTCTCCCTGTATAATGATTTTATGGCTTTACATTACCTAATTATTCAGGAAGGTGAAGAAACAGGGAAGGACCTAATGCTATTTGAGAGCCTGGCTGTTCAGATTTGCTGCTTTGTTCAAGTGAGACGTTGGATCTGTAGCCTGCAGTGTGAAATGTGAATGAGGGACTGAACTGGGAGGGCAGATGCCACACGTGGCTGTGTTAATGGGAGTGAGTGTTGGTGCTCAAAAACCTACTTCTACATCTCAGTGAGTGTGAACTTAGTATGTGGAAATCTCTTCCTTAAAATACTTAATAACTTTTCTCCTTCTTGCTTGCATGACAGAACTATGTTGTAGTTATTAAATCTCCTTGTTCCTTTGCCAGGGTCTTCGGAAGAGGGAGCTACTGAAGGAGATGCTTCCAGTGATTGGCCAGAACCTTCGGTTCCAGAGGCTCTTCACAGAGTATCAGGACCAGCTGGATCTCCTGAGGGACAAGTAACACTGCCCTAGTGGGTGCTTGATGAGGATCTGACCGCGAACGCTCTCTGGGAGATTTGCTGCGGCCGGCAGGTGACCCTACCTGGGAGCGATGGACTTTAGAAGGTTTGGGTTTCAATCTGAGGGAAGAGTCCGTATTCAGCTACACTAGGCTGGCCCACTGCAGTGGATGACATGCTCACAGAAGCAGCGCAACAGACGGTGCTGGTCTTAATGCATCACTTCACAACAAGCGGCCGTGCAGCGCACGGGAGAGATGATTGATAACTGTACTGGGGGACATTGGTGAGCAGGGAGCCAGTACTGCACCCAGAGAATGGTTACAAGCAACCAAGCTTTAACATCTCTAGCCACTGTGTGACAAACACTGGCCTCCCTACTTGCCAGATATTGACTTCTCAGTCCTTGCTCATTTTATAAACTGTCAAGTCCAATACTGTTCAACACTCAGAAGTTTACTGTTGTTCCTTGCCTTGGAGAGGCAAGGACAGCACAACTGAAAGCTGTCAGTCTTCGGACCCTCTTGGTTAGAAGATGAACTGCTGAGTTCAGACTTTTCATGGTGTTAGTTTTCTGTTTGCCTGATGTTACTAAATTACATACTTGTTTAATGTATGTCCTTGTTAGATGTGTGAATGGGGAGAAAAGAATTCTAATGAGCCACCATGGGCACGGCAGAGATGTACAGAAACCTAATTCGCCCTTTGGTACCGTTTAACTTTATACAGGCAAATTTTTCGTCTTTTTTTTAATAAAATAAAGATAGAATATTGCATCCCTGTTTCTCCCTTCTAGGTACACAGTAAAGCCTCTTTGATTTGCAGGTAAAACACTGTGTGTCAGGCACTGAGAGACTGCACTTTCCTGGCAGAGAGGTGCATGTAGTTGCAGCAAGCTGCTGAATTATATGGAGGGAGCGGGTTGTTCCAGCTGGATTGGAAGATGCTGGAAACTGGTATTTACAACTTTACCATTGCAGTAAATCAGCTGCACGAAGCCCAGGATGTTCAGGATTACTATTCCATTGCAGTAATAGGCCTGAAACCCAAGTGTGAAATCAGTTGGATCTGAAGACTGCTCTTCTGGCTTTCCACTGGCGCCCTGCTGATCAGCATGGTCCCCTGATACCTTTATGTGGAAATAAAGTAAAGCTAAACTGCTGTGCACGTAAACCAGTATAGACAGGAGCAGGCTCTTCTGTCCATGATATCTGTGCCAAACACAATGTCCAATGAAAATGAATTGCTACTCCCTGTACATCTGTATGCCTGTATTCCCTGCGTATTCATGTGTCTGTTTAAAAGCCTCTAAACTGCCACTATGGTGTCTGCTTCCACCAGCACCCCCAGCAGCCCGTTCCAGGCACCGACCACTCGTTAAAACCATCACTTGCCCCATACATTTCCTTTAAACTTCCCTCCCCTCATGTCCTCGGGTATTTCACATATCTATCCTGGGAAAAAGTAGCTCTTGGGTAGGCTTAGATAGAAAAATGGAGGACTATGTAGGAGGGAAGGGTTTGATTGATTGTAGAGTATGTTAAAAGGTCAGCACAACATAGTGGGCCAAAGGGCCTGTACTGTTCTGTTCTATGTGAACCCTATCTATCCCTCTCATAATTTTATGAACTGCCATCAGGTCTCCTCTCAGCCTCTGCTATTCCAAAGAAAACAACTCAAGTTTCTCCGATCTCTCCTGAAAGCTAATACTCTCAAACAACTCAAGTTTCTCCGATCTCTCCTGAAAGCAGTTTGTATCTTCTCCACAGTCTGCACATCCGTTTATTGTGAGTACCAGAAATGCGCACAATAGTCCTAATTGTGGTCTAACCAAAGTTTTATAGAGCTGTAACATGACTCCCTTGCTCTTATACTTAATGTCTCAGTCAATGAAGGGAAACCTACCATCTGCTGCCTTTTTCTGGTGGATCCTCTTTCAGGAACCATGGAGTTGAAGCTCAAGATCCTTCTGCACATTAATACGGTTAAGAGTCCTGACATTAACTGTATGCAGATCAATGTGGTCACCAACCATGGGCTCTGCCCTCATTTTGTACTTCACTTTGGGATTCAGTCTTCTGACTGAGCCTTGTTCTGAGGGAAGGGAACAGAATTATTGCAAGTTGGGCACCTGTGCAGAAAATAAGGGAGCATAACTGCTTTTCCAAAAAAAAGTGTAAGTGCACCCCTACCGGTGGTGTGTCAGGGTCAGAGGTTTTGTGTATTAGAAAGCCGAGCGTCCTGTATACGACTGAAATGTCCGAATAAAAGGAGTCCTTGTTAAGTTGGTACAAACACGGATACATGGACATATGGATAAAAACATGAGTATATTAATTGGCCTCTGCATCCCTACACTGCGGAGTGGAAACATTTCGGCTGTTCCTGCTGAGAGCACTTCAGTCATTACTGCAAGTTGCAGGCAGGGTGTGACTGATGATTTAGCACAGATTTGGATGCAGTTATGATAACAAAAGGGAAATAGGCGATGGATTTGATGCACAAATACTGGAGTAGTTCGTCCTTGCACATTGCTGGGAATCTCTATAACCTGTACTTAAAAATAGGAGACGTCAAGTCAGTGTGTCAAATAGGAATAAAAATTTATAGAACACTCTCACATCCTCAGTTCTTTATGACCAATGAAGTGCTCCTAAATGCAGCTGATGTTGAAGGCAAAAAACGTTGTTTTAACTTGGGCACAAAAAGATCCCACGATGTAATAAAATGTTTACCAGATGGCAAATTTCAGTGAGACGCAACAGAATGTAGATTCTGGAGCAAATAAAAATATAGTGGAAGAACTCAGCAGGTTGAGCAGCATCTGTGGAGACAGGATAATCTACATTTCAGGTTGAGACCCAGCAGGTGGCTGATGCAGGGTCTCTACCTGAAATGTGAATTATCTGTTTGTCTCCACAGATCCTGTTTCATTGACTGAGTTCTTATAACAATTTTTTTCGCAAGCTGTTTTATTGAAGTTTGTTTAGCGTAAAATTGCTCCTCACACCAAAAATGTTTTCCCTGCTTTTCTCCAAATAATTAATACCGTGAGGTATAGGAGCAGAATTAGTCCATTTGGCCCTTCGAGTCTGCTCCACCATTTCATTGTGACTTATTAATTTTCCCGCTCAGCTCCAATCTCCTGCCTTCTCTATGTTATCGCTTCATGCCCTGACTCATCAAGAATCTACCTTCCTCTGCCTTAAATATATCCAATGACTTGGCCCCCACAGCTGCCTGTGGCAACAAATTCCACAGATTCACCACTCTCTGGCTAAAGAAATTCCTCCCCATCTCTGTTCTAAAAGGACACCCCTCTATTCTGAGGCTGTGCTCTGGTTTTAGACTCCCACAGCACAGGAAATATCCTCTCCACATCTACTCTATTGAGGCCTTTCAATATTTGATGGATTTCAATGAGGTCACCCCTCATTATTCTAAATTCCAGTGAGTAGAGGCCTAGAACTATCAAACACTCCTCATGTGAAAATCCTTTCAATCCTGGAATCATTTTTATGAACCTCCTTTAAACCCTTTCCAATGTCTGCACATCCTTTTTTAGATAAGGGGCCTGAAACTGCTCACAATAGTCCAAGTGAGGCCTCACTAGTGCTTTGTAAACCCTCAATGTTACATCCTTGCTTTTATATTCTAGTCCTCTCAAAATTAATGCTAACATCACATTTGCCTTGGGCACCACTGACTGAACCTGAAAATTAATCTTTAGGGAATCCAGTACGAGGACTTCCAACACCCTTTGCACCTCAGATTTTTAAATTTCTATTTAGAAAATAGTCTACCCTTCTACTGCATGGCCATACACTTCACAACACTGTATTCCATCTGCCACTTCTAATCTGTCAAATTCTTTCTGTAGCCTCTCTTCTTCCTCAAAACTACCTGTCCCTCCACCTATCTTCGTATTGTCTGCAAACTTGGCCACAAAGCCATCAATTCCATCATCCAAGTCATTGACATATAACGTAAAAAGTGATCCCAAAACAGACCCCTGTGGAACACTCCTAGTCACCGGCAGCCAGCCAGAAAAGGCTCCCTTTATTCCCACTCTTTGCCTCCTGCCAATCTGGCATATGCTAGAATATTTCCTGTAATACATGGGCTCTTAACTTGTATAGCAGCCTCGTGTGTGGCACCTTGTCAAAGGCCTTCTTAAAATCCAAGTGCACAATATCCACCAATTCTCCTTTGTCAATTCTGCTTGTTATTTCTTCAAAGATTTTCCCCTAAGGAAACCATGCTGACTACGGCCTATGGTATCATGTGTCTCCCAGTATCCTGAAATCCCGCAGTCTTTTATAAACACCTGAGGACACAGATTTAATATGCAATCAAAAAACCAGCATTTCTGCTCATGTAGCTTCTGTCTGCATCGCACAGCACGGGCCTGTCAACTTGCATTGTAAATTGATATCCAAAATTAACTTGACAAATACAAGTGACTATTTTGAATTTCTTTCATGGGCATTCTATGGGATAAAGGGTGGTCATATTCAGGTGCAATATCCATGAGTTCTATTGTCTTCTGCCTACTTGGAATAAGGGGTCTGTGAGGTTATAATATTTACACAAATCAAGAATTTTTGGCCTCTTCCCGCTTGCGTGACAAGCATATGCAAAATTTGGATCAACAGCTGAAGGTATGATAAGGGCATTGTGGACTGTGTTTGGAAAACATTATTGACCACGTTGTTCTGGTTGATAGCTAGTAGCTCCAGAGGTTCTGGTTGGCAGATGCTGGCATATTTGAGTCTAGAGGTTGAAGAGGGAAGTACAAAGGAGTGATTCCAGATGCACTTTGCATTCTACCCTTGCGCTATACTGGGAAGATCTGACGTGGGAATAGTGATCCCATTCACTTGCATGAGGCACCTCACCTTGTGGGAAAGATGTATGCTTTCTTAGCTTACTTTCAATTTTTTGGTGTTTTAGTGTACTTTTAATTTTAAAAAGGTAATTCTAAAAGGTGTTAAAATGACTTTTACATGTTTTGATCGCTGGAAGGCTGTCAGGCTGTTCTGAGACTGGAATCTTGGAACAAACTGCCCGACACCGACTGGTACAACACGGCCTGATCTGTCTTACTGGATTCCCGTCAGATGAGGGCAGCAGAGTGCCGCCGCTCACAGACCGGCCGCTCAAAGCACCCGGAGATTCAGCTTTAATCCTGACCTCCTACGGTTCCTATGTGGAGGTCGCTTGTGGTCCATGAGTCGCGGGTGCTCGAATTCCCACCTACATCCCAATGACGTGCGAGCTGATTGTTCAGTTGGCTGCAGTAAATTGCCCCTAGAACGTGGGTCATTTGTAGAATGGGTGGTGGTGAAGTAGTTGAGTTGAATGTGGGAAGCAGATGCTATAGGGAGATCTGCGTGTGTAAGGGGGCGCGGGTAGTTGGAATACGAATATTCTGGAAAACAGTGTGCACTCGGGGGCCATTCAATGTCATAAAGGAGTATGGATTAGGAGGGGGTAGAGTGGGGGTGTGCGTGTGGGGGCGGGGAGAAGGGGAGTGGGCACGTCTGGGAAGCAGGCAGTGAATCCAGGCAGGAACCAAATAAATAAAATTCTGAATTCTTAAAAGAGTGATCAAGTTCTGTTGAATGGCCATCAACCTGAAACATTAATTTTGCTGAAAGTAAAATCAAAACAAAAAATAAACAAACACACAGATGCTGGAAATCTAACATAAAATAAACCGCTGGACTATCTCAGCTTGGCAGGTTCCAAGGGTGGGAACTGAAATCGAATTAACATTTGGGATCGAGGATTCTCATCCTACGCAGTGCTGGTGAAGGTTGGTGGAGTGGGTGAAAGGGCCCATTACATCCTTTGACTGTATATTTCATTTTTATGTACAATATAACATTGCAACATTATGGAAAATTCGCACATTCTGACGAGAATAGAAGTGGACTTCTCTTTCTTAAAAGTGTTTGGAGTCAATTTTGGGAATTACTTCGAGGCAAGACACTGTAAGTGGTTCTGACTGACGGGAGTAAAAGGTCTTGACGCTTCATCCACTAGAGGGCAGCAATTGTTCAGTTTTGGAGTTCACACTCTGAGGCAGCAGATGTGACTTTCAGTTCCGCAGCTTGTCAAACAAAGATTAAATATAGTTTACTCCAAATGTAATCTACTAGCTGTAGATAAATGTACAGGATTACTGTTTAGTGTATCACCTTCATGTGTGTTCAGTCAGGGATAAATGTTCTGTGTATATACTGTACCGTTAAATACTTAGCAAACTCTGGCACAGTAATAAGTGATTAGATACAAAGTGAAGCTCTCTCCCAACTGTTTCAAGCATCTGACGTCCTTCTTCAGCCATCGTTCTTCTTCCCGCTTGCTAGGTTCCAAAAATTTCCCCAACTCACGCCAGTTTATGTCAGCTTCTGCCTTCTTTCCCAGCTGTACTGGTCACCTTTGCATCCCCTCCAGCTTGATTTAGAAATGGACACTCCGTGTATTTAATCATGTTTAAGATGGCTGGTATTGAAATGGGAAAGTCGCTAATTGCAGATGCTGAGAATCTGAAACCAAAACAAACTCTGCTAGAAATACTCAGCGGCTTAGACGTCATCTGCGGAGCAAGTTGCTAGGTGATCTCACAACAGGATGAGGGAAATTTAGTTTAAGACATTATAAGAATGATGTGAAAACTTTAGAGAAGGTGTAGAGGAGATTTACTTGGATACTACCTGGACTAGAGAGCATGTCTTATGAGACATGCCAGCTTAAGGCAGCTTTGGCTTCTGGTTGAGCAATCTGGAGTTTTTCTCTTTGGACTGAAAGAGGATGAAAGATACAGATTAAGTGGGCAGCCATAGACATTTTCCCAGCTTGGAAATGATTAATACGAGGTGGCATATTTTTAAGGCGATTGGAGGAAAGTATGGGGAATGGGTTAGGTAGGTTTACACAGTGGTGGGGTAAGGTCTCTGGCTATCCACTCGATTGCAGTAATCCGCTGTTACAGAGAAGCAGTGCTTTATTCAGAAATCCACAAAGGCCATTTAATTTAAGATTTTAAACCTACTACTAGACCAGGTTTGCCTGCCCATTCTGATATACCTTCCACGAGGCTTGGTGACTTTATTTTTTGTTTGATAACACTCCATTGAAAGTCATTACAGCACTCTACTTCTGATCAGATCAATTGTACTTTCTTGCTTCTCAAAAGTTAGAAAAATAAAAATTATACAGAGGGTGCAGCTTCCATACCTCAACTGTGTCTTGAATTGTTAAGCAATGGTCAATGATGAGGCAGCATCTTGCTTTCCATAGACATGCCATCATATAACTTTCAGACAATTTCAGTGTCTTCAGTTAACTTGCTGCCATGATGTGGTGGTGACACTGTGCATGGATTCCATTCTAATATAATTTCACAGCACAGAGCCATTTGCAGATGGTTGAAGTAAAAGAAGTCAGGGATCTTCACATTTAAAACTTGATAGCAGACTTGATGGTGCACCTGGAAGAGCTGTTGCCTCAATACCAGAGGCCCCAGTTCAATGGATGCTACCCCTGTGTGAGGTTTGCTCAATTCCAATGTGGCGGTGTGGGATTCCTCTGGGTGCTCCTGCATTCCAAAATTGTGTTAATTGGCCACTGTAAGATCACCACGTGTGTGTGAGTAGGTGGTAAAATCTAGGATGGGGGGGTGAGGGTTGGAGGGTTGATTAAAATGTGGGAAGAATAATAAATAGGATTAATATGAGATGGTTGATGGGCATGTGGATGATGAGCCGAACGACCTATTTCCCTGCTGGATCTTTCTTTCTTTCTTTATTAATCTTTTTATTGATTTAAAAGGAACATAAATACAATCAACTGGAGACAGGGGTTAAAGGTTATTTGAATAGCATGCCGTTCACCTATTGGACGGTTTCTGGGGCAGTATCTTTCTATGACTCCATGAGATTAGTTTATTTTATAATATATTATTGCTACAAACATAATTTTGTTTGGTTTTGAGAAGTAATCATTTCTGTCCATTTTAAATGTTAGATTCTATTTTTTTGGAAACTTTGGATAGTTGCATTCCTTCCCACCCCTGATTTGAAACCTTCCTATAAATTAAAAAAAAATAAAGATAGAGAAACTGTGCACCTTTGACTAGAAGTTGAAGTACTTAGGCTGTGAACAGAGCAATGTTATTTTATTGACAACTTAATTTGCTTTCATTGAAACGTTTCCACTTTACACCAACTAGAACGTAGTAAGATGTGGGCAAGGACAGAATCAGACCAGTGTGGGATTTATCTCCAATTAGATGCTGAGAATATTCAGCAAAGTTAAAGAACAGGCTTCTAAACCATGAGAAAATATTGAGATCAAATTGTTTCTAATCTCTTTATTCTCAGTTACGATAGTATTCTATGACGCAAACAGAAATAAACGTGACGTGATGACCACAATAGTGGTAGAGTGACCAAGACTGCAAGCCTTGCTCACTCAAATTGAATGCAGAAGGACAGGCAAAAAAGAGAAGGAAATGAGATGAGGCAAGTTCACATTCAAGTTTGTTGTCGTCTGACTGTACATATATACAACACGGTGCACTCAGAAACCATATATCAGGCATAACAACTGATTTGACTCACGATCAAAGAATTGGTTTGGCTGGAAATAAACAACATATAGCAAGGAAGTCACTGGTAGTCTTGTCTAGTGGCAGCTCCATTGTAGGGTACTATAAAGCAAGAATTCACATAGGGATGAATGAAAGCTATAAGAATAATTGTGGGTGCTTTTAATGTTCAGGACAGGAACGTAAAATTGTCAAAGCCAATTTGGAGATTATTGTTTAGTTGTTCCTCTTCAACTTTTCAGAATCAGAACCAGGTTTATTATTACTGGCATGTGTCGTGAAATTTGTTAACTTAGCAGCGGCAGTTCAATGCAATACATGATATAGAAGAAGAAGAAGAAAAATAAGTAACTCAAATACTGTATATATATATATATATATATATATATATATAATAGATCGAAATTGTGCAAAAACAGAAATAATATATATTAAAAAGGTGAAGTAGTGTTCACGGGTTCAATGTCCATTTAGGAATCGGATGGCAGAGGGGAAGAAGCTGTTCCTGAATCGCTGAGTGTGTACCTTAAGACTTCTGTACCTCCTGCCTGATGGTAACAGTGAGAACAGTACATGCCCTGGGTGCTGGACGTCCTTAGTAATGGACGCTGCCTTTCTGAGACACTGCTCCCTGAAGATATCCTGGGTACTTAGTCGGCTCCATCGAGCCTACAAAATGTACAACCCTCTGCAGCTTCTCGTTTGGCATTTTATCGTTATTAACGTCTGGTACCTAATTTTCATCCAATGCGTTCTCTTTAATTACCCTGCCATCTTCAAGCTCTTTTCAAAACTAGGACTTGGAAAAACCTGGACTTGAGAAAATGTCACCTTGGCTTGTTCACTATACTTTAGATAGTTACGTTATGTGCAATTGGTGGTAATGGGAAGGTGGAAGAAATGGCGAATAGTTTAAGTTGGAGTGCAATAGGTGAGCAGATAATATTTAAAACGAAATGTCCAACCAAATATAAGATAGGTCTTGCAAATTTATTGTATCTGAAGTATAATTACCAACTGAGCAAATAATAAATGAATAATCAGTTCAAACTCTGTATCAGAACAATAAAAGATAGAAGTTTATGGACATTGAAGTAATCCAAGATATATAGAGATGTCTTTTTCTGGAGAATCTCCAGTTAAGTCATAGTACCACAGTGAGATAGAGAGAACCACCGAGAAAGTGCAATGTAGGTAGGCAATAAGTTGTAAGTATCAACGAAGTAGATTCTGAGGTGAGAAGTTCATCTAAGGAACCATTTAATAGTCTTGTAACAGTGTGGTAGAAGTTGACCTTGAGCCCGGTGGTATCTACATCGAGACTTTTGTATCTTCTGCCTAAGGAGACGGGAGAAGAGAGAACGTCTGGGTGGGTGATTATGCCAGCTGTTTTGCTAGGGCAGTGAGAAGTGTAAACAGAGGCCATGGAGTGGAAGGCTGAGCTTTTTCCATAATTCTCTGAGATTTCTTGTGGTCACAGGCAGAGCAATTGTCATACCAAGCCGTGATGCGTCCAGATAGGGTGCTTTTTTGTGATGCATTGATATAAATTGTTAAAGGTCAAAGGGGACATGCGAAATTTATTTACACCCCCCCCCCACCCGAGGGAGCAGAGACGCTGGTGAGCTTTCTTGGCCATGAAGTCCACGTGGATGCACCAAGACAGGAGCTTGGTGATGTTCACTCCCAGGAAATTGAGGCTGTGATGCTGTCAACCTTTCAACCTCTACACCGTTGATGAAGACAGGAGATCGCGGCCATCAGTGTACGGGGGGGTGGGGAATGGTAGGTAAGAGTAGGGGACTGAGGACGAAATCTTGCAGAGCACCAGGGTTTGGAATACTTGTGGCGGAGGTGTAGCTGCCTCTCCGTACTGATAGTGGTCTGTTAATCAGAATTGGTTCGATTTAGAAATTAGTATTCCCGTTTATCAGATATTTAGAAATGACTGGGCAACTACAGCAAGGAAGAGTGGCCTTTAATTGCTTGTCAGGAGAATATAAGTAATTAAAATCATTGGAGACCTGCGGTTAAAATTGAGGATAAGGCAAGCCTGAATAGGGTTATATCTATGTTATGAATTTATGCATTCTGCCAGATCACTGTTCGGATGGGAGTGTTGTGGCAGAATGGTTAACTTCAGAGTTTAGCAAAGCGATACAGCAAACATCAAGTTGCATTAGTAGGGGATTTCATATTTTATACATACACTCGGGAAAGCAGAGTAACTCTGTCGAGGAAACTAATTTGTTCACATTAAAGATAGTTTTCTGCAGCAAACTCTTCTGTATTCAGGCCACGAATAATTACTGTAAACTGAGTGTGTATTAGCAATAATCAATTAGATGATAAAATTTGTATGTTATATATCCCCGGTGAGAAAGTGAAACACTTTCCAAATAAACATAACATACACTTTGGAATATAATGCAACGTAAAAGAGAGTATTCTTGATCCAAGAGAGTGTGGAAAATTAATCAGGATAAGAAAACAGCAAGGGAAACGATCGGCACCTAGCGATCAGCTGAAACCAGTCCTCGACTCACTTTCACTGATAGGTCGTTGTCCCAATCAAGGTTTTCAATTGTTCTGGGGTAAACCAAAGAATTCAACTCATTCTCTCCAGTACACCGATTTGAGTTTGAGACTGGTGTTGTTTTACCGAATAAACGGTTATTTCGAAATCCAGCTTGTTCTATTGACTGGCTTCGAATCTCATCAGTAGCTACAGGTGCACGAACACAACAGAAGCCATAAAAGTCAGAAAGAGCTCCAGAAAGAGAATACAAACACATGTGAACGAAATATCTGTAATCACTTTGCAATTATATTCAAAACTAACCAGTGAAGGTTAATGCAGTTGCTTTAAAACAGATGGGCACAATTAGAAATGTCATACGTTGGAAAATAACTTGGTTCCAGCCCTTACAACAGAAAAGAAGCCTCAAGAACACAATAGGAACTGCATTGCTCAAATCTGCCCTGCTATTCAGTATGTTCATGCTGTTCAGCTGGTCTAACTACGCATATAGAATTCCAGGCATTTACCATCCACTGCAAAAAGAATTTTTATGTACCTTTGTTTTAAATCATCAGACCTTTATTTTGCCAAGTTTATTCTCATATGCACAAGTACACGTATGCACATGTGCAATGAAATTCTTGCCTGCATCACCCTCACAGGCACATGATATTAGAAACACAACATTCACAAGAAAAAACATACATTGAATATAACATACAAAATTATACAAGGAAGAACACATAATAAAAAACTATTACAAAGTGGTCAAAGTGTTGTTATACTGAGGATTAAGGTTGTGCACCTTGTTTCAAGGACCAGCTGATTGAAGGGAAGTAGAGATTCTTGAATCTGTTGGTATAGACATTGGGCTTCTGTACCTATGGAGGCTGTGAAAAGATGGCATAGTCAGATGGTATGAATCTTGGATGACAGATGTTCACTTCTTGAGCCAGTGCCTCGTGTAGACCATATCCACTTATTCAAGACTCTCCCCTAATGGAAATCTTTCAAGATTTATGCTGTCGTGTCCTATCAGTATCTCAGAACAATAAGGACACCTCCCATTCTTCTGAATCCAAGGTTTATGGGCCCAAACTATTTAACCTCATTTGTTAGGACATCCAGAAATTGGCCTGGTGAATCTCTTTTTGACAGCTTCCAATGCTTTAATATTTATTTTTTAGGTTAGAAAGTTAAAACTTAGCACAGTACTCCAGGAATGACCTTACTAGCGCTCTCTACATTTGTATAAATTTTCCCTAGTTTAAAACTTCAACCGCTTGTAATGATTTATCTAAGTGCCACAGAAGGTAATGTCATGAGGACTGAAACTAGTTAGAATTGACACAAGGTAGGACGTAACACTGAAAATAGCAGCGAGAACTGAAAAACCGATTTCTTTTCCACACTAGGATTTGAAAGGTCAGTAACTGGGAGGTTGCTGCAAGTGGTGGGTGCGGGTTCAATTTCAGCATTTGAGAGAAATTTCGGTAAGTACATGGATGGGAGAGGTATGGAGGGCTGTGGTTCAGGTGTAGGTCGATGATACTACTCAGTATAATAATGTGGCACAGATTAAATGGGCCGGATGGCCTGCTTCTGTGCTTTAGGACTCTGTGATACTATTTACCACACACAGAGCAACACCGTTCAAGCCTAATCCATTGCTCATTGCAGACCGTTCCAGATCTCATTGCCAGCAGCAAGGCGAAGAAGGAGATTCTGCTGTCGGCATCATTTCAGTGACACTCTTCTGTCTGTATCTTGTTTTACGGCGGTTGGCATCCAGCTTAATGGTGCATTACTGCCACCCTCTGCTCCAGAATGTGCACTAGACATACATTCTAAATCCCTTTACCTAATCGCTTGCGCGCGTGCGCGCACACACACACACCTACACTTCACCCTCCCATCTTTGACCATCCTAGTATCCTATTCCTGTTTATTCGTCATATTCTATAAAAAACCCCTGTACCCCTTAAAAATGCTAAAAACACCCGGACTTGTGCTCTCTCACCCATGCCCAGCAACCCTTTTAATGTGAATTCCTGCATCCCCAACTCCCTTAATTTATTTCTCATCATAGAAACATAGAAAATAGGTGCAGGAGTAGGCCATTCGGCCCCTCGAGCCTGCACCGCCATTTATTATGATCATGGCTGATCATCCAACTCAGAACCCCGCACCAGCCTTCCCTCCATACCCCCTGATCCCCGTAGCCACAAGGACCATATCCAACTCCCTCTTAAATATAGCCAATGAACTGGCCTCAACTGTTTCCTGTGGCAGAGAATTCCACAGATTCACCACTCTCTGTGTGAAGAAGTTTTTCCTAATCTCGGTCCTAAAAGGCTTCCCCTTTATCCTCAAACTGTGACCCCTCGTTCTGGACTTCCCCAACATCGGGAACAATCTTCCTGCATCAAGCCTGTCCAATCCCTTTAGGATTTTATACGTTTCAATCAGATCCCCCCTCAATCTTCTAAATTCCAATGAGTACAAGCCCAGTTCATCCAGTCTTTCTTCATATGAAAGTCCTGCCATCCCAGGAATCAATCTGGTGAACCTTCTTTGTACTCCCTCTATGGCAAGGATGTCATCTCTCTCTGTATCCCATAATTCCTGCAACACAAAACTACATGTTCTACTGACTCCTCTTCCTGACATTTCTCACACAATCCTGTCTGGTGTTTCCCTATCATTTTCAATGTTTTGTTTAATGCACAATGCCCCAGCCTTAACCTAGTCCACACAATTTCCTCTCTTCTGTTTCCATTACCTACCCTAGTAACTGCAACACTCTTTTGTATTTGATATAAATGCCTCCCTTTCCCCTCCCTGTCCCATCAGTGACGCTCTTGTTAAGCTCCTGTGATCTTATTGTGCTCCCACGTTACCCGCCAAGATCAATCAATCAATCCGGGATCACGCGGGGAGGCTTATCCCAAACAGCTGTTTATTAAAACAGTTTAATTGCAAGCAGTCATCATACCACAGGCAAATTTCCTGTAGATTATATTAGGAAAAGCACGACATTAGTAGAGAAGTGAGTCAATTATAGAGTGTATACAAAAATGCAAAATGTACCGTTGATGCACAGTATGTGCTTGAGGACACTGAACTAGACGAAAAACTGTGTCATTACCATTCTGCTCAATTCAAGGGAACTTGGACACAAGGGTTCTGAACTTAAAGAGGGGTAACTTTGAAGGTATGAGACGTGAATTAGATAAGATAGACTGGCAAATGACACTAAAAGGATTGACGGTGGATATGCAATGGCAAGCATTTAAAGGTTGCATGGATGAACTACAACAATTGTTCATCCCAGTTTGGCAAAAGAATAAATCAAGGAAGGTAGTGCACCCGTGGCTGACAAGAGAAATTAGGGATAGTATCAATTCCAAAGAAGAAGCATACAAATTAGCCAGAAAAAGTGGCTCACCTGAGGACTGGGAGAAATTCAGAGTTCAGCAGAGGAGGACAAAGGGCTTAATTAGGAAAGGGAAAAAAGATTATGAGAGAAAACTGGCAGGGAACATAAAAACTGACTGTAAAAGCTTTTATAGATATGTAAAAAGGAAAAGACTGGTAAAGACAAATGTAGGTCCCCTGCAGACAGAAACAGGTGAATTGATTATGGGGAGCAAGGACATGGCAGACCAATTGAATAATTACTTTGGTTCTGTCTTCACTAAGGAGGACATAAATAATCTTCCAGAAATAGTAGGGGACAGAGGGTCCAGTGAGATGGAGGAACTGAGCGAAATACATGTTAGTAGGGAAGTGGTGTTAGGTAAATTGAAGGGATTAAAGGCAGATAAATCCCCAGGGCCAGATGGTCTGCATCCCAGAGTGCTTAAGGAAGTAGCCCAAGAAATAGTGGACGCATTAGTGATAATTTTTCAAAACTCGTTAGATTCTGGACTAGTTCCTGAGGATTGGAGGGTGGCTAATGTAACCCCATTTTTTAAAAAAGGAGGGAGAGAGAAACTGGGGAATTATAGACCAGTTAGCCTAACGTCGGTGGTGGGGAAACTGCTGGAGTCCGTTATCAAAGATGTGATAACAGCACATTTGGAAAGCGGTGAAATCATCGGACAAAGTCAGCATGGATTTGTGAAAGGAAAATCATGTGTGACGAATCTCATAGAATTTTTTGAGGATGTAACTAGTAGAGTGGATAGGGGAGAACCAGTGGATGTGGTATATTTGGATTTTCAAAAGGCTTTTGACAAGGTCCCACACAGGAGATTAGTGGGCAAACTTAAAGCACATGGTATTGGGGGTAAGGTATTGATGTGGATAGAGAATTGGTTAGCAGACAGGAAGCAAAGAGTGGGAATAAACGGGACCTTTTCAGAATGGCAGGCGGTGACTAGTGGGGTACCGCAAGGCTCAGTGCTGGGACCCCAGTTGTTTACAATATATATTAATGATTTGAATGAGGGAATTAAATGCAGCAACTCCAAGTTTGCGGATGATACGAAGCTGGGCGGCAGTGTTAGCTGTGAGGAGGATGCTAAGAGGATGCAGGGTGCCTTGGATAGGTTGGGTGAGTGGGCAAATTCATGGCAGATGCAATTTAATGTGGATAAATGTGAAGTTATCCACTTTGGTGGCAAAAATAGGAGAACAGATTATTATCTGAATGGTAGCCGATTAGGAAAAGGGGAGGTGCAACGAGACCTGGGTGTCATTATACACCAGTCATTGAAAGTGGGCATGCAGGTACAGCAGGCGGTGAAAAAGGCGAATGGTATGCTGGCATTTACAGCGAGAGGATTCGAGTACAGGAGCAGGGAGGTACTACTGCAGTTGTACAGGGCCTTGGTAAGACCACACCTGGAGTATTGTGTGCAGTTTTGGTCCCCTAATCTGAGGAAAGACATCCTTGCCATAGAGGGAGTACAAAGAAGGTTCACCAGATTGATTCCTGGGATGGCAGGACTTTCATATGAAGAAAGACTGGATGAACTGGGCTTGTACTCATTGGAATTTAGAAGATTGAGGGGGGATCTGATTGAAACGTATAAAATCCTAAAGGGATTGGACAGGCTAGATGCAGGAAGATTGTTCCCAATGTTGGGGAAGTCCAGAACGAGGGGTCACAGGCTGAGGATAAAGGGGAAGCCTTTTAGGACCGAGATTAGGAAAAACTTCTTCACACAGAGAGTGGTGAATCTGTGGAATTCTCTGCCACAGGAAACAGTTGAGGCCAGTTCATTGGCTATATTTAAGAGGGAGTTAGATATGGCCCTTGTGGCTATGGGAATCAGGGGGTATGGAGGGAAGGCTGGGGCAGGGTTCTGAGTTGGATGATCAGCCATGATCATAATAAATGGCGGTGCAGGCTCGAGGGGCCGAATGGCCTACTCCTGCACCTATTTTCTATGTTTCTATGTTTCACGTATTCTTAGAATTGGAAAAAAATCACTTCAGAATAACTTGACGGAAGATCTCAAAATTACGTTTTCTTGCTTCTAAGCTCACTTATAACCACATTGAACCCATTTGCACGCTACAAATGAGGCACCCGAACGAACTGCTCGTGTCTGCCCCTCTGGGGCCGGGCCATGCCACAGGAAACCGCAACAAAAGTGAGGTGTATAGGGTAAGACGGGGGGATAGCAACTCTAGTAGAGAACTTGTCTTGTCCATTCCGGGGCAGCTCACTCATCTTTCGGCCCCACGGGATATCAGCTCCCAGGTGTGGCTCCAAGTAGCTGTTTGCATACAACAGCGGGGCAGTCCGGTACACCGCTTCGACAGTAGGGCTAAACCAGGTGAGGGTAGCTGGCGGGCCTCATAGCCCGGTGAGACAGGGATCTGTCTGTCCCAGCATGTGAAGTCAGCTCCAGCGAATTTAATTCTCTTTCTCTGCTGTGGTTTTCCTCCATTCTCTGTTTTCCAGCAGTAAGGGTGAACAAGGCAAGGGAGAGAAATGGAAATCCTGTCGGGAGGAGGAGCGGAGCTCCTTCAAGATGAAAGCTCCCAGAGGAGAAGTGCTGGTGAGGTGAATAGTGATGCAAAGTAAAGTATTGCCCAGCAGTTCAGGCAGCACCTGTGGAGAGAGAAACAGAGTTAAAAGCTTTGGCTTGATGATATTTTGTCCAACACACAGCTCAGGGCTACATAAGTAAAAAAAAAGGCGCAGATAGATCAATGTCAGGATGTAGTTACAGAACTGATTGAACATTTCTGTTTGGACAGTTAGGCAGCGATTCAGAGACAGCGGTGGGGGGAGGGTGGTGAGGACTGGGGGTGTGGTAAATATGTGACTGGGATAATGTTGCTGATGGCCAACAGACATTATGAGAATTAGAAAGGGCCTTGGCTACACCCTTGGACAACACGAGGAGTAAAGGGAGCGAGCGGAGAAAAAAAACTGCCGTGGTGATTCTAAGGCCGTGATTGAATAAACCACGGACAAAATTCAGCGTGTCCAGTGCCGTGCAGTTTGAATTTTGACCAGAAGATGGTGTGGAAGGTTGAAAATAGGCCGAGGGAGCTGATCCTCTCCCCCTCCCACTTTCAAATCTCTTACTAACTCTTCCTTCAGTTAGTCCTGACGAAGGGTTCGGCCTGAAACGTCGACTATACCTCTTCCTAGAGATGCTGCCTGGCCTGCTGCGTTCACCAGCAACTTTGATGTATGTTGCTTGAATTTCCACCATCTGCAGAATTCCTGTTGTTTGAGGGAGATGATGGATACATTGCCCTTGAAAGTATCATGTTGCATGTCATTGGCGACTTCGGTCAGAGCTGCTTCGAGGAAAAAGTATGGAGAGGGGTTGATGCCGCTGGGGCGTTATGACTGGAATGTTATTGACATAGAGTTACAGGTTTGGAAGGTTATTTGTAGGAGGTCTTTATGGGGGAAAAGGAATTGTTAGTTTATGAGGATGGAAGATCAGAATGTGTGTGTTCATGAATACGGAACTCGGGACCGTAAAGAACACCCCTCCCCACTGCAAGGTGAGTATAGCCATTGAGCGCTGATCTGAACAATACGAAATAAATACAGATCTAAACAAGCGTACAGATGAGCAACCAACCATATACCTGCCTAGCTTTTCCTCTATCCCACCTATCTTCTGAGGTGTACCGGAGAAGAGATGACTTTAACAGCAAAATTTCAGAAAGCATCAGCCATTAGGCGAATGGTCATGCAGTATTGAAACGCTTACCTCCGCCAGCGAACAAGTCTCTACCATAACAATAAAGGGAAAATAATGACCGAGTGAACCGTAGGAAGAACAGATTACTCAGTCCATCTGGAACACTCCCCTATCTAAGCGGGGCATCATGCACTAGTTAATTTAACAGCACTCTAACAACAGTACTCACCCAACAGCAGTTGTACCAAGTAGGGAGATAAATGGCGAAGCAACAACACATCATGAAACAAAGTAACAAACACACAAAAGGCCTGTGCAGCACACAGAAATCTAGGGGCAAATTCAACTTAGGCCCACCCTTCCAAAATTAAAAAAAAATTGGACGAACCCCCATTATGTTACAACGTCAGCTCTCCAGAAGTAACAGGAAGGAGTCAGGCCACAAAAGGAATATCAAGCAAAAGACATTTATTAAATTAACGTTAAGGTAATGGGGAAACGGGTGATATGTGGTGTGGTAGTACTGGCTGAAGAATGAGAGTGAGAGAAAGAAAGAAAGAGGCCTTGTTTTTAAGTAGTCCCCAACGGGTGCCGGCAATGGAAGGGTACTTGCAGGTCTCCCCGGGAACTGCAACACAGGATAAAGAGGAAAGACAGGCCAAGAAATGTTCAGGAGCAGGGAGATGGACGGGCCGAACAATGATGGAACTGTGAAGAAGCTGCTCGCTGCCGCTTGGCACCAGACTTTCAAACTGTGGCAGGGTTAATGAATGTGGATTAAGAAATTATGAGCAATTTTGCAGGGAGAAAAATCCAAGCATGTTACTGTGACTAAATGGCTTGAGTTATCAGGACAGAATGGATAGGCTGGGACTGTTTTTCTTAGAAGCCGAAGGGTTTATAAATTCACGAGGGCCATAGATAAGGTAACCATAAGAGATTCTGTAAATGCTGGAAATCCAGAGTAATACAGAAAATTCTGAAGAAACTCATCAGGTCAGGCGGTATCTATGGAGTAGAATAAACAGTCCATGTTTCGGGTTTCAGGACTGAAAAGGAAATGGGGAGAAGTCAGAATAAGAATTCGGGTTGAGGTGATATGTAGAAAACTCAAAAGAGTGAACAAGAAGGAACCTATTAGTAGAGGAGAATGGGTCATGGGAAAAAAGGAAAGAGGAAAGGCACCAGAGTGAAGAGATAGGTAGGTGAGGTGAAGAGAAGGGGCAGACATCTGTGTTTCAAGGAAAGTGGTACATGCAGGTACATAGATTATTACAGTCTTTTTCCAACGGTTACTGAGTCTAAACCTATATGGTGCAGACTTAATATGAGAGGGGGAAGATTTAAATGCGACTCCAGTGGTACCCTTTTCCACTCATTGATGGATATGTGGAATAGTTGGTCAGAAGAACTGCGAGAAGCGGGTACAATTATAATAACTCAAAGGCACAGACAGATTCATAGATAGAAAGTGTTTAGAGGAATATAGGACACAGGTAGAAAACAATGGCCTAGCTCGGGTGAGCACCATGGTCAATGTGGACAAGCTGGGCCGTACGGCCTGTTTCCTTGCTGTATGAGAATAACTTCGTGTGATATTAATACGTCTAGAGGAATAAATGTTTGCGGCCATACGTTTTGACCCCAAACGTTATGTTGTCAGGTTTAAATGCATCTCCTTTGGTTAAAAAGGGGGTTGGAGTGAAAGAGAACAAACTTCCTGGTCGTATTCTATCCCAGACAAAGAAAAAAAAATCTGCTGATGGAATATGCTATGAGTTGGATCCTCATGGAAACTGGAGCTTCAGATGTAAAGGATGAGCAAAATGTAAAAAGTAAGGTGATTTAGTACAATCCAATATTTAGGGAGAAGCATGGTGGAAGAGCCTCTCGGAAGAATCTATCTGGATTCAAAATATGATTTATTCTCTTTAGGTGCAAAGAAAACAACTGTTAATTACATAAAATTGCAACAATTACATTTGCATAGCTTACTTCAGTATTGTAGGTGTGGTCAAGTAGTTCCACAGAGTTACATATTTTCAATGGGAATACATCTCAATTGACAGGCACGTCTGAACATTCAAACAATCTTTGGCAAGCCAGAATCCATTTAACGATGTATTAAGGATGGCTCTCTGGAAATACTGTACATACGTCCCAAATTTGTCCATGACCACGCTCTCATGATAGCACATGCATTCTAAACCGGGCAGCATCTCAGTAAACTTCCGCACCCTCTCCGAAGTCTGAACATCCTTCCCATAGTTGTAAATATGAGACAAAAGTCCGGTCTTAAACTAGTCATAGTGCCTTTCTAACCTCTTGCTTTACATATACTTTAACTTTCAGTCATCCTAAGGTGTTTCTAAACACTGACAACTTTGTCTCTCACCCCTTAAAGCACACTTTTTTTGTTTTTAACCGAGATTTGTGACCTCACATTTTTCACGCCAAAGGTTTCCATCCACAGCCTCTATGTATTCACCCACACTGCTCTTAGAATCATACTGGCAAGCTGAGTTCCCGCTAAGCTGTGCGCGTTTTTCAACCGGCGCACAAAGGAAATTAATGTGCGCACAAAAGGTTAGCTACCTAAAATAATGTAGTAATTAATAATTATACTTATTGAACATAATCTTTTAGCTAAATGTTTCTGTAACTAGTTTGTCCGTTTTTCAAGTACCACAATGCACGTCACCTTACATTTCCTGTTCCGGTTTGTACAGCTGCATCACGGCGGGAGCTATTTTTAGCGGATAGTGTTTGTACCGTAAAGTTCACAAAGATCGGTTTCAAATCCTGCAGATAGCTTACTAAGTTTTAATTGAAAAAAATTTACTATGTCGAATTGAAAAGAAGCGAAGGGCGTGAAGCGGAAAAGAACTTTACAGATTTTAAGTGATGTCTTTGATGAACTGGCTGCACTGTGCAAGATTCTGCAAAAAAGTGGCCTGACACCGATTGATTCACTTCATCTTGCGCGAGGCAAAATTAACAAGAAAACAAAGCAGTATCTGGGAGACAATGTTTCGTAGAGTGACAAAGTTAAAGTTTTGCTAAGCCAACAACGTGAAGAAAACATCACAGTAAATACAAGTTCGCTGTTGACTTTTATAAATAGTCTTTGTGTTCATTTAGAAGAAAGGTTTCCTGAAGATGAGGTACAAGAATGGTCAGCTTTTGATTTCTCTGCAATTGCAGATTGTGACTTCACATTTGTCGATGAACAAGTTAATGCCTTATGTCTTAAATATCATTATTTTCTAGCTGAAAATACTGTAATAGTTAGACAGTTTAATTATTACAAATTTTTCGTGCAAGAAAAAATTAAATCCAAACTGATTTCAAACTTTGATCAAATGGTGGCATTTGTGCTTCAAAATGAACAGCTTTGCGACCTTGCACAGTAGCAACCATCGTTTCATGATCCCTAAAATATTATACAACGTCTCCTCATCTAAATCGTTAATGTGGATTTTGAATGGCCGGGGTTGCAGATTCCTGAGGCGCCTGACTAGAGAGATCTTGCAACCGAAGTAACCTTTTAATCCTATTTTCTATTTTCCTGATGTTAACATGCCGCCGTAGCATCGTTGTTATAGCGACACTGTTACAGCTCAGTGCGTTCCGGACTTCGGAGTTCATCTCCAGTGCCGTCTGTCAGGAGCTTGTACGTTCTTCCCGTTAACTGGGTGGGTTTCCTCTGGGTGTTGCAGTTTCCACCCACCGTGGAAAGACATACAAGTTAGTAGGTCAATTGGTCATTGTAAATTGCCCCGTGGTTAAGGTAGGATTAAATGCATGGGTCGCTGGGTGGTGAGACTCATTTGGCCGGAGGGGCCTGTTCCACGCTGAATTCCTAAATAAATAGATACCCAATATTCACTTCAGTCAGGATATTATTCCTGTTACGGGTATTTTAATTCTTGCTTAATAATCTATTGTTATGCAACTTTTCAAAAGTCCGAACACACCACATCCATCGATTCTGTCCTTTGTGTTCCGTTTGTAGAATACTTGACAAAACTCTAATAGATCTGTCAAACATCAGTTCCCTTTCGTAAACTTATGCCCATTCTGTGATAAACCCATTATTGTTTTCTAGCTGTCTTCAAAATCGAATGTAATTAAATTTTCCCTCTCCTGTTGCCATTTGCCAGTTTCCCTCCTCTTCTGAATTAGGGTTCTAGTCACTATCTTCGCTTTTTGATTCTTGGGATGTTAGAAAATGCACAGCTTCAGCAAACACCCTCTCCATCGTCAACTCTTTCAAAAGACGGAGATGCAGATCAGCAAGTCATGGGAATTTATTTTATTCCCATTCCGTTAATTCGTCAAATACATTGCAGGGCCAGTATGTTCCTGCATTTAAGCTAGGTGCAACAGATGTAGGGATTTGGAGGGATTTCGAGAGTTGGATAAAGACAAAAAAGGAAGTTAGTGCCACGTATAGACAGGAGAAGTCCAGCAGGAGTTTATAAAGTGCAGGGTGCACTTAAAAGGAAATTTGGAAACAAAAGAGGATGCACGAAAAATATATTGATCTGATATGATAAAACGGAAGACATTTTAATTAAGAAAAAAAGAATAACCAGAAAAAGAGTAGTACATTTAGAGACCATCGTGATAATTTGTGCGTGAAGCCAGAACGTATCGGCTAGGTCCGAAATTAATACTTCCCATTGGTATTGGCTAAAGATAGGACTTTATAGATGGCGACAGCATGGAAGAGGTATATGAAAGTCCAGTGCAGGTTTCCATTAAAATAGGGGAGACACTTGAAGCTTTAGTGGAATTACAGGTGAATAAATTCCCAGGGCTGTAAGCGATTTATCCCAGGCTGCTTTGGATAGGGGCAAGGGAGGGGATTGCTAGGCCTAGCTGAGATTTTTAAACATTAGCTGGTCGCAGTTCAAGTACCCGATGATCAGCTGACTGGGATGTGGCAAAAAGGTCTGTTTGTAATAATGAGAGTAGGAAAATGCATGCTAAACACAGACCCTTGAGCCTGTTATCCATGGTGTGAATCTATTGGTAAGCATTTTGAGAGTCGGACTTCATAGTCACTTAGAAAGGTAGGAACGAATCAATGATATTCATATATGTCAAGAGAAAATCTCGACTGACCAATCTGTTAGAAAATTTTTAAGACATAATAAAGTGTACTGATGAGGACAGGGCAGTAGATTTGGTTCAAAGATAACACTACCTCTTTGGTAAGGTCACGCACGGAAATGGCTAAAAAGATAAGGCTCTAGTTGGCAAATTGGATCCAATTACAACGGCAATGGGAGATAGGGGAGGGTGGTAGAGGATTGCTTTTGTGGCTGGATGCCTGTGAATAGTAGTGTTCCATGGGGATTGGGCTGGGACTATACGTGAATGACTTGGATGCGACTGAGAAGGCGTGAACAATATGTTTGCAGATGGCGCGAAGGCTGGTTGAGTTGTTGATGTGGCTAGTGGGAGTGGTGGTAACCCCAGGCTGCTATGGTCTATTAAATGGCAAATGGAATTTAATTCTGATACATACGGTGTGATGCATTCAGGAGGACCAATCATGCTATGGGGATATTGAGAAACAGTGACTTCGTGCCCAAGTGCAAAGATCATTGAAGGTTTCAGCACAGGTAGGTAGAGAGAGAGAGAGAGAGAGAGCGATTAGAGATTATCGTTATTTGCACCAAGCATAACGAAACATGCGAAAAGCGTCGTTTTTGCATCAACGACCACCACAGTCCGAATATGTGTTGGGGGAGGGGGGTGGAAGTGTCAGGACACTTCTAGCGCTAGCAAAGCATGCCCACAACTAACTAAACTTAACCAGTATGTCTTTGGAATGTCCTAGGTAACCAAAGCACCCGGAGGAAGCCCACGCGTTCACGTGGGGGGGGGGGCGTAAAAATTCCTTACAGACAGAACCCCGATCGCTGATCGCTGGTCGCTGGTGCTGTAAAGTGTTACGCTAACTGCTGCGCTACAGTGCGGGCCTAATAATGACCTTGGTAAAAAAAAGGCATATGAGGTACTAGACTGCATTATTTGGGACATCAAATGCAAGAGCAAAGAGGTCCTGCTCCAACATTAAATATTGTGTCAGATCGCAGCTGGAGTACTGCATGCAGTTCTGGTTATCATGAAATAGAACAAACGGGGCAGTGCTGGCGAGGTTGCAGAGAACAGTCGCTAGGATTTTGCTTGAGATGGAACGTTTTAATCATGTGGAAAATATGGACAGGCTGGGTCGTTTTCTCTGGAGCAGAGCAGGTTAAAGGGACATATAACTGATGAGGGGTGTAGAACTTTGAGAATGTGCCTCCTCCCCCGCCTCCCCACAATTTTCTCCTCGGCTCTGCGGGAAGGAATGAGCGAAACGCAGACAAGTGGCTCCTGGCGACAGAACTGTGCATCGCTCATCAAACTTCTGAAGTATTTCAGGGGTATGAAATAGACAGGGCAGCCAAGGTTTTCTACCCAAACGTCTGAAAAGTTCGGGTTGAAAAATATTTACTTCTAATTCATATGAACCATAGGTCTGGAAAGTCGATCAATGTCGAACGAGGTAATTTTGAAACAAAAAAAAAGACACCAAGATGTAATGATACAGCCCTGTTTGACTCCAGTATTGAACAGTGACAGGTTCTGAATCGGCGCCAATAACCACAGCTTTAAATCTAATCTTCCACATGATCTGTGGTGCATTTGACGATAGACTCAAAAGAATGGTGCCGGTTCATTATAGGGTTCCGCCGCGATGTGAAGGCGGATCGCTGGATTCATAGTACAGAGTGCAGGGGAGAAAACTCGGCGGGTGAGATGGAGCGAAATGGGCAGTCGACGTTTGGGTTCGAGACCCTACAATTTGATTGCTACCATTTGACTCCACTGACCCCCTGAGTTCACCCAGTAATTTGTTTCTTTTTGTTCCAGATTCCGACATTTTTAGTCTCTGTCTCAGAAATAATCTTAACATTTTAAGGGATAGTGGTCCTTTGGTAGAACTATATAACGGCTAGCCTCGCAACCGTTGAGTTGATTAAAGAATAACAACAACGTAATAGCTCACGAAATGTGATTATATTGTACAACGTGAACGAGTGGCATGCTTATGACATCAAACATGTTTACAGCGAAAGGAAAAAAACGAAGAGTCCCGACTTTTGTTCGATAACGACTGAAAGCATCTATTGAGAATAATGTTTAATCGTCGCCGATGGTAAATAACAGCGGCCACTAAGATGGCGTACACTCCGATCTCCGGATGCTTCGCTTCAACTGAGACACGAGAGACGCGTGTGTAACCCCGCAAGTGTACACTTCGTGTGAGTTCCACTCGGAGGCGGTCAGGGTGAGGTAACTGCTCAGTCTGTAGGTCTGGTCGGTGTCCTTCACTGCTCGAGATGTCTTAACACCTGCGTTGACCACCATGCCGTCGGTGCTCCAGGAGACCGCCACCCCTTCAGGGTAAAAATTATTGACTAGGCACACCAGGGTCGCCATCTTTCCTTTAGTGATCTGATCGGACGCCGGCAGGAGAAGGGAGACCTTAGGGCTGGACAATTCTTGGGCTGTAAAGAAAAAAAAAAGAGATTTGGAGGAACTAGATAATGAGGGTGTTCATTTGAAACGGAAATTAAAGAATTGTTTGAGAGGAGATCCTTAGCATTTACCAATGCCCCGGGACCGACGGTGGAATATTCTCTGAATAATTTGTTAATGTACCTAAGATGTTGGGTATGAAGTACATTGACAGAGTTTCCTTGGGGCACAGCCTAGAATTTTTCCAGAAAGTTAACATTCATTTACATCACCATATAACTACAGTCTTGCTGAGATTTGCTTCCCGACAATCGGTCACCATAAATGTACAATAGTGGACTGTAACGAACGAAGAAAAGATAACCAACATATAAAACGTCCGGTATGGTAATCGGGCCGGCATTATAGCGCGGATAAATGGCCCGCTTTGGTCATCCCATTTAAAATTCTAGTTGTAATATAGATAAAAATTAAAATCTCATTCCACGTTCTCTCTGCTCCCATTCTGCTTGAAGTGCTTCCATAAAAAGGCCCCATAGACTATCTTGTCTGCCCTATGATAAACGATAAATAACTAGCTGTCTATTACGAAGATACACAGCATTCCAGAATTCAGGGTTTCTTGAAAACTCAATCGTAATGCCTCCGCAGTCTTTTCAGCTACCTCCTTCAGAACCCTGGGCTGTAGTCCAGATGGTCCAGGTGACCTATCTAACTTTAGACCTTTCAGCTTCAGTCTCCTTACTAATAACGAGTATAAACTCCTCTGGCCCCTGACACTATTGCAGTTCTAGCATACTGCTGGTATCTTCCACAGTACAGGCTGACGCAAAATACTTATTAAGCATCATTTTCAAGCAGTCTAATATCCATTCTCGCCTTTCTTTTACTCTGTGTACATCTGAAAATACTTCCGGTATCCTCTGTATTTATTTTATTTGCGAGCTCACCTTCTTTCATCTTTTCTCACCTTGTGGCTTTTTGTAAATTGTCTTCTGTTGGGTTTTAAAAGTTTCCGAATTCGCCAAATTACTACTAACTTTGGCTGTATTTTATGCCTCTATTTTGCTTTTATGCTGTCCTTGACTTTTTTGTCGGCGATTATCCTCCCTTTAGACTACTTTTTCATCTTTGAGATGTATCTATTCTGTGCTTTCCGAACTGCTCCCAGAAACTGCTTTTCTGCCGTCATTCCTGCTGCAATCAATGTTGGCCTGTTCCTCTATCATGCCTCTGTAAATACTTTTACTTCATTGCAGTACTGATGTATCTGACTTGAACTTCTCCTTCTCAAACTGTATGGTGAATTTTATCTCTTGTTATCTTACTCCTTTAAACAAAACAGTGTATCGACCTCTACGGAGAAAGTGTGGATGAACCATGTTGACACTGAAGCTGAGTCTTCTTGCAGTGTCTAATACAGGAAAACAAAGTAGGACAGGTCGGGGGTTGGTGCGGGGGGGGGGAGGAAGAAGGGTAATATTTAGCCTTTGCATCTCAGATGGAGTCCCGAAGAGAAAGGTCTCAAAGTTAACGATTTTCATTGAATAGTTCGAATGATTAAGACATAACCCATGGCGCTGGAAACCCATCAGGTTCTCCATCAAAACAACAAGATTTATATACAAGGGATACCTTTAAAAACGTCACCATATGCTACATATATGAAAAAAAATATTAATCCACGGTACCAAATATTCAATCGTACGCCTATCCGACGGATTAAGGTTACTTACATAACATCGTTAGCTTCGTTCCAGTTCCGAAGTTATATGTGTTACTGGAGCTTACCCACACACCGCAATAGTAGTTCGCTTCATCTTCTTTTTGAACCCCAGTGATGGTTAAATATCTGGAGTTGAGTGACGAGTCACTTCTACCGGAGAATCGATCTGGAGTACCTGATGCCCTGACTAGGTCTTGAGAATCATGGCGCAGGAGATACCGAGGAGGAGCATTTTCAGTCCTTTGCTGGTACCAGGTTATTAAAGCGTTTCCCATGACGACGCCTTTCAAAGTACAGTAAATTTCGACATTCCCTCCCGAGTCAGTAGAAACAGATGGTGGTTGGCTTAGAATAACTTGTGCCTTTGATTCTAAAAGGGAATACAGGCAATTTTGAAATATCTCAGAATATTTAATATAGTGCTTTAACCTTACTCACGGTGCGCTCAACAAGGAAGGAAAAGCTAACGACATACTTACCTGAGACCAGAAGCACTATCAGAATGACAACACCAAGACGCTTACACATGGCGAAGAATTTAATAAACCCAGAACTGCTCATGACACGCCTGGGAAATTGATCGATTATCTGTGTCCCAATCTCCTTTTATCAGCCTTATGAAGAAGGATCCAAATTTATGCAAATCCTTAACCAAAGGGCAGAACACGATTGGTGCATCTGAACTGAGGTCAAGTCAAACGCAAGCTCTGTAAGGAATGACGTTAGTACGTCATGCACACGGAGCTATACAATTCTGAATACGGTGTTCTGACTTTCTGCAGATAGGGGTTATGCCATATTATATATTACATCTTCGGGGTTGGCAATTAATTGCTAGCTGCAAAATCAGATTGTATATTAATAATGAATAAATAAGTCGCGTGTTCAAAGCGAATCCCATGTCATGAATTTCAAATAAAGCAGTCTTGGAAATGCGAACGCTGCGTTTGCGGTGTTGATTCAATTATATGACATTAATACCGCTCTATTCTATTTTCGATTGCGATTAAGCATATTATGTTCAATTCGAAGGACTGTGACCGATAGTGCACAACGGGGCAGATTATTTCCGTGGAGATTAAAGCATATTTAATATGTATTTTTGTTTTGCGGGATCATTCTCACGAACAGAGCAGCTGGGGAGCGGTTTGTTCACTTGCAACCCATTCCAGTCTGTTGACGTCCTGAACAATACCAACGTAAAATGTACTTTTTTTTTTAACTGCTTACGCTTTTCTTTGAGCATTCGGAGCAAATGCTATTCCAGCGCGCTAATTTATCGCTGAAGTAGGGGTACTGAGATGAAGGCGCTGCATTCTATACACAATATTATTATTATTATTTAAAATGAGTCAGATATTTGTTCCTGCAAGTTAACACGGGAGAAATATTCTCACTGGGCTGGAAATGGTTCGCCATATTTTAGCTTCAAAAATCAATGCTTGGCTTTTCAGGATATCGGTGACGAGAAATATCTTCACTCAGAAGCTAAATATTTCAGTAATTCTCTACCCAAGAGGCATGTGGAGGCTTGATCTCTGAATAATTTGAAGGCAAGTGTAAATTGATATACGATTACTTTATGAAAGCGGCGCGGCAGTCGTAACATTATTGAATGATCACAATCCAAACGATTCTACACCTTCCGATCGTAGATAACCTCTTTTTCTTTGTAATTTATTTTTTTTCAATTGAAATTCAGCATCATACAAACATTTCTGTAAGATGTATTTCAGATACTGTATGTATGTATAGTCATAGTCATAGTCATACTTTATTGATCCAGGGGAAATTGGTTTTCGTTACAGTTGCATCATAAATAATTAAATGGTAATAAAACCATAAATAATTAAATAGTAATATGTAAATTATGGCAGGAAGTAAGATCATATGGAATCTGTGGAATTCTCTGCCACAGGAAACAGTTGAGGCCAGTTCATTGGCTATATTTAAGAGGGAGTTAGATATGGCCCTTGTGGCTACGGGGATCAGAGGGTATGCAGGGAAGGCTGGGGCGGGGTTCTGAGTTGGATGATCAGCCATGATCATAATAAATGGCGGTGCAGGCTCGAAGGGCCGAATGGCCTACTCCTGCACCTATTTTCTATGTTTCTATGTTTCATATATTCATGTTTGCCACAAATCTCCACATAGTATTTATCTGAGGTATACACTTATAGAAAAGAAAAGAAAGAAAAGAACAAACAAAAGGAACACTATGTACAAATAGGGAGTGATCTGTTTTTTGCAACATAATCATTGATTTGTGAGAATAAAATCAGGGCTGTGGGGTGTTATGTAGCCAAACCATTTTTCCCAGTGTGAATCGAATTGTTCCGATTTATGCCTGACAGATGCTGTTTGGAAATGGATAACCTCTTTCACTGACTTCATTTCATTTTTTACCTACAGAGCCACCCTACTCCCTCTGCCTACCTGTCAGTCATAGAGCATAGAACGAAAAACAGTACAGCATAGGGACAGCCCTTCAGCCCACAATGTCGTGCCGTACGTCCTAAAAACTAAGTTAAAAAAAACAAAACTAATCCCTCTTACCCACATAATGTCCATATCCATCTTCCTCATATCTATGCGCCTATCTAAACGTCTCTTAAAAAAAACCTCTAATATATTTGCCTCTACCGCCATACTAAGCAGCGTGTTGCAGGCAGGAAAACCCATAACATTGGAACAGTTCTGCACAGCTATTTTGCAGATGTGCTGGTGTTAAAATTCAGCTGTCCTTTCGACACAATATGTATCCTTGGACGTTAAGCTCCCAGCTATAATCTTCATTCAGTCTCGATGCCCGCCACGTCGTACATGCCAATCTGTAACTGTGTTACAAGTTCATCTACCTTATTCCGTATACTGCGTGTATTCAATTTTAGGACGCAGTGATCATAATATGATAGAATTCACCCCGCAGTTTGAGAGTGAGAAGCTAACAATCAGAGATAGATGGAGGGGCAGATAGTGCTGAGGAAGCAGGGAATCGGGAGCAGGAATTAGAGTTGGAGAATGTGACAGAGAAGTCGCAGATGGTATACGTTGTACAGAAGTGTATGTTCATGTACTTTGGTAAGAGAAATAAAGGCATTAGTTATTTTCTAAGTGTGGAGTAAATCCAAATACCAGGTGCAAAACGACTTGGGAGTCCTCATGCAGGGTTCTCCAGAGGTTAACTTGCAGGTTGAATTGGTGGTAAGGAAGGGAAATTCAACGTTAGCAGACATTTTGAGAGGACTAGAATAAAAAAAAAAATCAAGTGTGTCATTCTGAAGTTTTATAAGGCATTTGTCAGACCGCACTTGGAGTATTGCGAGCAGTTTTGAGCCCCTTATCTATGAATGAATTTGCTGGTCTTAGAGAGGTTGCAGAGGACGTTCACGAGAATTATCCTGCAAATGAAAGGGTCTGAGGAGCGTGTGGTGGCTTTTGGCTCGACTTCGCTGGAGAATATTTATTGAATATTTATTGGCCAAGATAATATATGGAGTGTATCTTACCTGTAGTGGGGGAGTCTAGGACCAAAGGACGCAGCCTCAGAATACAAGGAAGTCCCTTTAGAACAGAGACGAGGAGGGATTGCTTTAGCCAGAGGGTGGCGAGTCTGTGGAATTCATAGAACATAGAACATAGAATAGTACAGCTCAGTACAGGCCCTTCGGCCCACAATGTTGTGCCGACCCTCAAACCCTGCCTCCCATATAAGCCCCCACCTTAGATTCTTCCATTTACCTGTCTAGTAGTCTCTTAAACTTCACTAGTGTATCTGCCTCCACCACTGACTCAGGCAGTGCATTCCACGCACCAACCACTCTCTGAGTAAAAAACTTTCCTCTAATATCTCCCTTGAACTTCCCACCCCTTACCTTAAAGCCATGTCCTCTTGTATTGAGCAGTGGTGCCCTGGGGAAGAGGCGCTGGCTATCCATTCTATCTATTCCTCTTATTATCTTGTACACCTCTATTATGTCTCCTCTCATCCTCCTTCTCTCCAAAGAGTAAAGCCCTAGCTCCCTTAATCTCTGATCATAATCCATACTCTCTAAGCCAGACAGCATCCTGGTAAATCTCCTCTGTACCCTTTCCAATGCTTCCACATCCTTCCTATAGTGAGGTGACCAGAACTGGACACAATACTCCAAGTGTGTCCTAACCAGAGTTTTATAGAGCTGCATCATTACATCGCGACTCTTAAACTCTATCCCTCGATTTATGAAAGCTAACACCCCATAAGCTTTCTTAACTACCCTATCCACCTGTGAGGCAACTTTCAGGGATCTGTGGACATGTACCCCGAGATCCCTCTGCTCCTCCACACTACCAAGTATCCTGCCATTTACTTTGTACTCTGCCTTGGAGTTTGTGTACCACCTCACACTTCTCTGGGTTGAACTCCATCTGCCACTTCTCAGCCCACTTCTGCATCCTATCAATGTCTCTCTGCAATCTTTGACAATCCTCTACACTATCTACAACACCACCAACCTTTGTGTCGTCTGCAAACTTGCCAACCCACCCTTCTACCCCCACATCCAGGTCATTAATAAAAATCACGAAAAGTATAGGTCCCAGAACAGATCCTTGTGGGACACCACTAGTCACAATCCTTCAATCTGAATGTACTCCCTCCACACCACCCTCTGCCTTCTGCAGGCAAGCCAATTCTGAATCCACCTGGCTAAACTCCCCTGGATCGCATGCCTTCTAACTTTCTGAATAAGCCTACCGTGTGGAACCATGTCAAATGCCTTACTAAAATCCATATAGATCACATCCACTGCACTACCCTCATCTATATGCCTGGTCACCTCCTCAAAGAACTCTATCAGGCTTGATAGACACGATCTTCCCTTCACAAAGCCATGCTGACTGTCCCTGATCAGACCATGATTCTCTAAATGCCTATAGATCCTATCTCTAAGAATCTTTTCCAACAGCTTTCCCACCACAGACGTAAGGCTCACTGGTCTATAATTACCCGGACTATCCCTACTACCTTTTTTGAACAAGGGAACAACATTCGCCTCCCTCCAATCCTCCGGTACCATTCCCGTGGACAACGAGGACATAAAGATCCTAGCCAGAGGCTCAGCAATCTCTTCTCTTGTTCCGTGGAGCAGCCTGGGGAATATTCCGTCAGGCCCCGGGGACTTATCTGTCCTAATGTATTTTAACAACGCCAACACCTCCTCTCCCTTAATATCAGCATGCTCCAGAACATCAACCTCACTCATATTGTCCTCACTGTCATCAAGTTCCCTCCCATTGGTGAATACCGAAGAGAAGTATTCATTGAGGACCTCGCTCACTTCCACAGCCTCCAGGCACATCTTCCCACCTTTATCTCTAATCGGTCCTACCTTCACTCCTGTCATCCTTTTTTTCTTCACATAATTGAAGAATGCCTTGGGGTTTTCCTTTACCCTACTTGCCACGGCCTTCTCATGCCCCCTTCTTGCTCTTCTCAGCCCCTTCTTAAGCTCCTTTCTTGCTTCCCTATATTCCTCAATAGACCCACCTGATCCTTGCTTCCTAAACCTCATGTATGCTGCCTTCTTCCTCCTGACGGCTGTGCAGGCGGATAGTGGTAAGTTCTTGATCACTAGGAGGATCAAATGTTACGAGGGGAAGGCAGGAGAATGAGATTGAGAAGCTGGTAAATGGCGACTCCTTTCCTTGCATCTTCGGAAACAGTTTCTATCTTTGATATCTCTTTTTTCCCTTTTTAAAGTTTTTTTTTGAAGACCCTGACCTGGAGTTACACTCTGACTTCGGTTCTGTGCGGGAATGGGACCCGCTCTCAGGGCCTCACGACGGGCCTCTTTTTGTTATCCCACGGACGCGGCTGGAAGGCGCAGGGTTTCGGGTTTCGTGGCTCTGGAGACGTGTTGATTCTAAGTCGGTGCCCCTGAGTGAAGCGTTGCTGGAGAACACGGGACATCGGGAGCAGCGGGTTAGCTGCCGTGGGCTGTGTGCCCAGAGAGCTTCGCCTTTCTTGGGCCGACTCTCTGGGCGCAGAGCTCGGAAAGGGAGACGCAGCAGACTTTTAACATCGTAAATCAGCAATTTGCTTGTTATGTCTCCCCTCTTGCTGTCGAACGGAGAAACCTCTTTTTCCTTATTAGGGAGAGAGAGAGAGAGAGAGAGAGAGAGCCTGTAGTATATCGAATTACCGAGTGAATGAGTAGACGTTGGGGTACTTTAAGTATGTGTCTTTATTGCTGCTTGCTGCACGCTTGAGTGCTCGGTGGAGGGCGGTGATGCTTTTTTACTGGTGGGGGTGGGGAGGGTGGTTGTCTTTTCCTTGCTCTTGCTTGTGCGTGGGAGGGGGAGCTGGTAGGGAGCGGTACTTTGGGGTTCTAATGTTTAACTGTCAGTCATTCTTTGAGGCACTCTTCTGTTTCCGAGGAAGTTTGCGAAGAAAATAGAATTTCAGGATGTATAATGGATACATTTCTCTGGCATTGAGTGTACCCATTGAAACTGAAATCAGCAACCTTGAAATCGTAGAACAGACTCGATGGGCCGAATGACCTAAGTTTGCGCTTAAGTCTTATGGTGTTATGAGCTTATATATTAACACCTCCCTTTTGTTGCTCCACCACAGACGTTGTCTAACCTGCTGAACATCCACTCCATTTCCTGCTTTTTACCCACCACTCAAATATCTTCACTCGGAAGCTGGAAAGCCCTTGTAATTCTCTATCCAAGAGGGCGGTAGAGGTTCAGTCTCGGAATATAAACAAGGCAAGTGTAAATGCCTATTAAGGAGTCAAAGAATCTGCGATTACTTCAAGAAAGTATTGTTGCAGTTCTCATATTATTGAATGGCCGAACAGGCTCGCAGCATGCTGCAGCGATACTCAGCAGCTCAGGTAGCATCAGTGAAAAGAGAAACGGTGTTGAGGTTTCAGGCTTCGTCCTATTTTCGGCCGGCACTATTCACTGGACTGTAAAGTTGAAACAATTTGGTGTTGCATATTCTTCAGTAAACAAGTGAATTCCACTTTTTCCAAATTACTCAAAATCACTTCCACGGTTGGTGAGGCGAAAATATTGCTCTCCTAACGCTTCCTCTATTTTTTTTTTTACAGCTGCACGGCCCAACAATTGCTCTGAACAGGAAATTTCTACACAGCCTGAACACTGCGCGGCTCTTTAAATGTTGCTTACGTAATATGCATCCTATATATACTTAGAAAGAAAGTTGAAAAAACACATAAACTGGAAAGTAACGGTATAGGTTGCATTGGGAACTTCAAATCCATGCACGGGCGCTCGTTGACGCCCAGTGTCAATAGCGAAAGTAGGAGACCTTCACCAAGTTACCAGTGATCCATCGCTTCTTCCCGCTTTTAAGCAAATGTTGCCCCAACTGATTGAAATATTTCAGATTTTATGTTGGCCCCAGTAGCCATCCCAGAACCGGGCTGGAGAAAGTGATCCTCAACACCAAGGGCCCATCCTAGACGAAGAAGAGTCCTGTAGGCCCCTGAGTGCATGTGGTTTCGCAGCATTGCAACTGTGTTCCACCTTGTCTGAAAATAGGAAGCTGTGTATTAGTGAATGGCTGCCATAACTAATTAGCTGGGAGAATGTATTAGCCGTCAAATGTGGGGTGAGAGTTGCCGTAGTGTAACGTTATTAGGTGTAATTGACAGTTGATGAGAGTTATTGCTACAGCAGCGATGTATGTGCAAAGCACTGAACCATCTAGGATATTCGTTGTCGGCTTATTGGTATTTGTCAATGTGTGTATTCACCATAAGCGTGCGCGTGATGTCAGTAAGTGTTTTCCCAGCAATAGATCTATGTCATCAATCAATGATTTTTATCCTTAACACTGATGTTACTGACCCTCTCCAACACTGTTGTTTCATGGTAATCTGGATGGATTCCTGGGTCTCTGAGCGCCGGGGAACCATTTTCCCACTGCACCTCTTTATACAGGACTCGTGAGGAAATAAAGGCTGATTGTCATAAAGGACGCTGGTGGCGGACCCAAATGCAAGACACAGACACTGAAGTATTAGGAACAGGACAGGACTAGCGACTAGAGTTAGGGACGTGACTGGATGTAGACAAGGAACTGGGACAAGAACACAGACTTGGGCTAGGACATTGGCTAGGCAAGCGGGACCAGGCCTAGGAACTGGGAACTAGGAACCTGGGTCTTGACTCGGGCTCGGACCCCGGAAGTAGGCGAGGACATGACGTGGCTACAGGACTGGACATGGTTTGAGTTCCTCGAGGCGAGGACATGATGTGGTCTTGGAAGACGGGAACCTTGGAACACAAAGCCGGAAGCCTTGACTTGGTCTTGGAGAGGACAGGAACACAGAGCCTTGGTCTAGAGCACGGGAACACGGAGCCTTGGACTTGAGAGACAGGAACATGGAACACAGAGCCGGGACCCCTCCTTGGGAACAGGACGTAGGGTCGGGGCTCATAAACAGAATGCTGAACACGACGAGACGGTTCTCAATACTAGGTAGTGGAAAACGGCCGGACCTACCTAGCGAAGGCGTGGACACAGAGACAGTTCCAACTCAGCGATAGACAGTTCCTTATCTTGACACAGCAAGGCTCTGGTCTTGCTCCGGTGGTTGAACTTGACAAGGTTGCAAGCAAGGCTCCAGACACAGGTTGCAGGCAAGGCTTCAGAAGGAAGGAGAAGGGAAGGGAACAGTTCAGCCTCAGCGTAACGGCAAAGACGGCCTGAATTACCCTACAGAGGCGAGGACGGGATACTGACGAGACGAACCAGCAACCCCACCCGAACCCAGAGCCACTTCTATTACCAGGCCCAAGACGAGCATCAGGTGCCTATGATTAAGCCCAACTGAAACAAGGAACAGCCGGAAGACCTGGAGTCCGGAGCACGAATCTGACCGTGAACTGGAACGTGGACTTCAGGGACCGGACCATGACACTGACGTTTTATGCCCTACTTAAGTATGGATTGCAAATATGACAATAAAGCACAGAAACAATTGAAGTTATTGAATACTTTCCCTCTGAGATGCAGTGAAATCTTTGATCACTGCCTTCAGCTGGTGGGAGCTACTCTCAAAACTGCACTTAGAGAATAAGAACAAGAATGATAAATCGCTGGTCACGATCGCAATACTGAGGGGACAGGATGAAATATGAACAAAATGATCATGAGTTACTCATTCATTAAATTACTGGCATATTATTATTCCTTTTCTACATTTAATTTGTTAAGATAAAGACAGGTGGGAAACGGGGACAACCTGTGGAATGCTTTGGAATCAACAGAACTCATTGTTAATATCTTAGGTTAATACATTTAAAGGCCACAACAAATAACAGAACATAGTAATATAATCACATAACAATGGGAACCAAGCAAAACATTGCTCATATCTTGCTAAAACTACATTAAGTTGGAAGCTATAGAAGCAAATGCGGATTTAATTTTGATGCAGTTTATTTACAAAAGTATGAAGTTAGGAAGGTAATTCTAGGAGGCAGGATCTATCTGTGTTTGCATCGCTAACGCTGATTAAGGAATGTAGTCTTACGAATTTAGGTTAGTGGTTTGAAGGTATGACCAAGAATTTTGACGAGAGCAAGCAGTAGAAGCTACCTAATGGATCTTAGGTTGGCTTTCGACAACGTTCCTCATGGTGGACTGCTCCAGAAGGAGAATCACAAAGGATCGGGAGAGCAATTGCCAGGTGCGTAATAAAGTGGCTTGGTGGAAAGCAGTAGAGGCTAGTAGTGGAGGACTGGTATTCAGTTTGGAGTCGTGTGATAATTCGTATGGCGCAGGGATCGTCGCTGGGTCCCCTGTTTTTTTGTTAGATATATTATCGATGTGGATGAGGATCCAGGTGGCAAGATTATTACATTGAAAGATGATACTAAAACTCATGGCGTGGTAGATAATGAAGTAGGTTGCCTAAGATAACAGCATGGTGTATGTTAACTGGAATAGTGAGTAAATGAATGGCAGATGGAAGTTAACTCAGAGAAGAGAAAAGTGATACATTTTGGAAAGTTATTTCAGGTCGGAACTTATGACAGAGCCCGGAGGAGTGGTGGTGAACGCAGAGACCATGTGGTTCAAGTACAGATCCCTGAGACTGACTACACAGTAGACTAGTTGGTGAAGTCGTCCTGAGGCATGCTTGCCTTCTTCGGGTGGGGCAGTTGAGCACAACAGTCAGATGTCAAATAACAGCTGGAATATTGTGCGCGTTTCCGCTCACCATGCAATAAGTATTCTATGATAAGTGTATAGCAGAGAAGAAAGGAAGTCGCTAGGACTGGAGAACTTGAGTTAGGAGGAGAGACTGACTAGTGTGGGACTATTTTCCCTGGAGCGAATAAGACTGCAGCGTGACCCTCCAAACGGCTATAAAATAATGAGGGGCATTCATAAGGTGGATAGTCAGTCGTTTCCCCAGGGTAGGGGAGCCGAAAACTAGAATATAGAGGTACAACGTAAGAGGGGGAAAAAGGGATCTGAAGGGCAAGATTACTACACAGAAAGTGATTGGTACATGGAACGAGCTGCCAGACTAGTTGGTAGAGGACGGTACAATTACAACGATTAAGGGACACTTGGACAGGTTCATGGAAATATTTAGAGGGAGGTGGGCCAAATGTAAGCAAGTAGAACCAGATCAAATTTGGGCTGTCTTGTTTCCCAACTGTACAAATCTATTTAATCTATGCTGTTGAATCTTGTGAATCACATTGTTTACGTCGGATTATTCTTTAAAAGCCACTGGTTTATGGGGACATTTTGATCATTATTTCTTGGAGATAAGAAGTACGAAAAATTATCCTTCTGAATTATATTAGGTTCCAAGAGAACGTGACAAAAACGTTGCTTTGAGGATGTGTTCCCCTTGGTGGAATTTGGAACAAAGGGACATCAGCTTCGAATGGGCTCAGTCATTGCAATAAGGTGAGGATGAATTTCTTCACACGGCACATAGCGAAATTCGAATTCTCTAGCCTTGAGAGTTGTGGAGGCTGAATCAATGTATTTATTCATAGCCAAATAATATCTTTGGCGTCGGCGAGACAGTCTATAAAAGAAGAGGCTGAAAAGTCGAGGCGAGGCAAAGCTCGATCATCCATGATCTTCCTAGATATTAGAATGGGTTCAATGGACGAGATTTCCCGCCTACTGCTGCTTGCGTTCTGTTCTTATATTTGTCAGTTTTGCATTGATTTGAAAAGACAAGATTGAAGCAAAATATATTCCAACATAGTTCAGCATGTCTGTACTCACGTCATATTTTATATTTTGTTCGGATTCTTATGGTACCTTTATAAAATCTTATTCGCAATTAACAACATACGAACATAAATAAAGAGACTGGAATATTGCTGTAGGACCGTTGCAACCCCCAAGTACACTGCCCATTCCTGCCTCAAGTTAAATCATGGTTTACTCGATCAGTTGCTTGTTTTCCAGCTGATCCCTATATCGATGATCCCCGCTGTGTTCCAAAACCTATCAGTCTCACCACTGAATGCACCGAGTGACGGATTACCCTCAGCTCTTTGAGCAAGAAAATTTGAAATAATCGATACAGAGGGATACTCTGTTTTTCGACTTCTAAAACAATGGATCTTATCCCGGGAGTGCTCTCTCTAGTTCTGGATTTAACAACAAAAGGAAAGGTCTTCTAAAATTCATGTTATTCACCAAATTTTTTTGCATGTCGCAATGAAAGCAACTCTCATTTTGCTGAAATCCGGTATCCGTTAACGGAATTAATAACGCATAATATTACTGGTGTATTTCTGTAGCGCAGTCCTATTATCAGACATTTAAGTCTTCTTAAGTGTCTGGTAATAGGACTACACTACAGAAAGACAGCAGTAACATTATGCGTTATTAATTCCAAAGCATGTATAAACTATCCTGGATAAAGAGAAACAAACTGAAATCAGTACTCCACATGTACTGTATTCTCGGGAGCACCCTGTACAATTTCAGCAACACCTTGGAATAATTGTCATTATACGTAATGGAACATGAAATAATATGAGCCAAATTAATATTAAACTTGTTTGCTGCTAATTATGACAAACTAAAGAGAGAGGAGCAAAAAAAGGTATCGGAGAAGATGTCGGAATATCGACTTTAAAATTTTAAATGTCACAACTTAATATTCCATTCTGCAACATCGCAATGTCGATCCCATCTGCTATAAAAAGCTAACTTCTCTAGATTTGGAATACAGAAGGAATGGGTGCCTTAACTCAACTGTGAATGCTGAAATAATACGTAAGATCACTAACTTCAGATGATAGCATTGATATTCACTCCTCAGAAGCTGTTCGTTATGCTGAGTGATTTTGGTTCAGGGATCCACTATATTCTGATTCAGATTTTCAACATGAGTTATGTTCTATGCAGAAACGAATATATGCCTGGAGCGCACAGAAAGTGTGCGTAAATGGGATTTAGTCGAAGTCAGGGCACAAGCAACATGGATTTATATGACCACAAGTTTGGGAGTTTAGAATGCAAATGAGCAGCATGCGTATTGGAAACCAGTGACAAACATCAGAAGGGCGGAGGAGGGGTGTGGAGTCACAATATCTCCAATGTTGCCAATTTTATTAGTTCCATTATATCCTCTAGGAATCTGTTAAGGTAGTCCTCTTCCGTTTCTATATTCACATTGCACTTTACTGTATCCTCCTCACAACCCACAATGCAAACAATTTGGATGTCCTGCATCCGATCTCCGTATACAGATCATTGACGTAGATTGTGAACAACAGTGGTAGTAGCTCTGAAACTACCTGAATAGCCACGATTACCCAAACAAAACGAGCCCTTAACCCTTAGTCCCTGTCAATATATTGCCTCTAATGCAGTGTTTCTTTTAAATCTTGAGTATTAACCCGTTGTTATGCTTCCATTCGAAGGCCTTCTGAAAGTCCAAATACACAATGCCATTGATTATACCTTCTGCATTTGGCTACTAATAGCCCCCAATCAACCACCTCAGCGTTAATTACCATTTATAAATCCATGCTGATTCTGTCAATTCCCATAATTATTTTCCAAGTGCCTTCTTACCAGTTCCTATAGTTAGCTATTGCTTTATTTTCCGCCTATTGATGAGCAGTTGAATTGCTTGCAGTTGCCAGCGTCATTCTCCAAATGATGGCGTTCAAATGGCAACCTTCTAATGAATAAGAAACACTTTAAATTTACAGTAGGGTTTCTCAACAGGGATTCCGCGTGAGGTCGCCAGGAATTCCTCGACAGACCGTGATAAAAAAAAACATAGTTTTTTGAACTTCGAGCAATTCGCGGTTCTAGCGCTTGCAGCCGTGGGCAGTGACCGAACAGCCCCGTTAGCAATCTCGTTAGAGGTCGAGATTTCTCTCAGCCCAGTGTGGCAGTGCGCGGCAGGACCACGTTTATTTGCTTGAGACCATTCTCAGTTTTTGACGCAAGATAGGGAGAGCGTCGATAATTTGTGAGCGCTGTATTGCACGGAGGGGACGGCGGTTGGCTGATAATTGGTGAATGCTGTATCACACGGAGGGGACGACGGTTGGCTGATGAGGAGCGCGAAGTGCGTTTTCCGAACTTTGAATGGGATTCGCCTAACTTGTGCTGTGACGTCAGCCTCTTCCTTATCACTTAACTTCCCTAACTTCCCTTTACAGGCGCCGAATGACTTAGGGGAGCGAACAAACCACCAATGTAGCGAGAATTGGAGAGAACTTTCCATTCTAAAGAAGGAAGTTTTAGGCTCAGCTTTTGGCTTTGCTGTTGTTGTAAATTTTGCAAAAGGTGGATTGTGTAGTTTAGAAGTGAATTGTATTGTGAACCCGTCCTGCCGAAGGGCTTTGGCTCCTAACGTCGACTGTACTTTTTTTTCCATAGATGCTGCCTGGCCTGCTGAGTCCCTCTAGCATTTTGTCTGTGTTGTTCCGATTTCTAGCACCTGCATATTTGCTTAGTTTTCGCATTTTCTGCGGTTTTTTTCGTTCAGTTATGTATTATGCCTTTCTTGTTATATAATCCGTCTTTATAATGGAAGTTACTTTTCAGTGGGTTTTACATGGATTGGTGATACAAGTTGTCCTATTCCATTGTGTCTAGTCTGTGACAAACCACTTGTAAATGCAGCAATGGCTCCAGCAAAACTGAGAAGGTACTTAACTACAAATCACAGCCGTATGACACGTAGAAGGCTAATTATTGTACGCAGCTATTGGAAGCTTAAAACAAACAGAGTAAAGCTTTTGTTAATAAAGTCAGTCAGTAAAAGGTTTCGGAAGTAAGCTATTCCCCACAAAAAGAAACGTCACACAGTTGGTGAGAACTTAACAATGCCAAGATGTAAAATTATAATGGGTAAAATTCTAGGGCAAGGTGCAGTACGAAAAATTGAAAGATTTCACCTACAAACGGTATGATAGTCGATGTATTGTCGACATGTCACATGATACTGAAGAGGTTTTGTGTGATAAACTGAAAAACAACAGCTTCTCTATCCAGGTTGATGAGTCAACAGATTTCTCCAAAAAATGTCATGTTGTAGCATTTGTAAAATTTGTAAATGATGGTGAAATTCAAGAAAACTTTTTTTTTATCGTTGCAAAGAGCTGACCGAAAAAAGAAAAGGCTTAGATATATTTAATGTCTGGTCTTCATATCTGGAAACAAAGTGTCTATCTTGGGAGAACTGTGTCGACGTCTGTACTGATGGTGCCCCATCAATGGTTGGTTCCATGAGAGGTTACGTTTCTCTTGTGAAACCCGCTTTTACTGGCTGTCTCTGGAAAACCAACTCGTTAGCCCCTCGCTAATAACTATTGGATTCCGCGGTGATAAACCCACCTTTCTCCAGCTTCGTACGACTAGGGTGTATACAACTTTGGTCCAGGCAAATCCTGGTTGTGTGAATGCTGTATGATTCACTGCCCCCGGCAGGAAATAACAGATCGTACACTGCACACAATTTATAAAATATATTTAAGAATGTTGATTTAAACAAATAGTTATTAAATGAAAGAAAGAAAATAGAAACAAAAAGGGCCCATTACTCTAAAACAGTCAAATGTGTTGTTAAGTTGGAGCTCATCTTGAACTTGTCTGTCACTCACGCGCTGGACCCTCGGTCTGGTGAAAGCACACACCAGCATCCAAGCGTCGCTCGAAATCCATCTCGAACAAACGGCTCTCTCACGGGAGTATTGGTTCTTCCTTTTGAAGCCATTCATCTACACGAAGACCTTATGCAACAGGCACAGCATCCTCAGCCATCTTTTCCCCCTGTCTTCTTCCCGCTCCCGCCAACAAGAACCTTCAACGCAGTGTTCTCCAGAACCTTCTCCCAATTCCACTATCCTGATTGGCTGTGGCAGCACATTCCTAAGTTGAAGAACAAAACCTCTTATTTTAGCTCAAACCCAAACAAGCTGAAAGCAGAACAGACTCCTCTTACAGAACGGCTAAAATGAAATACCTACAGCATAGCAGTAAAAATCTTAACCCGGGCGTTACACCTGTTAAAAAGAAAATTCTGATGTTCTCACAACACACTCCTTGGACATTGCAAACAATTTTGCATGCTATAAATAGCATTAATTGAAATTAATTTACAACCTTTATTTAAGTTGAATCTACCGACCATACCTTTAGAAAAATTAAATCCCATTTTGTCTTAAGCCAGTTCTGTAACAGAAATTTATGTTTTCCTTCAGCTTATTAACATTTATGAAGGGGAAAGTAAGAGATTAATTTCAAGAAAGGCAAGCTAAGCTTAACTACCTGTTTTTTTAAAGAAAAAATTGGCTAAAAATTCGTACTGTTCTGAAAAGAGTATCGACAATTATTATTGCATTATGATATTGACAACTTACTGATCACGCTAACGTACCGTCTGCTGTAGATATAATAATTGTTACGCAGACCTGACATGTATTTCAAGGGTTCCTCCAGGGCAAAAAGTTTGAGAAAGGCTGCTCTAGAGAGTTAAGTATATCCTGTCCACATGGAATTAACCCCTACGCCCAGATGCAAAACGGTCGACTCCTTTTTATGTCAGCGCATTCGCATCCATCCTTTGAAAGGGATTTACAACCTGAGCGTCTCGGTAGTGTAAGTTAGCGCGACGCTCTTACAGCTTGCGGTAGCGGAGTTCGGAGTTCAATCTCGACGTCCTCTGTAAAGAATTCGTACGTTCCTCCGCGTGAACGCGCGGGTTTCCACCCGTCCCCCATATTCCAAAGATCGATATTATAATTTGTCCTGTGATTAGCCTAGGATTAATAGGTGGATTGCTGGGCTTTGCGGCTTATTGGGTCGGAATTGCCATGCAAATAAATAAAAAAATAAATAAAAATTGCAGTTGCCGTCTTATTAAGATAGTATGTGAATACACTATTGGTTTATTTACCAATATGATCAAAGCCTCTTGCTTTAATTCATTGCTTTAATCGATTGCTTTAATTTTCAATTCGTGTGGATGGTTAGAAACGACAGAAGGGGCCGCAAGGCTTGTTTCTATAACATTCTGACTGGTTTTGCGGCTGTTCGTGAACTTCAGTAATGCATGCTATTTGCGTACTTTATTTGCTTGCAAGATTTGTTTTTCCTTCTGTACAGTGGGTGTTTGACGGCTTTCGTTTTTAATGGGTTACATTGGGTTTCTTTGTTTTGTGGCTGCTTGTCAGGAGATGGATAGCAATGTTGTATATTGTTGTCACGTACCCCGTGACGGGAATAAAGAACCAGCAGAGATGGAAAACACTTTGGAGTCTAGTATTGCTATTAACTAATAATATTTATTAGTAACTACGGAATACAGTAATATAAATGTAGATAAATCAAACAGGTTAGCAATGATTTTATATATATATATATATATACGTATATCAGCAGAAATCCAAAAGTTACTTCCAGTGCCTTAAAGTGACAGTCCAACAGTTAGTCTTAGTCTCTCTCTCTCTCTCACTCTTTTCAAAACAACATGTCGGTGTCAAATAACTCTCTCTCTCTCTCTTTTCAAAAGCACAGTTCATAGGGGTAATTCAGGACCCCGTCACAGTCCCCTTCCTCAGAAAAAAATTCTGACGAAGGCGAGAATTTTTTTTTAGTCTAAATGTAAAGTACAGAGTTTGAAACAATACAGGTAAAATCATCAGATGACAGAGCAAAAATGTGTACAATTTCCAACTTAATATCTGGATAACTAATCAGCTATAATATTGTCAGTACCTTTTACATGTTTGATTTTTAAGTCATATTCTTGTGTTACCTGCTCAAGGAGATCTGTTTTTTTTTGTGAGAATGATGTAATGGTCTTTTGGAGGTCACCTGATGTGATTTTCCCGCCGATGTGAGGTCACGTGATGACACGTGCCCTCCGTGACTATATAAGAGTCGACCCAGGTGACGCACTGGGTTTTTTTTTAGTTTGTAGATTTCCGGGTAGAACGTGCTGTATCTCCGTTTCTGCTGCGTGCTTGTTTTTATGACGCAGTTTCATTTTTAAAACGGCTGTGCGTTCTGTTGCAAGATACAATTATTATTTGGACTGGAAATTTTTGCTAAATGTGTTGATTTACTCAATTCCAACATTAGAAGGGAGAGTGAAGAATTTATTGAAGTGCAGGATCGAGAGGAGTCGGCATCGTTTGGCAGTTTCATAAAGGATCGACCTTAATGAGTCTTCGTTGGAGTAGTAGCTAACTGCATTAAGGATAACTCTTGCCAAAAAGAGAAAGGAGTTCATGCAAAAAGATGCTCTCTCTCTCTAGAGGAATTTAAGGTCAGTCGATTTAAACTGTTTATTTTCGGCATCGTGAATCCTGTGGACAGAACCAGAGGTAAAGTTGCGTCTGTGAAGAAATCCTTCTCCAGAGAAGTCTCTCCCAATTGAACGTGTAAATCTGTTGGACTTTCGAAGTTATCCCTTTAAGAACTGTTTTCGCATTTAACGCGTTAAGAACCAGAGCCCAGTGGCGAGTTGGTGAACGGCTGCATATCTGTTAACTTCCGGTTCAGGTTTTCGTTTTTTTTCCCTTATCGTTTATCCGTGTTTAATAAATGTTTGGTTGTTTTTATATAACCTGCCTCGATTGATATTCATTGTTGCCGTTTACATAACACTTGTAATATCAGACTCCAATTTAACAACCTTCTATTCTTACTCTTCACCTTAATTAGAAATATCAACGGATTATAACCCATGTAAACTACAAGTGATCTCTGGGCAACAGAAAGATTTCGAGGCCTCTGCACATAGACCTCAAACTGTTGTAAGATCAGAATAAGTGCTAATAATTCCTTTTCAACAGTTGAATAATCTTTCCGGTGTTCATTAAATTTCTTTGAGAAATGTCATTCACTTCCTGTAACGGTACTGCACCAGCAGCTTCTTCACTAGCGTCTTTTGCTATAGAAAATATGTTTGAAAAATCTGGTGCTTTGAGCACAGGATGATAACACAGGATGATTTTCAGACGTTCAAATGCCTCCTGGCAATGGTCATTCCATACAAATCTTTCACTTTTCCCTAGGAGATTTGTTAGGGGGAGAGCGATGTCAGCAAAGTTCTTACAGCACTTATAATAATACCTAACCATTCCTAAAAACCTTCTTAAAGCTTCCTTGCCAGTCGGAACAGGAACTTGAGCAACAGCTTGAACCTTGGCCAGTACAGGAGCCAGGTGGACCTGGCCAACTACATAACCCAGATATGTAACTGTGGCATGGCCAAACTCACTTTTATGTAGTGGACGGGAGACATTGACCAAGATGGCATGCAACTTAGACAGCATCCTCTTTTCAGACACCACTGTGAGAGAGTCCAGTTCCATCCCCACAACATCACTGGCCTTAAGAATGAGTTTGTTGATTCTGTTGGTATCTGCCACCCTCAGCCTGCTGCCCCAGCACACAGCAGCAAACATGATAGCACTGGCCACCACAGACTCGTAGAACATCCTCAGCATCATCCGGCAGATGTTAAAGGACCCCAGTCTCTTCAGGAAATAGAGACGGCTCTGACTCTTCTTGTAGACAGCCTCAGTGTTCTTTGACCAGTCCAGTTTATTGTCAATTCGTATCCCCAGGTATTTGTAATCCTCCACCATGTCCACACTGACCCCCTGGATGGAAACAGGGGTCACCGGTGCCTTAGCTCTCCTCAGGTCTACCACCAGCTCCTTAGCCTTTTTCACATTAAGCAGCAGATAATTCTGCTCACACCATGTGACAAAGTTTCCTACCATAGCCCTGTACTCAACCTCATCTCCCTTGCTGATGCATCCAACTATGGCAGAGTCATCCGAAAACTTCGGAAGATGACAAGACTCTGTGCAGTAGTTGAAGTCCGAGGTGTAAATGGTGAAGAGAAAGGGAGACAAGACAGTCCCCTGTGGAGCCCCAGTGCTGCTGATCACTCTGTCGGACACACAGTGTTTCAAGCATACGTACTGTGGTCTGCCAGTCAGGTAATCAAGAATCCATGACACCAGGGAAGCATCCACCTGCATCGCTGTCAATTTCTCCCCCAGCAGAGCAGGGCGGATGGTGTTGAATGCACTGGAGAAGTCAAAAAACATGACCCTCACAGTGCTTGCTGGCTTGTCCAAGTGGGCGTAGACACGGTTCAGCAGGTAGACGATGGCATCCCCAACTCCTAGTCGGGGCAGGTAGGCGAACTGGAGGGGATCTAAGTGTGGCCTGACCATAGGCCGGAGCAGCTCCAGAACAAGTCTCTCCAGGGTCTTCATGATGTGGGAGGTCAATGCCACCGGTCTGTAGTCATTGAGGCCGCTGGGGCGCGGCGTCTTCGGTATAGGGACGAGGCAGGACGTCTTGCACAGTACAGGAACCCTCCGGAGCCTCAGGCTCAGGTTGAATACATGGCGAAGTACTCCACATCCCTAGGGGCACAGGCTTTGAGCACCCTGGTACTGACACCATCCGGTCCTGCAGCCTTGCTTGGGTTGAGACGTTTCAGCTGTCTTCTCACCTGTTCAGCTGTGAAGCCCACCGTGGTGGTTTCGTGTGGGGAAGGGGTATAGTCATGAGAGCAGGGTGGGGGACTGTGAGGAGGGGTAAGGGGGGAGAGTGGAATATGTGTTGTTGGTTGGGTCCGACAACAGATGGCTCATGTGGAGGATGGGCAGAGGCTACAATGTCAAATCTGTTAAAGAACAGGTTAAGTTCATTGACCCTGTCCACACTGCGTTCAGCTCCTCTGTTGCTAGTTTGCCGGAACCCAGTGCTGGTCCCCACCCCTTCCAGACCTCTTTCATGTTGTTCTGCTGGAGTTTCCACTCAAGCTTCCTCCTATACCTGTCTTTAGCCTCCCTGATCCTGGCTTTCAGGTCCCTCTGTATTGCCCTCAGCTCCTCCCTATTTCCATCTCTAAATGCCCTCTTTTTAGCGTTCAGGATGTCCTCAGTGTCCTTTGTCACCCGTGGCTTGCTATTTGAATAACAAAGGACAGTTCTTGTCGGATCATTGCAGTCCACACAGAAGTTGATGTAATCAGTGATGCACTCTGTGAGCCCATCAATATCCTTTCCATGTGGCTCACAGAGTGCCTGCCAGTTTGTCACCTTAAAACAACCCTGGAGCGCTTCATAAGCCTCCTTCGACCATTTTCTCACTGTTCTCGAGATTGCTGGTTTACTCTTCACCAGGGGCACGTAGCAGGGTTTTAGATGCACCAGGTTGTGATCTGACCTTCCCAGTGGGGGGAGGGGAGAGGAGCTGTATGCATCCTTAACGTTAGCGTACATCAAATCCGGAGTCCTCTCCCCTCTGGTTGTACAGCTCACATACTGCGTGAATTTGGGCAGTGTTCTAGCCATGGTAACATAGTTGAAATTACCCGAGATGGTAATGAGGGCACTCGGGTGCTGGGTTTGTAATCTGGCTATGACGGTGTAAATGATGTTACACACCGACGTCGGGTTGGCAGAGGGAGGAATGTACACAACAACCATAATTGCATGCGAGATTTTCCTTGACAAATAATAAGGCCGGAGTCCAACAGCAAAAAGTTCGATATCCGGGCTACAAACACGTTCCTTGATAGTAATATGCCCAGGATTGCACCATCTGTTGTTTACCAGAACCGCCAGCCCCCTCCTTTACGCTTACCGCTCTCAGTGCAATTCCGGTCAGCCCGAACGGTCTGGAAGCTCTCTATGGAAACGCTTCGATCGGGTATGCCCTCGTTCAGCCACGGCTCAGTAAAGCACATGACACTGCTCTCCCGAAATGTTCTCTGACTCCTGACAAGCGCCGTCAGTTCGTCGATTTTATTCCCAGGCGATCTCACATTTCCCATGATGAGAGAGGGGAGACACAGCTTATAACTTCTCTTCTCCGTAAGCCTCTGTTGTCCCGACCCGGTCCTCTTCCCTCGCCTTTTTGATTCCCCTCTGCATCCTCTGTGTGATTTCCTCCAGATTTCAGCCGGGATGTCCGCTGCTCTGTTTGCTGAACCGGGGGGCATAAGCGCAATCAGTTGGTCCCTGGAATACGCAATGCGGCTATCCTGCTGCCACGCTAACGAGACGTGTCCGAATGTAACTATTTCCAGCGCTAGAAACAAGTAAAACTCTCTCTACCAGCGTGTTAGAGAGGGTGCAGCTCCAACGTGCTACCGTGAGAAAAAAAATACAACAAATAACTAAGTTAAAAAGTTTAGAAGTAAAAAACTACGGAGCAACTGTAACAGGCCGCAATTACGACCGGCGCATGCGCACTATATGACCTGATGGACCGTATCAGTAATATTTTCCAAAACAATGGAATTCTGACATTTTGCTGAGACTAGATTCAGTGGGTAAACATGTTTTTCCACTCCATTATCAGATTCCATGACTCCATTTTGTGCCATAACAATTCTCCCAGCTGTAATTCTAGCAAACAAGTGTCTTATTTTGATTCGACCTTGTAAACTTTCCTTTCCAAGGACACTGGGAAAAAGTTCACGAAAAGCAGATATTCGTTTAAGTCAGGGGTCTCCAACCTTTTTTGCGCTGCGGACCGGTTTAAGATTGACAACATTCTTGCAGACTGGCTGATCCGGGGGCGGTGGGGGCGGTGGGAGCGGGGGGGGGGGGTAGGGTTGCCAACGGACAAGAGTAATGCTTGCCCCGAGAAAGACTACAATGACCATGAAGCCTTGCGCGGGTACCAGTGCGCATGCGTGTACCTGCCGCTATTCTTCTCTGCAAACCGTTTTTGGCGATTCTGTTCGGGGGTGGGGGTGGTGTTAATCACGACCGGAATATTGGTAATAAGTGGCTAATACACTCAATTTCGTTTCTAAAAGGGTTTATCTAACGAATTTAATATTAAACACACAGCGCTTATTTTCTTCGCATGAATATAGTGATAAGTCAATCATCAGCGGAGGACGGGGAGCTTGAAGTTTGTGTTGAAAGAACTTGCAGTAGAAGTGGTAGAGGCAGGTTCGATATTATCATTTAAAGAAAAATTGGATATCTATATGGACAGGAAAGGAATGGAGCGTTATGGGCTGAGTGCAGGTCGGTGAGACTAGGTGAGAGTACCTTTCCGCACGGACTAGAAGGGCCGAGATCGCCTATTTCCGTGCTGTAATTGTTATATGGTTATATAAATCACTTATAATAGCATCATAACATTTTAAGTAACGTTTGGATATTAAACATACAGCGCATATTTTCCTCGTATGAACATATAAAATCATTGCAACGCACCAATATCGCTGAATCAGTGGGAGCCCTGGGCTGAATACTTGTTTCCCTGCAACAAGACGGCCCAATCGAGGGGTGATGGGAGACAGCGATACTCGAACGGGGTTCCTTATGTCCAGTATATTCCGCAATTTAGTTTTTGTTACATTCATCGCAGAGATATGTTGGAAATGGAAGCAATGTTTTTAGTGCTTCCGTAGCTATCTCAGCATATTCAGCCTTGACATTGATCCGGAATGCCGGCAGAGATGTTATGTCAAACACTTTTCAGCCCGCCGTCATTTACAAGCTCGAGGAGTTGATCTCCTTCCCGCGCTGACATGGATGACGCGCGGGTATTGACCTCGCGTGCGTAAAGGCTCAGCAGTGGGCGTGACAGGGAATGAGGAAAGGTGCAGCTGACTCATGTCGCCAAATCATATCGTTTCGCCGCGGCGTAGCGCATGCTTTGCGGCCCGGTGGTTTAAGTAGTGTTACCTGAATAATCTGATTAGATTTCCCAGCAGCTTGACAGGTATGGAAAACCCTGTTACAATTCACAACATCCTTTCTTAAACTAGGCCAGTAAAATTCCTTCATAATCCTGTTCACTGTCTCTCTCACTATATGATGTCCACTTAAAGGCATACTGTAAGCCATGTTTAAAATTTCAGCCCTGTAAACTTCCAGAACCACCACGTGACTTGCAGGCACTGTGGCTGGTATCCACCTCCTCATCAACACCCCACTGACTCTCTCTGAACCTCCTCTCCTGTGAGAGCTATCTCCTTTAAAGCCACCATTTCAGAATCTCGCTTCTGTTCCTCTATAACTTCCTTCCACAATAAGGACAAACCTTTCCTTTTCTCCTTGCTTTCCTCAGCCTTACTACCCTCTAAGTCCTGCGGAAATCTGGAAGGTAGAAAAGACTGTGACACATCATTATAATTGAAACCTCTGGTTTTGCTATCATAGGTCTCAACAGCAGCTTTGCTCATAAATTGAACAGCTACATCAACCTTATCTTGGAGAGGTGTCAACATGCCTCCATTGTTTACTAAACTCAGTACCATCATCAGGCATATGAAAACCATGTATACATTATGGAAGAGGCCAAACAATCCATTCATTTGATTACAACTTCCTTTTTGACTTTCTTCCTTAGCAACTTCCACCCCAAAACCATAACAATTCTTCTTCTCCTCAACAACATCATAACCTTGTAGGTGCCCAAACTTTGTCCTGCAAGCAGGGTCAAAAGTCGCGCAACCGATCCACCCTTTTCCAGCACTTTATCCAAAGGTCCAGGAAGAGCACTTTCCCCATTATTTTCAGCAACACTGACCTTACTAATTTCCACCTTTTCACCAACTTTTAAAACACGGTCTAATACAAATGACTGAGAATCCTCACAATCCACTGGTACCAAGGTTAACCCCTTAATCACTGAACCAAGATCATCTGACACAAAAAACTGTGTTCTTTTCTAACCAAGCCAGACACCTCAGACTTCAACTGAGCCACAACACAAGGTTTAGAATCCTGTGAACTCACAGGTACTTCAACAACCTGAACACATTCAATCGGAACAGCTGCCTCTTCTGGGTTGTCATCATGTGTCTCAGTTTCAAATTCAAGGTCATCCCGAACCTCCCAGCTATTCTCTGGCAAACACTCATCTGGAGTAAACTCAACCTCGTGGGTTAAAACTTCTTCGCCTGCTTTTTTTTATCAAACTCCTGCAGGGTAACTGCATCCTCTGCATCTGGGTATGCCCTTACATCATCAAGAGCACAACTTTTAAATTTATCACACAAAACAAGCCCTTCGGAGCTGGAAAAATCATCAGGGTCCGACACTGAACTTCTTTGCTGCAACCTCTCTAACTTTTCCAGCTCGAACCACTTCTGCTTGTCTGCCACGTGATTCTCACGTTGCCATTTCTCCCTCTCGAGCTGCCTCTGCCTTTCTGCCTCTTCTCTCCGTTTTGCTGCCTTTGCTCTCTGTTTTGCTGCCTCTCTAGCCTCTCTCTTGAGCTGTCTCAATTTCAATTTTTGCTCCATTCGTAATTTTTCCAACTGAAGCTGAAGCTTATCCTCAATAATAACATCCATTTCTGCTGTATTTCCACACAACCAAATCAAAAGGGAATTTCCCCCAATCAATTCAAACAAGCCTCCCGACCAAATTGTTCATATCCCGGACGAGCCCCCAGTTTTGTCACGTACACCGTAACAGGAATAAAGAACCAGCAGAGATGGAGAACACTTCGGAGTCCAGTATTGCTATTAACTAATAATATTTATTAGTAACTACGCAAAACAGCAATATAAATGTAGATAAATCAAACAGGTTAGCAATGATTACATATATAAGTAAGTATATCAGTAAGTGTGGAAATATATGTATGAAAAACCAAGCTTCTTTAGGTCTAGGGGTAAAAAGATATAGTCTTACGATGATGACTAAAGTTCAGTTCAGTTCAGTTCATGGTATTTAGTTGAGTAGTGATGGAGAGAGAGAGAGAGAGAGAGAGAGAGATTTGAGTGTTCAAGTGAGCTGACGCCGTCGATCTTCTCGTTGTCCTCAGAAATCCTTTAAAAGTCACCGACTGTGACTTTAGCAAAGGGGACTGGTTTTCTGTGGTGGAGCTATCCCCCAGGCCAAGGTGGACACATGGATAACTCCCCACCAGTCAACCCTTTTCCTCTTTCCACTGCAAGAGCTACTGATTGATCCGCCTGATCGATCCTCCAAAACCCACTTTTCCTGCGGGCACAACAATGCTCATTCAGTGTCCAGAGCATGTGTCTGAGGTCTATCATCTGACCTTCTATTTTATCTTCTCGTGCTGAGCATCAATTGTCATTCAAATAACTCCTCCTTCCTCTCTTTGTGAAGAAATGCAAGCAGGCAAAAGTCCTTGAGGAGTGTCAACAACCTGCAGGGAATCATAACGTCGAGTGTCCATTATTTAACACCGCCTTCGGTCACCATAGCAACTTACAAGCTGCTCGGTGCCATCTCCAACTCCAGCTCAGCAGAAATCCAAAAGTTACTTCCAGTGCCTTAAAGTGACAGTCCAACAGTTAGTCTTAGTCTCTCTCTCTCTCTCTCTCTCTCTTTCTCTCTCTCTCTCTTTTCAAAACAACATGTCGGTGTTAAATAACTCTCTCTCTCTCTTTTTCAAAAGCACAGTTCATAGGGGTAAATCAGGACCCCGTCACATTGTAAACACTGATCATAAATGTACTTTGAAATTTGAAAGAAGGGTACGGCTTGTCAACACCTATCCCGACAGTCTTTAGTGTCCTACCGTTCACTGTGTAAGACCTACTCTGGTTGGCGCTACCAAAGGTCAACACCTTGCACTTGTCAGCATTAAATTCCATCTGTTATTTTTTAGCCCATTTTTTGTACTGGGCCAGATCCCTCCGGAAGCTGATAGTCTTCGTCACTATACACTACACTCCCAAATTTGAAGTCAACCGCAAATTTGCTGATCTAGATAACCACATTATCAACCAGGTCATTGATATAGATGACAAAGAACAACGGACCCAGCATCAATCACTGCGACACTCCACTAGTCACAGGCGTCCAGTAAGAGATCTAACCATGTAAAGTCATCCTCCGGTTTCTCCCACAAAGTCAATGTCTAATCCATTTGATTACCTAAACTTTAATGCTGATCAACTTGACCTTCTTAACCAGCCTCCCATGCGGGACCTTTTCAAATGCCTTGTAGACAACATCCACTGCCTTGCCTTCATCCAATTTCCTGGTAACTTCCTCGAAAAACTTGATTCGTCTCGACTTACCACGCACAAAGCCATGCTGACCATCCCTAATCAATCTCTCTCCATCCAAATACTCATATATCTGGTCTCTTAGAACAACCTCCCAACAACTTTACCACGACTGATGCCAGGGTCGCCCGACCTTAATTATCTGGTTTATATTTAGAGCCTTTAATAAACAGCGGGATAACACCAGCTATCGTGTAATACTCCGGTGCTTTTCGTGTTGTTAAGGATGATTATGTTCTGTCCCCTGCAATTTCAGCACTTGCCTCTCACAGAGTTTAAGGGAACACCTTGTTGGGCCTGAGGATTTATCCTCCCTAATTTTCCTCAAGATAGCAAACACCTTGTCTTCTGAAATCGCATAGGGTCCACGACCTCGCTTCCGCTTTGCCTCATTTCTATAGGTTCTGTGTCCGTCTCTCGAGTGAACAGAGATTCAAAAAGGAAAAAAAGGATTTAAGATCTCCGCATCTCTTCTGGCTCCACGCATAGATTACCATTCTGATCTTCCAGAGGACCAGTTTTTTCCCCTTGCAATCCTTTTCTCGTAATATATCTGAAGAAGCCTCATTCACATTGCAAACCTCAGACCTTCTTTTTGCCTTCCTGATTTCTTTCTTAAGTGTTCTCTTGCATTTCACATACTCCAGATGTACCTCATTTGTTCCTCATTTATAGCTGCGATGATCCCCCTTTTTCTCCTTGGCCAGGGCCTCAAGATCTCTTGGAAACTGAGGTTCCTTGAACCTGTTACCTTTAACATACAAGACTTTTACTCTCAAATTTCCACTTATGAAGGCCTCCTACTTACCAAGTACACCTTTACCAGAAGACGGCTAGTCCCAGTTCACACTTGCCTGATCCTTTCTGATACCATCAAAATTGGCCTTTTTCCAATTTAGATATGCATACCTAAAAAACTGAAAAGAGGCGAATAAAAAGTAAAAAGAAGCCAATGGGTGCAGTGCCTGTCACTTTGCATTCAATCATTGATTGCATGAGTTATTCCCCCCTTGAAAGTGAATCAATAGTCTAAGTTACGTTAACGAGGGAATAGACTGGCGTGAATAATATTTGTATGCAGAGGTTTCCATGGTTTGGAGGATCATCGAATTAAGTAGGGGGTTGCAGCTTCATTTTTTTCAATTATTTACCTCTATTTTAAAGACCTTTTTCCCAATACCATCTCCTGCAAAATATTCCAAAATAAAGTTCTGCAGTGTTGTTCTTTATTGCCGCCTTGTTTCGCCTATTACTTATGTTAGTGTCTTATGGGTGCAAATATTTCTGCCATAAATATTTTTCCTTATATATAAATTTATAATAAAAGACAATTCATAAAGTAAATGTCTTTGTCAAGCTTACTCTCAGAGCCCCTGTCTGAGCAAATCAATCACTCTTTAACTAGACTCTCAGCTAATATAAGTATTTGTGTCTTGACGATATTCCGAATCCGAACATATGCTGTGCGCCTGGCAACCTAATTGAAGTAATAGAAACATAGAAACATAGAAAATAGGTGCAGGAGTAGGCCATTCGGCCCTTCGAGCCTGCACCGCCATTTATTATGATCATGGCTGATCATCCAACTCAGAACACCGCCCCAGCCTTCCCTCCATACCCCCTGACCCCCGTAGCCACAAGGGCCATATCTAACTCCCTCTTAAATATAGCCAATGAACTGGCCTCAACTGTTTCCTGTGGCAGAGAATTCCACAGATTCAGCACTCTCTGTGTGAAGAAGTTTTTCCTAATCTCGGTCCTAAAAGGCTTCCCCTCTATCCTCAAACTGTGGCCCCTCGTTCTGGACTTCCCCAACATTGGGAACAATCTTCCTGCATCTAGCCTGTCCAATCCCTTTAGGATCTTATACGTTTCAATCAGATCCCCCCTCAATCTTCTAAATTCCAACGAGTACAAGCCCAGTTCATCCAGTCTTTCTTCATATGAAAGTCCTGCTATCCCAGGAATCAATCTGGTGAACCTTCTTTGTACTCCCTCTATGGCAAGGATGTCTTTCCTCAGATTAGGGGACCAAAACTGCACACAATACTCCAGGTGTGGTCTCACCAAGGCCTTGTACAACTGCAGTAGTACCTCCCTGCTCCTGTACTCGAATCCTCTCGCTATAAATGCCAGCATACCATTTGCCTTTTTCACCGCCTGCTGTACCTGCATGCCCACTTTCAATGACTGGTGTATAATGACACCCAGGTCTCGTTGCACCTCCCCTTTTCCTAATCGGCCACCATTCAGATAATAATCTGTTTTCCTATTTTTGCCACCAAAGTGGATAACTTCACATTTATCCACATTAAATTGCATCTGCCATGAATTTGCCCACTCACCCAACCTATCCAAGTCACCCTGCATCCTCTTAGCATCCTCCTCACAGCTAACACTGCCACCCAGCTTCGTGTCATCCGCAAACTTGGAGATGCTGCATTTAATTCCCTCATCCAAGTCATTAATATATATTGTATACAACTGGGGTCCCAGCACCGAGCCTTGCGGTACCCCACTAGTCACCGCCTGCCATTCTGAAAAGGTCCCGTTTATTCCCATTCTTTGCTTCCTGTGTGCTAACCAATTCTCCACCCACACCAATACCTTACCCCCAATACCGTGTGCTTTAAGTTTGCACACTAATCTCCTGTGTGGGACCTTGTCAAAAGCCTTTTGAAAATCCAAATATACCACATCCACTGGTTCTCCCCTATCCACTCCACTAGTTACATCCTCAAGAAATTCTATGAGATTCATCAGACATGATTTTCCTTTCTCAAATCCATGCTGACTTTGTCTGATCATTTCACCGCTTTCCAAATGTGCTGTTATCACATCCTTGATAACTGACTCCAGCAGTTTCTCCACCACCGACATTAGGCTAACCGGTCTATAATTCCCCGGTTTCTCTCTCCCTCCTTTTTTATAAAGTGGAGTTACATTAGCCACCCTCCAATCCTCAGGAACTAGTCCAGAATCTAACGAGTTTTGAAAAATTATCACTAATGCATCCACTATTTCTTGGGCTACTTCCTTAAGCACCCTGGGATGCAGACCATCTGGCCCTGGGGATTTATCTGCCTTTAATCCCTTCAATTTACCTAACACCACTTCCCTACTAACATGTATTTCGTTCAGTTCCTCCATCTCACTGGACCCTCTGTCCCCTACTATTTCTGGAAGATTATTTATGTCCTCCTTAGTGAAGACTGAACCAAAGTAATTATTCAATTGGTCTGCCATGTCCTTGCTCCCCATAATCAATTCACCTGTTTCTGTCTGCAGGGGACCTACATTTGTCTTTACCAGTCTTTTCCTTTTTACATATCTATAAAAGCTTTTACAGTCAGTTTTTATGTTTCCTGCCTGTTTTCTCTCATAATCTTTTTTCCCCTTCCTAATTAAGCCCTTTGTCCTCCTCTGCTGAACTCTGAATTTCTCCCAGTCCTCAGGTGATCCACTTTCTCTGGCTAATTTGTATGCTTCTTCTTTGGAATTGATACTATCCCTAATTTCTCTTGTCAGCCACGGGTGCACTACCTTCCTTGATTTATTCTTTTGCCAAACTGGGATGAACACAATCATGATCAATATATTTGATTTTGTATGTTTAATCACCCGATATCATCACTTATATATAGTATTTTCAGCAAGACGTACATATTTGATTTATTCTGTTAATTTCTCGCTTATTCCTCGCGTTTGGGCACAACTCAAAGTAACTGAGACATTCAAGCATTTTTGGATTTTTCATTAAAAATCTATTTAATTGTAACGAACACGCATGATCACGATACAGAGTACAGACAGCTAAAGCTAATGGATAGGTCACTTTATTGAAGGATATCGGGGTTGTTACAAGGTTAGTAAGGTGGTTGATTCTGTGATTTAGACTTACTGTAACTGACACTGTAAAAGGGAGGTTAGTAATTTATACAAATTAATTGATTGGTAGCGTGATGTTCTTGAGGTGTTTATGCAGTTACAGATGCAAGTTTGTGAAGTTACTTCTCAAGAACTCCAAGTATAACGTGGAAAATTGCTGTCGGTTTGTTTTTTCAATGTCGCCATTTCCAGCTGGGAAATCTTAGGGGATGGCAAGCTGAACACAGTTGCCCAAGTAAACCTCGTAAGGCAGCATTAATTTGCATAAATATAGAGCACATAATCACGTGCTCCTATTCGTTGCACTGATAAGGCAAGGAGAGCCGACCAGCGTTATATTCTGACTGAAAACCGTGAACTTTCCAGAACGCATCCGAATTCACGATGTCCGGGAGGGTGGGTGTCATCTTGATAATTTGCGCAGCCTGTAAGTATCTAATAACAGTTATTTGGATTTTTAGAGCGCATTCCTGTTGCAGATAATTATTAACATGAAGCCCGCCATCTAATACCGGTTTATTTTTCTGGGTTCAAATGCAGAGATCACATTAAGTCAAGAGGGATCTCTGTTCATTCAGCCGAGAGGAACAGTGAAGATCGGTTGTAGCGTGTCAGGCACTAACTTGGGAAACGATGACATAAATTGGTACCAACAGAAACCTGATGGTACTCCCCGATTTCTCCTCTATCATGATCTCCGTCGGGACGTAAAGGGTACTGGCATTCCCGATAGATTCTCTGGAAGGTTTCAGTCTTGATAACGCCGCATTTTTAACCATTAGCAATGTTCAACCGGAGGACGACGCCGATTACTACTGTGACTATTGGAAGTCAAACGCGTTCCACTTCGGTGGAGGCACCAAGCTGGCTGTAACAGGTAAGCAGCGTTTTTTTATGCAGTTGAATTTCCTTATCATTTTAGGGATCCAATTTATAAAGACGTGGAGTCAATTAGATTATTGGTGCAACTATTACGTGAATATGGCACTCAGAACTTAAACAATTTTGAGATTGTATTTGGGTGGTAGTGTGGAGATACGTCTCTACCAAAGGAGACTTTTTCGCTCTGCTAGCTTGCATGTCACCCTTGAGCAAGGTATATTACCTGTTCAGCTCCCTGATCAGGGTCACGTGAAGCCATGGGAGAAAGTGGTGGATGGACGTATTATCAAATTTTCTGATTATGCGACTACTGACGCCAGGCAGATGCTCTCTGAAGTGCATTGATAATAGTCTCTGAAGACACTGCCAAGAAGAAGGCAATGGCAAACCACTTATGTAGAAAAAATTGCCAAGGGCAAATTTGTCAAGGATAAGACCATGATTGCTCACGTCATACAGCATTGCACATAATGCCGATGATGCGTTTCTATGCATTAAGCAGCATTCTGCGAGTAAAAGCTTTATTTTCTATTAGTCTCATGGTTCATGCAGAAGCTGTCAGCAGAATAATTTGCAGCTCTTATTAATAGTCAAAGCATCGCACATGGGAAAGTGAGAAAATATTTAAGTTAGGGACATGAAGAGCTATTAGCAGTGAAAGTAATTTTCGATAAAATATTTAAGCCATCAGCGTGAATTTTACGGAATTCCTTGAATCCTCAAAGCATATGAGGCTCTTTAAATTTGTGTTATTTTCGGGAGGGAGGGTGTGTTGGAAGAAGAGGCTGTTTGACTCAAGTAAATTGAAAGGGACAGCGAGAGCATATGATGCCTGGCCTGCTGACTTCCTCCAGCAGTTTGTGTATGTGCCACTGTAGTTAGAACAGGGGAGAAGGGGATATCCTTCAATTCCTGTCGGGCCGAGAATTAGAGTCTGATAACCAGAAGCTCCCCGAAATCTCTTAGACCAACACAGAATTTAAGGATGACTTTCGAACGCTCGAAATTTACGTCCTCTTTGCATCAGAGTTTTACATAAGAAAGGGAGTCAATGAATTCATTCCATCAATAGAAAAGAGGCAGAACTCTTTCGGAATAACCTATCACCAGCATGTGTTCGTTAATTCTATACATAAGACTACTGAGATTTATTGTTTGCAACTTAATGCCATCTATAGCTACATTATTATAACACCGTTTCCGAAGGTTAGTTTGAAAGCAACACCTACATTTAAACCCTGAGCACTGATGGAAATAAGTACATCGTTCTTACAAAATGGGTTGAAACGAGCAATCGCAAGTTTCTATCACGTATTAGGATGATGATCACAGAAACCATTGACTTTCCACGGAGCTTTCTTTCACCTCACCATAGATTGCTGCGGTAAACACTGCAAACATTGAAAAAGCTTCGATGACGCGAATTCTCTTTGTTGTTACAGTAGCATTAATCAAAGTACAGTGCACGAACATTCAGTTATTTGCACTAAAGTAATCTAGATTTGTAACAATCATTCTGCAGTTATCTTGAAAGGGCAAATTACCGGATTTGGGCTATTTTTGTAGATATTAACTGCTGCATTGGATTTACATGGCTGGCGCCTCCTCCCTCTGATTTATATTATCAGAACAGGTTTCTCAAGTATTCGATGCCATAGGGTTCAGGTTACTTTTCAAATATTTAGACCGCACCGTGTCTGACCTGGGAATATTTGACAGAGTTGTGTGGAGGGAGATTTAGTTTGCACCTGATTCTTGAGTTACATTACTGAGTAAAGCTAATTGACTTCCTTCCATCATTATCCCTCCGTATTTGCAAGACTAAAATCCATTCCTGTACGGTTCTCCTTTCAAACACTCCAAGGGTACGAGTATGATGAGTTAAACACAAATCGATTTCACTTACAATATCGCGATAAACACTGGCAAGGCCAGGACATCACGAGTTAGATGGAAAGATGAGCCCCTAGACTGCCCGTCCGTTAGTATCAATCCTCAGCAGGTTATGGAAATTCTGCAGTAGCACCGTACCCAGAAACCTAATACTGTATAGAATTTAGTTAAAGCGCTCCACTGTTTCGTCTCCAGAATCAGAATCGATCTCGTTTTAGGACATGAGGCCTTTCAAGCGATTGAAAGAGCGCTTTGGGACCAGTCACCATAAATCTATTAGTTTTTAAAGTATTTTTGAAAAATAGATACGTGTAGTTCACAAGTTAGAGCCTAAATTGGAGCAAAGTAAAATTTGATGGGATTGGACCGGAACTCTCAAAGATTGATTCGGAGAAGCTGTTAGCCGGTGCAGTGAAGTTTGGCAAGTCGGAAGTTTTTGAAAGTGACACGCAGAGAATTCAGGGCAAATATGTTCCTGTCAGAGTGAAAGACAAGGTAGGGTATTGCGGTTCTGCTCAGGACACAGAAAATGCGACGCAGAGCCAACTGAGATCAAGCAAAAGCTGATGGGAAAGTAAGGAATTTAGAAATTTAGTTAATGAAGAAAATAGGAGCAAATGTGGACAGATCCTTAGCAGATAAGTTGATCCGAAGAGATTCTTTAAATATATTAAGAGTAGAAAGGCAGCTGGGGAGAAAAAAAGTTCCACGTAGGGATTAGTTTGATCGTCGATGTGTGGAGCCTCAGGAGACTGACGTGGAATGAAATTAATACTTCTAATCTACTTTAAAGTGGAAAAGTCATAGAAGCTCGGACAATCGGCGATGAACAATGCGATGCCCCGAAGCATAATGATGTTATGGAAAATGGACTGTTGGCATTTTTAGGAGAATAACAGTTGATAAATCTCGGGACCTTGGTCTCTATATCCTCAATCATGTAGCAAGCTTGGGAACAAATTGCTGGGATCTTTGCAGAGACTTTTGTATTTTTGTTAGCCACATGCATGCTTTCGGAAATCTAAATTTTGACTAATGTTTCATTTTTATTTGAGACTGCAAGGATAAGCTAAGGAACTACAGACCGGCGACCCTAACATTAGTTGAAGGCTACTCTAGGTGATTCTGCGACAGGAGCTCTATATATATTTGGAAAGGCAAGACATTAGGAATAGTCAGCATGATGTTATGTGTGAGAAATCACGTCTCCGAAACTTACTTGGCTGTTTTGAAGAGGTGACCAAAACAATTGATGTGGGCAGGGCTCTAGTTGACCACATGGATGGGCGTCGTGAATTATAATGAACTACTGGGATAAACTGGGATTGCTTTCCTTTCAACGCAAAGAGGCTGACGTGTGACATTAGAGGTTTATTAATTCATGACGGAAATACATAGGGTGAACGGTGAACGTCTAATAAACCCCTCTATGGCTTCCAGACGGGTAGAAGTATCGCTTTTAACCGACATTTCGATGACAAACTCTGCCGTCTTCATCTTGAAGGTGGAGAGTTTGTCATTGAAGCCTCGGTCAAAATGGATACCTGTATCCGGCAGGAAACGCGAGAAGCGTTTATTCGTCATATATGCCGGGAAAGCACCAGATCCTTTTAGGTCAAAGTCTATTTCTCATTGTCACGGTGCTTAAAACTGGAGGGCATGGGTTTAAGAAGACAGAGGAAAATTAAAGGAATTTTTTTTTTTCACAAAGATGGTGGTTAAATGGCAAAATGTGTCAGAGGAAACAATAGGTTTTGCAACAGTTGCGAAGTTTAAAATACATTTGGAGATGTACACGGATGGGTAATGTTTAAAGAGATATGGAGCAAATGCAGATGAATGGGTCCAGCTGACTCGACGCCTTATTCGGCATCAACGAAGTGAGAGAAGAACTTGTTTTCTTGTTGTATAACTCTAGGATTCCAGTATGCGGCTCGTGTTTCTGTGAGGTGTTGATCGCCATAGACTGGTAAGTGCGTTTATGGATCAGTTATTGCATTGGCGGCTCTTAACTCAGGAATACACACCAGAGCGCAATTGTTCGAAAGTCGCCATTTCTGCCTTTATCGCATGAGATAAGGAGAGATCTGAAGGTGGAAGGTGTATGTCATGCCGCGCGAATTTGGAAGTGTGCGAGTAGCGCTCTGTTTGTTTTGGTATCCTGGGTCATTTTGTTAAAACCCATGAAGCAGAGCAACCTCCAGTCTTCTTGTATAGTCATGCATTTAGAGCATGACAGCTCACTGTGAAGACCGCGAGGTAGCCGCCCTGCAACGGATAAGATAAATCACCCTCGGATATAAGGGCGTTCATTCACACGGACAAAAAAAAAATATTAGAATTGTAACTGGAACTGCCCAGCCTATGCTAGCGGGGTGGGTGTCAGTAATTGCAGTGCAGCTATGTATTTATGATATTTCTGAGTTATAAACATTGTCCAGGACAATAATCTCTCCTGCTCCTCTTGAAATAATCTCACAAGTCGTATCCAGTCACCGTACCAACCTAAGGCCGATGGTTCAACATGCATTCGGCACCGTTCTGCAATGTCAGTCCACTTTTTGCTACTCGTCTGCGGTGTTGGACCTGAACCCGCAACTTGCCATCTGAGAGGCCGCACGTCAAGCCAGGAAGTATTAAATGATTCAGACACAATTTGTTATCGTTCTTTAATATGGACTTTTTTTTTCATTCCAGGTGGAAAATTGACCCGTCCTTCGATTGCTCTTCTTCCACCCACGTCAAAACAGATCACTGAAGGACGGATGGCGACTCTGGTGTGTCTGGTGAATAATGTTTCCCCTAGATTGGTGGAGGTTTCCTGGGAAATGGACGGCAATGCCGTGAAGGCTGGTGTCCAGACGACCCGAACCGTCCGGAATAACGACCAGACCTACAGCCTGAGCAGTTACCTCACCTTGACCGCCTCCGAGTGAAACTCACACGAAGTGTACACTTGCGGGGTTACACACCAGTCTCTCGGGTCTCCACTAAAGCGAAGCATCCAGAAGTCGGGCTGTGCGTAAGAGAGAGCCGGCAGGCTGGGTGCGCGATGTTACTTGCGGTTGGGGACGGCAACGTTTTACGATTGTTTCCTTTCAATTGGCGAGCGGCTTTCGAAAAGTAGAACTTCAACAATATCTACATTATAAGAAAATAATCATTTTGTAATTGAGTCCTAGAAATTTTTTAATAAAATAAAATATTATTCTTCTGGCAAACTGTATATTTTGTATGTCAACAGTTGAGTATAAACAAAGGATGGGCACCTATCAATATCTAAGTACATTGAGACTACGAGCGCCAGTCTTTTAACATTGAAACATAGAAAACCTACAACACAATACAGGCCTTTCGGCCCACAAAACTGTGACTAGCATGTCCTTATCTTAGAAATTGCCTAGAGTTACCCAAAGCCCTCTATTCTTCTAAGTGCTATGCAGTTATCCAGGAATCTCCTAAAAGACCCTATCTTTTCCGCCTCCACCACCGCCGCCGGCAGCCCATTTCATGCACTCACCACTTTCTGCGTAAACAAAAAACTTAGTCCTGACATCCCCTCTGTACCTACTTCCAAGCACATTAAAATTATGCCCTCTCGTGTTACTCATTTCAGCCCTGGGAAAAAGCCTCTGACTATCCACAAGATCAATGCCTTTCATCATCTTGACAACCTCTATCAGGTCACCTCTTATCCTCCGCCACTCCAAGGAGAAAAGGCCGAGTTCACTCAGCCTATTCTCATAAGGCATGCTCCCCAATCCAGGCAACATCCTTGTAAATCTCCTGTGCACCCTTTCTATGGGTTCCACGTCCTTGCTGTAGTGAGGCGACCAGAATTGAGCACAGTACTCCAAGTGGGGTATGACCAGGGTGTTAAACTCAATCCCAAAATCGCCAGTCTTTTAAGGCAATACTGCCCGGAAATCGAAAAGCGTGCATGCGGCCACACATTTTAATTCCACATCCCATTCCCATTCTGATATGTCTATCCACGGCCTCCTCGACTGTAAAGATGAAGCCACACTCAGGTTGGAGGAACAACACCTTATGTTCCGTCTGGGTAGCCTCCAACCTGATGGCATGAACATTGACTTCCCTAACTTCCGCTAATGCCCCACCTCCCCCTCGTACCCCATCCGTTATTTATTTTGATACACACATTCTTTCTCTCACTCTGCTTTTTCTCCCTCTGTCCCTCTGACTATATCCCTTGCCCATCCTCTGGGCTCTCCCCCTCACTTTTCCTTCTCCCTGCCCTCCTGTCCCATGATCCTCTCATACTCCTTTTGCCAATCAACTATCCAGCTCTTGGCTCCGAACCTCCCCCTCCTGTCTTCTCCTATCATTTTCGATCTCCCCCTCCCCCTCCTACTTTTAAAACTCTTACTAGCTTTTTCTTCAGTTAGTCCTGACGAAGGGTCTCAGCCTGAAACGTCGGCTGTACCTCTTCCTAGGGATGTTGCCTGGCCTGCTGAGTTCACCAGCAAATTTGATGTGGTTACAAGTTATCACATCAGCGGAATGTGTTGAGTGGAGATGCCGCGGTACAAAAACAGCAGCTACGGGCGTTGATTTGCAGTAGCGATTGTGGGGATGCAAAAATGGGACAATTTCAGCCTACTCCGCTCCGTATGTTGATAACCATAGTCAGAAGTGAACAGCAGTAGTTAGCTGCAGATGGGATTTGTACTCAGGCATCTCAGAGAAAGAAGCCAAAAATCTACAAAGGCTATGTATGCTGCTATTTCCTTTAGCTCTCGACCTAGACTCGGAATGGTACCGCAAAATACCTCAGAACTGCTCTGCATTTTTCCCAATGCAGGCGGAGCAGTAAGAAAGTTACATCCTGAAATGCTGTCAAAATTCTTTGACAACTGATGATGTGACCCTGGTTGTATCGGTTATTAATCATAAAACTGGAAAGAGGAAAAGGGCATTTTGTCCTCCTAACATGTCCAGACATTCATCAAGTTGTAGTTGAGATTCGACCTCAACGTCACGGTATTGCCTTCTGCCTTAATATTCAGAAATCCGTCGATTTTTTGAACGAATTTAATAACTGTGCCTTTAAAGGGTGGAGAATTCCACCAGCGAGTGCACATTAAGTGCGTGATCTTGACTGATGAGCAGGTTGTGCCAAGTTGCCATTTACGGGAACATGACGGAACGCCGCTAGTCAGAATTCCGCTAAAAGGCCCGAAATGTTTCCCACTTCAGTTCCAAGTAGCAACCGCCCAGTCTGAGACTGGAGCCATGGTTCTTGGAGAGTCTGTTGTCTTCATGCAGCGTGTTAAGATCTGTTGGAATTTTAAACTTCATCGAGATCTCCCCTTATACTCGTAAATTCTGGAGAAAACAGGTCCAGACTATGCAAATTATTCTCATTTGGCGAGTCCACTGTTTCCGGAACTAGTCTGGTGAATATTTGTTGAAATCCCTCCATCTTTATAAGCGGCGATATCAAAACTACAGAATGATGTCCCCGTTCGTGTACTTAGATCTCTCTCAAGACAAAGTCTAAGATAACGTTTGTCTGCCTCGCGGTCTGTTGTTCCGGCACTTCGGCTTTCAGGAAGCCGAAACAACACTACCATGAAAGTTATATACTCTGATATTGAAATATTTGCAAAATATAGTAAAATTGGAACATGTTATCAAACAACTAAACTAACGTTTTAATTAAAATTTGCTCGTGAAACAGATAAATACACAAATAGTTAAAATAATAAATGAATTTAAGCTAATCTTGCAATCTATCAATCAATCTTTACGATCCATTTTTCATTTTACACAACTCATCTTTTACTTACATTCCACAAACAATGGTGTCTCCAATGGTTTGAAGTGGTGAATGTGGCCCAAGACACAAGGGTCTATAACAGTACAATTCTGGGTGCTGTCCTTTCGGTTCTGCTACAGAGCAGGTTTTTGTACTCCAACAAAAACTGACCGTCATGCAGATAGTTCTCAAAAAAAATCGTTCTCGTAGCTTGAAAATGCGCACTTTACAAAGAATTACTTGTAGTCTAAAGAAGATTTAATCAAAACAGCGAGTGCTGATCTAGTCAGAGAGTTTCCGTATAACTGTTAACATTTCAGATTTTATACATTGATAAAAAGAAACCATATTTTCAACCTCTGTTCCACCTTTTTACTGAAAGTGTGGGATGTGGGATGAACGATTACTATGTTGTATTAGATGGTCTCATGCACAAGATGTCAGATGTTCTGGTGGTTGTCGCAGTAGGGGTACGAGTGCTGGGGTGTAATAATATTAGGTAGAAGTCATCGCTGGCAATGACTCTTATGAGAGCAATGATCAATGTGCGTAACGAGAAGACATTAATTATGCTAATTTTGGGATTATTCAGAGTTAAGATATATATATCTGATTATATTATAGGTTCCTTGTTGTAAATTAGTAATATTTTGGTCACATCCATCAAGTCAAAGACCGAAGAAAGATGCAGCAGTACCAATATAGGATCACCTAGCTCCACCCACTGCCTATCCCTACTCCAGTAGGACCATATTTCTTACCCATTGTCCTGCTGTTCCTCGTACGCTGTATTCCCCGTACAAGGTATTCTAAAATCTAGCAGAGTCACCGATGAATACCGTATATGACTGATCTCTGAGGCGAACGTTGGGAATGCTTCATATAAAAAGCTTTTTGTCCTCAGATTATCCAAATCTTCACTCAAAGGCGGTTGACTCAAGGTCTAGTTTTAATGGCTACGTAAAATGCTTCCTAATATCTGGTTTGTCAAACCAATTGATGATTTTGCACAGAAATTGTCTCACATTCTGTTGGACTACAATAACTTTACTCCAGTTTTCTTAAATATCTGTTTAATGGAGATTGTTTTCACATTAGGAATTAATTCAGTCTCTTGTGCTGCACTGGCTCCAAGCAAGTATATCCTGTCTTCGACACAGATAATAAGCACTAGATAGAAAAAATTGTGGTCTCTGGAACTTCCTGTAAAATATGAAGAATTCATTTAAATATACCACTTACCTCCTCTATGCGAAGCCAAACAATAATGCGTGAAAGTAATATTGTAAACACTTTCTATTACATTTGTCAAACAAAATTGAAAGATCCGAAACAAAACGTCAGAAGATGCGTCGAAATATGGACTTACTGTCAATTAGTTATAAAAGTCAAAACATTACCTTTGATTTATTGCTCCGCACCACTGCAACCTTTGGTGCGAAATATGGTATGAAATATCACTACTCCAGATTTCCCCATTTCCGTTTGATTTATCCGATCTCGTCGGAAGCTATTTCAATATTAGTTTCAAACATCCACATCGTCAAGTCTAGTAAGAGTTTTCACTATTTTGATGAGATGACCACTCTGTTCTGAGCACTGGAGAATTTAGGTATAACATTCACAACTCTCCACATAGAATTAATCCCTACTCCCAGATGCTAAACTGATGAATCCTCTTCATTTCCTTGCATTCGTATTCCTCCTTGGAGAGTGAATCTCAACTTGTCCAATGTGGACACCACGATAATGCAATGGTTAGCGTGAGCCTGAGCGGTACCGGAGTTCGGAGTTCAACCCTTACGTAATCTGTAAGGAGTTTGTAGGCTCCTCACCGTGAACTTGCGGGTTTCCTCCTGGTGATCCGGTTTCCTTCCACATTCCAAAGATCTGGATTGTAAATTGTCCTGTTATTAGGCTAGGATTCATAGGCGGACTGCTCGGCTGTGAGGCTCATTGGATCAGAAGGGTATCTTAGACGCTGTGTCTCTAAATAAACAAATAAAATCTTCAGGTGACGTCCTGTTAAGGTGCGACTGTGTGTCCACTATGATATTTTACCATTATTATCATGTCCTATTGCTCTTCCCGCAGATTGTTTCCATTAATTTTCGGTGATTCATTTATAGATCCTAAACAGCAAGATGAAATGAATTCTAAAATTCATCTTGTCAGAGCTTTTTTTTTGCATGTCGCAATGAGAACATCTCATTTTGCTGAAATCCGGTGACGTTACACCAGTCTTCTTAAATGTCTGGTAATAGAACTTCACTACCGAAGTACACCAGTAAAATTATGCTTTATTCATTCCAAATCATGTGTAGGCTATATTAGGTAAAGAGAAACAGACTTCAATCAGTATTCCACATGTGCCGTATTCTCCGGAGCACCCTCTACAATTTCAGCAACACCTTGGAGTAATGGTCAGTATACATAATGGAACATGAAATAATATGATCCAAATTAATATTAAATTTACTTGCTGCTAAACTAAAGAGGGAAGAGCAAAAAAGCGCATCGGAGAAGATGTCAGTATATCGACTTTTAATTTTAAATGTCACAACTTAATATTCAACTCTGCAATATCGCAATATTTATCCTGTCTTCCTATTACAATGGGGCGTTGGGGTCGGACCTAAGTGCTGGACACAGACACGGAGGTAACATTAACAGAAGTGTGTTTTATTAATAGTTGCCAGGAAGGCCGGAGAGCGAGGATTAGATGCTTACATAGACGTAAACGTTGGACAACAAACCAGAGGAACCTGGACTTGGAATCGGACGTGGAACCCGGACTTGGACAAGGACGCGGAACCTGGACCTGAACTTGGATGCAGAACCTGGACATGGACTTGAATGCAGAACCTCGACTTGGACTTGGACTTGACTTGGACTTGGAGCCTGAACTCGGACTTGACTTGGACACGGAGCCTGGACTCGGACTTGACTTGGAGTAGCGTCAAACGGCCTGCAACACTCAGCTGGACACGAGACGACAAAACCCAACAACGACAGACAATTCGCGTCTTGGCTTGTCTTGGCAAACGGCCAGCAATTCTCAGCTGCCCACGTAAACGACTGAATTCGTATCTTGACTTGGAGTAACGGCAAAAGGCCAGCTAAACTAGGTATGTGAAGAAGAAAAAAATTAGTTAAGACCAAATTTGGACCCTTGAAGACAGAAACGGGTGAAATTATTATGGGGAACAAGGAAGTAGCAGACGAGCTGAACGGGTACTTCGGATCTGTCTTCACTAGGGAAGACACAAACAATCTCCCAGATGTAATAGTGGCTAGAGGACCTAGGGTAACGGAAGAACTGAAGGAAATTCGCATTAGGCAGAAAATGGTGTTCAGTAAACTGATGGGACTGAAGGCTGATAAATCCCCTGGGCCTGATGGTCTGCATCCCAGGGTACTTAAGGAGGTGGCTCTAGAAATCGTGGACGCATTGGTATTCATTTTCCAATGTTCTATAGATTCAGGATCAGTTCCTGCGGATTGGAGGGTAGCTAATGTTATTCCACTTTTTAAGAAAGGAGGGAGAGAGAAAACAGGCGATTGTAGACCAGTTAGTCTGACATCAGTGGTGGGGAAGAAGCTGGAGTCAATTATAAAAGAAGAAATAGCGGCATATTTGGATAGCAGTATCAGGATTGGTCCGAGTCAGCATGGATTTACGAAGGGGAAATCATGCTTGACTAATCTTCTGGAATTTTTTTGGGGATGTAACTGTGAAAATGGACATGGGAAAGCCAGTGGATGTAGTGTACCTGGACTTCCAGAAAGCCTTTGATAAGGTTCCACATAGGAGGTTGGTAGACAAAATTAGAACATATGGTATTGGGGGTAAGGTACTGACATGGATAGAAAATTGGTTGGCAAACAGGAAACAAAGAGTAGGGACTAACGGGTCCTTTTCAGAATGGCAGGCAGTGACTGGTGGGGTAGCGCAAGGTTCGGTGCTGGGACCGCTGCTATTTACAATATACATTAATGATTTAGATGAAGGGATTAACAGTAACATTAGCAAATTTGCAGATGACACAAAGCTGAGTGACAGTGTGAAATGTGAGGAGGATGGTATGAGAATGCACGGTGACTTGGACAGGTTGCGTGAGTGGGCAGATGCATCGCAGATGCAGTTTAATGTGGATAAATATGAGGTTATCCACTTTGGTGGCAAGAACTGGAATGCAGATTACTATTTGAATGGTTTCGAGTTAAGAAAAGGGGAAGTACTACGAGATCTGGGTGTCCTTGTTCATCAGTCACTGAAAGTAAGTATATAGGTACAGCAGGCAGTGAAAAAATCTAATGGCATCTTGGCCATCATAACAAGGGGAGTTGAGTATAGGAGCAGACAGGTCCTTCTGCAGTTGTACAAGGCCCTGGTGAGACCCCACCTGGAGCATTGTGTGCAGTTTTGGTCTCCAAATTTGAGGAAGGACATTCTTGCTATCGAGGGAGTGCAGCGTAGGTTCACTGGATTAATTCTAGGTATGGCAGGAATGTCATATGTTGAAAGATTGGAGCGACTGGGCTTGTATACACTGGAATTTAGAAGGATGAGAGGGGATCTGATTGAAACATATAAGATTATTAAGGGATTGGACACGCTGGAGGCAGGAAACATGTTCCCGATGTCGGGGGAGTCCAGAACCAGAGGCCACAGTTTAAGAATAAGGGGTAGACCATTTAGAACGGAGTTGAGGAAAAACTTCTTCACACAGATGGTTGTGGTTCTGTGGAATGCTCTACCTCAAAAATCAGTGGAGGCCAATTCTCTGGATGCTTTCAAGAAAGAGTTAGATAGAGCTCTGAAAGATAGCGGAGTCAAGGGATATGGGGAAAAGGCAGGAACGGCGTACTGATTGTGGATGATCAGCCATGATCACAGTGAATGGCAGTGCTGGCTCGAAGGGCCGAATGGCCGACTCCTGCACCTATTGTCTATTGTCTACTGACACGAAAACGACAGTATTCACAAAGCAACCCCAGGCACCGAAACAACTTAGAGTCCACTATTCTCGGCGGCCCGGAGCGTGCATTGCCACACAGCGCAGGAGTCCATTCACGGCTGCCCCGGAATGTGCATTGCCGCACAGACTGTAGTGTGATGGTCCAGCCCCGAGTAGATGTAAGCCGGAGTTTTTATGCTGCCGGTTCAGATGAGGAGCAGGTGTCCTAATCAAGGAGCCTGGTAGAATACGGGGGAAAGGAAATTAACTGAAAGGAGGAGTCAACAGATCGGACCGTGAAAGTATCCCCCCTAAATGGGAGCCCGCAGGCGATGCAACAGACTTGCCCAGATTACCGACAGTTGGGGCGGGGGGTTTGGCAGGAGGGGACTCTGGTTAACGAGAGTTTGTAAGAAAGTGTCTGTGTCTGCTGGGTCCTCGTTTGACTGGTTCGTTCTGTTATAAGGGGCGTTGGAGGCGCACCCAAGTGCAGGAGACAGACACATTAACAGAAGTGTGTTTTATTAATAGTTGTCAGGAAGGCAGGAGAGCGAGGATTAGGTGCTTACATGGAGGTAAACATGGCTGTTGGATAACAAACCCGAAGAACCTGGACTTGGACTTGGACGCAGAACTGGGACTTGGACTTAGACTCCGACGTGGAAAATGGACTTGGACACGGACGCAGAACCTGGACTTGGACTTGGACTTGGAGGCGGGGCCTGGACTTGGACGAGGACTTGGACGCAGAGCCTGGACTTGGACTTGGACTCAGACACTAAGCTCCGACTTGGACATGGACTCGGACACTGATCCTGGACTCGGGCTTGGCTTGGACACGGAGCCTGGACTCGGACTTGACTTGGATTCGGAGCCTGGACTCGGACTTGACTTGGATTCGGAGCCTGGACTCGGACTTGACTTGGACACGGAGCCTGGACTCGGACTTGACTTGGATTAGCGGCAAACGGCCTGCAACACTCAGCTGGACACGAGACGACAAAACCCAACAACGGCAGACGATTCGTATCTTGGCTCGGAGTAGCGTCAAACGGCCGGCAATTCTCAGCTGCCAACGAAAACGACAGAATTCGTATTTTGACACGGAGTAGCGGCAGACGGCGGCTAATCTTAACTGGACACGAAAACGACAGTATTCACAAAGCAACCCCAGGCACCGAAGCAACTTCGAGTCCACTATTCTCGGCGGCTCCGGAACGTGCATTGCTGCACGGGCTGCGGTGTGACGGTCCAGCCCCGAGTCGATGTAAACTGGAGTTTTTATGCTGCCAGTTCGCATGAGGATCAGGTGCCCTAATTAAGGAGCCCGGTGGAACACGGGGAAAAGGAAATTAACTGAAATGAGGAGTCAACGACCAGACCGTAACACTTCCATGTAAGGGTAACTTTTCTAGATGAGCAATACAGAAGGAATGGGTGCCTTAACGCAATTGTGCATGCCGAAATACTTCGTAAAATCACTAACATCAAATGATATTCACTCCTCAGAAGCTGTTCATTATGCTGAGCGCTTTTCGTTCCAGGATCCACTGTATTCTGCTTCAGATTTTCAACATGAGTTAAGTTTTATGCAGAATCTAATATATGCCCGGAACGCACAGAAAGTGGAAACGAGTGATAAACATCAGAAGGGCGAAGGAGGGGTTTGGAATCGCCATATCTCCAATGTTTGTCATTTTCATTAGTTCGATTATATCCCTTAGGAATCTGTTAAGGTAGTTATCCTCCGTTTCCACTACCCATGTTAATTAACTGTCAGATAAGGAGATATTTCTCATAGGCTTATTTCCACAACACCTTTATATTCACACGGCACTTTACTGTATCCTCCTCACAACCCACAATGCAAACAATTCGGATGTGTTGCATTTGGTATCCGTATACAGATCATTGACGTAGATTGTGAACAGTAGTCGTGGTAGCTCTGAAACTACCTGAATACCACGATTACCCAAACAAAACGAGCCCTTAACCCTTAGTCCCTGTCAATATATTGTCTCTAATATGGTGTTTTTAAAAAATCTTGACTATTAACCCGTTGTTATGTTTCTATCCGAAGACCTTTTGGAAGTCCAAATACACAATGCCACTGATTATGTCTTCTGTATTCTGCTACGAACAGCCTTCAATAAACCAGATCAACGTGAATTCCCATTTATAATTGGCACCCGTTAGTCTCGTGAGACCATGGATTTGCGCCTTGAAAGGTTTCCAGGGCGCAGGCCTGGGCAAGGTTGTATGGAAGACCGGCAGTTGCCCATGCTGCAAGTCTTCCCTCTCCACGCTACCGATGTTGTCCAAGGGAAGGGCACTAGCGCCGATACAGCTTGGCACCGGTGTCGTCGCAGAGCAATGTGTGGTTAAGTGCCTTGTTCAAGGACACAACATATTGTGAGGACCAGGGGAACCCTATTCCTAGTGGGGTGGCGGGAGGATGGAGTGAGAGCAGATGTACGTGAAATGTACGTGAACTTCTCTAACTTCCGCTAATGCCCCACCTCCCCCTCGTACCCCATCTGTTACTTATTTTTATACACACATTCTTTCTCTCACTCTCCTTTTTCTCCCTCTGTCCTTCTGAATATACCCCTTCACCATCCTCTGGGTCCCCCCCCTCCCCTTCCTTGTCTTTCTTCCCGGACCTCCCGTCCCATGATCCTCTCGTATCCCTTTTGCCAATCACCTGTCCAGCTCTTGGCTCCATCCCTTCCCCTCTTGTCTTCTCCTATCATTTTGATCTCCCCCTCCCCCTCCCACTTTCAAATCCCTTACTCACTCTTCCTTCAGTTAGTCCTGACGAAGGGTCTCGGCCTGAAACGTCGACTGCACCTCTTCCTAGAGATGCTGCCTGGCCTGCTGCGTTCACCAGCAACTTTGATGTGTGTTACTTGAATTTCCAGCATCTGCAGAATTCCTGTTGTTTGCGTTTTTAAAAATGTTGATTATTCTAATTGGCTATTGGAATCTCAAAACAGACTAAAGCTTCAGATATATGGGCATTCATGGACAGAAGAAATAATCGAATATATATTTGGAATATTTGGAAGGGCAAGAAATTAGGAATAGTCAGCGTGATTTTGTGTGTGAGAAATCGCGTCTTCGAAATTTAGTTGGCTGTTTTGAAAAGGTGACCAAAACAATTAATGTGGGCAGGGCTCTAGTTGACCACATGGAATGGACGTCGTGAATTATAATGAACGTCTGGGATAAACTGGGCTTGCTTTCCTTTTAACGCAGGAAGGCTGAAGAGTCACATTAGAAGATTACTAAATCGTGACGGAATACATAGGGTGAACGGTGAACGTCTAATAAACCCCTATCGGACTTCCAGACGGGTGCAGGTATCGCTTTCAAGCGACGTTTCGATGACAAACTCTGCCATCTTCATCATGAAGGTGAAGAGTTTGTCATCGAAACGTTGGTTAAAATAGATACCTGTACCTGGCAGGAAACCAAGGAGGGGTTTATTCCTCATATATGCCGGGAAAGCACCAGATCCTTTCTGGTCAAAGTCTATCTCCCATTGTCACGGTGCTTAAAACTGGAGGGCGTATGTTTAGGGAGATGGAGGAAAATTAAAGGATTTTTTTTCCCAACAAAGGTGGTGGTTAAATGGCAACACCCGTCAGACGAAACGATAGGTGTTGCAACTGTTATGAACTTTAAAATACGTTTAGAGATGTACACGGTGAGGTAATGTAATAAGAGATAAGGAGCAAATACAGATGATTGGGTCAAGTTCAAGAAGACGCTTTATTCGGCATCGACAAAGTCTGCGGAATAGTTTACTTGTTGCATAATTCTGTGACTCCAATATGTGGCTCGTTTTTCCATAGAGCGTTGATCGCCATATAGTGCTAAATGTGTTTGTGGATCAGTTATTGCATCGGTCGCTCTTAACTCAGGAATACACACCAGAGGGCGATTGTTCGAATGTCGCCTTTTCTGCCTTCATCGCATGGGGTAGGGAGGGAGCTGAAGGTGGAAGGTGAATATGACCCCGCGCAAATATGGAAGTGTGCGAGTAGCGCTTCATGTTTGCTTAGGTATCCTGGGTCATTTTGTTAAAACCATTTAAGCAGAACGACCTCCAGTCTTCTTGTATAGTCATGTATTTAGATCACGACATCTGTCTGTGCAGACCGCGAGGTAGCCGCTCTGCAACGGATAAAATACCTTCAGATATATGGGCATTCATGGACAGAAGAAATAATCGAATTATAACTGGAACTGCGCAGCCTATTCTCGCACGGGAGGGTCTCAGTAATTGTAGTGCGGCTATGTAATTACGATAGTTTTGAGTCCAGGACAATATTCTCTCCTGCTTCTCCTGAAAATAACCCCACAGGTCGTTTCCAATCAGCGCACCGGCCGAATGCCGATTGTTGAACGCGCATTTAGCACCGATGTACAAAGTCTGTCCACTTTTTTCCACTCGTCCTCGGTGTTGGACTTGAACCCGCAATTTGCCATCAGAGTCACTAAATCACTAAGTATTAAATGATTCACACACGATTTATTATCGTTCTTTAATATGGACATTTTATTTTATTCCAGGTGGAAAATTGACCCGTCCTTCGATTGCTCTTCTTCCACCCGCGTCAAAACAGATCACTGAAGGACGGATGGCGACTCTGGTGTGTCTGGTGAATAATTTTTCCCCTAGATTGGTGGAGGTTTCCTGGGAAATGGACGGCAATTCCGTGAAGGCTGGTGTCCAGACGACCCGAACCGTCCGGAATAACGACCAGACCTACAGCCTGAGCAGTTACCTCACCCTGACCGCCTCCGAGTGGAACTCACACGAAGTGTACACTTGCGGGGTTACACACCAGTCTCTCGGGTCTCCACTGAAGCGAAGCATCCAGAAATCGGGCTGTGCGTAAGAGAGAGCCGGCAGGCTGGGTGCGCGATGTTACTTATGGTCGGGGTCAGCAACGTTTTACGATTGCTTCATTTCTATTGGCGAGCAGCTTTCGAAAAGTAGAACTTCAACAATATTTACATTATAAGAAAATAATCACTTTGTAATTGAGTGCTAGAATCTTTTGTTTAAATAAAATAAAATATTATTCTTCTGGCAATCTGTATATTTTGTATGTCAACGCTTGAGTATAACCAGAGGAGGGTCGCCTGCAAATGCCTAAATTCATTGAGATTACGAACGCCAACTTTTACCGCCCACTTTTAATGTAACACTGCTTGGGATTCGAAAAGCGGGCATGCGGTCACAGGTTGTCACATTAGCGGAATGTGTTAAGTGGAGATGCCGCGGTGCAAAAACAGCAGCTACGGGCGTTTGTTTTACAGTAGCGATTCCCATAGTCACAAGCTATCAAAGGTAACAGATGTGTGAATAAATTGTGGGAATGCAAAAAAGGGACAATTTGAGCCTACTCCGCTCCGTATGTTAATGCCCGTAGTCAGAAGTGAACAGCAGTAGTTAGCTACAGATGGAATTTGTACTCATGGCATCTCTGAGAAAGAAGCCAAAAATCTATAAAGGCTATGTATGCTGCTATTTCCTTTGGCTTGAGACGTAGAGTCGGAAAGGTGCCACAAAACACCATCTCAGAACTGCTGTGCACTCTTCCCAATGCAGGCGGAGCAGTAAGAGACTTTCATCCTGAAATGCTGTCAAAATCCTTTGACAGCTGATGATGTGACCCTGGTTGTATCGGTTATTAACCATAAAACTGGAAAGAGGAAAAGGGCATTTTGTCCTCCTAACATCTTCAGGTATTCATGTTGTAGTTGAGATTCGACCTGAGCGTCATGTTCCTGCCTCTCCCTTAATATGCAGATAACGTGGAATTTAATAATTGTGTCTTGAAAAGGTGGAGAATTCCGCCACCGAGTGCACATTAAATGCGTGTTCTTGACTGAGGAGCAGGTTGTGCCAAGTTGCCATTTACGGGAACATGATGGAACGTCCCTAAGTCGGAATCCCGCCCAAAGGCCCAGAATGCTTCTCACTTCAGTTCCTAGTAGCAACCGCCCTGTCTGAGACTGGAGCCAAGATTGTGGATTCCTGATCTTGGAAAGTCTCTTGTCTTCATGCAGCGTGTTAAGATCTGTTGGAATTTTAGATTTTCATTGAAATCTCCCCTCATACTCGTAAATTCTCGAAAAAACAAGCCAGACTACGCAAATTATTTTCATATGGTGAGTTCAGCTGTCCCTGGAACTAGTCTGGTGAATATTTGTTGAAACCCCTCCATCTTTTTAAGCGGCGATATCAAAACTACTCAAAGACGTCACTATTCATGTACTTAAATCTCTCTCATGACAAAGGCTAAAGTAACATTTGTCTTCCTCGTGGTCTGTTGTTCTGGCACTTTGGCTCGCAGGAATCCGAAACCCGTTTAGCTTTAAGCAACTCTACTATGAAAGTAATATTCTCTGATATTGAGATATTTGTAAAATATATGTTAAATTTGGAACATGTTATTAAACAACTAAACGTTTTAATTAAAATTAGTTCCTGAAACAGATAAATACATAAATAGTTAAAATAGTAAATAAAATAGCCAAATTTAAACAATCTATCTGTCTTTTTATTGGTCGGCTGGTGGCGCAGTGAGATCAGCGCCGACTGGAGAACGGAGGTTCCCAAATTCGATCCAGTGACAGGCCGCTCCCGAGCACGCTCTCCATTCCGTGCCGGTGTGATGTCGAGCTCGCAACTCGTCCTCGTAAAAAAAAAAATACTGCCACTTCCAGTTTAAATTACCACGCGGAATATTGTGGAGGATCAAATACCCAAATCCAAACTGATCTTTTCCCTAAACCCCACAAACAATGGTGTCTCCTAATAGATTGAAGTGTGAACCTGGCCCAGATACTAGGATCAATTAACAGTGCAATACTGGGTCCTGCCTTTTCGGTTCTGCTACAGCGCAGCATTTAGTACTGCAACAAAAACCTGGCCGGCATGCAATTATTTTTCAATAAATAGTTCTGAAAGCACGAAAATGCGCACTTTACAAAGAATTACTAATTCCATGTGATCGAAAGAATATTTAATCCAAACAGGGAGTGCTGAACTAGTCAGAGAGTTTCCGTATAACTGTGAACATTTCAGATTATATCTATTGAAAATCGCCAAAAAGAAACCACCTTTTCAAACTTTGTTCCACCTTTTACTGTAAGTAAGCAGATAGTGCGTTGTATGAACGATTGCTATGTTTGATCAGACGGTTAGACAAGATGTCCGATATTCTGGTGGTTGTCGCAGGAGGGGTACGATTGCTGGGGTGTAATAATATTAGGTAGAAGTCATTGTTGGCAATGATTCTTATTAGAGCAGTGATCAATATGCAGAACAAGAAGACATTAATGATGCTAATTTTGGGATTATATACAGTTAGGGTTTGTCCAGGTGTTTATTGATCCTGAGCATGCGTGTGAGGCTGAGGCCAGTAAATGTTTCTCAACAGTGCATTTAAGTGGCGGATGTTTCCTCCCTGTCATTCAGATCATTAACAATAGTGTGAGACTGGTACTTTGAGTAACCCGAATGGATTCCGTGGCACGGGGATACAGAATCCATCTCCGCCTTATTACCAAAACAATCCTTATATAAAACTCCATTATATGCTTCCATTTCACGCTTTGCTTAAACATGGTTCTTCCTATAATGCATAAAAATTCCACCGGAGAGCGAAGTCAATAAGAACTCCCCGAAGTGAATCCCGGTGAAATCTCTAATCACCACATTTGTCTGTTCTCAGGTTTAATATTTCTGCTGGGATTTATAGTCATCTTCAAAATAAAAATAAGCTGAGGCAGTTCAGCATTTCCGCAAACATGCAATCTTTGATTTTATTAAACATCTGATTATATTATAGGTTCCTTGTTGTAAATTAGTAACATTTTGGTCGCATCTAAAAATGCAAGGCCGAAGAGAGATGCAGGAGTACCAGCACGGGACCACCTAGCTCCATCCACTGCCTATCCCTGCTGCAGTAGGACCATGTATCTTGCCAATTGTCCTGCCGTTCCTCGTACGCTGTGCTTCACAAGGTGTTCTAAAATCTATCAGTGTCACCGATGAATACCGTATATGTCTGATCTCAGAGGAGAAAGTTGGGAATGCCTCATATAAAAAGAAACTTTTTAGTTCTCAGATTATGCAAAGTTTCAGACAAAGACGGTTGATTCCAGACCTAGTTTTAACAGCTAGAGAAAAGGCTTCCCAATATCTGGTTTCTCAAACCAGTTGAGGATTTTGCACAGGAGCGTCTCACGTACTGTCAAACTACAATAACCTTAACTCCAGTTTTCTTAAATATCTGTTTAATGGAAATTATTCTCACATCAGCAATTAATTCAGTCTACTATGCTGCACTGACTCCAAGCAAATAGATCGTGTCTTAGACACAGATAATAAGCACTAGGGAAAAATAATCGAGGCATTTCGAACTTCCTGTAAAGTATGAACAAGTTTTTTTAAATATACCAGTTGCCTCCTCAATACGAAGCCAAATGTTAGTTAATAATAAATGCCAAATCATCACATTTTATTTTTTGCTCTGCAAATCACTACGTATGGCGCAATATATTGTATATATCACCACTCCAGGTTTCCCCATTTCCGTTTGATTTATCCGATCTTGTAGAAAACTACTTCAATATTACTTTCAAACATGCACTTGACGGTATTCAGTATTTCAGTGAGGTGCCCACTCTTCTGAACTCCGGAGAATTTCGGTACAGCCTTCTGAACTCTCGACATAGAATCAACCACTACTCCCGATGCTATTCGGACGAACCCTCTTCATTTTCTCGCATTTTTTTCATCCTTGGAGAGAAAACTTCAACCTGTTCACATTGGACACCACAATAATGTAGCGGTTAGCGCGAGTCCGAGTGATATCGCAGTTCTGTCCCGACGTAATTCGCAAGGAGTTTGTATGCTCCTCCCCGTGAACTCGCGGGTTTCCTCCGAGTGATCCGGTTACCTCCCAAATTCCAAAAATCTGGATTGCAAATTTTTCCGTGATTAAGTTACGATTCAAGGGTACGCCGCCGGCTCTGAGGCTCATGGGGTCGGAAGGGGATGTTCTACGCTATGCCTCGAAACAAACAAACAAACAAATAAATAAATACTTCAGGTGCCGTCCTGATGAGATGCGACCGTGAGTCCACTGTGCTATTTTACCATTATAATCATGTCCTATTGCCCTTCCCGCAGATTGTTTCCATTTACATTAATTTTCGGTGATTGATTTGTGGATCCTAAGCAGCTTGAGGAAAGGGCTTCTAAAATTCATCTTCTCACGCACATTTTTTTTTGTATGTCGCGGTGATATCATCTCTCGTTTTGCTGAAAACCGGTAACATTACACCAGTCTTCTTAAATGCCTGATAATAGGACTTCACTACCTAAGTACACCGGTAACATTATGCATTATGAATTCCAAAGCATGTGTAAACTATCCTAAGTAAAAAAAAAACAAACTGCAATCACTATTCCACATGTACCGTATTCTCGGGAGCACCCTTGTACAATTTCAGCAACTCCTTGGAATAATGGTCAACATACGTAATGGAACATGAAACAATATGAGCCAAATCAATATTAAATTTGCTTGCTGCTAATTACGACAAACTAAAGAGGGAAGAGCAAACAAAGGGCATCGGAGAAAATGTCAGAATATCAACTTTTAATTGTAAACGTCACGAATTAATATTCAACTCTGCACCATCGTAATATTTATCCTATCTTCCATGTAAGGATGACATCTCTAGATTTGGAATGCAGGATTGGGTCTTGCGAGGACGAGGCTGAGGACGAACCCAAGTGCAGGACACAGGCGCAGAGGCAGAGTCGTGAGGCGTTAGCACCGCCGCGAACGGGGAACGGGTATACGGAGACAAGGTTTACGTAGAGTATCCAGGAACTGATGCGGAATTTAGAACTGGCAGTCCCAAGGAATCAGGAAACGAGGTTTACTCACACTAGAGTCGACCAACCAACTGGCAAAGCATGGCTGTGCCGCCCGAGTTTTATCCTATGTTCGCTAGCGGGAACTAGGTGTGCTGTAATTAGTGGAACTGGGAATGATTATAAATCGGACAAGGGAATTAAGGCCCAATTAAGGAAGTAATAGCAAGATAGGGAATTGCCAGACGGGACCACGACATTGGGTGCCTTAACGCAATTGTGAATGCTGAAATAATTCGTAAAATCACTAATATAAAATGATAGCATTTTTATCCTCAGAAGCTGTTCGCAATGCTGAATATTTTTGATTCCAGGATCCACTATATCCCTTATTCAAAAAGGTAGTAGGGATAGTCCCGGTAATTATAGACCAGAGAGCCTTACGTCTGTGGTCGGAATGCTGTTGGAAAAGATTCTTAGAGATAGGATCTATGGGCATTTAGAGAATCATGCGCTGATCAGGGACAGTCGGCATGGCTTTGTGAAGGGCAGATCGTGTCTAACAAGCCTGATAGAGTTCTTCGAGGAGGTGACCAGGCATATAGATGAGGGTAGTGCAGTGGTTGTGATCTACATAGATTTTAGTAAGGTATTTGTCAAGGTTCCACACGGTAGGCTTGTTCAGAATGTCAGAAGGCATGGGATCCAGGGAAGTTTGGGAGGTGGATTCAGAACTGGCTTGCCTGCAGAAAGCGGAGGTTCGTGCTGGAGGGAGTACATTCAGATTGGAGGGTTGTGACTAGTGGTGTCCCACAAGGATCTGTTCTGGGACCTCTACTTTTCGTGATTTTTATTAACGACCTGCATGTGGGGGTAGTAGGATGGGTTGGCAAGTTTGCAGACGACACAAAGGTTGGTGGTGTTGCAGATATTGTAGTCGAAGATTGCAGAGAGACATTGATAGGATGCAGAAGTGGGCTGAGAAGTGGCAGATGGAGTTCAACACGGAGAAATGTGAGGTAGTACACTTTGGAAGGACAAACTCCAAAGCAGAGTACAAAGTAAATGGCAGGACATTTGGTAGTGTGGAGGAGCAGAGGGATCTGGGAGTACATGTTCACAGATCCCTGAAAGTTTCCTCACAGGTATATATGGTAGATAAGAAAGCTTATGGGGTGTTAGCTTTCATAAGTCGATCTCACAATAGTGGGGGGGGGGGGTCCTTGGGAACGGACTCAAATGCAAAACACAGACACTGAAGTACAAGGAACAGGACTTGACCAGAGTAGGGACGTGACCGGATACGGGCAAGGAGCAGGGACAAGAACGCAGACTTGGGCTAGGACATGGACTAGAAAGGGAACCCAGACAAGGAACTGTGAACTAGTAGCCTGGGCTATAGAAAGCGACACAAAGACTTGGAACCATGAACTTGGAGCCTGGGCTTGAGACTCCGAGCCAGAGACTGGACAAGGACCCAGCACGTGCGTCTTGCCTCGGGCTCAGACCCCAGAATTTAGGCAAGGATATGACATGGCTACAAGACTGGACGTGGCTGGGGTCTTGATCTTGAGGCTGTCGGCTGGGGTCTTGGAACTTGAGGCTGCAGGCTGGGGTCTTGGATCTTGAGGCTGCAGGCTGGGGTCTTGGCTCTTGGGGCTTGCAGGCTGGGGTCTTGGCTCTTGAGACTTGCAGTCTGGGATCTTGGGTCCTAAGGATGCAGGCTGGGAGCTGGGGTCTTGGAATGCGGAGGCTGATAACTCGGAGGCTGGAGCTCGGAGACGGACTGGGAACTCTACATCAACAGAGAGCCGGGACTTACCCTTCGAAAAGCCGGAATTCATCTTTAACTCGACAATAACATGAGACTGGACAGTACATAGACATAGAGTCGGGACTCATCCATAGTCAAGCCGGGACTCAACTTTATCTCTAGACCAAGGTGGGACAGATGCGCCTATTGAGTAACGGCAGAACGGCCTGACTTACCCCACAGAAGCGAGGCCAAGACAAGACAGATCCTCCCGCAGGGCAACGGCAGAACAACCTGGCTTATCCCACGGAGGAGAGGACAGGAAGAAACAAACACCAAGGAACGACAGACAGTTCCATCTCTGGTCCGGGGATGCTCCGAATCTCCGTTTGGCCAGAAACCTCAGCTGGCTACGGAAACAGCCGGATCCCTACCTAGTTCGGAGCGTCTGCAGCCACTCAGCTGGCCTGGAGACAGCCGACTCCATACCGCAAAGACAGCTCCGACTACTGACAGGAAGCCTCCATGAGGGGATGGTTCCACAACGCGGCCTAAAGATGGCAAGTGGCCGCTCTAGCCTTCCACTGGCAGGTTGCTCCGAGGGGATCTTGACAAGACAAACCAGCAGCCCACACTCAACCCCAAGTCTACTTATATTCCAAGCCCCAAGGTGGGAATCAGGTTCCTATGATTAACTCAGACAAAACAAGGGACAGCTGGAAGATCCGGAGTCCTGAGTACACAGACTGGACAGTGAACCGGGATGCGGACTTCACGGACCAGACCATGACAGTCGAGGGGTAGAGTTTAAGAGTCGCAATAATGCAGCTCTATAAAACTCTGATTAGGCCACACTTGGAGTACTGCATCCAGTTCTGGTCGCCTCACTATAGGAAGGATGTGGAAGCATTGGAAAGGGTACAGAGGAGATTTACCAGGTTGCTGCCTGGTTTAGAGAGTATTCATCATGATCAGAGATTAAGGGAGCTGGGGCTTTAACCTCTGGAGAGAAGGAGGATGAGAGGAGACATGATAGAGGTATACAAGATATTAAGAGGAATAGACAAAGTGGACAGCCAGTGTCTCTTCCCCATGGCACCACTGCTCAATACAAGAGGACATGGCTTTAAGGTAAGGGGTGGGAGTTTCAAGGGGGATATTAGAGGAATGTTTTTCACTCAGAGAGTGGTTGGAGTGTGGAATTCACTGCCTGAGTCAGTGGTGGAGGCAGATACACTAGTGAAATTTAAGAGACTACTAGACAGGTATATGGAGGAATTTAAGGTGGGGTGTTATATGGGAGGCAGGGTTTAAAGGTCGGCACGACATTGTAGGCCGAAGGGCCTGTACTGTGCTGTATTCTATGTTCTATATTCTGCTTCAGATTTTCAACATGAGTTAAGTTTTATGCAGAAACTAATATATCCCGAAAAGCACAGTAAGTGCGCATAAATGGGATCCAGTTCGAGTTAGGACACAAACAACATGCATTTATCTGACCACAAAGTAGGAAGTTTAGAATGAGCATGACCACAATTTTGTTTATTGGAAACGAGTAATAAACATCAGAAGGGAGAAGTGGGGTTTGGAATCGCCATATCTCCATGGTTGTCAATTTCATCAGTTCCATTTCATCCTTTAGGAATCTGTTAAGGTAGCTCTCCTCCGTTTTCAGTCCCCATGTTAATTAACTATCAGATAAGGAGACATTTGCCATAGGCTTATTTCCACCACAACTGTATATTGAAACAGCACTTTTCTATATCCTCCTCAGAACCCACAATGCAAACAATTTGGATGTGCTGCATTTGGCCTCCATGTACAGATCAATGACGTAGATTGTGACCAGCAGTGGTGGTAGCTCTGAAACGATTAGCCAAACAAAACGACCATAAGACCATAAGACCATAAGACAAAGGAGCAGAAGTAGGCCATTCGGCCCATAGAGTCTGCTCCACCATTTTATCATGAGCTGATCCATTTTCTCCAATTTAGTCCCACTCCCCTGCCTTCTCACCATAACCTTTGATGCCCTGGCTACTCAGATACCTATCAATCTCTGCCTTAAATACACCCGATAACTTGGCCTCCACTGCTGCCCGTGGCAACAAATTCCATAGATTCACCACCCTCTGACTAAAAAAATTTCTTCGCATTTCTGTTCTGAAAGGGCGCCCTTCAATCTTTAAGTCATGCCCTCTCGTACTAGACTCCCCCATAATGGGAAACAACGTTGCCACATCCACTTTGTCCATGCCTTTTAACATTCGAAATGTTTCTATGAGGTCTCCCCTCATTCTTCTAAACTCCAAGGAATACAGTCCAAGAGCGGACAAACGTTCCTCATATGTTAACCCTCTCATTCCCGGAATCATTCTCGTGAGTCTTTTCTGTACCCTCTCCAACGTCAGCACATCCTTTCTTAAATAAGGAGACCAAAACTGCCCACAGTACTCCAAGTGAGGTCTCACCAGCGCCTTATAGATCCTCAACATCACATCCCTGCTCCTATACTTTATTCCTCTAAAAATGAATGCCAACATTGCATTCGCCTTCTTCACTACTGACTCAACCTGGAGGTTAACTTTAAGGGTATCCTGTACGAGGACTCCCAAGTCCCGTTGCATCTCAGAACTTTGAATTCTTTCCCCATTTAAATAATAGTCTGCCCGTTTATTTTTTCTGCCAAAGTGCATAACCATACACTTTCCAACATTGTACTTCATTTGCCACTTCTCTGCCGATTCTTCCAATCTATCCAAGTCCCTCTGCAGACTCTCCGTTTCCTCAGCACTACCGGCCCCTCCACCTATCTTCGTATCGTCAGCAAACTTAGCCACAAAGCCATCTATTCCATAATCTAAATCGTTGATGTACAATGTTAAAAGAAGCAGCCCCAACACTGATCCCTGCGGAACACCACTGGTAACCGGCAGCCAACCAGAATAGGATACCTTTATTCCCACTCTCTGTTTCCTGCCAATCAGCCAACGCTCTATCCACGTATGTGACTTTCCCGTAATTCCATGGGCTCTTATCTTGTTAAGAAGCCTCATGTGTGGCACCTTGTCAAAGGCCTTCTGAAAATCCAAATATACAACATCCACTGCATCTCCCTTGACTATCCTACTGGTAATTTCCTCAAAAATTGTAATAGGTTTGTCAGGCAGGATTTTCCTTTAAGGGATCCATGCTGAGTTCTGCCTATCTTGTCATATGCCTCCAGGTACTCTGTAACCTCATCCTTGACAATCGACTCCAACAACTTCCCAACCGCGGATGTCAAGCTAACAGGTCTATAATTTCCTTTCTGCTTCCTTGCCCCCTTCTTAAATAGCGGAGTGACATTTGCAATCTTCCAGTCCTCCGGAACCATGCCAGAATCTATCGACTTTTGAAAGATCATCGCTAATGCCTCCGCAATCTCCACAGCTACTTCCTTCAGAACACGCGAGTGCATTCCATCTGGTCCAGGAGATTTATCTACCTTTAGAGTATTCAGCTTCCTGAGTACTTTCTCTGTCGTAATTGTGACTGCGCACACTTCTCTTCCGTGCCACCCTTGAGTGTCCGGTATACTGCTGTCTTCCTCAGTGAAGACTGATGCAAAATATTTGTTCAGTTGCTCTGCCATCTCCTCATCTCCCATTACAATTTCTCCAGAATCATTTTCTATCGGTCCTGTATCTACTCTCACCTGTCTTTTACTCTTTGTATACTTGAGAAAGCTTTTAGTATCCTCTTCGATATTATTTGCTAGCTTCCGTTCATAGTTAATGTTTTTTCTCTTAATGACCTTGGTTTCCTTTTGTAAGGTTTTAAAAACTTCCCAATCCTCTCCCTTCCCACTAATTTTTGCTTCCTTGTATGCCCTCTCTTTTGCTTTAACTTTGGCTTTGACTTCTCTTGTCAACTACCATCCTTTTCCCACTCGAAAATTTCTTCTTTTTTGGAATATACCTGTCTTGCACATTCTTCATTTCTCGCATAAACTCCAGCCACTGCTGCTCTGTTGTCTTTCCCGCCAGTGTCTCTTTCCAGTCAACTTTGGCCAGTTCCTCTCTCATGCCACTGTAATTTCCTTTACTCCACTGAAATATCGACACATCAGATTTCGGCTTCTCCTTTTCTAATTTCACAGTGAACTCAATCATGTTATGATCACTGCCTCCTAAGGGTTCCTTCACCTCAATCTCTCCAATCACCTCCGGTTCATTACACAATACCCAATCCAGTACAACCGATCCCCTAGTAGGCTCAACAGCAAGCTGTTCTAAAAAGCCATCGCGCAGACATTCTACAAATTCTCTCTCTTGAGATCCAGTGCTGACCTGATTTTCCCAATCTACTCGCATGCTAAAATCCCCCACAATTATCATAACACTGCCCTTCTGACAAGCCTTTTCTATTTCCAGTTGTAATTTGTAGTCCACATCCATGCAGCTGTTTGGAGGCCTATAAATAACTACCATCAGGGTCCTTTTATCCCTGCTATTTCTTAGCTCAAACCATAAAACGAGCCCTTAACCCTTAGACCCTGTCAATATATTTTCTCTAATACAGTGTTTTTTGTTTCCATTCGAAGGACTTCTGAAAGTCCAAAATACACAATGCTGTTGATTATACCTTCCGCATTGTGCTACTAACAGCCTCCAATAAACCAGCTCAACGTTAATTCCCATTTACAAATCCACGCTGTTTCTGTCCATTCCTATTATTATTTTCCAAGTGCCTTCTTATCGGTTCCTTAATTATAGATAGCTACCCTAGTATTGCGTTGATTTCCTTCCATTGATGTGCAGTTGAATTGCTTGTAGTTGCCAGTTTACGCCCGCCCCCTTTTCTCTAAATGATGGGGTTCAAATGGCAATCTTCGAAAGAATAGGAAACGCTCTAAACTTTAGAGCAGGTTTTCTCAACTGGAGTTCCGCGGAAACCTAGGGTACTGCGAGTGGTCGCCAGGAGTTCCTCGAGAGATGATGATTTAAAACAAAAAGTTTTTTGAAATTCGAACAACTCACGATGCTAGTGGTTGGCAGTGATCGAGCAGCCCCGTTGGTAATTTCATTAGCGGTCTCTCAGCCCAGTGTGGCAGTGCGCAGTAGAATCGTGTTTATTTGCTTGAGTCCATTCTCAGTTTTTGACGCGTGATAGGGGAGGCCGTTGATAATTGGTGAGCGCTGTATTGCACGGAGCGGAGGACGGTAGGCTGATAATTGGTGAGCACCGTATTACACGGAGGGGAGGATGGTAGGCTGATAATTGGTGAGCGCTGTATTTCACGGAGGGGACAGTAGGCTGATAATTGGTGAGTGCTGTATTGCACGGAGGGGAGGATGGTAGGCTGATGAGGAGCGTCAAGTGCGGTCTCCGAGCATCGAGTGAACTCTCCCAACTTGGGCTGTGACGTCAGCCTCCCCCTCACGAATTTAATCCCACCCCAACTTCCTCTGACGTGCGCCAACTACTTATGGGAGCGAGCAAACTACGAGTGTAGAGAAAATTGGAGAGAAATTTTCATCCTAAAGAATGAATCTTTAGACTCAGCTGCTGGCTTGCCGCTTTGCTGTTGTCAACGTTGCGAAAGGTGGATTGTGTAGGTTAGAAGTGAATTGTATTGTGAACCCATCCTGCTGAAGGGTTTCAGCTCGAAACGTCGAACGTACTTTTTTCCAAAGATGCTGCCCTGCCTGCTGAATTCCTCCAAAATTTTGTGTGCGTTGCTTGTATTTCCAGCAGATTTTCTCATGTTTGTCTTTTATGAAGTTTTCGTATTTTTGCGGTTACTTCGTTCAGTTATTTGTAATGATGTTCTTATTTTGCCGTTCTTTTTATGCAGTCTTCCTTTACAATAAAAGCTACTGATCAGTGACATATCGGGGGGAGCTGGGAGCGGACCCAAATGCACGACACAGACAACGAAGTACTAGGACAGGACTAGGTGTGTCAAGCAAGCAAGGGAACTGGGGGAAGAAACGGCGCTGGACAAGACACAGGCCCTGGACGAGGCTAGAATACAGGGCCTGGGCTAGGACTAGACTAGGAAAGCGGGACCTGGACGAGAAAATAGGAACTTGGAACCTGGGCAAGGACTCCGAGCCAGAGACTGGACAGGGACCCGGAACCTGGGTCTTGACTCGGGCTCGGACCACAGATCTAGGCGAGGACAAGATGTGGCTACAGGACGAGGAGTAGCAAAAGGAATGGACGTGAGACTCCCGGACAGGACCATGGGGAACCCCAGCAAAGGATGAGGGAACCTCAGCACCGGGCTGGGCGAGGCACACGGACAGGACGAGAACACGAAGACTTGACTTGGTCGAGGGAGAACAGGAAAGCAGAGCCTTGGTCGAGGAAGAACAGGAAAGCAGAGCTTTACTCGAGGGAGAATAGGAACGCAGAGCCTTAGTCGAGGGAGAACAGGAACGCAGACACTTGGTCTAGGGAGAACAGGAACGCAGAACGCAGAGCCTTGGTAATCTTGGGAGACTGGAACGCAGAACACAGAGCATTGGTATTTTTGGCAGACAGGAACGCAGAACACAGAGCCTTGGTCTTGAGAGACAGGAATATGGAACACAGAGCCGAGACCCCTCCTTGGAAACAGGACGTAGGGCTGGGACTCATTCACAGAATGCTGAACACGATGAGACAGTTCCGAACACAAGGTAGCGGCAAACGGCCGGACCTACCTAGCGAAAACGTGGACACAGAGACTATTCTCAACTCAAGGTAGCGGCAAACGGCCAGACTTACCTAGCGAAGGCGAGGACACAAAGAGAGGCAGTTCCAAACAACGAAAGACAGTCCTTATCTAGACACAGCAAGACCCCGGTCTTGCCCTGGTGGTTGAACTTGACGGCGTTACAGGCGAGGACACAGGCGAAGGTAGCAGGCGAGGCTTCGGAAGGAAGGGGAATGGGTGGGAACAGTTCAGGAATTGAAGCTGAACCCAGGAGCTATTTATGTAGCCAGCCCAAAATCAGAATCATGTGCCTCAATTAAGGCACACAGCAGGACAAGGGAAAACTGGAAAACCTGGAATACGGATCGATGGACGGACTGTGAACCGGAATGCGGACTTCACAGACCGGACCATGACATCAGAGGGTTTTACATAGACTGGTGATCCACGTTGTCCTATTCCATTGTGCCTAGTCTATGGCAAACAACTTACAACTGAACCAAGGGTTCGAGCAAAATTGAAAAGTCACTTAACTACAAAGCACAGTCATAAGACATGTAAAAATGTTGATTATTCTAATCGGTTATTGGAATCTCAAAACGAACAGACTAAAGCTTTTGTTAATAGGTCAGTCAGTAAAAGTTTCAGAAATAAACTGTTACCCAGAAGAGAAAATGTCACACAGTTGGTGAGAACCTAATAATGCCAGCATGTAAAATTATCATGGGTAAATTGCTAGGACAAGATTCAGTACGAGAAATTGAAAAGATTTCACCCACAAACAGTACGATAGTCGATGTATTGATGACATATCACAGGATGCTGAAAAGGTTTTGTGTGATAAGCTGAAAAACAACAGATACTCTATCCAGGTTGATGAGTCAATAAATTTCACCAATAAATGTTATGTTGTGACATTTGCAAAATTTATAAATAATGGTGAAATTCAAGAAAACTTTTTGTGTTGCAAAGTGCTGCCCGAAACAAGCAAAGGCCAAGTTATATTTAATGTTTGGCCTTCATATCTGGAAAAAAAGTGTCTGTCTTGGGGGAACTGTGTTGATATTGATGGTGGCCGATCAATGGTTGGTTCCACGAGAGGTTTCGTTTCTCTTGTGAAACCCACTTTCTCTGACCGTCTCCGGAAAAGCGGCTCGTTCGCACCTCACTAATAGCCATTGGTTTCCGCGGTGAAAAACCCACCTTTTTCCAGCTTCGTACGTTTAGGGTGTCTGCAACGTTGGTCCATCCAAACCCCGGTTGTCAGAATGCTGTGTGATTTACTGCCCTCGGCAAGAAATAACAGATCGTATACCACGTACAATTTATAAAGTATATTTTAGAATGTTAACTTGAGCAAACTGTTATTAAATGAATGAAAGAAAAAAAACAACAAGAGCCTATTACTCTTAAACAGTCAAATATGCACTTAAGTTGGAGCTCATCTTGAACTTGTCTGGACCCTAACCCTAACCCACACCACCGTCCAAGCGTCGCTCGAAATCCATCTCGGACAATCGGGTCTCCCACGGTTCTATTGCTTCTTCTTTTTGAAGCTATTCATCTACACAAAGTACCTTGTGCAACAGGTAAGGCATCCTCAGCCATCTTTCACCACTGTCTTCTTCCGGTTCCCGCCAACAAAAGCAAAGCGTTTGCCAGAACCTTCTCCTAATTTCACTATCCTGATTGGCTGGCAGAAAATTCCTAAGTTGAATAACAAACTTTTTATCTTAGCTCAAACCCAAGCAAGCCGAAAGCAGAACAGACTGCTCTTACAGATGAAATACCTACAGGATAGCAGTAAAAATCTTAATCCGGGCGCCACACTTGTAAAAAAGAAAATTCTGATGCTGTCATAACACACTCCTTCAACATTGCAAATAATTTTGCATGTTTTAAATAGCATTAATCGAAATCACGGAGGGGAGGACGGTAATCTGATAATTGGTGAGTGCTGTATTGCACGGAGGGGAGGACGGTAGACTGATAATTGGTGAATGCTGTATTGCACAGAGGGGACGACCGTTGGCTGATGAGGAGCGTGAAGTGCGTTTTCCGAGCTTTGAACGGGATTCGCCCAACTTGGGCTGTGACGTCAGCCTCTTCCTTACGAATTAACTCTGAGTTCCTGCAGCATTTTGCCTGTGTTGCTCGGATTTCTACTAGTGTAGAGAAAATTGGAGAGAGCGTTTCATTCTAAAGAAGGAAGTTTTAGACTCAGCTGTTGACCTACCGCTTTGCTGCTGTTGTAAATGTTGCAAAAGGTGGATTTTATAGGTCAGAAGTGAATTGTATTGTGAACCTATCCTGCCAAAGGGTTTCGGCTCGAAACGTCGACTGCACTTTTTTCCATAGTTGCTGCCTGACCTGCTGAGTTCCTCCAGCATTTTGCCTGTGTTGCTCCGATTTCTAGCACCTGCAGATTTTGTCTTGTTTGTGTATTGTGAAGTTTTGGTTATTTTTGCCGTTTTTTTCGTTCAGTTATTTATTATGCAGCTCTTATTATACTGTCCACCTATATAATGAAAGTTACTTTTCAGTGGGTTTTACATGGACTGGTGATCTAAGTTGTCCTATTCCATTGTGTCTAGTCTGTGGCAAACAACTTACACATGCAGCAATAGCTCCAGCAAAATTGAAAAAGTCATTTAACTACAAATCACAGCCGTATGACATGTAAAAATTCTGATTATTCTACGTGGCTATTGGTATCTCAAAGCAAACAGAGTAAAGCTTCTGTTAATAAAGTCACAGTCAGTAAAAAGTCTCAGCAGCAAGCTATTACCCAGAAAAGGAAAAGTCATACAGTTGGTGAACACCTAATAATGCCAGCATGTAAAATTATAGTGGGTAAAATGCCAGGTCAAGATGCACTACAAGAAATTTGAAAGGTTTCACCAACAAACAGTACGATAGATATGTCGCATGATGCTGAAGGGGTTTTATATGATAAACTGAAAAACACAAGCTTCTCTATCCAGGTTGATGAGTCAACAGATTTCACCAATGAATGCCATAGCATTTATAAGATTTGTAAATGATAGTGAAATTCAAGAAAACTTTTTTCCCGTTGCAAAGAGCTGCCCAAAACAAGCAAGGGTCAAGTATATTTAATGTTTTGTCTCCATATCTGGAAACAAAGTGACTGTCTTGGACGAACTCTGTTGACATCTGTACTGGTGGTGCCCCATCAATGGTTGGTTCCATGAGAGGTTTTGTGTCTCTTGTGAAACCCCCTTTCTCTGGGTGTCTCCGGAAAAGCGGCTTGTTTGCCCCTCGCTAATAGCCATTGGATTCCGCGGTGATAAACCCACCTTTCTAAGGTGTATCCTAAGGTTAGTCCTGACGAAGGGTCTCGGCCTGAAACGTCGACTGCACCTCTTCCTACAGATGCTGCCTGGCCTGCTGCGTTCACCAGCAACTTTGAAGTGTGTTGCTTGAATTTCCAGCATCTGCAAAATTCCTGTTGTTTTTGTTTCTAAGGTGTATACAACGTTGGTCCAGCCAAACCCCGGTTGTGTGAATTCTGTATGATTTAGTGCCCCGCCAAGAAATAACAGATCTTATACTGCATACAATTTATAAAGTATATTTAAAAATGTTTATTTAAGCAAACAGCTATTAAATGAAAGAACGAACAAGAAACAAATAGGGCCCATTACTCTAAAACAGTCAAATGTGTTCTTAAGTTGGAGCTCATCTTGGACTTGTCTGTCACTCACGCGCTGGACCCTCGGTCTGCGGGAAAGCACACACCACCATCCGAACGTCGCTCGAAATCCATCTCGAACAAACGGGTCTCCCACGGCAGTACTGGTTCTTCCTTTTTAAGCCATTCATCTACACAAAGCATCTTGTACAACAGGGATGGCAACCTCAGCCATCTTTTCCCCAGTCTTCTTCCAGCTCCCGCCAACAAGAACCTTCAACCCAGCATTCTCCAGGACCTTCTCCCAATCCCACTATCCTGATTGGCTGGAAGCACATTCCTAAATTGAATAACAAGCCTCTTATCTTCGCTTAAATTCAAACAAGCTGAAAGAAGAACAGATTCCTCTTACAGAACTACTAAAATGAAATACCTACAGCATAGTGCTAAAAATCTTAACTTGTGAAGAAGAAAATTCTGATGCTGTCACAACACACTCTTTGAACATTGCAAATAGTTTTGCATGTTGTAAATAGCATTCATTGAAATCAATTTACAACTTTTACTTAAGTTAAATGTATCGAGCCTGACATTAGAAAAATTAAATCCGATTTTGTCTGAAGCCGGATCTTTAATAGAAATTTATTATGTTTTCCTTGAGCTTATTAATACTTATGAAAGGGAAAGTAGGAGATTAATTTCAAGAAAGGCAAGTTAGGCTTATCTACCTTTTTGTCAAGAAAGATTGGCTAAAAATTCGTACCCTTCTTAAAAGAGCATTGATAATTACTCTTGGATGATTATATTTACAGCTTACTCATCATGCTAATGTACCGTCAGTTACAGATCTAATAATTTTTATGCAGACTCGACAATTATTTCAAGGGTTCCTCCAGGGCAAAAAGGGTGCTCTAGAGAGTTTAGGTATTTTCCGTTTAACTTGTCCACATAGAATTAACGCCTACGCTGTGATGCAAAACGGACGAATCCTTTTCATGTCAACGCATTTGTATCCATCCTTGGAGAGGGATTTATAATCTGCTCCAACTAAGCGCCTCGATAGTGTAACAATTAGTGAGACGCTGTTACAGCTAGCAGTCGCGGAGTTTGAGTTCAATCTCGACGTCCTTTGTAAAGAATTTGTACGTTCCTCTCCATAAACGCGTGGGTTACCGCCGGCTGCTACGGTTTCCTCCCACGTTCCAAAGATCCATATTGCAAGTTGACCTGTGATGAGCCTAGGAGCAATAGTAGGTTGCTGGTCTGTGCAGCTTATTAGGTCGGGGATGGGGGACGTCGACTCAGACCATGAGAGGCCTGCGTCGGGCATTTTCATGCCTTATCAGGCGCATATTGCAAGTATGTGTGGGGCGCCACTCCTCGCACAGACTAGAGCAGTGATTAAGTGCCTTGCTCAAGGACACAAGCACGCTGCCACAGCTGAGGCTCGAACTAGTGACCTTCAAATCACTAGACGACCGCCTTAACCACTTGGCCACGTACCAACCACGTGCGACTTATTGGGTCAGAAAGACTGTAAATAAATAAAAAACAAAAATTTCAGCTGCGTCTTGTTAAGTTGGGAGTGCACTATTGGTTTATTTACCAATATAATCAAAGCCTCTTGCCTTCCTAGCTGATTGCTGTTCATTCTCTCTGACTCTCTGTGGTTCACTTACAGACTCTAAATTTTCTTCTAATACTGACATTATTGTTCAATTTATTGCTTTAATTTTCAATTCGTGTAGATGGTTAGCAACGACATCGGAGACCGCAGGGCTTGCTTCTATAGCTTTCTGACGGTCTTTTGGCTGTTCATGAACTTGAGTTTTGAATGCTATTTGCGTACCCTTATTGTTAAACGATCCCCCCCCCCCCCCCATGCACATCGGGTGTTTGACATTCTGCCTTTTTAATGGGTTCTATTGGGTTTCTTTGTTTTGTGGCTGCTTATCACGGGATGAATATCAATGTTGTGTATAGTAAACACTGATCATAGATGTACTTTGACCTTTGACACCAACCCCGACATTCTACAGTGCCCTGCCGTTCAGTGTGTAAGACCGCCCTGGTTGGTTCTACCAAAGTGCAACACCTTGTACTTGTCAGCAGTAAATTTCATCTGTCATCTTTCAGCCCATTTTTCGAACTGGGTCAGATCCCGCTGGAAGCTCTGACAGCCTCCCTCGCTGCCCACTACACCGCCAATCTTGGTGTCAACCTCAAATTTGCTGATCTAGATAACCACATTACCAGTCAGATGATTGATATAGATGACAAGCAATAATGGACCCAGCACCGATCGCAGTGACACTTCACTTGTCACAGGCCTCCAGTAAGAGAGCTAACCATCTACTGTCACTCTCTGGTTTCTCCCTCAAAACAATCTCTAATATATTTGATTACCTCAACATTAACACCAAGCAACTTGACCAGCTTCCCATGCGGGACCTTTTAAAATGCTTTGCTAACGTCCATGTAAGCAACATCCACTGCCTTCATCCATTTTTCTGGTAACTTCCTCAGAAAACTTGTTTCGACTCGACTTAACACGAACAAAGCCATGCTGACCATCCCTAATCAAAATCTCTCTATCCAAATACTCATATATCCGGTCCCTTAGCGTATCTCCCAACAACTTTCCCACGACTAATGCCAGGCTCACCCGCCTTTAATTACCTGGTTTATTTTTAGAGCCTTTCTTAAACAGCGGAACAACATAAGCTATCCGGTAATAGAAACATAAAAACATAGAAAACCTACAGAACAATAGAGATTCTTTGGCCCATAATGCTGTGCCGAACATGGATATAACAATTACAGCACGGAAACAGGCCATCTCGGTCCTTCTAGTCCATGCCGAACGCTTACTCTCACAATCATATTTCTCACAAATCTCCACATAATATTTATCTGAGGTATACACTTATAGAACGGAGAGGAAAGAAGGAACAATCGAAAGAAGAAAACTATGCCCCTAGCAAATTTTCCGTCAAAAGTCCCGGAATTCTTCTCACTTCAGTTCCTAGTAGCAACCGCTCAGTCTAAGACTGGAGCCATGGTTGTGGACTAACATCTTGGAAAGTCTCTTGTCGTCATGCAGCGTGTTAAGATCTGTTGGAATTTTAAACTTCACCGAGATCTCCCCTTATACTCGTAAGTTCTGGAGAAAACACACACATTATTCTCATATGCTGAGTTTACTGTCCCTGGAACTAGTCTGGTGAATATTTGTTGAAACCCCTCCATCTTTTCAAGCGGCGATATCAAAATTACAGAAAGACGTCACCATTCGTGTACTTAGATCGCTCTCATGACAAAGGCTAAAATAATATTTGTCTTCCTTGTGGTCTGTTTTTTCGGCACTTCGGCTTTCAGCAATCCGAAACCCGTCTAGCACAAACAACACTACCATGAAAGTAATATACTCTGATATTGAAATATTTGTAAAATATATTAAAATTGGAACATGTTATTAAACAACTGAACTAATGTTTTAATTAAAATTAGTTCCTGAAACAGATAAATACACAAATAGTGAAAATAATAGATGAATTTAAGCCAAGCTTACAATCTATCAATCAATCTTTACAATCTATCTTTCTTTTTATATAACTCATCTTCTCCTTACACTCAAACAATGGTGTCTCCAATGGTTTGAAGTGGTGAACCTGGCCCAAGACACAAGGGTCAATAACAGTGCAATGCTGGGTGCTGTCCTTTCGGTTCTGCTACAGCACAGTATTTTGGACTCCAACAAAAACTGACCGGCATGCGGATAGTTTTCAAAAAATCGTCCTCAAAACTTGAAAATGCGCACTTTACCAATACCATGTGGTAGAAAGGAGACTTAATCAAATCAGGGAGAGCTGATCTATTCAGAGACTTTCCATATAAATGTTAACACTTCAGATTATACACATTGATAATAGATAAAAAGAAACCATCTTTTCAACTTCTGTTCCACCTTTTTACTGAAAGTAATCAGATTGCTTGTTGGATGAACGATTACTATGTTGTATTAGATGGTCGCATGCACAAGGTGTCAGCTGTTCTGGTGGTTGTCGCAGTAGGGGTACGATTGCTGGGGTGCAATAATATTATGTAGAAGTCACCGTTGGCAATGATCCTTATTAGAGCAGTGGTCAATGTGCGTAATGAGAAGACATTAATTATGCTAATTTTGGGATTATTTCGAGTTAGGATTTGTCCAGGTGTTTATTGATCCTGAACATGCGTGTGAGGGTGCGAGCAGTAACGTTTCTCAACAGTGCATTTAAATGGTGAATGTTTCCTCCTTGTCGCCGAGATCATTAACAATAGTGTGAGATTGGTTCTTTGAGTAACCTGAATGGATTCCGTGGCCCAGGCACACAGAATCCCTCTAACCCATCTCCCCCTCATTGTCGAAGCAGTCCTGATATAAACGTCCATTTTATGCTTGCACGTTATGCTTTGCTTAAACTTGGCTCTGCTTATGGTACATAAAAATTCCACCGGAAAGTGACGTCAATAAGAACTCCCCGAAGTGAATCCCAGTGAAATCCGTAATCACCATATTCGTTCTGTTCTCAGGTTTAATATTTCTCCAGCAATTTATAGTCATCGTTGAAACAAAAGCCAGCTGAGACAGTTCAGCATTTCCGTAAGCATGCAATCTTTGATTTTATTAAATATCTGATTATATTATAGGTTCCTTGTTGTAAATTAGTAATATTTTGGTCGCATCTAACAAGTCAAAGACCGAAGAAAGATGCAGCAGTACCAACACTGGACCATCTAGCTCCACCCACTTCCTATCCCTGCTCCAGTAAGACCATGTATCCAGCCAATTGTCCTGCCGTTCCTCCTACGCTGCGCTTCACAAAGTGTTCTTAAATCTATCAGTGTCATGGATGAGTACCGTATATGTCTGATCTCTGAGGAGAAAGTTGGGAATGCTTCATATAAAAAGAAACTTTTTGGTTCTCAAATTATGTTAATCTTCACTCAAAGACGGCTGAGTCCAGACCAAGTCATTTAAATATACCACTTACCTCCTCTATGCGAAGCCAAACAATAATGTGTGAAAGTAATATCGTAAACACTTTCTACTACATTTGGCAAATCAAAATTGAAAGATCAAAAACAAAAGGTCAGTCGTACGTCTAAATATGGACTCATCACTTGCTGTTAATCAATAATAAATGTCAAAACATTACTTATGATTTATTGTTCTGCAACACCTCAACGTATTGCACAATATTGGGTATTGTGTAATGAACCGGAGGTGATTAGAGAGATTGAGGTGAAAGAACCCTTTGGAGGCAGTGATCATAACATGGTTGAGTTCACTGTGAAATTAGAAAAGGAGAAGCCGAAATCTGATGTGTCGACATTTCAGTGGAGTAAAGGAAATTACAATGGCATGAGAGAGGAACTGGCCAAAGTTGACTGGAAAGGGACACTGGCGGGAAAGACAGCAGAGCAGCAGTGGCTGGAGTTTATGCGAGAAGTGAGGAAGGTGCAAGACAGGTATATTCCAAAAAGAAGAAATTTTCGAGTGGAAAAAGGATGCAACCGTGGTTGACAAGAGAAGTCAAAGACAAAGTTAAGTCAAAGGAAAGGGCATACAGGGAAGCAAAAATTAGTGGGAAGACAGAGAATTGGGAAGTTTTTAAAAGCTTACAAAAGGAAACTAAGAAGGTCATTAAGAGGGAGAAGATTAACTATGAAAGGAAGGAAGCAAGTAATATCGAAGAGGATACTAAAAGATTTTTCAACTATATGAAGAGTAAAAGACAGGCGAGAGTAGATATAGGACCGATAGAAAATGATGCTGGAGAAATTGTAATGGGAGATAAGGAGATAGCGGAGGAACTGAACGAGTATTTTGCATCAGTGTCAACCGAGGAAGACATCAGCAGTATACCGGACACTCAAGGGTGGCAGGGAAGAGAAATGTGCGCAGTCACAATTACGACAGAGAAAGTACTCCGGAAGCTGAGTACTCTAAAGGTAGATAAATCTCCCGGACTAGGTGGAATGCACCCTCGTGTTCTGAAGGAAGTAGCTGTGGAGATTGTGGAGGCATTAGCGATGATCCGCCCTGCTCTCCTGAGGGAGAAGCTGTCAGCGATGCAGGTGGATCCTTTCCTGGTGTCATGGATTGTTGATTACCTGACTGGCAGTACACAGTACGTGTGCGTGCAACACTGTGTGTCCGACACAGTGATCAGCAGCACTGGGGTTCCACAGGGGACTGTCTTGTCTCCCTTTCTCTTCACCATTTACACCTCGGACTTCAACTACTGCACAGAGTCCTGTCATCTTCAGAAGTTTACTGATGACTCTGCCATAGTTGGATGCATCAGCAAGGGAGATGAGGCTGAGTACAGGGCTACGGTAGGAAACTTTGTCACATGGTGTGAGCAGAATTATCTGCAGCTTAATGTGAAAAAGACTAAGGAGCTGGTGGTAGACCTGAGGAGAGCTAAGTTACCGGCGACCCCTGTTTCCATCCAAGGGGTCAGTGTGGACATGGTGGAGGATTACAAATACCTGGGGATACGAATTGACAATAAACTGGACTGGTCAAAGAACACTGAGGCTGTCTAGAAGAAGGGTCAGAGCCGTCTCTATTTCCTGAGGAGACTGAGGTAATTTAACATCTGCCGGATGATGCTGAGGATGTTTTACGAGTCTGTGGTGGCCAGTGCGATCATGTTTGCTGTTGTGTGCTGGGGCAGCAGGCTGAGGGTAGCAGACACCAACAGAATCAACAAACTCATCCGTAAGGCCAGTGATGTTGTGGGGATGGAGCTGGACTCTCTGACGGTGGTGTCTGAAAAGGGGATGCTGTCCAAGTTGCATGCCATCTTGGTCAATGTCTCCCATCCACTACATAATGTACTGGGTGGGCACAGGAGTACATTCAGCCAGAGACTCATTCCACCGAGGTGCAACACAGAGCGTCATAGAACGTCATTCCTGTCTGTGGCCATCAAACTTTACAACTTTTCCCTTGGAGGGTCAGACACCCTGAGCCTATAGGCTGGTCCTGGACTTATTTCCTGGCATAATTTACATATTACTATTTAACTATTTATGGTTTTATTACTATTTAATTATTTATGGTGCAACTGTAACGAAAACCAATTTCCCCCGGGATCAATAAAGTATGACTATGACTCTGACTATGACTACCTTTCAAAAGTCGATAGATTCTGGCATGTTTCCGGAGGACTGGAAAATTGCAAATATCGCTCCGCTATTTAAGAAGGGAATAAGGAAGCAAAAAGGAAAGTCGCGATACATGTTGGGACCAACGACATAGGCAGGAAGAGGGATGAGGTCCTGAAGTGTGAGTTTCGGGAATTAGGCAGAAGGCTGAAGAACAGGACCTCAAGGGTGACGTTCTCAGGATTGCTGCCAGTGCTACGTGGCAGTGATGGTAAGAATTGAGGAGATGGCAGTTGAATGTGTGGCTGAGGAGTTGGTGCAGGGAGCAGGGTTTTAGATTTTTAGAGCATTGGGATCTCTTCTGGGGAAGGTGGGACCTGTACAGATTGGATGGGTTGCACCTGAACTCGAGGGGGGAGCAATATCCTTGCAGGTAGGTTTGCTAGCATGGTTCGGGAAAGTTTAAACTAATTTGCGAGGGGGATGGGACCCAGAGCGATAGAGCAGTGAAAGAAGTGCATGGAGTAAAGCCAGATCTAACATACAGAGAGGCTTTGAGGAAAGAGAAGCAGAATAAACGGTGTAAAGACAGTAAGGTAGAAGGGCTGAAATTTGTGTACCTCAATGCAAGAAGCATCAGGAACAAAGGTGATGAACTGAGAGCTTGGATACATACATGGAATTATGATGTAGTGACCATAACAGAGACTTGGCTGGCACGAGGGCAGGAATGGATTCTCAATATTCCTGGATTTCAGTACTTTAAAAGGGATAGAGAGGGCGGAAAAAGGGAGGAGGGGTGGCATTACTGGTCAGGGATACTATTACACCTACAGAAAGGGTGGGTAATGTAGCAGGATCCCCTTTTTAGTCAGTATGGGTGGAAGTCAGGAACAGGAAGGGAGCAGTTACTCTATTGGGGGTATTCTATAGACCCCCTGGTAGCAGTAGAGATACAGAGGAGCAGATTGGGAGGCAGATTTTGGAAAGGTGCAAAAATAACAGGGTTGTTATTATGGGTGACTTTAACTTCCCTAATATTGATTGGCACCTGATTAGTTCCAAGGGTTTAGATGGGGCAGAGTTTGCTAAGTGTGTCCAGGATGGATTCCTGTCACAGTATGTGGACAGGCCGAACAGGGGGAATGCCATACTAGATCTAGTACTAGGTAATGAACCGGGTCAGGTCACAGATCTCTCAGTGGGTGAGCATCTGGGGGACAGTGACCACCGCTCCCTGGCCTTTATAATTAACATGGAAAAGGATAGAATCAGAGAGGACAGGAAAATTTTTAATTGGGGAAGGGCAAATTATGAGGCTATAAGGCTAGAACTTGCATATGTGAATTGGGATGATGTTTTTGCAGGGAAATGTACTATGGACATGTGGTCGATGTTTAGAGATCTCTTGCGGGATGTAAGGGATAAATTTGTCCCGGTGAGGAAGATAAAGAATGGTAGGGTGAAGGAACCATGGGTGACAAGTGAGGTGTAAAATCTAGTCAGGTGGAAGAAGACAGCGTACATGAGGTTTAGGAAGCAAGGATCAGATAGGTCTATTGAGGAATATAGGGAAGCAAGAAAAGAGCTTAAGAATGGGCTGAGAAGAGCAAGAAGGAGGCTTGAGAATGCCTTGGCGAGTAGCGGAAAGGAAAATCCCAAGGCATTCTTCAATTATGTGAAGAAAAAAGGATGACAGGAGTGAAGGTAGGACCGATTAGAGATAAAGGTGGGAAGATGTGCCTGGAGGCTGTGGAAGTGAGCGAGGTCCTCAATGAATACTTCTCTTCGGTATTCACCAGTGAGAGGGAACTTGATGATGGTGAGGACAATATGAGTGAGGTTGATGTTCTGGAGTATGTTGATATTAAGGGAGAGGAGGTGTTGGAGTTGTTAAAATACATTAGGACAGATAAGTCCCCGGGGCCTGACGGAATATTCCCCAGGCTGCTCCACAAGGCGAGAGAAGCGATTGCTGAGTATCTGGCTAGGATCTTTATGCCCTCGCTGACAATGGGAATGGTACCGGAGGATTGGAGGGAGGCGAATGTTGTTCCCTTGTTCAAAAAAGGTAGTAGGGATAGTCCGGGTAATTATAGACCAGTGAACCTTACGTCTGTGGTGGGAAAACTGTTGGAAAAGTTTCTTAGAGATAGGATCTATAGGCATTTAGAGAATCATGTTCTGATCAGGGACAGTCAGCATGGCTTTGTGAAGGGAAGATCGTGTCTAACAAGCCTGATAGAGTTCTTTGAGGAGGTGACCAGGCATATAGATGAGGGTAGGGCAGTGGATGTGATCTATATGGATTTTAGTAAGGCATTTGACAAGGTTCCACACGGTAGGCTTATTCAGAAAGTTAGAAGGCATGGGATCCAGGGAAGTTTGGCCAGGTGGATTCAGAATTGGTTTGCCTGCAGAAGGCAGAGGGTGGTGGTAGAGGGAGTACACTCAGATTGGAGGATTGTGACTAGTGGTGTCCCACAAGGATCTGTTCTGGGACCTCTACTTTTCGTGATTTTTATTAACGACTTGGATGTAGGGGTAGAAGGGTAGGTTGGCAAGTTTGCAGACGACACAAAGGTTGGTGGTGTTGTAGATTCTGTAGCGGATTGTCAAAGATTGCAGAGAGACATTGATAGGATGCAGAAGTGGGCTGAGAAGTGGCAGATGGAGTTCAACCCGGAGATGTGTGAGGTGGTCCACTTTGGAAGGACAAACTCCAAGGCAGAGTACAAAGTAAATGGCAGCATACTTGGTAGTATGGAGGAGCAGAGGGATCTCGGGGTATAGATAGATCCCTGAAAGTTGCCTCACAGGTGGATAGGGCAGATAAGAAAGCTTACGGGGTGTTAGCTTTCATAAGTCGAAGGATAGAGTTTAAGAGTCGCGATGTAATGATGCAGCTCTATAAAACTCTGGTTAGGCCACACTTGGAGTACTGTGTCCAGTTCTGGTCACCTCACTATAGGAAGGATATGGAAGCATTGGAAAGGGTACAGAGGAGATTTACCAGGATGCTGCCTGGTTTAGAGAGTATGCATTATGATCAGAGATTAAGTGAGCTGGGGCTTTACTCTTTGGAGAGAAGGAGGATGAGAGGAGACATGATAGAGGTGTACAAGATGATAAGAGGAATATATAGAGTGGATAGCCAGCGCGTCTTCCCCAGGGCACCACTGCTCAATACAAGAGGACATGGCTTTTAGGTAAGGGGCGGGAAGTTCAAGGGGGATATTAGAGTAAGGTTTTTTACTCAGAGAGTGGTTGGTGCGTGGAATGCACTGCCTGAGTCAGTGGTGGAGGCAGATATTCTAGTGAAGTTTAAGAGACTACTAGAAAGGTATATGGAGGAATCTAAAATGGGGGCTTATATGAGAGGCAGGGTTTGAGGGTAGGCACAAAATTGTGGACCGAAGGGCCTGTACTGTGCTGTACTATTCTATGTTCTATCTTCGGTGAAATTATAGATCTGTTAACTTGACATTGGCCGTTGTGAATTTGTTGGAGCTGATTGTCAAGGATGAGGTTACAGAGTACCTGGAGGCATATGACAAGATAGGCAGAACTCAGAATGGATTCCTTAAAGGAAAATCCTGCCTGACAAACCTATTACAATTTTTTGAGGAAATTACAAGTACGCTAGACAAGGGAGATGCAGTGGATGTTGTATATTTGGATTTTCATAAGGCCTTTGACAAACTGCCACACATGAGGCTACTTAACAAGATAAAAGCCCATGGAATTAAGGGAAAGTTACGTACGTGGATAGAGCGTTGGCTGATTGGCAGGAAACGGAGAGTGGGAATAAAGGGATCCTATTCTGGTTGGCTGCCTGTTACCAGTGCTGTTCCCCAGGGGTCCGTGTTGGGGCCGCTTCTTTTTACATTGTACATCAACGATTTGGATTATGGAATAGATGGCTTTGTGGCTAAATTTGCTGATGATACGAAGATAGGTGGAGAGGCCAGTAGTGCTGAGGAAGCAGAGAATCTGCAGAGAGACTTGGATAGATTGGAAGAATGGGCAAAGAAGTGGCAAATGAAATACAGTGTTGGAAAGTGTATGGTTACGCACTTTGGCAGAAGAAATAAACGGGCAGACTATTATTTAAATGAGGAAAAATTCAAAGTTCTGAGATGCAACGGGACTTGGGAGTCCTCGTACAGGATACCTTTAAGGTTAACCTGCAGGTTGAGTCGGTGGTGAAGAAGGCGAATGCAATGTTGGGATTCGTTTCTAGAGGAATAGAGTATTGGAGCAGGGATGTGATGTTGAGGCTCTATAAGGCGCTGGTGAGACCTCACTTGGAGTACTGTGGGCAGTTTTGGTCTCTTTCTTTAAGAAAGGATGTGCTGACGTTGTAGAGGGTACTGAGAAGACTCACTAGAATGTTCCCGGGAGTGAGAGGGTTAACATATGAGGAACGTTTGTCCGCTCTAGGACTGTATTCCTTGGAATTTAGAAGAATGAGGGGAGACCTCATAGAAACATTTCGAATGTTGAAAGGCATGGACAGAGTGGATCTGGCAAAGTTGTTTCCCATGATGGGGGAGTCTAGTACGAAAGGGCATGACTTAAGGATTGAAGGGCGCCCTTTCACAACAGAAATGCGAAGAAGTTTTTTTAGTCCGAGGGTGGTGAATCTATGGAATTTGTTGCCACGGGCGGCAGTGGAGGCCAAGTCATTGGATGTACTTAAGGCAGAGATTGATAGGTATCTGCGTAGCCAGGGCATCAAAGGTTATGGTGAGAAGGCGGGGGAGTGGGACTAAATGGGAGAATGGATCAGCTCATGATAAAATGGCGGAGCAGACTCTTTCTTTCTTTTTAAATCTTTTTATTGAATAAGTATACAAAAGGTAAGCCATATAGGCACTAATACACTGTTAGAATATAATAAAATTACAGAAGATATTAAAACAGAAAAGAAATGATACAAACAATGTAATTGAAGCATAGAATAATAAGGTAACATAATAGTATACTAATATATACATATATATATATATCAATAGAAAAAGGGGAAAAAACCCAAAAAAAACCCACCGTGGAACTAAACTAAAAGCAAAGCAAAGCAATGGGCTAATTTGGAAACAAGTAGAGTTAAAAGACTTAAAATCACGTCCTCAAACCCGACCTCCATTAAAAACAGTAGAAAAAAACAAGAAGGGAATATAAATATGGAGCAAAAAGGGGAAGAAAAAAAAATTAATTGAAAATATTGAATAAAAGATATCCAGGTCTGTTCAAATTTAAGTGAGGAATCATAAAGATTGCTTCTAATTTTCTCCAAATTCAAGCATAATATCGTCTGAGAAAACCAAAAAAAGGTAGATGGAGCATTAAGCTCTTTCCAATGTTGTAAGATACATCTTTTCGCCATTAAAGTAAGAAATGCAATCATTCTACGGGCTGAAGGAGGAAGATTACTGGAAATTTTAGGTAATCCAAAGATAGCAGTAATAGGGTGAGGAGAGATATCTATATTCAATACCTTTCAGATAATATTAAAAATGTCTCTCCAAAAAGTTTCCAGCGTAGGAGAAGAACAAAACATATGAGTTAAAGAGGCTATCTGCCCCGGACATCTATCACAAAAAGGATTATTATGAGAATAAAAACGAGCTAATTTATCTTTGGACATATGTGCTCTATGAACAACTTTAAGTTGAATTAGAGAATGTTTAGCACAGATAGAGGAAGTATTGACTAATTGTAAAATCTGCCCCCAGTCATCCACGGAAATGATAGAGCCCAATTCCTGTTCCCAATCTACCCTAATCTTATCAAATGGAGCTTTCCTAAGTTTCATAATAATATTATAAATCATAGCCGATGCACCTTTCTGACATGGATTAAGGTTAATTATAGTATCTAAAATGTATATAGGAGGAAGCATTGGAAAGGAAGAAAGTATAGTACTTAGGAAATTTCTAACCTGTAGATATCTAAAAAAATGTATTCTTGATAAATTATATTTAATAGATAATTGTTCAAAAGACATAAGGGAACCATCTAAAAATAAATCCAAAAACCATGAAATACCCTTAGTCTTCCAAATTTGAAAAGCATGATCCGTGAAAGAGGGAAGAAAAAATATGTTACCTAAAATAGGAATCGCTAGCCCAAATTGGTTAAGATCAAAAAATTTTCTGAATTGAAACCAAATACGTAAGGTATATTTAACTACCGGGTTAGAGACTTGTTTGAGGTGTTTCAAATCAAAAGGAAGAGAGGAACCTAAAATAGAGCCAAGTGTATAGCCCTGAGCAGATTGTAATTCCAATACTACCCATTTAGGAATGGATAGTATATCCTGGTCAAGTAACCAAAATTTCATATGTCGAATAGTAATTGCCCAATAATAGAATCTAAAGTTAGGTAATTCTAAACCTCCATCTCTCTTAGCTTTCTGTAAATGTATTTTACCCAGTCTCGGGTTTTTATTTTGCCAAATAAATGAAGAAATTTTTGAGTCAACTTTATCAAAAAAATCGGTAATGCCTGAAATATATATAAAAATTTTGGCAGAAAAAACATCTTAACTGCATTAATACGACCAATCAAAGTTAAATTAAATGGAAACCATTTAGATGAAAGTTGAGTAATATGGTCAATTAAGGGTAAAAAATTAATCTTAAATAAATATTTGTGTTTACAAGTAATTTTAATCCCAAGATATGAAAAATAATTATTAATCAACTTAAACGGAAAGTTGTGATATAAGGGAAGTTGTTTATTAATCAGGAAAAGTTAACTCTTACTAAGATTTACTTTATAACCTGAAAAAAGACTAAATTGTGCTAATAAATCTAAAACAGCAGGGATGGATTTTTGAGGATTAGAAATATATATATGTAAGTCATCAGCATAGAGTGATATTTTATGGGACTTTAAGCCCCGAGTTATCCCAGTAATATTTGGAGATTCTCGAATGGCAATTGCAAGAGGTTCTAATGCAATATCAAATAATAAAGGACTAAGAGGACAGCCTTGTCGAGTACCTCGAAAAAGAGGGAAAAAAGGTGAGCTTAAAGAGTTAGTACGGACCGAGGCTACAGGAGAATGATACAACAGTTTGATCCAGGATATAAATTTCGAGCTAAAATTAAACATTTCAAGCACCTTAAATAAGTAAGGCCATTCTACTCTATCAAAAGCTTTCTCAGCATCTAAAGAGATAACACACTCAGGAACATTTTGTGAGGGGGTATAAACAATATTTAACAGTGTACGTATGTTATAGAAAGAGTAACAACCTCTAATAAAACCCGTTTGGTCTTCCGAAATAATAAAAGGAAGTACTTTTTCTAATCTGTTTGCTAATAATTTAGAAAAAAATTTAGAATCAACATTTAGTAAAGAGATTGGTCTATAAGATGCACATTGAGCAGGATCTTTATCCTTCTTTAATATTAGAGAGATTGACGCTCTATTGAAAGATTCGGGAAGTTTACCCAGTTTTAATGAAGCCTCGAAAACCCTACAGAACCACGGGATTAATGAAGATGCAAAACATTTATAAAATTCTGCGGTAAACCCATCAGGGCCAGGAGCTTTCCCCAGGTTCATAGAGGAAATAACATTCTTAATCTCATCAGTGGTAATGGGACTATCTAGCATAGAAGACATATCCTGTGAAATCTCAGGGAATTCTAGGTTATCTAAAAAATCATTCATATATGTAGAGTCTCGAGAGGACTCTGATTGATATAAGGAAGAATAAAAATCAAAAAAGGTTTGATTAATCCCCGCATGATCAAGTATCAGTTGATCATTTTGATTATAAATCTGATTAATTTGAGACTTAGTATAATTAGATTTCAATTGGTTAGCCAACAGTTTGCCAATTTTGTCACTGCGTACATAAAATTCATTTTTTGTTTTCTTTGATTGGTTTACAATCGAGGACGAAAGTAATAAATTGTGTTCCATTTGAAGTTCAGTTCTTTGTTTATATAACTCCTCAGAGGGAGCTATAACATATTTCTTATCAATTTCCTTAATCTTGTCCACAATTGCCAACTCTTCCTGCTTCAGCTTCTTCCTCAAAGCAGCAGAATACGACATAATCTGACCATGAATATAAGCTTTAAAAGTATCCCAAAGAATGTTCACCGAAATATCCTCTGTATAGATTGTAAAAAAAAGATCAATCTGTGTATTCATAAAGTTAACAAAATCCGAGTCCTGAAGCAACAGCGAATTAAAACGCCATTGTCTATTATTTTGTGTATTAGCCTGAATTTTAATAGAAAGCTTAAGTGGAGCATGATCCGAAATGGTTATAGAGTCATAATCACATTTAATCACTGAAGAAATGAGACGAGAGTCAATAAAGAAGTAATCAATTCTTGAATAGGAATGGTGAACATGTGTAAAAAAAGAAAAATCTTTTTCCTGAGGATTGAAAAAACGCCAAATGTCCGTCGACCCAGAATCAGAGAGGAATGAATTAATCAAAGTTGCAGATTTATTAGGTAAGGTCCGTAGAGGAACCGAACGGTCCAAAGCTGGAGATAAACAGGTATTAAGATCTCCACCCCAGATCAATGAAAACTCATTCAAATTCGGGAACTGATTGAATAATGATTTATAAAATTCGGGACAGTCCATATTGGGAGCATAAACATTAACCAAAACTACCTTTTTATTAAATAGTAAACCACTAACCCGTAGAAATCTACCATTCGGATCAGAGATAATATCATGTTGTATAAAAGTAACTGAGGAGTCTATAAAAATAGAGACGCCTCGAATTTTAGCGTTAGAGTTCGAATGAAACTGTTATTCCTTCCAGAATTTAAAAAAACGTAGTCAGTCCCCCCTCCGCACATGGGTCTCTTGTAAAAATAGAATTTGTGCTTTAAGTCTCCAGAACACTTTAAAAACTTTTTTCCTTTTAATAGGATAGTTAAGACCATTAGTATTCCAGGAGACAAAATTAATAATAGACTCCATAAACCCTAAAGTCAACCAGCAAAAAGGAGGATTGACGATAGGCTCGACCCACGAACCCGGAAAGGGAACAGAGCAAGCAAGAGATACCAGGAAGGAGAACGTAACCAATACTTCAATAGTGTAAATAACCCAAGAAGAAAAAAACTAAAACGTGAAGCCCCTCCCACCCCCCCCCACCCCATGACCCCAAGGCTAAATCTAAAACAGACCAGCTAGAAAGAAGCAAGCACTAAAACTACCCCCATGACTTCCGATAGACGCTCACTAAAAAAAAGTGTAAATATAAAAAAGATCAGCAAATTATAAAATAGTAAAAGAATAAAAAAAAGTAAATCAATTCAAACAAATACTTAATATAATAGAGAAAAAGCCAGAAAATATAAAAAAACCGCAACAAACCCCAGACCCCATGAATAAACAAAAAAAAAGAAATGAAATTATTGACATAAACTAGTTATAAAAACCTACAAAAAAAGATTTAAAAACTACAAAATTTAAGGCTTCAAAGGAAATACGTAGAGTGACGCTGAGGAAATAACCACCCAGAATCCCCTGGGGAAAAAAAGAAAGGAATGACGCAGATAGAAAGAAAGTTTAGCAACCATATTAATTAATCAAAAATAAACTTTTCTGCCCATATAAGGCAAAAAAAAATTAAGGCCAACAGATTCACAACCTCCGGTCAAACGCAGATAGTTAAAAATTACGATTAAGATGTTGAAGGTGAAAATTGATCCAGATAACTCTGGGCATGCGATGGAGATTCAAAAAAACGGAGGGCTCCATCCAACGTGCGAATCCTTAGACGTGCTGCGTAAAGCAGCGCTGGTTTTAAATCCATCTTGTAGAGTTCCGACATCACAGATCTGTAACGAACCCGTTGATCCCGAATTGGTTTACTGAGATCCTCCACGAATCGGAAATTAAGATCCGAAAAATCAATGTAACCTTTAGATCGAACGAATCGAAACAGTTTCTCCTTGTCTTGAAAGTAATGAAAACGTAAGATGACATGTCGAAGTTTATCTGACTTAGACGTGTATGATGGAACTCTATGAACTCGATCCAATAACGGTGGTTGGTCAGGAAATACAGTAGGAAATGCATCTTTTAAAAGTTGAGAAAAAAACTTCATAGGGTTGTCAGATTCCACTGCTTCACGCACACCAATCATTCGAAGATTCTGCCGTCGCATTAGGGATTCTAAGTCAGAGTTTTTAAAGGTCAGAAAGTCAAGTTTTTTCTTCATTATAGTAATTGTTTCTTCAATTTTCCCCATCTTGAGTTCATTTTGTTGCGTGGATTTTTGAAGATTAGATATAGCCGACTGATATTCCGTAATAGATAATTGTATTTTATCGATTGAATCGGCAATTTTCTGGAAATTAATTGAAATTTCCGAACGAATCAGTTCCGTAATAGAGGTTGAAATTTCCCTTTGAATTAGATCCGATATAGCTTTCAAAGTCACCGGTGGTTCAGTCGGAGTAAGATCGGTACCTTTCGGTCTAACCAGAGGTTTGCCGTCTTTTCCATTTTTTCCATTCTTAGACATAGCAGACCTTAAAAACATCCGATTATCAAAGAGCCAAATTTGTTTCAACGTATTGTAAAAATCGATGCCTTAATGGTTAGTTAAAATATAGCTGATCATAAGAAGAAAAACTCAGAGGTAATGGAGCGAGTCAAGAACACGACTTCACTCCATGAGCTCTACCGGAAGTCCCGCGGAGCAGACTCGATGGGACGAATGGCCGACTTCTGCTCCTTTGTCTTATGGTCTTATGGTCTTATATATTGTGTGAAATATCACCAGTCCAGGTTTCCCCATTTCCGTTTGATTTATCCGATCTCTTCGGAAACTACTTCAATATTAATTTCACACATCCACATCGTCAAGTGTAGTAAGGGTTTTTACTATTTCAATGAGATGGCTACTCTGTTCTGAACATTGAAAAATTTAGGTATAACATTCACAACTCTCCACATAGAATTAACTCCTACTCTAATATAATTAATTAGGGGTCTAATTAACCCCTAATCTAATATACTCCCAGATGCTAAACGGACATTTCCTCGCATTCGTATTCCTCCTTGGAGTGTGAATTTCAACCTGTCCAATGTGGACACTACGATAGCGAGCCTGAGAGGTACTGGAGTTGCGAGTTCAACCCCTACCTAATCCGTAAGGAGTTTGTATGCTCCTCCCCGTGATCTCTCGGGTTTCCTCCGGGTGATCCGGTTTCCTCCCAGATTCTAAATATCTGGATTGTAAATTGTCCTGTGATTATGCTGGGATTCATAGGTAGACTGCTGGACTATGAGGCTCATTGGGTCAGTGGGATCTGTTCCACGCTATGTGTCTAAATAAGTAAATAAAATCTTCAGGTGCCGTCCTGTTAAAGTGCGATTGTGACTCCACTATGCTATTTTACTATTATAATGATGTCCTATTGCCCTTCCCGCAGAATGTTTCCATTAATTTTCGGTGATTTATTTATCGATCCTAAACAGCAAGATAAAACGTATTCTAAAGTTCATCTTGTCAGCCTTTTTATTTTGCATGTCGCAATGAGATCATCTCCCATTTTGCTGAAATCCGGTAATGTTGTACCAGTCTTCTTAAGTGTCTGATAATAGGACTTCACTACCGAAGTACACTAGTAAAATTATGCTTTATTCATTCCAAATCATGTGTAAATAATCCTGGGTAAAGAGAAACAGACTGCAATCAGTATTCCACATGTACCGTACTCTCGGGAGCACCGTGTACAATTTCAGCAACATCTTGGAGTAATAGTCAATATACATAATGGAACATGAAATAACATGAGCCAAATTAATATTAAATTTGCTTGCTGCTATACTACAGAGGGAAGAGCAAAAAAAAAGCGCATCGGAGAAGATGTCAGAATACCGACTTTTAATTTTAAATGTCACGACTTAATATTCAACTTTGCAATATCGTAATATTTATCCTGTCTTCCAGGTAAGGCTAACTTCTCGAGATTAGCAGCACGGAAGGAATGGGTGCCTTAACGCAATTGTGAATGCTGGAATTATTCGTAAGATCACTAACATCAAATGATATTCACTCCGCTGAAAGCTGTTGATTATGCTGAGCGTTTTTCGTTCCATGATCCACTATATTCTGCTTCAGATTTTCAACTTGAGATAAGTTTCATGCAGAAACTAATATACGGTCGGAACGCACAGAAAGTGGAAACGAATGATAAACATCAGAAGGGCGAAGGAGGGGTTTGGAATCGCCAATCTCCAATGTTGCCAATGTCATCAGTTCCATTATATCCTCCAGGAATCTGTTTAAGTGGTCATCCTCCGATTCCAGTACCCATGTTAATTAACTATCAGATAAGGAGAGATTTCTCATAGGCTTATTTCCACAACACCTTTATATTCACACGGCACTTTACTGTATCCTCCTCACAACCCACAATGCAAACCATTTGGATGTGCTGCATTTGGTCTCCGTATACAGATCGTTGACGTAGATTGTGAACGGTAGTCGTGGTAGCTCTGAAACTACCTGCATTTGGTCTCCGTATACTCTCTCTCTCCCTGGTTATCCACCCCATAGGGTGATGATGGTTCCTTTCAGTCAGTTAGTGGGGTGGTACCCCACTCCTCAGAAAGGAACAGTGTGTGCGCGAATGGATCTTAGGTGAGTAGGTGGTCGCACAGGTCCAGAACAACCCTCTCGGCATCCCCTCCCGGATCCAACGGCACAGTGGGGTCCAAGATGGCTGGGGGAAGTTCTGTTGCAGTGAATAGCCAGACCAAGTTTCGATGCAAGGGATGCCCTCTCCGCGCTTCACGGCTCGTGTTTGCTAGGTGGTTGTTGACCCTACGAGAGAGTTCATCCGCCCTTTGACAGGTCTTGTTTTTCGTCCTGCAGGGTGTCTAGCCACCCTCCTCACCAGGCAAGCCTGGTGGGGGAGCCGGTTTAATCGCCGACCACCCGACCTTGCGCGAGGTAGTACTGGGTTACATGGGACCAGTAGCACTCAGACGAGTGACCTGACCAGAGTGATCTGTATCTCCGTATACAGATCATTGACGTAGATAGTGAACAGTAGTCGTGGTAGCTCTGAAACTACCTGAATACCACGATTACCCAAACAAAACGAGCCCTTAACCCTACGCAACTCCCTTGTCCATACGTCCCCCCCCCCATCCCTCCCCACTGATCTCCCTCCTGGCACTTATCCGTGTAAGCGGAACAAGTGCTACACATGCCCTTACACTTCCTCCCTTACCATCATTCAGGGCCCCAAACAGTCCTTCCAGGTGAGGCAACACTTCACCTGCGAGTCGGCTGGGGTGATATACAGCGTCCGGTGCTCCCGATGTGGCCTTTTATATATTGGGGAGACCCGACGCAGTCTGGGAGACCGCTTTGCTGAACATCTATGCTCTGTCCGCCAGAGAGAGCAGGATCTCCCAGTGGCAAAACATTTTAATTCCACATCCCATTCCCATTCTGACATGTCTATCCACGACCTCCTCTAAAGATGAAGCCACACTCAGGTTGGAGGAACAACACCTTAGTAGACAATGATCATAAATGTACTTTCACCTTTGAAAGAAGGGTACGGCTTGTCAACACTAACCCCGACATACTAAAGTGCCCTACTGTTCACTGTGTAAGACCTACCATGGTTGGATCTACCAAAGGTCAACACCTTGCACTTCTCAGCGTTAAATTCCATCAGTTATTTTTCAACTTCTCAACCACCGATGTCAAGCTAACAGGTCTATAATTTCTTCTTTGCTTCCTTGCCCACTTCTTAAATAGCGGAGTGACATTTGCAATCTTCCAGTCTTCCGGAACCATGCCAGAATCTATTAACTTTTGAAAGATCATTGCTAATGTCTCCGCAGTCTCCACAGCTACTTCCTTCAGAACACGAGGGTGCTTTACATCTGGTCCGGGAGATTTATCTACACTTAGACTATTCAACTTCCTGAGCACTTTCGCTGACGTAATTGTGACTGCACACACTTCTCTTCCCTGACACCCTTGAGTGTCCGGTATACTGCTGATGTCTTCCTCAGTGAAGATTGATGCAAAATACTCGTTCAGTTCCTCCGTCGACCTGATTTTCCCAATCTACTTGCATGTTAAAATCCCCCACAATTATCATAACACTGCTCTTCTGGCAAGCCTTTTCTATTTCGTGTTGTAATTTGTAGCCCACATCACTGCAGCTGTTAGGAGTCCTGTATATAACTGCCATCAGTGTCCTTTTACCCCTGCGATTTCTTAGCTCAACCCAAAAAGATTCTGCACCTTCCGATCCTATGTCACCTATTTCTAATGATTTAATGTCATTTCTTACCAATAAAGCCACTCCATCCCCTCTGCCTACCTGCCTATCCTTCCGATACACCGTGTACCGTGGCTGGATATTTGAAAAATGCCACTATTTGTTTCGAAGCCACTCTTAGATGACACAATTTAAATTATTGTTCACGTAAGTACCAAAAGGCCAAGCGCATTGATTTGATATTTTACTTACTGCCAACTCCCAGCCTCATTCCTTTGCCGAAGATTAAAGCGCCTTTCCACACAGCACAGTAATAGTCTGCCGCATCCTCCGACTGGACGTTCGATATTGTCAATGTTGCCGTGTTGTCTGATACTGAGCCGCCGAAACGATTCGGAACTCCGGAGCCTCGGTAAATGCTGCTCCCCGAATAATAGTAGAACAGATACCGAGGAACTATTCCGGGAATCTGCTGGTACCAGGAAACATAGCTACTTCCTGAAGAGGTTCCAGACAAGGTGCAGGATATTTGAACGTTCTGCCCCGCAGATGTGGATTTCGAAGGTGGCTGATTCATTGCAACTTCCGCGTTGATATCTGGAAAAGTTTAGGGGGAAGAAACGATGTACCGAGATTAATATTCGAGTAATACCAGAAGTGCGAGAAAAATATCATTGAATGGTGCTCGAGATTCAATATAATGTCCATAGAAAATACTCACAGATTGCAGTGAACACCAGCGTACTGACCACACGAACCCAGCAAGACATTGTAATTAATTGAGTGAAGTTCACACAAGGTGCGGCGGTTAAGTGGAGTCTCAACCTTTCAGCTCACTTATGAATCCTGTGACGAGCTGGCACTGCGTGTTCCCTATTTATGCAAATCAGTTGAAACAGAATGGCACATCGACACCAATCACAAGTTGCCAACTTTTTCCTGTGTTAAATTATTTTCATGTTGTTAGCCAAGCATTTGGTTTCGAGTTGTGTATTTCACCAATGTATTTTAGATAAAGAACTTGTCTTCTTGTCGCGACAGTTTGCACACTATACGCGAAGCTTGCACCCTTTTTTAAGGTGGTGTGTCCGAGATTTTTGATAGCGAGAGACGAAGAAAAAAATATTGGCAATTATTAACAGATCTGTAGGGTTGTTAATAAAGTCCAAGCCACTTGTCTGTATATTTTTAGAAAACTCACTGCCAAACAGATGTAAAGGGTTTGCGGTGATTTTGGAAAGCCTATTTTCCAGCAGCACCCAAATCATTCACTTTACTGAAGACATTCAGAAGGAAAATTGATAAATGTATTGAATCGACTAGCGAGCTTATTGCGTATTATGAATAAGTAAAAGTGGATCAAATGATTCAGTTGGTGCCGAGGGTGGTTCACTATAAATTCTGCCAACCTTTGGTCAATATGGGGAACTCTATTTACATGTAACCACAGGTGCCTTATACCATGTAATGTACATAGCTGTGATGGGATAAAGATACGTCTTTACCAAAGGGGATGTGAGGCGCTCCATCCCACCGCTAGCCAGCGGGTCACCCTAAGGTAATGTGTCGTAGCTGCTTAACCCCACGATCAATGTCACGTGAAGCGGGGAGCAGGCGGTGGATGGCCGTATGAGGAACTGATGGATATCACAAGTCCTGGTTATGTGACCACTGACGCCAGGCAGACAATCTCTGAAGAGTATTGACAATGGCTGTGTTCACCCGTCTTGAAAAGATACTGCCCAGGAGAAAGCAATGGCAACCACTTCTGTTCAAAAATTGTGAAGAATAATCATTTCATGGATAATGGCATGACCGCCCACGTCATACAACAGTGCAAATAAAGTTGATGATGTGTTTATATGAATTAAGCAGACATCCTGAAAGTGAATGTTTTAATTTTATTTGTCTCACAGAAAAGGAAGAAGAAGTGAACAGGGAAAGAAATTCTTAAGTCTTAACAATATTCAAACCATCGAACATAGCAAATTGCAAAGTATATAAGTCCGGTACATGAAGAGCTATTAGCAGGATTATGAATTTTACATCAAATATTTAATCCATGAGTGTTATTATTCTATTTTTAAGTGCTTCCCTTATTCCTTAGAGAATAGGAGAACAAACTCTACAGTTCTGTGTCATTTTCAGGGGCATAAGAAGAGAGGACGTTTAACACAATGAAATTGAAAGGGTCAGTTAGAATAGATTATGCCAGGAATCCCGAGTTACTCCAGCATATCTCTCAATTCCTGTCGGACCCCAGAATTGGAATCTGGCAACCAGCAGCTACCCAAATATCACAAAACAACACAGAATTTAAAGAACCATTCCGAACCCGAGAAGTTCATGTCCTCTTTGCAACAGATTTTTACATAAGAAAGCGAGTCAGCGAACTTATTCTATCAATCGATAAGTGACAAAACTCTTTCCGAATAAGATATCGCCATCACGTGGTCGCTATTTCCAAACAGAAAACCACTGAGATTTGTTGCTTGCAAATTAAATCCATCTATATGCACGTTAACAAAGTGCCGGATGATATTAACTTGAAAGCAACAGCTGCACTTAAACTTTCGGCACACAACTCTAATAGAAATAAGTACATCGTTGTTACCAAATAGAGCGAACAATTGCAAGTCTTCTATCATGTACCGGGATGATGAACAACAGAAACGATCGTTTCCACGGAGTTTTGTATCACCTCAACATAGATTGCTGTGGTACAGGTGACATAAACCCTACGAACATTGGAAAAAAACGTACATGATGCGAATTCTATTTGTTCTTACAGTAACATTAATCAAAGTAGCCTGAAGGAACATATAATAATTTGCAATAAACTAATTTACACTTGCAGCAATCATCCAGGTTATCTTGAAAGGATAAATTACTGGATTCGGGCGATTATTTGGAGACATTATCTGCTGCATAGGGTTGCGTGGCTGACACATCCCTCCTCAACTTCATATAATCGATATGTTTCCACAGTAATCGATGCAGCACGTTTCAGGTTATTTTCCAATAGCTAAACCACACTTTTCCTGACCTGGGAGTATTTGACAGAGTTGTGTGGAGGGTAATTTATTTTGCATCTGATTCTTGAGGTACTTTTTTGTGAGTGTTTCAAAGGCCACGGAATAAATTAGTGCACGAATAAGGTACAGAGTAAATCTCCTTTACTTTCTCCAATTATTATCTCCTCGAATTTTCAATAGTAAAATTCATTTCTGTACATTTTCCTTTCACATACTACAAGGATACGAGTATGGTGAGTTAAAAACAAAGGCATTTCACTTACAATATCGGGATAAACACTGACATGGCCAGGACAACACGAGGTAGATGGAAAGAAAAGCTGCGACACTGCCCGTCAGTGAGTAACAATCTTCAACAGATGATGAGAATTCTGCAGTAGCACCGTATCCTGAAACTAAATATGGAATTTAGTTAAAGAGACCCATTGTTTCTATTCCAGCACCAGAATCGACTTCCTCTTAGGAAATGAGACTTGGCAAGTGACTGGTGGGGGCCGTTTGGAGCCAGTGGCCATAATTCCATTAGATTTTAAAGGAGTTTTCAAAAAGAGACACGGTTAGTTCTCAATTTCAAGGCCGAAATTGGAGCAAAGCAAAATTTGATGGGATTAGACCAAAACTCTCAAAGATCAATTCGGAGAAGCTGTTAGTAGGCATAGTGAAGTTTGGCAAGTCGGAAGCTTTTGAAAATGAGATACAGATAATTCAGGGCCAATATAGCAGTGAAAGTGACATAAACCCTACGGACATTGGAAAAAAACGTACATGATGCGAATTCTATTTGCTCTTACAGTAACATTAATCAAAGTAGCCTGAAGGAACATCAGTAGGTAGAATTCAGGAGCCATAACTGATGGAGGGAGATTGCAGTCTGCTGAAGAGAAAGGAATAGCCAACTGGCATGTAGCAAAAACTGTTGTGGAAAATAAGGACTGCTGGAGTCCAGTTAATCACGAAATCAGGAGCGAAATGGGACAGAAGACATCTTGACCGGTAAGTTGATCATAAGAGATTCTTTAAATATATAAAGAACAAAAAAAAAGCAACTGGGGAGAGAAAAGGTCCACTTTGGAATTAATTTGATTGTCGAGACAAAGGAGGACCTAAATGAATGCTTCTATTCTACTTTAAAGAGGAAAAGTCATTGAAGCGGGCAAACTCAAGGACGAGCACAGTGATGCCTTGAAAGGTAATGATATTATGCAAAATCCCTGTTTGCATTTTTGAAGAGGACAACGGTGAATAAATCCCGGGATCTTGTTATCTGTATCCCAAGACATGTAGCAAGCTTGGGTGCAGTTTGCTGGTTCCTTTGCAGACAAGATAATGAGAAGCTGACACGATAATGAGAAGCATTGATCATGTGGATAGGCAAAGGCTTTTTCCCAGGACTGAAATGGATAGCACGAGAGGACACAGATTTAAGGTGCTTGAAAGTAGGTACAGAGGAGATGTCAGGGGTAGGTTGGTTACGCAGAGAGTGGAGAGTACGTGATAGGCTGTCAGCGACGGTGGAGGCGGATACGATAGGGTCTTTTAAGAGACTCCTGAATTGGTACATGGAACTTAGAAGAATAGAGGGCTGTGGGTAAGCTGAGGTGGTTCTAAGGTAAGGATATGTTCGGTACAGCTTCGTGGGCCGAAGGGCCTGTACTGTGCTGTAGGTTTGCTATGTCTTTCTGTTTCTAAGTGTTGTTTGGACATCTGAAAGTTGACTGATGTTGCATCTTTATTTTAGTGAAACTTTAAGGATAAGCTACGGAATTGCAGCCTGGCGAGCCTAACATTAGTGGTGACTGTGTACATATATCTACTGATGCCTCTGGACATACCTTTAGTGATGTTCCTGGAATCATCGGGTGTTTCGGGTCTTTCAACATCATACACCCTCCTCCAGGTGACCCAGCCGGGGCTGATCAGACCCAGCTTGTGTCCAGATGGCTAGCTACTTATGACTCCATGGCTCCCCTCTTTTGAGCCACAGCCATCTTGAGGATCTCTCTGCTGCATCGGTGGTAGGGCGGATGGCTCTCCTCTTCCTCTCTCCCTCGTTGCCTAAATTGCTGAAGGCTCTAGCTAAGGAACGGGCTGCGAATCCCCTCCAACCAAACTCCACTGGGAGGCACCTCGCTCTCCATCCAGCCTGCTCACAGTTGCTGACCAGTCCTGCGTACTTGGAGAGCTTCCTTTCAAAGGCCTCTTCTAAGCGATCTTCCCATTGGACTGTCAGCTCCAGCAGCACCACTTGCTTAGTAGACTCAGACACAAGGACAATGACTGGTCGCAGGGTGGTGGCTACGATATGGTTGGGGAACTTCAGCTGCCGTTTCGAGGTCTACCAACAGCTGCCAATCCCTTGCAGAGGTCAGGATGTCTGCCGATGCTCTTTTGGCGAATATTGGCTGCTTCCAAGCTCTGACAAAGGCAATGGTCTGCTTGGAGGATCAGGACCGCTTCGCCCACTCAACTCCTGCGCTGACGGCTTCAGCGATGGTCTTCAGGACCTGATCATGCCTCCACCTGTACCGTCCCTCTTTAAGTGCCCTTGCGCAGCCGCTGAGGATGTGCTCCAGGGTTCCTCGCTTGGAGCACATTGGGCACACAGATGACTCTGCCTTGCCCCATGTGTGCAGGTTTGAAGGGCTTGGAAGCACATCTTACACTGCCTGGATGAGAAATTGGATACGGTGTGGTTCGGCTTTCCAAAGATCAGCCCAGGTCACTTTCCTCTCAACCGCATTCTCCCATCTTGTCCAAGCTCCTTGTTGCTTCATTCCCACCGCCTTGCAGGCTCTCATCTCCTCCACTACTGCCCTCACCTCCTCCTGAACTAGACGACACCTTTCCTTCCCTCTGGTGTCCATCTGGGGAGTTGGAAAGGATCCTAGCCCAGCTCGGCCTCGTGTGACCACTTCCACCAGCCTCCTGTGACGCAGCTTTGCCTCTCCTTCCTGAACAGCTTCCTCCACCCTCCATTTCCTGCCATTCCTCACGTGGATTCCTGCTGTTGCCACCTTCGGATCACTTGAGTCCTTATACTGTATCACTTATCTGACTCTTGTAATCTTGAATTCTTCCTTCAAGGATTTGAAGGGCAGTTGCAGTTTGTTGTGGTGTCCATAGAGTGCGATGCTGCTCAGGCTCTTTGGCAGCCCCAGCCATCTCTTGAGGTGGTTGCTAACCCTCTTCTCTAAGGTTTTGACTATCGAGATTGGAACTGCATAGACGAGGAGGGGCCACAGGATTCTGGGAAGAATTCCATGTTGATAACTCAGGCTTTAAACTTCCCAGGTAGGCTAGACTTGTCCACAGATTTCGGTCAGCCATCCAACGCGGTGCAGGTCGCCTGAATGGATGTCGTGTCCCTTAAAGAGCTGTCAATATCCTTGCCTAAACTCTTGACTGGCTTTTCTGTGATGGTTGGGATGGCTGTGCCTGCAATGCTGAACCGGAACTTGTTCTCCACCTTCCCTTTCCTCAGCACCATCGATCTTGATTTGGCTGGTTTGAAACGCATCCGGGCCCACTCCACCAGGTTTTCGAGCCCCTGCAGAATCCACTGGCAACCTGGGGCTGTTTCACTGGTGACTGTGAGGTCATCCATGAATGTCCTGATAGGTGGTTTCCATTGTGCGGAATTCATTCTGGGTCCTCTGCACTCTGGTTCAGCAGACTTAGTGAGCATGTTCATGGCTAGGGAGAACAGTGTCACTGAGATAGTGCACCCTGTGATGATGCCGATCTCCACCTTGTGCCAGGTTGATGTAATTGCTCCTGAAGAGACCCTCATCCTGAAGTTGCTGTAATAATCAGCAATAAGGTCTCTGATTCTGCTGGGGACCTGATATTTGGACAGTGTGAGCTGCACCAGCTTGTGCGAATGGAGCCATATGCATTTGCCAGGTAAAGCCACAACACTGACAGGTTGCCCTTGTTCTCTCTGGCCTCCCTGATGAGCTGTGTCACCACACCGATGTGCTTCAGACAGCCTGGCAGCCTTGAAATACCACCCTTCTAGACTGATGTATCAATTTAGGTGTTCTTTGCTAGGTAGGTGCACAGCCGGTTAGAAACGGCACTGAAGAAGATCTTCACCTCAACACACAGCAGGGAGATGATGCGAAACTGATCTATCTGGGTGGCATTGTCCTCCTTCGGGATCCACACCCCTTCAGCCACTCTCCACTGTTCTGGGACCTTCTCCCTTCTCCAGAAGAGTCGCAGGATCTTTTAAAGACGCAGCAGGAGTTTGGGACAGTTCTTGTACACTTTGTACGAGGTGCTGCTTGGTCCTGGAGCCGATCTTGTTCTTGCTTTGCGGAGGAACTCTCTGACTTCCTTTAGCTGCAGTTCTGACATGTCGAACTGCACATCCGGTTCAGGTGGGTCTATTAGGGTGTTGCACACTCCCAACTCCTGCTCTCTTTCAGGATCATTATATATCTTCTTCAGATGTTGGTCTATGTCTTCCTGCGAACAGGTCAATTTCCCACTGCGCTTCTCCCCCAGCAACTCCTGGGTGAACTTGAAGGGGTTGCCGATAAAGGCAGCACGTTTTCGGGCCCTTTCACGACGCCGCCTCCGATGCCACTCTGCCCGGCGGAGGACCCTGATTTTCTTTCGTAGTATGCACATCAGCCGGGCCAAGCCAATGCGCTCTTCTTCTTCTGCCTCCTTGTATTGGGGCTTCAGCCCTTTCATCTCCTGCCTGATGTTGTGGATCCTCAACGCTCTTTGGTTCTTCGAGTAAGGTGTTTCGGAGCCTATCTTCTCCTCTTCTCCGAACTGTTCAGCTGCAATGCTGACAATGATTGTTGTCATGGCTTTCAGCTACTTATCGACCGCTCCCATCGCCGTTGCCTCTAGAATTTGGTTGACATCTTCATTAAACTGCTTCCACAGTGAAGTCATGTTAGCTGCAGGCCATTTGATCCGATTCCTGTTCGACTTGATTTTAGAGGGATTAGTTTGCAACACTTGGAGGTTCCGGGCACTATGGCGTGACTCCAGGCCTGACACCTCCTTCGTCTCACCAGGTTGGACACCTGCGCATTGTGCTGCTCCTGCTCCCGCCAAACACTTCATCCTCGCTCGGTGGATCTTCAAGCCGCATTCGTTCTTGCAGATTTTGCCATGGAGTGGCGGTGGATGAGAGGTGACCTGATCGAGGTGTATAAAATGATGAGAGGCATTGAACGTGTCGATAGTCAGAGGCTTTTCCCAGGGCTGAAATAGCTAACACGAGGGGGCACAATTTTAAGGTGCATGGAAGTAGGTACAGAGGGGAAGTTGTCGGGGGAAAATTTTTTTACGCAGAGAAAAGTGAGTGCGTGGAATGGGCTGCCGGCGACGATAGTGGAGGCGGATACGATAGGGTCTTTTAAGATACTGCTGGATAGGTACATGGAGCTAAGAAAAATAGAGGACTATCGGAAACCTGAGGTAATTTATAAAGTAAGTACATGATCGGCACAGCATTGTGGGCCGAAGGGCCTGCATTGTGCCGTGGGTTTTCTATGTTTCTATGTTACTACTGTGTAGGTTATCGTAAGGGATTCTAATGGATCAAATATAAAGGCATTTGTAGAAAAACAGAGAATGATTAGGAATAGTCAACATGGATTTGTGCGTGCTGGGACATGTCCAATCAATCTTATACAGTTTTTCCAGAACGTAATCAAAAGGGTTGATGAAGGAAAAGCAGAGGATATTGGCTACATGGACTATGTAGAGCAATGCCGATGACTGGGCCCTGTAATGAATGTTAATGAAGGTTGTCATGAAGGTTAAGTCGTTTGGCATTTTGTGGAATTCTCTGCCACAGGAAACAGTTGAGGCCAGTTCATTGGCTATATTTAAGAGGGAGTTAGATATGGCCCTTGTGGCTACGGGGATCAGGGGGTATGGAGGGAAGGCTGGGGCGGGGTTCTGAGTTGGATGATCAGCCATGATCATAATGAATGGCGGTGCAGGCTCGAAGGGCCGAATGGCCTACTCCTGCACCTATTTTCTATGTTTCTATGTTTCTATAAGGTAGAAATTTGGATTAGACATTGGTCTCGCCAGAGAGTGCTAGTAGATGTTTGCCTCTCTGAGTGGAGGCCTGTGGCCAGTGGTGTACCTCAGGGATGGGTATTATGTCTGTTGTTGTTCATCATCTATATCAATGATCCGAATCATGATGTGCTAAACTACGTCATCAAGTTTGTGGATGACACCGAGACTGGGGACGTAGTTGGCGCGAGTAAGGCTATTAAAGCTTATAGCGGGATCTGGAGAAGATGGAAAAAATGGGCTGAAAAAGGCAGATGGTGAGTATTGCACTTTGGGAGGGCAAACCAGGTTGGACTTACACGGTGAGCGGCAGGGCACTGAGGAATACGGTAGAACAGAAGGAATGCAGGTCCATCATGTCTTCAAAGTATCGCCGTAGGTAAATAGGGCCTAAAGAGAGCTTTTGGCATATTGGCCTTCGTAGATCAAAGTAAATATTGTGCACAGGAGTTGGGATGAAACCTCGAGTTGTTTAAGACGTTCGCGAAGCCTTACTTGGAGTATTGTATGTTGATCTAGTCACCTGCCCACAGGAACGATATCAATAAGATTGAAAGAATGCAAAGAAAATTTACAAGAAAGTCACTGACACTTAACCTGAATTATAGGGAATAGTTGAATAGATTTGGACTGTATTCCCTGGAGCAAAGGAGAATGAGTGACGATTTGATGGAGGTGTACAAAATTATGAGAGGCATGGAGAGGGTAAATGCAAGCTGGGCTTTTCCACTAAGGCTGGGTGAAATTAGAACTAGAGATCATGGGTTATGGGTGAAAGATTAAAAGATTAATTTTAACATGAGGGGAATATCTTTACCTGGAGTGTGGTGGGAGTGCAGAAGGAGCTTCCAGCGAAAGGATTGGGTGGGGGTCCTATTTTAACATTTAAGAGTAATTTGGATAGGTGCATGGATGGGAGAGTATGGAGAACAATGGTCTGGTGCCAGTCCGTGTAACAGTTCAGCACAGCCCATATGGGCCAAAGTGCCTGCTTCAGTGCAGTAGTGTTCGAGAACTGTACCTATACGTTTTGAGCGTTTGAATGAACTGGCAGTTACAGTTCCAATTTGCTCTCAGGTGGGTATATACAGTTCGTGTATTTCACTGGAATTGAAAACGAAGAGCTTGATAACCATGGTTGTTTTGCCTTTTTCTTCTGGGTCGGAAAATATTAACTTGCTCCTTCAGTTTAAATGAAATTAAAATTGAGATTTTTAAAAAAATACTCCAATGTAATATAACTATCACCTGTTATACTTTTTAGCAAGTTCAAGTTGTGGACATACGAAAGAATAATATTAGAAGCATCCTGACCAGAATTCCGGTCTCCTGTCTCCTGTCACGTCTCGACTCCTTTGAAACTTTTAAAGATATTTCAATCGCAATCTACTTGGGCACCGATAAAATTTCTAAAGAAACTACAGATTAAAGGTACACCCTGAAAAGAATATTATCTTTTATTTTCAGCCCCGAATACCCAAACCTATTATCTGAAAGCTACAGCCTTCAGCTCGGCATCTCACTTTCAAGCCGAAAATGGTTTTTTTTATGTATATCGATGGCATTGCCTCCCTTTGATTTAAGTGCCCTAGAATATGGGCGCTATATATTCAGTCACATAAACACGCACTTATTCTGAAAACAAAATCTGCTGCACTTCACACAATCTGAGGATCGTCCCAGACCCACCAATTCCGCCCCGTCTATATTTGTCAATCGTCCTTAATTGAATGTGTTCCTTCATGACAGATGACTGTGTGTCTGTGAGTACACACAGGCAATATCATTAAAGGGAGATTTAAATTATATTTTTCTTTTATTCTGCACTCGAAAGAAAAGTCATGAAACTATGTTGCAAATCAGAATGGATCGTTAATGTTATTGGGTAGCTCTGCCGAAATTATCAGCAGTCTGTCAAGAATCAAGAATGCAATCTTCAGGCCAGAATCATTTTGATAAACATCTAGGGATGCATTTAACTGAGATTAATTAGCATTGGAGATACACTTAACAATGCTACCAATCTAATGGAATGACATTTTGAAACTGATAAAACTTAAATGACGCCTCAGAGCTCAAATACTTATCTGCAAAATAATAATGTTTCAAAATATATTTTATTGAAGAAAAAGACGGAGAAAATAAGATTTTCATCTTGATTAATTTTGAAATATCGTTTTAGATACACATGGATCTCTCGACCATTGCCTCAAACGGGTTTGCTAGAGCCTCGTGTTTAACCACACAGGAGTAACGCTCGTGTGTTCTCCATTCTGAGGCTGGCAGAGTCAGGTAACTGCTCGCACTGAACGTGTTGTCCGTTTCCTGTTGGACAGGGCTCGTTTCAACGCCATCGCTTTTCGTACGTCTGTCCACGGTCCACTCAATGTTCACAGCGCCCGGATTAAAACATCTCACCAAACACACCAGTGTCACTGTGCCTTTTCCCGTGATTTCTTCCGCTGACGGCCGGAGGACGGTGACGGCGGGGCTCCGAGGATCTGTTTAAAACAAGGTGCTAGTTTACTACAGGTTGGGAAACCGTTTCTGTTAAAACATCGCTTTGGTTTAAAATACATTTGGTATTTCATGCATTTATTCACCTTAATGAATAAATACCTCTCTTCCGTTTACCTGTTTCAATATGTTAAATTGGTCGTGAAAAAAAAATGCCAGCTGAAATCTCACGTGATAAGTGTTTTTGTGACCCTAAGCGCAATATGTGCAGTGGCGTAAAATGAACGATTTCGGCCCGGGTTTTAATCGGTCTCTCAAGCATTGCATTATTAGATTCAGGTTGACTAAAAATCTGAGGTTATACCTGACTGAGAATTTTGGCTTCCTTTGCACCTAAGCCAACTGTCTCTACTTCTACCATGGACAGATTCTCTTCATTCAAATCTTCAGTCATCAAGACAACAGACGGAAGTCTAATTCATGCTTTGCTTAAACTCGGGGATTAGCACAGCGGGTTCTCAACCTTTTTTATGCCACGGACCCCTGCCATTACCAGAGGGATGTGTAGACCCCAGGTTGGGAATCCCTGGAATAGTATATTTAATGCATCTTAGCCATCGGAATACAGCCTTCGCTTTGCACAATATTAAATTACAGGCTGCTTGTATAGTAAATGACTTTTGGAAAGTTTAACATACATGTTGAAACTTATACGCTTTGTTTCCGAAATATTATTTTTCTGCTTGAAGAAAGTAATTCAAATCTGGTTTGTGGAGTGTAGCGGATCTTTCTCCTGACACTCACCAGCGAGGAAACCACTTTCTTACAATGTTCAGGACCTAGGTGGTAAAGAGAGGGAATGCAAATGCATTCATCTGATATGGCTCTGAATATGGCTCAACGTGGTTAACTTTCATATTTTTAACTTATATTTCTCGTGTAAAGTTGAAACGCTCGCTGTTCCGTGGTTCCATTTTTGGTGCACAGAAAACTTTAATGATAGATTAATTCCACTGACTTAATGGCCGTTATTTCGCTGTCGTATAGGTCAGTAATTAAGATCTTCAATCTCTGCCTATCAAAGCCATCGCAAACAGATATAGAAGGATTCTTCACTGCTATTTCTGCAACAAACTTTGACGTGCCATGGCTGTTAGCTCTGAACTGAACCCCGGATCCTGCATGTCCAATAAGCCACTCTTAGTCTGGCCTTTACCCTTTCACCTACTGGGCATGGTTTGACACTACCAAGAACCAAAGCACAAGGCCCTAACACTCGCCAATATACCTCTCCAGTCATTGAGCGACGCATGTCTTCAAATCCTACGATAAAGTTCTGGTCGTCTTGAAGGTTTATTTCCACACGCATTTTAAATTACCACACAATTTCAGTTTCACAATTGACAGAAAAGACTGTCTTCTATACTTCCACATATTGACATTGCAAATTAAAACAGAAGTAATACCAACAGTTGAAAACATAAAATACTAAAAGGTGTCTGCTAATAAATTTCCATTCTAGTATCTACCTGCTAATTTTCGAACTTTGTTGTGGTGTTACATGGCGCAAGTTTGTTTCAGATTTCAATCAAATTCAAATTTAATTCTAAACAACAAAACACTCAAGGATTGTTTTACCATCTCCTGGCGGTTTAATACATACCTTTAACTTCTCAAACTGGCGATGAGAAACAGTTAAATATACAATAATTAATCTAGCAGTTAGTCTACTCAGTAACATCTCAAAGAGTTTCCCTAGAATTGATGGACTAATAGATCCGTTGTTGTTGCCATTCGGTTTCTCCGGGCACTTAAAGAATTTCCATTAACTGCCGTGTTTATCATCATCCATGTGCCAGGTTGTAAATATGGTAGCAGTTCTGTTATTTTTAGAAAATGTAAGGAGACAAACAAATAACTTGCACAGGGTGTCAGATGATTTAAAAAAATCAGATAAAAAATGTTCAGCGAGACGGAGCTAACCAGATACTGTGGAAAATTCATAAAGATTATAGCTTCTTGCTTTGGAACCAGTCACCTTCATTATCTATCTTTCTTCATCTATTCAAGTTTATGATTTTAAAGAACCCTCAAAGGTTCAGTGATCAGTGGCTAGCAGTTATCCTATGGTTCTGATGGGCATCAGCAGCAAGTGGTGTCATAAGCAAAGGTGGATCCCCCCAGCAAAACCATTGATGTAATCAAAATTCGGCAATGCAGGATTAATCTCATTTAATAACGTTTGGACTAATTCTACACCTGGTTTAAAAATTATTAGTTCATCTTCAACAAAGCCAGCGCCAATTAAAAAAAAACAGAGGGGCATTTAGCGCTTCAGGCGCGCATGTTCAACTAAATTGACAAAGGTGCGTTACTCGTGGTTGGACATCTGAAAAATGCCACCTTTTGTTTCGAAGCAACCATGAAACGACAGAAATTTAATTCTTGTTCAGGTAAGTACCAAGAAGCTAAGCGCATTGAATTGATATTTTACTTACTGCCAATTGCCAGCCTCGTTCCTTTGCCCAAGATTAAAGCATTTTTCCACACAGCACAGTAATAGTCTGCCGCATCCTCCGACTGGACGCTCGATATTGTCAATGTTGCCGTGTTGCCTGATATCGAGCCGTCGAAACGGTTCGGAACTCCGGAGCCTCTGTTAACGCTGCTCCCCGAATAATAGTAAAACAGATACCGAGGAACTTTTCCGGGAATCTGCTGGTACCAGGAAACAATGCTACTTCCTAAAGAGGTTCCAGACAAGGTGCAGGGTATTTGCACGTTCTGCCCTGGAGACGTGGATTTCGAAGGTGGGTGATTCATTGCAATTTCCGCGTTGATATCTCGAAACATTCAGAGGGAAGAAACAATGTACCGAGATTAATCATTCGAGTAATACCAGAAGTGCGAGTAGAATATCGTTGAACGGTATTCGAGATTCAATATAATGTCCATGGAACACCAGCGTACTGACCATACGAATCCACCAAGACATTGTAATTAATTGAGTGAAGCTCACACCAGGTGCCGCGGTTAAGTGGCGTCTGAACTGTTCAGCTCGCTTTTGAATCCTCTGACGAGGTGGCAGCGCGTGTTCCCTATTTATGCAAATCAGTTCAAACGGAGTGACACCTTGACACCAATCACAAGTTGCTAATTTTTTCCTGTCTCAAATTAATTTCAAGTAGTTAGCCAGATAAGCTATGTATTTCGAGTTGTGTATTTCGCCAATGTGTTTTAGATAAAGAGCACGTCTTCTTGTCCATTCAGTTGCACACTATATTTCAAATAGGCGAAGCTCGCACCATCATTAAAGATGGTGTGTTCGAGATTTTCGAAAGCAAGAGATGAACAAAAAAATATTGGCAGTCATTAACTGATCTGTAGGGTTTTTAATAAAGTCCAAGCCAATTGTCTGTATACTTTTAGAAAACTCACTGCCAAACAGTTATAAAGGGTTTACAATGATTTTAGAAAGCCTGTTTTCCAGGAGCACCCAAATCATTCACATTCCTGAAGATATTCAGGAGGAAAATTGATAAAGGTATTGAACCGACCAGAGAGCTTATTGCGTGTTGTGAATAATGGAAAGCGAATCAAACGATTAAGCTGGTGCCGAGGCTGGTTCATTATAAATTCTGCCAACCTTAGGCCAGTATGGTGTATTACATGTTTTTGTAACCACAGGTGCCTGATACGATATAATGTATATAGCCGTGGCGGGGTGAAGATACGTCTGTACCTAAGGAGGTGTAAGGCGCTCCATCCCACCGCTAGCCGGTGGGTCATCCTAAGGTAGTGTGTCACACCTGCTTAGCCCAGGATCAATGTCACGTGAAGCAGGCGAGCAGGCGGTGTGTGGTCGTATGAGAAGCTGTTACATATCACAAGTCCTGGTTATGCGACCACTGACGCCAGGCAGACAATCTCTGAAGAGTATTGACAATGGTTGTGTTTACTCGACTTGAAAAGATACTGCCCAGGAGAAGTTAATGTCAAACCACTTCTGTGGGAAAAAAATTGAGAAGAACATCCATTTCATAGATAATACCGTGATCGCTCACGTCATACAGCATTGCACATAATGCTGATGTAACACACATCAAAGTTGCTGCTGAACGCAGCAGGCCAGGCAGCATCTCTAGGAAGAGGTACAGTCGACATTTCGGGCCGAGATCCTTCGTCAGGAATAACTGAAGGAAGAGCTAGTAAGAGATTTGAAACTATTAGCTCTTCCTTCAGGCTGCGTAAAAGGGGAGCCGGGCGGATGGGTGCGCACAGTTATTTCCGGTCGGGCACAGCAACGTTCCACGATTATACCCTTTCTATTTGGAAGCGGTTTTCCTACCGTCGACTTTTAAGCGCCTTTCCTACAGTTGTACTTTACATTATGGCAGGGAAAAAACAACTTTCACTTTCTAAATGTAACCTGGAATCTTTTGTTACAAAAAAGTGAAATTATATTCTTCTGGCAGCCTGTATATCTTGCATGCCAGCCGTCGAATATAATCAGAGGAGGGGCAGCTGATGCCGTGCCCTCGTTGTATCGGATATTAACCATAAAACTGGGAAGAGGAATAAAACATTCTGTCCTCTTAACATTTTCAGACATTTACAAGTTCTGGTTGATATTCGACGTCGGCGACACGTTCCTGCCCTTTGCCTTAATATTGAGAAATCCGTGGTTGTATGAATGAATTTAATGACGATGCCTCCAAAGGCTGCAGAATTACACCATCGACAGGACATTAAGTGAGCGTGGTTGCGTGCGGAGCAGGCTGTGTCGAGGTGCCATTTCTGGGAACATGACGTAACGCCCCTAACTCAGAATTCCGGCAAAAGACCCTGATTCCTTCTCACTTCTGTTTCTAGTAGCAAGTTCTCAGTCTGAAACTGGAGACATGATTGTGGTCTCCTCATCTAGGAAAGTATCTTCTCTTCTTTCGGCATGTTAAGATTTGTTTGAGTTTTAAATTTGACCGCGACCTCCCCTCATTCTCGTAAATTCTAGATAAAACAGGGCCCGACTACGCGATCTCTTCACAAATGGCGATTCTGGAACTAGTGTATGAATAGTTGATGAAATCTCTCCATGTTTTTGATGAAATCTCCATCCCTCCATCCATGGGCCAGATGGCCTAATTCTGCTCGTATGTCTTATGGTCTTTTTCAGTAGCGATAGTTAAACTCCACAATGACGTTGCCATTTGTGTACGCACATTCTCTCCTGAGAAAGAGTTAAACAGCATTTGTCTTCCTTTAAGAGACATTTAAGACACTACTAGACAGGTATATGGAGGAATTTAAGGTGGGGGGAGGTTATATTGGAGGCAGGGTTTAAGGGTGGGCCGAAAGGCCTGTACTGTGCTGTACTATTCTGCGTTCTGTGTTCTATGTTCCTTGTGGGCTGTTGGTTTGGCCGTTCGGCTTTCAGGAAGCCAATGCCCAGTTACTTTTAATACACTACCGAATGTCCTGCGATTAAAATAATTGACATGTTTGTAAGATATATTAAAATTGGAGCATGTTATTAGACAATTAAACTAACGTTTTAATTAAATTATTTCTTGAAACATACAAACAAACAAACGAATAGTTAAAATATTTGAAAAGCTTATTTTTCTCTTTATACAAATCATCTTTTTCCCTACACCCCACAAGCAGCCGTGCCTCCAATGTTTAGAAGGGCTGAATCTTGCCGAAGATGCAAGGCACATTCTGCAGTGTAATGCTGGGTGACATCCTTTCAGTTCTGCTACACTACAGGATCTTGCAGCGCTATATTTAGTACTCCAACGAAAACTAGGCGGTATGGAGATATTTTTCAAAAAAAAATCTTTCTCAAAGCTTGAAAATGGTCACTTTAGAAAGAAATACCAAGTGCATGTCGTCGAAAAATATTTAATCAAAACAGCAAATGCTGTTTCAGACAACTTTCCGTATAACCCTTAACATTTTAGTTCAATACCCTTTCATTAGAAAGTATAAATGATTGAAGTATAGAGGATAGGGAGGCCAGAGAGAACAAAGTAAATGTCCGGCATGGGATGAATGGAAAACGAATGGCATACTCCATCAAGCGAAAGGTGGTCAACCACAGGTTTTTATTTATTGAGAGATACAGCACGGAACAGGCCCTTCTGGTCCAACAAGCCACACTGTCGAGCAACCTACCTATTTCAAACTAGCCTAATCCCAGGAGAATTTACGATGACCAATTCACCTAGTAACGGGAACGTCTTTGAACGGTGGGAGGAAATCGGAGCACCCGGAAGAAACCCACGCGTTCACGGGAAGAACAAGCAATCTCTTACACACGCCGAAAGTGAAGTCCGAACTATGGTACTCCCCGATTTGTTTCAGCAACTAATTTTATTTAAAACATTAGTTTAATTGTTTAATTTTTGCAGCGTTGCGCTGACCGCTGCGCTACACAGATGCCCAGGAACACGGGCAAGGAGAGGTGTGGGTGAATACAAGAGCTTAGATTAAGTCAGCTAACATGAATAAATGGGAAATCCTTCGCGGATCTTCCTCAAGATAAGCATGTCCCCGCATCGTACAAGTATTGTCAAGACAGAGGATCAACCGCGGTTCATTGCGAAATGCCGAACGGCATGCTCGGAACAGTAAAGGTGCAGCTAAACTTGAGCATAGAAAATCCTGGGAACAGTCAACAAGGCAGGGAGCCTAGGTATAAGAAGAGGCAATTCAATTGATCAGAATTCCTGATGGCAGGTTTGGTATCTGAAACGCAAACTCTAATTTCGCCTTCCACAGACCCTGTTTGAGCTGCCGTGTCTCCAGCATGTTCTGTTTTTGCTTTAGATTTCCAGCATCTGACATTCATTTTGATTGTCGTACGAATATGACGTCGGAACCTAGCGAGGTGCAACAGAAGATTACATGTACGCAAAAGTGCAAAAAGGAAACCATCTTTTCAAAATAATAAAGTGCTGAGTGTAAATATAGAAACACAGAAAACCTACAGCACAACACAGGTCCTTCGGCCCAAAAAGCTGTGCCGATCATGTTCTTACCTTAGAAATTACCTAGGGTTACCCAAAACCCTCTGTTTCTCTGAGCTCCACGTACCTGTCCAGGAGTCTCTTAAAAATCCCTATCGTATCCTCCTCCACCACCATCGCCGTAGCCCATTCCACGCACTCACCATGCTCTGCGTAAAAAAACTTACCCTTGACATCTCCTCTGTACCTTCTTCTAAGCACCTTAAAACTGTGCCCTCTCGTGCTAGCCATTTCAGCACTGGGAAAATGACCCTGACTATCCACACGATCAATGTCTCTCATCATCTTATACACCTCTATCAGGCCACCTCAACCTCCGTCGCTCAAAGGAAAAAAGGCCGAGTTCAGTCAACCTATTGTCAGTATCTCCAGTTGAACTTTGTCTTTTTGTGTGTTTTCCCCCTAGCTGTCAGTCTGTGGTTTTATATTGCCATGTGCTCGCGTATGTTTTCATGCCCCAAGTGCTCCTGTCCCCGCTCCTGCTCTACTCCGGCCCCTGTATTACTGAATACTCCACTTTTCACCTGTTTCTCATTTTTACCAGTTTTGCTACCACCTGTGTCTCATTGTTCTCCACCTATCATCGGCCTCTCTGTTTACTGCTCAGTGTATTTTAATCCTGTGTTTTCACCTGTTTGTTGCCAAACTGTGCCAGTGCGTTTTCCTGAGCTTTTCCAGCATTCGTATCTGAACTCTGTCCGTCCGAATATCGACTCTGCCTGTTTCCTGATTCTGGTTTTTGAATTTCTCTGGAATTTTTGATCTCCACCTGAATTTTGACACCAACTTTGTTGCCCCTCTGGATTTGCTACTCAGAAAATATCACAGTGTGCACAGTACTTGGTCTGCGATTGGGTCCCTGCTTCAGCGCCCTGACACCTATTCTCATAAGGCATTCTCCCCAATCCATGCAACATCCTTGTAAATCTCCTTTGCACCCTTTCTATGGTTTGCACATCCTTCATGTAGTGAGGTGACCAGAACTGAGCATAGAACTCCAAGTGGGGTCTGACCAGGGTCCTATATAGCTGCAACATTGCCTCTCGGCTCCTAAGCTCAAACCCACGATTGATGAAAGCCAATGTACCTTAAGCTTTCTTAACTACAGAGTCACATGGCGCAGCAGCTTTGAGTGTCCTATGGACTCGGACCCCAAGATCCTTCTGCTGCTCCACACTGCCAAGGGTCTTACCATTAATACTATATTCTGTCATCATATTTGACCTACCAAAATGAACCACCTCACACATATCTGGGTTGAACTCCATCTGCCACTTCGCAGCCCAGCTGTGCATCCTATCAATATCCCGCTGTAACCACTGACGGTCCTCCACACTATCCACAACATCCCCAACCTTTGTGTCATCAGCAAATTTACTAACCCATCCCTCCACTTCCTCATCCAGGTCATTTATAAAAGTCACAAAGAGTAGGCGTCCCAGATAGATCCCTGAGGCACACCACTGGTGACCGACCTTTATGCAGAATATGACCCGTCTACAATCATTCTTTGCCTTCTGTGGACAAGCCAGTTATGGAACAACAAAGCAATGTCCCCTTGGATCTCATTCCTCCTTACTTTCTCAATAAGTCTTGCATGGGGTACCTTGTCAAATGCCTTGCTGAAATTCATATACACTACATCTACTGCTCTGCCTTCTTCAATGTGTTTAGTCACATCCTCAAAAAATTCAAGCAGTCGCGTAAGGCACGACCTGCGTTTCACAAAGCTTCGCTGAGTATTCCTAATCATATTATGCCTCTCCAAATATTCATAAATCCTGTCTCAGGGATCTTCTCCATAAACTTACCAATCAAATACGTTAAGGAGGAGGATGTGTGAGGCCTCCTAATGAGTATTAAGGTAGATAGGGCCCCAGGTTATTGAAGGAGTCGGGAAACGAAATGGCTGGGGCCTTGACCATTATCTTTGTGCCCTCGTTAGCCACAGATGAGGTCCCAGAGGAGTGGTGAGTGGCTAATTTTGTACCTCTAATTACGAAGGGAACAAGGGAAAATCCTTGAGACTGTAAACCGGAGAGCCTCACGTCAGCTGTAGGAAATTGCGGGAGAAAACGCTTAGGGATAAGATATATGAGCATCTGGAAACCCATAGCTTAACTCGGAAAGGCCAGCATGGCTTTGTGCATGGTAGATCGTGCCTTACCAACTTGATTGAGTTTGTCGAGAAGGTTACGAGAGAGAGATTGATGAGGGTAGGGCAGTGGATGCTGGTTTAGTAAGGCTTCCGACAAAGTCTGTCATATGAAGCTAACCCAGAAGATTAGGAAGCATGGAGTCCGTGGCAAATTGGCTGTTTGGATTCAGAACCAATTTGCGCATCGAAGACAGAGGATAGTAGTTGAAGGGACTCATTCTGGCCGGAGGGCTGTAATTAGTGGAGTTACATCTGTATTTACGCGAGAAACGGACACTAAGTGAGGCAAAACAGTAGTGTGTTCATGGACGTAAGAGGGTTACAGAAGAGTCGGTTTACTATTTGAGGTAACTTATGTTGGACATATCCCTAGGGGCTGAAGAAGTTTTCTCGGACCTTGTGGGAGGCTGTTGAGAAAGTGCAAGGGACTTAGCAAACATATTTAAAATGTCCTTAGCCTCAGATGAGAGGCCAGAGGATAGGTGGGTAGCTAATTTTCTTCCGTTGTTCAGGAAACACTCAAGAATAAGCTTGGCAATTACAGACGGTGAGCTTGACGTTAGTAGAGCATAGGTTATCATAAGGGATTCTAAGGGATCAGATATAACGGCGTTTGGAGAAAAACAGAGACTAATTAGGAAAGGTCAACATGGATTTGTGCGTGGTGTGTCAGTTCTAACCAATCTCATAAATTTTTTCAAGACCCTTATCAAGAGGTTTGATGAAGAAAATACTGTGGATATTGCCTACGTGGACTATAGCAAGGACGGTGACTAGGCCCCGTATGGGAGGTTGTCATGAAGGTTAACTCGCTTGGCATTCAGTATAAGGTAAAAATTTGGATTAGACGTTGCGTTCACCAGAGAGTGCTAGTAGATGTTTGCCTCTGTGAGTGGAGGCCTGTGACCAGTTGTGTACCTCAGGGATGGGTGTTATGTCCGTTGTTGTTTGTCATCTATATCAATAATCCGATTCATAATGTGGTAAACTAGGTCATCAAATTTGTGAATGACACCAAGATTGGGGACTTAATGGACAGCGAGGAAGGCTATTGAAGCTTGCAGCGGTATCTGGAGCAGCCGGAATAAATGGGCTGAAAAATGGCAGGTGGCGATTATTGTACTTTGAGAGGACAAACCAGATAGAGCTTACACGATGAGCGGCAGGGCACTGAGGAGTACGGTAGAACAAAAGGAATGCAGATCCACAATTTCTTCAAAATATCGCCCTAGGTAAATATGGCCGTAAGGATAGCTTTTGGCATATTGGCCTTCGTAGATCAAAATAAATACTGAGTACAAGAGTTGGGATGAAACCTTGAAGTTGTATAAGACGTTTGCGAAGCTTTATTTGGAGTATTATATGTAATTCTAGTCACGTGCCCACAGGAACGATATCAATAGCATTGAAAGAGTGCCGCGAAAATGTAAAAGGATGCTACTGGCACTGAACCTGAATTATGGGGAAAGGTTGAATAGATTTGGACATAATTCCCTGGAGCAAAGGAGAGTGATTGGCAATTTGATGGAGGTGTACAAAATTATGAGAGGTATGGACAGCTTAAACACAAGCTGGGCTTTTCCACTAAGTTTGGGTGAAATTAGAACTAGAGATCACGGGTTATTGGTGTGTTACGTACCCCGTAACGGGTTAAAGAACCAGCAGAAATGGAAAACACATTGGAGTCTGGTATTGCTATTTTCTAAAGCTCGTTTATTAGTAACTACGCAATACAGAAGCAAAAATTCATGTGTAGCAGACAGGTTAGCAATGATTATATATAAGTGTGGAAATAATAGACCCAAGCTTCTTCGAGCTTAGGAGGTAATTGGATACAATCTTACGATGATAGGTGGAGTTCAGTTCGTATTATTGAGTTGAGTACTGTTGGAGAGAGAGACAGACGTTTATTTCTTCAGGTTAGCAGATGCCGTCGATTCTCCGTTATCCTCCGAAATCCTTCAAGCAGACCGTCTTCTGTGGGTGAGTTATCAACCCAGGCGAGGATTGGGCAAACTAATAACTTCACACCGGTCACCCCTTTTTCACAAGGCCGGGCACAGTGATGCCCTGAAAGGTAATGATATTATGCAAAATCGTTATTTGTATTTTTGAGGAGGATAGCCGTGGGTAACTCCTGGGATCGTGCTATCTATTTCCGAAAAATTGTAGCAAGCTTGGGTGCAGTTTGCTGGACCTTTGCAGACACTTTTGCATCTTCGTTAGCCACAGCTGTGTTTTTGGAAACCTATAGGTTGGCTGATGTTCCATCTTTATTTAAGAGAAACTTTAAGGATAAGCTACGGAATTACAGGCAGGCGAGCCCAACGTTAGTGTTGGGAAGATTACTACAGGTGATTCTGCGAGACAGGATCCATATGCATATGCAAAGGCAAATGAATAATTAGGAATAGTTAAAATAGTTTTGTGCGTGAGAAATCTCGGCTCCCAAATTTACATGGCTGTTTTATCGATGTCACCAAAATGGTTGATGTAGGCATGGTAGTAGTTGACAACATGAAATGGCAGTCTTGAATTATAATGGGCGACTGGGATAATTTGGGACTGCTTTTCTTCGACGCAAGTGGGCTGATATGACATTATAGAGGTTTAGTACATAGTGATGGGAATATATAGCGTAAATGGCTAAGGTCCATTTCCCATCGACGCGGTGCCAAAAACTGAATTGGATGGGCTTAAGGTGAGAGGGAAATATCAAAGGGGACGATGTTAAAATACCTGCCAGAGGAATTGGTAGGCACTGCAACAATTACGAAGTTTTAAAACCGTTTGGAGATGTGCGCAGATAGGAAATGTTTAAAGAAATACACGGAAAATGCCGGTGAATGGGTCCAGCTCAAGAAGACTCTTTAGTCGGTATAGACGAAATGGGCCGAAGAATTGGGGAGTTGGTCGCAATGCAGTGATAAATGCGTTTATCGATCAGCTATTGCATTGGTCGCATGGAGCAGATGGGGCCCATTAACCGTGGTTGGCAGCTCATCTAGGAGAAGGAAAACTCTGATCTCAAATCTACTGTCATGGTCCGGATCGGGTTTCCCTTTAAATTTACTTTGTTTATGCTACGATCCGACCATTGAATCCCTGTTTCCCTTTGGCTCCCTGCTTTCCCGTGTCCTTCAGGCTTGGTGATTAGAGGCAATTTACTCTTGGCTGAACTGGCAGTTTATAAGTCTCCGGCTTTCAGCCGTTCGGCGTAAGAGCGTTAATGAAGTCACCGAAGGTAGTGCGAGCCAATGTCATCTGGCCGGAGCCTACTAAATTTCTTGCCGGAGCAAGCCTAGTCTCTTCCCGAAGCAAGTGCCAGCAAGCCACCTTCCTTTGCCAGAGCGGGTCAGTCAAAGTTAACCCGCTGGGGTGAGTCAAGAGCTAGCCGCTGCTTGGAGCATACTTGTGCCCAGTTATAGTACTATCTATCGTTGTGTAGTCTCCGTATCCATGTTCTCTGTCTAAAAGGGGTACGGCGCTGTAGCCTGGAAGGGTCCTGACCCTGTGTCAAGAATAGTCCCGACTCCGTCCTGTGTCTAAGCAAGATTCCCGGCTCAATGTTTTATGTCCTATTCTGAGTCTGTCCCGTGAATAAGAAGAGTTCCTGGCTCCGGAGGTTTTCAAGTATCAAGTCCTGGCTCTGGAGGTTTTCGAGTATAAAGCCCTGGCTCCGGAGGTTTCGAGAATCGAGTCCTGGCTCCGGAGGTGTCAAGTATCGAGTCCTGGCTCCGGAGATTTCAGGTATCGTGTCCTGTCTTCGAGGTCCGTGTTCTGAGATCCGTGGTCCGAGTCCTGGCTCCGAGGTCCGTGTTCCGAGTCCTGGCTCCTAGGTCCGTGTTCCGAGTCCTGGCCCAGACCCTTAGTCCCAGCCTAGTCCAGGGCCTGAGTCCTTGCCCATTACGCTATTCCCACTTCTGCTTTGCTCTCCTTGTAACGAACAATAAACTCGATTTAGTTAACCTCAAGACGTGTTTGTGTCTTGCATTTGGGTCCGCCATCAATGCCCTCCTTGTGACATCTACGCTGCCTTGCGGCTATAGCCTCTCATTGGGAAGGATTCGGAGTTAACCCCGAGGGAACAATCCGGGGCTGGTGTCCCTATGGCAGTCCTACATTGAGTTCAATGTTGATTGGGAACTACTGCGACGCTGCTCGTACCGAACTGTATCGGCCTCTGCTGTTCCTTTGGGTTCACCAGGTGCGCGGAAAAGGGAAGCTTGCTACATGGGCAACAGCTTGCTCTTCAATTCGTGTGCACGGGCTTGCGTATCTGGAAAGCTAGGACGCAATATCCATGGTCAACTATGACCGACCGGAGGCCTCGCCTCACCTCACTACATACTGTAGGTCTCTATTATATCAGGGATGCACAGCAGACGGTGATTGTTGAAAACTCGCCTTTTCTGGTTTCATTGCATGGGATAGGAAGAAAGTTCGTTCGAAGCCTTAAGAAGAGCGAATACTCGTGTAGGTGATCGCGCGCGAATTGGTAGGTGTTTGGGCAGCGGTTTATGTTTGCTTAGATATCCAGGGTCATTTTGTTAAAACCCATGCAGCAGAGCGACGTCCAGTCTTCTTGTATAGTCAAGCACTTAACTGACGACGTCTGTCTGTGAAACTGATAGTTCCTGTACAACTGGTAATCCACATTAAAATAAATATTAGATAATATAAATAAATAAATACGTGTGTGTGTGTGTGTGTGTGTACACGTATATACATATATAAATATACATATACATACACACACACACACACACACACACACACATATAAACACACACACACACGATTTGTAACTGCAACTGCTGGAGCCAATTCTAGCACCGGAAGGTCTCAGTAATTTCAATGTAGCCAGCTAATTTTGTTGATAGTTTTCAGTTATAAATATTGTTTAGAGCAATAATCTCTCTGTCCTCCTTCCCTTGAAAATAACTGCCAAAGGTCATGTACGGTTACCGCAACTACCTAATGGCGATTGTTTAACAGACATTCGGCACCGGTCTACAATGTCAGTCCATGTTTGGCACTAGTCTTCAGTGTGGGACGTAAACCTGCAACTTCCCATCGGTGTGGCCTCAGGTCAAGCGACCAAGTATTAAATGTCTGACACGCGATTTGTTATTGTTCTTTAATATGGACATTTCTTTTTCATTCCAGGTGGAAAATTGTGCAGCCCTTCGATTGCTTTTCCTCCACCCGCGACTGAACAAAGCACTGAAGGACAGATGGCGACTCTGGTGTGGAACAACGTTTCCCCTGGACCGGTGAAGGTGGCCTGAGAAATGGACCATAATGTCGTGGACTGGTCTCCAGACAACCCGAGTCGTCCAGGATAGCGACCAGACCTACACCGTCAGCAGTTACCTCACGGTGACCGCCGCTGAGTGGAACTCAGAAGAAAAGTGAACTTGTGGGGGTATACTCGAGTCTCTGCGGAAACGAAGCATCCAGAGATCAGGCTGCGTGTAAGGAGGAGCCGGTCGTCTGGGTTCGCGCTGTTATTTATGGTCGGGTACAGGAACATTCAACGAATATTTTCTTCCTGTTTGCAAGCGGATTTCCTACAGCCGTACTTCGAATTATGGCAGGAAAGCCTTTCACTTTGTAAATATGACCCAGAATCTTTTGTTACAAAAAAATAAAATTGTATTCTTCTGGTAACCTGTATATCTAGCGTGTCAGTGGTTGAGTATAATCGGACGACGGGCAGCTGATGCCGTGCTCTGGTTGTATCGGTCATTAGCTATAAAACTGGGAAGAGTAAAACGGCATTTTGTCCTCCTGACATGTTCAGACACTCATCAAGTTCTGCTTGATATTTGACCTCAGCGTCATGTTCCTGGCCTTTGCCTTAATATTCAAAAATGAGTGATTTTATGAACGAATTTAATAACGATGCCTCCAAAGGCTGGAGAATTACACCATCGACAGCATATTACGTGCTTGTGGTTGAACGAGGAGCAGGCTGTGCCAAGGTGCCATTTCTGGGTACTTGAAACGCCACTAAGTCGGAATTCGGACAAAAGGGCCCGATTCCTTCTCACTTCTGTTCCTAGTAGCAAATTCTCAGCCTGAGACTGGAGATATGATTATGGACTCATCATCTAGGAAAGTTTATATTTCCCTTTATACAACTCAGTTTTTTGCTACACCCCTCAAGCAACTGTGTCTCCACTGTTTTCAAGTGGTGATCCCGGCCCAAGATACAAGGCACACTCTACAGTTATTGCTAGGTGACGTCCTTTCGGTTCTGCAACGGGTTCTTTCTGCGTTTTATTTGCTATTCCAAAGAAAAGGAAGGAGAAGATCGCGGCGCGACGCAGCGCGCGCGGCCTCTCCGGTGAAAATGATATCGTATTTGTTAAATAGGTGCCGTGCACAATCCTGATTTGATGGAGACAGACGTAAGAAACACAAAGGAACATCTGGAGAAACTTCTGAAATGCCCGGTTCGCTGCCGCTGCTACAGTGCGATCGAGAATCTCCGGAGGGGAAGACCCCAAATCCTTGCCTTTGCCTGTTGCTGGCGGTCGGGGCTGGGGTCGAAGCGCTCGGCAGAGATGGTTCTCGGTGCTCGGTGTCGGAAGGCTGATCGGAGACTCGAATTTTTCAGACGGACTGAGAGTCGGATTGTGGTCGGATGCTTCCAGAATGCTGCATCGGCAAGTTTGCGGCGCTGGAAGCTCATGGCAGGGAGAGTTTTCTTTATTCTACCGTCTGCGTGAGATGTTGGAACTTTAGAGAGACTTGGAGCCTTTTTTTTAACTGTGCTCATGGTCTGTTCTTCTGTCAAATTACGGTATTGCTTGCATTGTTGTAACTATATGTTATAATCATGTGGTTTTTGTCAGTTTTTCAGTCTTGGTCTGTCTTGTGTTTCTCTGATATCACATAGGAGGAACATTGTATCATTTCTTAATGCATACATTACTAAATGACTATAAAAGAGGACTGCATATCTGCAAAAACTAATCTAAACTGCCTGGCATACAGGTAGTTCCCAAAAATCTTTCAAAGTTTAATAATGCGCACTTTGGATTGAATTACCAATTGCAATGGAATTGACTTTATTTCTTACATCTTTCACATACATGAGGAGTAAAACTCTTTACATAACTGGTCCGTCTAAATGTGCAATGGACAATCGTAGTAATTTATAATAATTTATAAGAAATAGAACAATCAGTGTAACATAGAAATACACTCAAATCAGCGTGAGTTAATCAGTCTGATGGTCTGGTGGAAGAAACTGTCCCGGAACCTGCTGGTCCTGGCTTTTATGCTGTGGTAAAGTTTTCCGGATGGTTTTAGCTGGAATAGATTGTGGTTGGGGTAACTCGGGTCCCCAATGATCCGTCGAGTCCTTTTTTCACACCCTAACCCTAAATGTCCTGAATCATGGGAAGATCACAACTATGGATGCGCTGAGCTATCCGCACCACTCTCCGCAGAATCCTGCGATTAAGGGAGGTATAGTTCCCATACAAGGCAGTGATACAGCCAATCAGGATGTTCTCAATTCTGCCCCTGTAGGAAGTTCTCAGAATTTGGGGGCCCATACCGACCTTCTTCCTGTCTGAGGTGTAAAAGGCGCTGTTTTGCAATTTCACCACACAGCTGGTGTTTACAGACCACGTGAGGTCCTCGGTGATGCTGATGCCAAGGAACTTAAAGCTGTTCACCCTCTCAACCCCAGATCCACTGTATCTTTTTATCCCCAGACTTAAAGAAGCTTGGTTTTTCATGCATTTATATTCCACACTTACTTTTATATAATCATTGCTAAGCTGTTCGATTTATCTACATTTATATTCCTGTATTGCGTAGTTACTAAAAAATATTATTGGTTTATAGCAATATTAGACTTCGAAGTGTTTTCCATCTCTGCTGGTTCTTTATTCCCGTCACGGGGTTTCTTGACACTCCTAATATTTTAGTTCAATGCCCTTTCATTAGAAAGTGTAAATGATTGAAGTATAGAGGATAGGGAGGGCAGAGAGAACAAAATAAATGTCCGGCATAGGATGAAGAGAAAACGAATGGCACACCTCATCATTCTCAGGTTTTAGAGATACAGCACAGAACAGGCCCTTCCAGTCCAACGAGCCAGACCGTCGAGCAACCTACCTATTTAAAACGAGCCTAATCCCAGGAAAATTTACGATGAGGAATTAATCTAGTAACGGGAACGTCTTTGAAATATGGGAGGAAACCGAAGCACCCGGAAGAAACAGATGCGATTCACGGGAAGAACGAACAGCTTCCTACACACAGCCCCAGAAATAAAGTTCGAAATTTGTTGTTGTGTTGCGCTGACCGCTACGCTACCCAGATGCCCAAGAGACACGGGTAAGGAGAGGTGAAAGTGAATACAAGAGCCTAGATTGTGCAAGATCACGTGTATCATTGGGAAAGCCTTCGCGGATCTTCCTCAAGATGAGCATGTACCCTCATTGTGCAAATATTGTCAAGACAGAGGATCAACTGCGGTTCATTGCAAAATGCCGAACGGCATACTCGGACCAGTAAAGATGAAGCTAAACTTAAGCACAGAAAATGCTGGGAATATTCAGCAGGGCAGGGAGCCCTTGTTTAAGAAAAGTATTACTGGCAATTTAATTCATCAGAGTATTTTGATGGCAGGTGTGGGATCTGAAACGTAAACTCTGCTTCTTCTTCCACAGATGCTGCTTGAGCGGCTGAGTGTCCAGCATGTTCTGTTTCTGCTTTAGATTTCAAACATCTGGCGTTCATTGTTGTAGGAATATGACGTGTGAAGCTACTGAAGACGTAACGCAAGACTACATGTATGCAAAATAACTAAAAGGAAACCATCTTTTCAAGGGAATGCAGTGCTGAATGTATAAATACATGAGGACATTTAGAGGTTAAGAAGAAGGAGGTTCTCGGCCTCCCAATGAGTATAAAGGTATATAGGTCCCCAGGGCCAGATGGGAGTTATCCCTGGTTATTAAAAGAGTCAGAAAACGAGATGGCTGGAGCCTTGACCAGTATCTTTGTGTCTTCTGTAGCCACAGGCGAAGTCCCAGAGGACTGACGAGTGATTAATGATATACCTCTGTTTACGAAGGGAACAAGAGAAAGTCCTCAGAACTATAGACTGGAGAGCCCCACGTCAGTTGTAGGAAATTGCGGGAGAAAACGCTTGGCAATAGGATATATGAGCATCTGGAAACCCATAGCCCAATTAGCGAAAGTCAACATGGCTTTGTGTGTGGCAGGCAGTGCCGTACTACATTGATTGAGTTTTTGACAAGGTTACGCGGTTTGTGATTTATATAAATGACATGGAGTCTAAGCAATGTACTTCTCAGGACACTAAGAGAGCACTTAAGAAGGAAATTAGGATGGCTGAAAGAAGACATGAGGTTGCTCCAGTAGACAAAGCAAAGGAAATCCCCAGAGTTTCTACAATCGAACCGAGTAGAACCGAACTGAGGAGACTGGGGAAGAGGCGGTTGTCTCACAAATAGAGAAAGCTTGGAGAAGTCTGTGAGGGAGGATAGGCAGGTGATAAAGAAGGGACGCGCTCAGACCGACGGTTTGAGATGTGTCTATTTTAACGCAAGGATTATTGTGAACAAAGCGGATGAGCTTAGAGCGTGGATCAATACTTGGAGCTACGATGTGGTGGCCGTTACAGAGAATTGGATGGCTCAGGGACAGGAATGGTTACTTCAAGTGCGGGTTTTAGCTGTTTCATAAAGGACAAGAATGGAGGCAGAAGAGGTGGGGGTGTGGCACTGTTGATCAGAGATAGTGTCACGGCAACAGAAAAAGGTGGACATCATGGAGGGATTGTCTACAGAGACACTGTGGGTGGAGGTTAGGAACAAAAAGGCGTCAATAATTTTATTCAGTGTTTTTTATAGGTCGCCCAATAGTAACAGGGATATGGAGGAGCAGATAGGGAAACAGATCCTAGAAAGGTGTAAAAATTGTCGTGATGGGAGATTTTAATTTCCCAAATATCGATTGGTATCTCGCTAGAACAAGGGGTTTAGATGGGGTATAGTTTGCTAGATATGTTCAGGAAGGTTTCTTGACACAATATGAACCTGGGCAGGTGTCAGATCTCTCAGTGGGCGAGCATTTTGGAGATAGTGATCATAATTCTATCTCCTTTACAATAACATTGGAGCTAGATAGGAAGAGACAAATTAGAAAAGAGTTTAATTGGAGTAAGGGGAATTTTAAGGCTATCTGGCAGGAGATTGGAGGCTTAAATTGGAAACAGATGTTCTCAGGGAAAAGTACGGAAGAAATATGGCAAATATTCAGGGGATGTTTGTGTGGAGTTCTGCATACGTACGTTCCAATGAGACAGGGAATTTATGGTAGGGTACAAGAGCCGTGGTGTACAAATGCTGTAATAAATATAGTCAAGAGGAAAAGAAAAGCTTACGAAAGGTTCAGAGTGCTAGGTAATGCTAGAGATCTGGAAGATTAGTAGGCTAACAGGAAGGAGCTTAAGAAGGAAATTGGAAGAGTCAGAAGGGGCCATGAGAAGGCCTTGGCAGGCAGGATTAAGGAAAACTCCAAGGCATTCTACAAGTATGTGAAGAGCAAGAGGATAAGATGTGAAAGAATAGGACCAATCAAGTGTGACAGTGGTAAAGTGTGTATGGAACTGGAGAAAATAGCAGAGGTACTTTACTTCAGTATTATCTATGAGAAAGGATCTTGGTGATTGTAGTGATGATTTGCAGCAGACCGAAAAGCTTCAACATGTAGACATTAAGAAAAAGGATGTGCTGGAGCTTTTGGAAAGCATCAAGAAGATGTGTTGGAGCTTTGGAACGCATCAAGTTGGATAGGTAGCCGGGACCGGATGAGATGTATTCCAGGCTACTGTGGGAGCGAGGGAGGAGATTGCTGAGCCTCTGGCGATGGTCTTTGCTTCAGCAATGGGGACGGGGGAGGTTCTGCCGGATTGGAGGGTTGCAGATGTTGTTCCGTTATTCAAGAAAGGGAGTAGAGATAGCCCAGGAAATTATAGACCGGTGAGCTTCACCACAGTGGTTGATAAGTTGATGGAGTAGATCCTGAGAGGCAGGATTTATGAACATTTGGACAGGTATAATATGATTAGAAGTAGACAGCATGGCTTTGTCAAGGGCAGGTCGTGCCTTACGAGCCTGATTGAATTTTTTGAGGATGTGACTAAACACATTGATGAAGGAAGAGTAGTAGATGTAGTATATATGGATTTCAGAAAGGCATTTGATAAGGTACGCCATGCCAGGCTTATTGAGAAAGTAAGGAGGCATGGGATCCAAGGAGACATTGATTTGTGGATCCAGAACTAACTTGCACACAAAAGGCAAAGAGTGCTGTTAGACCGGTCATATTCTGCATGGACGTCGGTCACCAGTGGAGTGCCTCGGGGATCTGTTCTGGGACCCTGACTGTTCGTGATTTTTATAAATGACCTGGATGAGAAAGTGGAGGGATGGGTTAGTAAGACTGCTGATGACACAAGGTTGGAGGTGTTGTGGATAGTGTGGAGCGCTGTCAGAAGTTGCAGCGGGACATTGATAGGATGCAAAACTGGGCTGAGAAGTGGCAGATGGAGTTCAACCCTGATAAATGTGAAATGGTTCATTTTGGCAGGTCAAATATGATGGCAGAATATAGTATTAATGGTAAGACGCTTGGCAGTGTGGAGAATCAGAGGGATCTTGGGGTCCGAGTCCATAGGACGCTCAAAGCAGCTGCGCAGGTTGACTCTGTTGTTAAGAAGGCGTACGGTATATTGACATTCATCAATCGTGGAATTGAATTTAGGAGCCGTGAGGTAATGTTGCAGCTATATAGACCCTGGTCAGACCCCACTTGGAGGACTGTGCTCACTTCTGGTCTCCTCACTACAGGAAGGATGTGAAAGCCATAGAAAAGGCACAGAGGAGATTTACAAGGTAGTTGCCTGGATTGAGGAGCTCACCTTATCAGAATAGGTTGAGTGAACTCGGCCCTTTCTCCTTGGAGCGACGGAGGATGAGAGACGATCTGATGGAGGTGTATAAGATAATGAGTGGCATTGATCGTGTGGATACTCAGAGGCATTTTCCCAGAGCTGAAATGGTTGCCACAAGAGGACACAGGTTTCAGGTGCTGGGGAGTAGGTGCTGGGTAGAGGAGATGTCTGGGGTAAGTTTTTTACTCAGAGAGTGCTGAGTGCGTGGAATGGGCTGCCGGCAATGGTGGTGGAGGCGGGTATGATAGGGGCTTTTAAGAGACTTTTAGAGAGGTAAATGGAGCTTATAGGTAAGCCCTGTAATTTCCAAGGTAGGGGCTTGTTCGGCACAACTCTGTGAACCCAAGGGCCAGTATTGTGTTGTAGGGTTTCTATGTATATTACGAGTAAAAGGATAACAAATGACTAATTGGTGCTGTTTCCGATCAGAGTGGCCATGAAGCCGAAAGAGCTTGGGGAGATCACAAAAGGATTTTTTAGTATCTGTATTTACTCGGTAGACGGACACAGAGCAAGGCAGAACAGCAGTGTGTTCATGGACGTAAGAGGAGGAAGTGCTTACTGTTTTGAGGCAGCTTAGGATGGCCATTTCCCCAGGGGCTGAAAAAGTGATATCGGAGGCTAGTGTAAAAATTGCAGGGGACTTAGCAAACATATATTTAAAAGGTCCTTGGCCTCAGATGAGGGGCCGGAGGATGGGAGGGTAAATAATATTGTTCCGTTGTTCAAGAAACGCTCCAAGAATAGGATTAGCAGTTTTAGGCCGATGAGCCTGACGATAGAAAGGGTAGGTTATCGTCAGCAATTCTAAGAGATCAGATATAAAGGCGTTTGGAGAAAACCAGAGACTAATTAGGAATAGTCAACATGGATTTTTGCGTGGTTGATCATGTCTAACTAATCTTATAGAGTTTTATTTTCAGAATGTTATCAAGAAGGTTGATGAAGGAAAGGCAGTGGATATTGCCAACGTACACTACAGCAAAGCCGACGACTGGGCTCCTTATGGGAGGTTGTCATGAAAGTTAAGTAGTTTGGCATTCACTATAATGTGATAATCTGGATTAGACATTCGCTTCGTTGTAACAGCCAGAGGGTGATAGTAGATTTTCGCCTCTCTGAATGGAGGCCTGTGACCTGTAGTGTACCTCAAGGATGTTTGTTATGTCCGTTGTTGTTTGTCATCTATATCAATGATCCGAACGATGGAAGATGGAGAACATGGCGGCGCAAACACGAGGAAATCTGCGATCGTTTCTTCAAATGGGTTTCCTTGACTCTCGTGTTTAACCACACAGGAGTAAAGCTCGTGTTTATGTTCCATTCTGAGGCTGGCAGAGTCAGGTAACTGCTCACACTGAACGTGTTGTCCGTTTCCTGCTGGACAGGGCTCGTCTCCACGCCATTCCTCCTCGGACGACCATCCATGGTCCATTCAATATCCACTGCGCCCGGATTAAAACGGCTCACCAAACACACCAGCGTCGCTGTGCCTTTTCCCGTGATTTCTTCCGGGGAAGGTCGGAGAACGGAGATGGCGGGAGCCCGAGGATCTGTGTAAAATAAGGTCCCAGTTTAGAACAGGTTGAGAAACTGTTTCAGTTAAAACATCACGTTTGTTGAAAGTGCGTTTGGCATTGCACGTATCCATTCATCTTAATGAATGAATATTCCTTTTTCCGTTTACCCGTTGCAATCGGTTAAATTGGACGTGAAAAAATTGCCAGGTGAAATCTTCCATGAATAATTGTTCTTTCTGAGACTGGGGCATAATGTGTGCAGTGGCGAAAAATCCATGATTTCGCACGGGTTTTAAGCGGTCTTCCAAGAATTACATCCATTGGATTCAGGTTGAATAAAAATCCGAGGTTATACCTGACTGATAATTGTGACTTCCATTGGCACCTAAACCTCCACCGTCCCTACTTCTACCTTAGACATCTTCACTTGATTCAACTGTTCATTCATCAAGTCAAGATACAGAAGTCTATTCATGTTTTGCTTATAATCAGGGATTAGTACAATGATTCTCAACCTTTTTTTTAATGCCACGGACCCTTACCACTTGCAGAGGGGACTACAGACCCTAGAGTGGGAACACCGGGATTAGTATATTTTAAGTATGTAAACTATCGGAATACAGAGTTCGATTTGCGGCAACATTAGATTTACAGACTGCTTGTATTTAAAATCACTTCAGGAAAGTTTAACATTAATGTTGAAAATTGCATGCTTTGTTTCCAAAATATTATTTTTTTCCACTTGAAGTAAATAATTCAAATCTAGATTGTAGAGTGCAGCGGATTTTCCACCTTGCACTCACCGCTGAGAAAACCAGTTTCTTACGATGTTCACGGCCGAGGTGGCAAGAAGAGAGAATAACCCCCAATTCATCTGATATGGTTCAGAGCTACTGCTCACCGCGGTTCACTTTCGTATTTATCGTGTAAATTTGAAACACTCGCTGTTCCGTGATTCAATTTTTGGTGCAATGAAAGATGTAATGATGGCATCACTAACTTACTACCCGTTATGCCTGTATCGTTTAGCACAACAATGGAAGTCCTCAATCTGCCTGTAAAAACCGTCGCCCACAGATAGAGAAGGATTCTTTATTGCTGTTTCCGTAACAAACTTTGACCAGTCAGGGTTGAGGGCTCTGAACGTAACCCCCGATTTCGGATGTCCGCTGAACCACTCATAGCCTGGCCTCTACCCTTTGACCTGTTGGGCATGGTTGACCTTATCAAGCACCAAAGCACAAGGCCTTGAATCTAGGCAATATAGGTCTGCGGTCATTGAGCCACGCATGTCTCGAAATCCTGCGATAAGGTTATTGGAGGTTTATTTCCATACGGTGACCCAAATGCATCACGATTTTAAACTACAAAAGATTTTCAATATTAAAATTGGTAAAAAAAAATGTTTGGATACATTGGCGTTCCAAAGTAAGAGAGAAATAATACCAACAGTTGAAAGCATAAAATACTAAAGGGCGTCGGCTAATGAAAATTGAGAATTTTCATTGTAATATCTACGTGCCTCTCTTCGAAGCCCATTATGGTCTTATATGGCGCGAGTGTTTCAGAATTCATTCAAGTTCAATTTGTATTCTATACAGCAAAAGAGTCGAGGAATATTTTAACATCCCTTTGCAGATTAATACAAATATTTAACTGTTCAAACTGCCGTTAAAAAGCTTTTAAGTATAAAATTGGACAATGATTAGCCTAACAGTTAGGCTTCTCAGTGACATAGAACCATAGAAACCATAGAAAAACTACAGCACAGAAACAGGCCTTTTGGCCCTTCTTGGCTGTGCTGAAAACATCTGAAAACTCTCCCTAGAACTGATGGACTAATTAATCCGCTGTTGTTTGCATTCTGTTTTTTTTTTCCGGGCATTTAAAGAGTTCCCATTCACTGCCGTGTATATCATCACCAACGTGTCAGGTGGAAAATATAGCACTAGTTCTGTTATTTTTAGGAAAACATAAGGAACCCAAAAATACCATGCGAGGGTGTCGAACCCTCTGCAAACAGGATTCAAATTTTGTTAGTCTTTTTCATTTGCGCCTTCCATCGCGACACCAAGGACCACATCAGGGAAAACATCATCAAGTTATATGAATTGTTGCAGAAGTTTCAATCCTTTGCTCGTCATTAATAAAGGCTGTCTAAATGATTGGTTAAAATGTTTATAGCGCGACGGACAACAGCTAGACACCATCGAGATTTTCGCAATATTATGGGTTATTTTATTGGAACCATTCGCTTTGGCCATCTATCTCTCATTAACTATGCAAGTTCATTATTTTTAAGAATGCTCTAGGGTCCAGTGATCAGTGTCTAGCCATTATCTTATGGGTCTGACGGGCATCAACACAAAGTGGTGCATCAGCAAAGATGCTTCCACCGATAAAATCATAGATGCAATTTAAATTCGGGATTTCAGGATTATACTCATTTAAAAACGATCGGAATATTCTTAACCTGGCTTGGCAAATATTATTTCATCTTGTACTAAGTCAACATGAATATGAAAAGAAATATCCGGGCGCGCGAGTTCAACTAAATTGCCAAAGGACCGTTAATCGTGGTTGGATATCTTTAACCGCCTTTAAAAGCATTTGTTTCGAAGCCACATCAGCGCTGGACTTCGGGGCGAGAAGTCACGAGTTCGAATGCGGTCACCTCCCTTGCGTTCTCTCCATCCGTGCCTGGGTTGAGTGTCGAGCGAACAAATCGACCTCGTAAAAACAAAAATTGGAGAGGGATGGGTTCCGCCAGGTTTCAGCTGCCCATGACACGCCGTACGATGAGCATACCAAAAAGATCTGTGCAAAAAGCTTGTCATTACGGTGCTCCGACGACTCCAGCAGGAGTTAATGGCGCGCGCACATACACGCACACCGTTAATCGTGGTTGGATATCTGAAAAATACCGCCTTTAAAAGCGTTTGCTTCGAAGCCACAATTAGACGACAAAAAAATTAAATATTGTTCACTTAAGTACCAGGAAGCCATGCGCATTGAATTGATATTTTACTTACTACCAATTGCCAGCCTCGTTCCTTTGCCGAAGATGTAAACATTTGATTTCCACGCATTACAGTAATAGTCTACCGCATCCTTCGACTGGACGCTCGATATTGTCAATATTGCCGTGTTGCCTGATACTGAGCCGCCGAAACGGTTCGGAACTCCGGAGCCTCGGTAAATGCTGCTCCCCGACCAATAGTAGAACAGAAACCGAGGAACTTTTCCGGGAACCTGCTGGTACCAGTAAATATTGCTACTTCCTAAAGAGGTTCCAGACAAGGTGCAGGGTATTTGCACGTCTGCCCCGGGGATGTGGATTTCGAAGGTGGCTGATTCAATGCAACTTCCGCGTTGATATCTGGAAAAGTTCAGAGGGAAGAAACAATGTACCGAGATTAATATTCCGGTAATACCAGAAGTGCGAGAAGAATATCATTGAATGGTATTAGAGATTCAATATAATGTCCATAGAAAATATTCACAAATTGCAGTAACCACCAGCGTACTGACCACACGAACCCACCAAGACATTGTAGTTAATAGAGTGAAGCTCACGGAAGGTGCTGCGGTTAAGTGGCGTCTCAACTTTTCAGCTCGCTTATGAATCCTGTGACGAGGTGGCACTGCGTGTTCCCTATTTATGCAAATCAGTGCAAACAGAATGGCACATTGACACCAATCACAAGTTGCCAACTTTTTCCTGTGTCAAAGTAATTTCAAGTTTTTAGACAGGTAAGTATTTGGTTTCGAGTTCTGTATTTCGTCGATGTATTTTAGATGAACAACTTGTCCTCTTCTCCATTCAGTTGAACAATATATTTAAAATACGCGATGCTTGCACCATTATTAAAGATGGTTGGTCCGAGATTTTCGAAAGCAACAAATAAAGAGAAAACAATATTGGCAATTATTAACAGATCTGTAGGGTTGATAATGAAGTCCAAGCCACTTGTCTGTATATTTTTAGAAAACGCACTGTGGGGTTAAGATTCGTCTCTACCAAAGGAGACGTGAGGCGCTCCATCCCACCGCTAAAGCGCAGGTAACCTTAAGGTAATGCGTCGCACCTGCTTAGTGCTACGATCAATGTCACGTGAAGCAGGGGAGCAGGCGGTGGATGGTCGTATGAGCAGCTGGTGCATATCACAAGTCCTGGTTATGCGACCACTGACGACAGTCAGACAATCTCTGACTTGACAATGGCTGTGTTTACTCGACTTGAAAAGATACTGACAAGGAGTTGTTAATGTCAAGCCACTTCTGTAGGGAAAAATTGCGAAGAACCATCATGTCATGGATAATACCATGATCGCCCACGTCATATAACACTGCACATAATGCTAATGATGTGTTTATATGAATCAAGCAGACAATCTGGAAGTGAATACTATATTTCTATAAGTCTCATCGTTCAGGCAGAAGTTGGCAACAGCGAAATAATTCTGAGTTCTTAATAACAGTCAAACCATCGAACATAACAAACTTACAAAATATATGTTTGCGACATCAGGAGCTATTAGCAGGATAATGAGTTTTAGAGCAAGTATTTAAGCCATGAGTGATGTTATTCTATTTTAGGGGTCTCTTTACTCCTTAAAGAATATGAGAACAAACTCTACATTTTAAAGTCATTTTCAAAGCATAAAAAAGACGCAGTTTAACAGAATGAAATTGAAAGGAGTAGTTGGAATAGATTACGCCTGGCATGCTGAGCTCCTCTTTTCCAGAATTTTGTTTGTGTGTTGCTGTATGTAGACCAGGGGAGCGAACCTGGGATATGGGATATTTCCTGTCGGGCAGGAGAATTAGAATCTGACAACCAGCAGGTACCTAAATATCACAAAACAACACAGAATTTGAAGGACGAGTTCCAAATCCTATAAATTAGAGAATAGGTTGAGTGAATTCGGGCTTTTCTCATTGGAGCGACTGAGGATGAGAGGTGACCAGATAGAAGTGTACAAGATGATGAGAGGCATTGATTATATGGATAGTCAGAGGCTTTTTCCCAGGGCTGAAATGGTTGCCACAAGAGGACACAGGTTTAAGGTGCTGGGAAGCAGGTACAGAGGAGATGCCAGGGGTAAGTTTTTTACTCAAAGAGTGGTGAGTGCGTGGAATGGGCTGCCGGCAACTGTGGTGGAGGCGGATACGATAAGGTCTTTCAAGAGACTTTTAAACAGGTACATGCAGCTTAGTAACATAGAGGGCTATAGGTAAGCCTAGTAAATTCTAAGGTAGCGACATGTTCGGCACAACTCTGTAGGTTTTCTATGTTTCTATGTTTTTCTGTGTAAATTCAAGTCCTCATTGCAACAGGTTTTTTCATAAGAAAGCGAGTAAGTGAACTTATTCTATCAATAGATAAGTGGCAGAACTCTTTCCGGGTAATCTACTGTCATCACGTGTCTATTATTTCCAAACAAAAGACCACTGAGATTGGTTGCTTACAACTTAAATCCATCTATATGCACATTAACGAAACACCGGATGAGATTGATTTGAAAGCAACAACTGCATTTAAACCTTGAGCACACAACTCGAATGGAAATAAGGACATCGTTGTTACCAAATGGAGCGAAAAATTGCAAGTCTTCTATCATGTATTGGGATAATGAACAACAGAAACGCCCGCTTCCGCGGAGTTTTGTATCGCCTCACCATAGATTGCTGTGGTACAGGTGACATAAACCCTACGAACATTGAAAAAACATACATGATAACTGTAACAGTAACATTGATCAAAATAGCCTGAAGGAACATTTAATGATTTGAATTATGCTAAATTTACATTTGCAGCAAACATCCTACAGTTATCTTGCAAGGACAAGTTACAGGATTCGGGCTATTGTTTGGAGGCATTAACTGCTGCATAGGGTTTCATGGCTGACACATCCCTCCTGACCTTTATCTTATCGATATGTTTCCGCAGTAATCGATGCACCACGTTTCAGGTTATTTTCCCAATAGCTAAATCGCGCCGTTTCTGACCTGGGCGTATCTGAGTTAAGTTGTGCGGAGGGAAATTTAGATTACATCTGATTCTTGAGGTACTTTTTTGTGACTGTTTCATGCGGCACAGAATAAGTTACTGCACGTATTAGGTACAGAGTAAATCTCCTTTACTTTCCCAAATTATTATCTCCCCGAGTTTGCAATAGTATAATTTATTACTGTACGATTTCTTTTCAAAGATTCCAAGGATACGAGTATGCTGAGTTAAAAACAAATTCATTTCACTTACAATATCGGGATAAATATTGGAAGGGCCAGGACAACACGAGGTAGATGGAAAGAAAAGCTGCGACACTGCCCGTCAGTGAGTAACAATCTTCAACAGCCGATGAGAATTCTGCAGTAGCACCGTATCCTGAAACTAAATATGGAATTTAGTTAGGAGCTCCATTATTTCCATCCCAGCATCAGAATCGACTTCCTCTAGGGAATTGAGACTTTGCAAGCGACCGGTCGGGGCGGTTTGGAGCCAGTCATCATAATTCCATTAGATTTTAAAGGAGTGTTTAAAAGGAGGCAGGGTTAGTTCTCAAGTTAAAGGCCTAAAACGAGGCAAAGCAAAATATGATAGGACCAACGACAGAGGCAGGAAGAGGGATGAGGTCCTGAAGTGTGAGTTTCGGGAACTAGGCAGAAGGCGGAAGAACAGGACCTCAAGGGTGGTGTTCTCAGGATTGCTGCCAGTGCTACGTGACTGTGACGGTAAGAATCGAAGGAGATGGCAGTTGAATGCGTGGCTGAGGAGTTGGTGCAGGGAGCAGGGATTTGGATTTTTGGATCATTGGGATCTCTTCTGGGGAAGGTGGGACCTGTACAGATTGGATGCGTCGCACCTGAACTCGAGGGAGAGCAACATCCTTGCAGGTAATTTTGCTGGCATGGTTCAGGAGGGTTTAAAGTGATTTGCAAGGGGGATGGGACCCAGAACGATAGAGCAGTGAAAGAAGTACATGGAGGAAAGCCAGATCTGACATATAGAGAGGCTTTGAGGAAAGAGAAGCAGAATAAACGGTGTAGAGACAGTAAGGTAGAAGGGCTGAAATGTGTGTACCTCAATGCAGGAAGCATCAGGAACAAAGGTGATGAACTGAGAGCTTGGATACATACATGGAATTATGATGTAGTGGCCATAGCAGAGACTTGGCTGGCACCAGGGCAGGAATGGACTCTCAATATTCCTGGATTCAGTGCTTTAAAATGGATAGAGAGGGCGGAAAAAGGGGAGGAGGGGTGGCATTACTTGTCAGGGATACTATTACAGCTACAGTAAGAGTGGGTAATGTAGCAGGATCCTCTTTTGAGTCAGTATGGGTGGAAGTCAGGAACAGGAAGGGAGCAGTTACTCTGTTGGGGGTATTCTATAGGCTCCCTGGTAGCAGCAGAGATACAGAGGAGCAGATTGGGAGGCAGATATTGGAAAGGTGCAAAAATAACAGGGTTGTTATCATGGGTGACTTTAACTTCCCTAATATTGATTGGCACCTGATTAGTTCCAAGGGTTTAGACGGGGCAGAGTTTGTTAAGTGTGTCCAGGACGGATTCCTGTCACAGTATGTGGACAGGCCGACTAGGGGGAATGCCATACTAGATCTAGTACTAGGTAATGAACCGGGTCAGGTCACAGATCTCTCAGTTGGTGAGCATCTGGGGGACAGTGACCACCGCTCCCTGGCCTTTAGCATTATCATGGCAAAGGATAGAATCAGAGAGGACAGGAATTTTTTTAATTGGGGAAGGGCAAATTATGAGGCTATAAGGCTACAACTTGCGGGTGTGAATTGGGATGATGTATTTGCAGGGAAATGTACTATAGACATGTGGTCGATGTTTAGAGATCTCTTGCAGGATGTTAGGGATAAATTTATCTCGGTGAGGAAGATAAAGAATGGTAGGGTGAAGGAACCATGGGTGACAAGTGAGGTAGAAAATCTAGTCAGGTGGAAGAAGGCAGCATACATGAGGTTTAGGAAACAGTGATCAGATGGGTCTATTGAGGAATATAGGGCAGCAAGAAAGGAGCTTAAGAAAGAGCTGAGAAGAGCAAGAAGGGAGCATGAGAAGGCCTTGGCGAGTAGGGTAAAGGAAAACCCCAAAGCATTCTTCAATTATGTGAAGAAAAAAAAAAGGATGACAGGAGTGAAGGTAGGATCGATTAGAGATAAAGGTGGGAAGTTGTGCCTGGAGGCTGTGGAAGTGAGCGAGGTCCTCCTTAAATACTTCTGTACGGTATTCACCAATGAGAGAGAACTTGATGATGGTGAGGACAATATGAGTGAGGTTGATGTTCTGGAGCATGTTGATATTAAGGGAGAGGAGGTGTTGGAGTTGTTAAAATACATTAGGACAGATAAGTCCCCGGGGCCTGACGGAATATTCCCCAGGCTGCTCCACGAGTCGAGGGAAGAGATTGCTGAGCTTCTGGCTAGGATCTTTATGTCCTCGTTGTCCACGGGAATGGTACCGGAAGATTGAAGGGAGGCAAATGTTGTCCCCTTGTTCAAAAAAGGTAGTAGGGATAGTCCGGGTAATTATAGACCAGTGAGCCTTACGTCTGTGGTGGGAAAGCTGTTGGAAAAGATTCTTAGAGATAGGATCTATGGGCATTTAGAGAATCATGGTCTGATCAGGGACAGTCAGCATGGCTTTGTGAAGGGAAGATCGTGTCTAACAAGCCTGATCGAGTTCTTTGAGGAGGTGACCAGGCATATAGATGAGGGTAGAGCAGTGTATGTGATCTATATGGATTTTAGTAAGGCATTTGACAAGGTTCCACACGGTAGGCTTATTCAGAAAGTCAGAAGGCATGGGATCCAGGGAAGTTTGGCCAGGTGGATTCAGAATTGGCTTGCCTGCAGGGTCGTTGTGGAGGGAGTACATTCAGATTGGAGGATTGTAACTAGTGGTGTCCCACAAGGATCTGTTCTGGGACCTCTACTTTTCGTGATTTTTATTAATGACCTGGATGTTGGGGTACAAGGGGTGCGGATTGGCAAGTTTACAGACGCCACAAAGGTTGGTGGTGTTGTAGATAGTGTAGAGGATTGTCAAAGATTTCAGAGAGACATTGATAGGATGCAGAAGTGGGCTGAGAAATGGCGGATGCAGTTCAACCCGGAGAAGTGTGAGGTGGTGCTCTTTGGAAGGACAAACTCCGAGGTAGAGTACAAAGTAAATGGCAGGATACTTGGTAGTGTAGAGGAGCAGAGGGATCTGGGGGTACATGTCCACAGATCCCTGAAAGTTACCTCACAGGTGGATAGGGTAGTTAGGAAAGCTTATGGTGTGTTAGCTTTCATAAGTCGAGGGATAGAGTTTAAGAGTTGCGATGTAATGATGCAGCTCTATAAAACTGGTTAGGCCACACTTGGAGTATTGTGTCCAGTTCCGGTCGCCTCACTATAGGAAGCATGTAGACGCATTGGAAAGGGTAGAGAGGAGATTTACCAGGATGCTGAATGGTTTAGAGAGTATGGATTATGATCAGAGATTAAGGGAGCTAGGGCTTTACTCTTTGGAGAGAAGGAGGATGAGAGGAGACATGATAGAGGTGTACAAGATAATAACAGGAATAGATAGAGTGGATAGCCAGCGCCTCTTCCCCAGGGCACCACTGCTCAATACAAGAGGAGAACGGCTTTAAGGTAAGGGGTGGGAAGCTCAAGGGGGATATTAGAGGAAGTGTTTTATTCGGAGAGTGGTTGGTGCGTGGAATGTACTGCCTGAGTCAGTGGTGGAGGCAGAGGCACTAGTGAAGTTTAAGAGACTACTAGACAGGTATATGGAGGAATTGAAGGTGGGGTCTCATATGGGAGGCAGGGTTTGAGAGTCGGCACAACATTGTGGGCCGAAGGGCCTGTGCTGTGCTGTACTATTGTATGTTCTATGTTCTATTAGACCGGATCTCTCAAAGATCAATTCACAGAAGCTGTTAGCAGGCATAGTGAAGTTTGGCAAGTCGGAAGCTTTTGAAAATGAGACACAGAGAATTCAGGGCCAATATAGCAGTGAACGGCAAGGTAGGTAGGATTCAGGACAGCTGACTGATGGAAGAAGATTGAGGTCTGCCGAAGTGAAAGGAATAGCCAGATGGGATGTTGAAAAACCTGTCAGGGAAATAAGGACTGATGGATTCTAGTTAATAAAGAAATCAGGAACTTAAAGGGACATAAGACATACTTGGTAGATAGGTTGATCCTAAGAGACTCTTTAAATATAAAAGGCACCTGGGGAGAGTAAAGGTCCACTTAAGAATTAATTTGATCGTCGAGACGAAGGAGGATCTAAATGAAGACTTCTACTCTTCGTAGAATAGGAAAAGTCATGGAAGCTAGAAAACTGAGGGACGAACACAGTGATGCCCTGGAAGGTAATGATAGTACGCAAAATCACTGTTGTTGTGTTTTTGAGTAGTATAATGGTGAATAGCTACCGGTATCTTTGCCATCTATATCCGAAAACGTGTAGCAAGCTTAGATGCACAAGGTTGGCTGATGTTGCATCTTTATTTAAGAGAAACGTTAAAGATAAGCTGCGGAATTACAGGCTGGCAAGCCTAAAATTAGTGGTGGGAAAGTTACTGCAGGTGATTCTGTGAGACAGGATCTATATGCATATAGAAGCGCAAGGAATAATCAGGTGTAGTTAACGTGGTTTTGTGCGTGAGTAATCACGGCTCCCGAATTTACAATGCTGATTTGAAGATGTGACCAGGCAGCATCTCTAGGAAGAGGTACAGTCGACGTTTCGGGCCGATACCCTTCGTCAGGATAATCTGGGATTGCTTTCCTTAGACGCAAGTAGGCTGGTGTGATGTTATCGAGGTTTGCAGGGTGAATGCTCCAAGTCCATTTCCCATTGACGCGGTGCCTAAAACCGGAGTGGATAGGCTTAATGTGAGTGAGAAATATCAAAGGGGATTATGAATAACTTTTCATCACAAAACTGGTGATTATGTAGATATACAAACGTACCTGCCAGAAGAAGCGACAGGCGCTGCAGCAATTACAGGTTTAAAAGCCGTTTGGAGATGTGCACGGATAGGAAGTGTTCAAAGAGATACGTGGAAAATGCAGGTGAATGGGTCCAGCTCAAGAAGACTCCTTAGTCGGCATAGACGAAGCGGGTCGAAGCATTGGGGTGTTGGTCGCAATGCAGTGATAAATGCGTTTATCGATCAGCTGCTGCATTGGTTGTTTGGAGCAGATGGGGCTCGTTAGCCGTGGTTGGCATCTCATCTAGGAGAAGGAAAACTCTGTTCTCTAACCTCTGTTGCCTTGTGGCAATACCCACTCATGGGGAAGGCTTCGGAGTAAATCCCGAGGGAACAATCTGGAGCCGCAGTCCCTGCGGCAGTCTCACATTGACTGTTAACCACTGCGACGCTGCTGGTACCAAACTGTATCGGTCTCTGCCGTTCCTTTGGGTTCACCACATGCGTGGGGGTGGGGGTGGGGGAGGACTAGCTACATGTGCAACAGATTGCCGTTGATATCGTACTGCACAGACTTGCATATTTGGACAACTGTGACGCCATACACATGGTCGACTATGACTGACGGATGGCCTCGCCTCATCTCAGTACATAGGCGGCTCCTATCTCAGGAATGCACGCGAGAGAGTGATTGTTGATACCTCGGCCTTCCTGGCTTCATAGCATGGCATAGGAAGTGAGTTGAAGTTGCAAGGCTGAGGAAGAGAGAATGTTTGTGTATGTTATCGCTCGCGAATTGAGAAGTGCTCGAGTAGAGCTCTGTATTTGTTTACGAAGAGGCTCGAACTAGCGACCTTCAGATCACTAGACCGACGCCTTGACCACTTGGCCACGCGCCAACACGACCGGTACGCAATCAGTACCATTGTACAATGTCAGTCCATATTTGTCACTTGTCTTCAGTGTGAGACTTGAACCCCCAACTTGCCAAAGGATTGGCCACAGGTCAAGCCACCAAGTATTAAATGTCTGACGCATGATTTGTTATCAGTCTTTAATATGGACATTACTTTCTCATTCCAGATGAAAAATTGCCCAGCTCTTCGATTGCTCTTCTTCCACCCGTGACTAAACAGAACAAAGAAGGGCAGATGGTGACTCTGCTATGACTAGTCTATATTTTTTTTCTCTGGACCGGTAGTGGTGTCTTGAGAAATGGATTACGGTGTCATGGACTGGTGTCCAGTCAGACCGAGCCGTCCGGGATAGCGATCAGACCCACACCGTCAGCCGTTAGCTCACGCTGACCGCCTCCGAGTGGAACTCACAAGAAAAGTTAACTTGTGGGGTTATACTCAAGTCTCCAGGGAAGCGAAGCATCCAGAGGACAGGCTGCGTGTAAGGGGGAGCCAGTCGGCTGGGTGCGCGCTGTTATTTACGGTCGGGCACAGCAACATTCCACGATTGTTTCCTTTCTGTTTGCAAGCGGCTTTCCTACAGTTGTGCTTTAAGTTAATGTATGAAAAAAACTTCCACTTTGAAAATGTGATGTAGAATTTATTTTTACAGAAAATAAAATCTTATTCTTCTGGCAACATATATATCCAGTGTGCCAACGATTGAGTATAACCAGAGGACGAGCAGCTGATGCCGTGTTCTGGTTGTATTGGTTATTAACCATAAAATTGGGAAGAGGAATATGGCATTTTGTCAATTAACATGTTCAAACCCTCATTAGGTTCTGGTTGATATTCGATCTCAGCGTCAGGTTCATGCCCTTACCGTTAATATTGAGAAATCCGCGGTTTTATGAACGAATTTAACGACGATGCCTCCAAACGATGGAGAATTACACCATCGACAGCACATTAAATAGGTGTGGTTGAGTAAGGAGTAGGCTGTGCCGACGTGTCATATCTGGGTATTTGATGGAACGCCCATAAGTCGGAATTCCGGCAAAAGGCCGCGATCCCTTCTCACTTCCTTTCCTAGTAGCAACCGATCAGTCTGATACTGGTGCGATGGTTGTGGACTCGACGTCTCGGAAGGTATCTTGTCATCATGCAGCATGTTAAGATCTGTTGGAATTTTACATTTTCATCGAGATCTCCCCTCATTCTCGTAAATTCTAGAGAAAACGGGGTCAGACGCCGCAATTTCTTCTCAGATAGCGAATCTGGAACTCGCCTGTTGAAATCCCTCCATCTTTTTAGCAGCCATAGCTAAACCGCACAATGACGTCACCATTTCTGTACCATTCCCTACACCCCACAAACAATGGTGTCTCTAATGTTTTGAAGTGGTGAATCTGGCGCAGGATACCAGGCATAATCTACTGTGTGTAATGCTGGGTGATGTCCTTTCGGTTCTGCTACAGGTTCTTGCAGCGTTACATTTGTTGTTGCAAAGAAAACTGTCTGGCATACAGATAATTTTCAAATTTCTTTCTCAAAGTTTGAAAATGTGCACTTTAAATCGAATTACCAATTGGAATGGAATTGACTTTCACGTACATGAGGTGTAAAAATCTTTACGTTACGTCTCCGTCTAAATGTGCAATGTGCAATCATAGTAATTCATAATAATTGATAATGAATAAAACAGTCAATGTAACATAGAAATACACTCCCATCAGCAGGAGTTAATCAGTCTGATGCTCTGGTGGAAGAAGCTGTCCTGGAGCCTGTTGGTCCTGGCTTCTGTGCTGCAGAAACGTTTCCCTGATAGTTGCAGCTGGAATAGATTGTGGTTCTGGTGCCTAGGATCCCTAATCATCCTTCGGACACTTTTTTCACACCCTAACCCTAAATGTTCTGAAAAATTGGAAGTGCACATCTACAGATGCACTGGACTGTCAGCACCACTCTCTCCAGAATCCTGCAATTAAGGGAGTTACAGTTCTCATACCAGGCAGTGATGCAGCAAGTCTCGATGCTCTCAATTGTGCCCCTGTAGAAAGTTCTTAGAATTTGAGGGCCCATACCAAACTTCCTCAACCGTCTGTTTTGCCTTTTTCACCACACAGCTGGTGTGTACAGACCACGTGAGTCCTCGGAGATGTGAATGCTGCGGTGCCTAAACCTCTCAACCCCAGATCCATTGATGTCAATACGGGTTAGCCTGTATCCATTCCTTCTGTAGTCCACAGCCAGATCCTTTCTTTTTGCGACATTGAGGCAGAGATTATTTTGACAATTGTATGTCGTCAAAAAAGATTTAATCAAATCTGGAAATGCGGAACAAGTCAGACAGCTTCCCGTATAATCCTTAACATTTTAGTTCAACTCCCTTGCATTACAAAGTGTAAATGGCTGAAGTATAGAGGATAGGTAGGGCAGAGAAAACAAAACCATGTCCGGCATAAGATGAAGGGGAAACGAATGGCCCACCCCATCATGAGAAAGGTGGTCAATCACAGGGTTTTACTTGTTTAGAGATACAGCACACAACAGGCCCTTCCGGTCCAACGAGCCACACTGTCGATCAACCTACCTATTTCAAACGAGCCTAAGCCCAGGAGAATTTACGATGACCAATTAACTTAGTAACGGGAACGTCTTTGAACTGTGGGAGGAAACCGGAGCACCCGGAAGAAACCCACGCGTTCACGGGAAGAACGAACAAACTCCAACACACAGCGCCGTTAGTGAAGTCCGAACTATGGTACTCCCCGATTTGTTTCAGCAACTAATTTTATTTAAAACAGTTTTAAGTTTTTGTAGCGTTGCGCTGACAGCTGCGCTACCCAGATGCCCAGGAACACGGGCAAGGATAGGTGTAAGTGAATACAAGAGCTTAGATTAAGTCAGGTAACATGTACAAAAGGGAAATCTTTTGCGGATCTTCCTCAAGATAAGCATGTCCCCGCATTGTACAAATATTGTCAAGACAGAGGATCAACCGCTGTTAATTGCGAAACGCCGAAAGGCATGCTCGGAACAGTAACCGTGCAGCTAAATTTGAATATAGAAAATGCTGGGAACAGTCAGCAAGGCAGGGAGTCTTGGTGTAAGAAGAGGCATTGCCGACAATTCAATTCATCAGAATTCCTGATGGCAGGTGTGGTATCTGAAACGCAAATTCTGTTTCTTCTTCCACAGACGCTGTTTGACCTGCCGGGTCACCAGCATGTTCAGTTTTTGCTTTAGATTTCCAGCATCTGACTTTCATTTTGATTGTCGTACGAATATGACGTCGGAAGGTAGTGAGGTGCAACAGAAGGTCACATGTACGCAAAAGAGCAAAAAGGAAAACATCTTTTCAAGATAAGGTGCTGAGTGTAAACATAGAAACATAGCAAACCTACAGGTGTACTGCCTGCTCAGCCACGCCCCTCCCTCCACCGTTAAGCGTCACGTGAAGCCACGGAGTAGGTGCTCGATGGTCGTATGAGCAGCCGGTGCATATCACAAGTCCTGGTTATGCGTCCACAGACGCCTGACAGACATTTTCTGAAGAGTGATGATAATAGCTGGGGTCTCTCCTCTTGTAAAGTCACTGCTCACAAGAAGGCAATGGCATACGACTTCTGCAGAAAAAATTGCAAGAATAATCATGGTCTTAGATCGCTCACGTCATACAAAACTTCACATAATGCTGATGATGTTCTTAGATAAATTAAGCAGGCATTTTCGAAGTAAAAGCTGTTTTGTAAATTCGACTCTTCATTCAAGCAGAGGAGGTGAACAGCGAGAAGATTCCGTAGGTCTTATTGAATGTCAAAGCATAGTAGATGGGAAAATTACAAAATATATGTTAGTTACTTGAGGAGCTATTAGCAGGAATAGGAATTATGAACAAATATTTAATCCATGGGTGTTACCCTATTTTACGGGGTTCTTTTATTCCTCAAAGAATATCAGACGAAAATCTATAGATTTGAGTCATTTTCGGGAGCGTACATTGAGAGCATGTTTGACAGAAAGAAATTGAAAGGGATAGTTAGCCTGGCCTGCTGAGTTCCTCCAGCATTTTGCCTGTGCGTTACTGTATTTGTTACTGTACGGCAAGTGTTCGTTATTTCTAAACATAAGACTACTGAGATTTATTGCTTGTAACTTCAATCGTTCTATATTCACATTAACATAACACCGAATGAGGCTAGTTTGAAAGTAACAGCTGCATTTAAACCTTCAGGGCTGATGGGAATAACTGCATTGTTGTTACAAAATGATTTGAAGCGAATGATTAGAAGTCTTCTTTAATGTATTAGGATGATGAACACAGAAACGACTGTTTCCATGGCGCTTTCTATCACCTCACTAGAGATTGCAGCAGTACAGTTATCGTGAATCCTGCAGACATACATGATTCGAATTCCATTTGTTATTAAATAAGATTAATCAAAATAGCCCCCAAGAATATTTAAGAAGTTGCATTAAACTAATTTAAATTTGCAGCAATCATTCTGCAGTTATCTTGAAAGGGCACATTACTGGATTTGGTCTATTATTTGGACATTCCGGTTCACGGTCTGGTCCGCGGATGCCGGACTGCAGGTCTTCCAGCTGTCCCTGGTTTCGGTTGGACTTAACCAAACGCACCTGATGCTCATCTTGGGGCTGGGAATATAAGTCGCCCTGGGATCGAGTGTGTTTGCTGGGTCGTCTCGTCAGTCTCCCCTTGGAGCAACCCACTGGTAGAAGGCTAGTGCTGTCATCGCGATATGGATTTGGCTGTTCCGTAGCCCGCCGACGTTACCGGCCGCCTCGAGTCTGGGAGCCAACCCGGTCCTAGCTCCCTTCCTGTCCCTTGCCTGCGTCGGGTAAGCCAGGCCGTTTGCCGTTACACTGCGGTTCGTTCTGTCCCTTCCTGTAACTTGCCCCTGTCGGGTAAGCCAGGCCGATTGCCATAACCCTGCGATTGGTTCTGCCCCTTCCTGTCCCTTGTCTCCGTCGGGTAAGCCAGGACGTTTGCTGTTGCCCTGCGGCTGGATCTGTCTCTTCCTGCCCTTGCATCCGTGGGGATGAGTCCCGCGTCCTGCCCAGGAGTTGCCTCGAAATACACTTGCCCCGTCATGTCCTCGTCGAGCCTCCAAGAACCCAAGCCTCGCCACGTCTTCGCCTGTTCTCCAGGAACCCAAGCCTCGCCACGTCTTCGCCTGGTTTTGGGGTCCGAGCCCGAGTCAAGATACAGGTTCTGGGTCCTTGTCCAGTCTCTGGCTCGGAGTCCACGCCCAGGCTCCTCGTTCCCAGTCCCTCGTCCTGGTCCTGCTTCCCTAGCCTTGTCTGTGTTCCTGTCCCAGCTCCTTCTCTGCTTCCATTCCCGTCCCTAACTCTAATTGTCTGGTCTACCCCTGTTCCTAGTACTTCAGTGTCTGTGTCTTGTATTCAGGTCCGTTCCCAACGTCCCCCACTATGACACATATTAAATGCTGAATAGGCGTTATATGGTTAGCACCTTCCCCCTTTGCTTTATATGATCACGATACGTTTCTAAAGTAATCGATACCGCAGGTTTCAGGGTATTGTCGCAGTATCTAAACCGCGCTGTTTCAGATCTGGGAGTATTTGGCAGAGTTGTGTGGAGGGACAATTAGTTTCTATCTGAGTCTTGAAGTACCTTTTTGTGAATGTTTCATGCGATACGGAAGTTAGTGCACGAATTAGATACAAAGTAAAGCTCCTTTACTTTCTCCCATTATTATCTCTCCGGGTTTGCAAGAGTAAAATGCATTCCTGCACGTTCCCCTTTCAAACACTCCACGGATACGAGAATGATAAATTAAAAACAATTTAATTTCATTTACAGTATCACGATAAATACTGTCAGGGCCAGGACATCAGGAGTTAGATTGAAAGAGAAGCTCCTACACTGCCCGTCAGTGAATATCTGTCCTCAGCAGATGATGGATAATTCTGTAGTTGCACCGTGTCCTAAATACAGAATTTAGTGCAAGTGTTCAATTTAGTTAAAGAATTTAATAAAGTGCTCCATTGATTCTTTAACAGCATCAGAATTAATTTCCTCTTTGGAAATGAGGATTGCCAAGTAATTAAAGGAGAGCTTTGGGACCAATTAGCATAATTGGATTGGATTTTAAAGGATTTTAAAAGACATGGGAGTAGTTCACAAGTTAAAGGCCTAAATTGGAGCAAAGCAAAGTTTCATGGGATTGGACCAGAACTCTCAAAGAGTAATTCTGAGAAGGTGTTGGCAGTTATGGGAAAGTCTGGCAAGTCGGAAGCTTTTTAAAATGAGACACAGAGAATTCAGGGCAAATATATTCCTGTCAGAGTGAACGGCGGGGTAGATAGGATTCAGGAGTGCTGGCTGATGGAACTGATTTAACCAACACTGTTAGGAAAACAAGGACAGTTAGAGTCCAGTTAAGGAAGACACCGGGAGGGAAAAGAGGACATGAGATTCCTTGGCAGATAAGTTGATCCTAAGAGATTCTTTAAATATATACAGAACGGAGAGGTAGTTGGATAGAGGAATGGTCCACTTAAGTTGAATTTGTTGGTCGAGTTGTTGAGCCTTAGGAGAGAAAGTAGGACTTAAAATGAATACGTTTACTCTACTTTAAAGTGGAAAAAGTCATGGAAACTAGCAAAATCAAGGACGAGCCCAGTGCTGCCCTGAAAGTTAATGATAGTATACAAAATTGCTGATCGTGCGTCTGAGGTCTGAGGAGTATAACCGTAAATAACTCTCCGGAGGTTGATGCCCTTCAATCAACGATGCACAGCAGAAGGCGATTGTTCGAGAGTCATGGGATAGGAAGGGAGCTGAAGGTGGAAGGCTGAGCAAGAGCGAATGCTCTTGTATGTGATCCCGTGCGAATTCGGAAGTGTGCGAGTAGCGCTCTGTGTTTGCTCAGGTATCCTGGGTCGTTTTGCTAAAACCCATGCAGCAGAGCGATCTCCGGTCTTCTTCTATATTCATGCATTTAGATCTCGACATCTCTCTGTGAAAACCCCGAAGTAGCCGCTCTGCAAAGGGTAATCCAGGTTAAAATAAATCACCCTCAGATATATGGGCTTTCGTGTTCGCAAACAAATATTAGAATTGAAGACACAAGGAAATCTGCAGATGCTGGAAATTCAAGGAAGACACACACAAAATGCTGGTGAACGCAGCAGGCCAGACAACATCTATAGGAAGAGGTACAGTCGACGTATCGGGCCGTGACCCTTCGTCAGGACTACAGGGTCCCGGCCCGATACGTCGACTGTACCTCTTCCTATAAAGATTAGAATTGTAACTGGCACCGGAATGTCTCGGTGATTGCAGTGTAGATAGCTAATTGTTTTGTAATATTTTTGAATTATAAATATTGCCCAGAAGAATAATCTCTCCTGCTTCTCTTGAAAATAACGCCCACGGGTCTTTTTCAGTCACCGCAACTAAGTCATTCCGTTAGTTTAACGCGTATTCGGCACCGTAGTACAATGTCACTCCACGTTTATCACTCGTCTTCGGTATGGGACTTGAACCTGAGAGGCCACAGGTCTAGCCACTAAGTTTTAAATGACTGACACACGCTTTCTTTTCGTTCTTTAACAATGGATATTTCTTTTTCTTTGCAGGTGGAAATTTGTCGAGCTCTTCGATTACTTTTCTTCCACCCGCGTCTAAACAGATCACTGAAATACATAAGACGACTCTGGTGTGTCCAGTCGATTGTTATTACCCTGGAGGGGTGGAAATGTGCTGGAGAACCGACGGTAATGTTGGGGCCACAGGTATCGAGACATTCCGACAGCGACCAGACCGACAGCCGGAGTTACCTCACCCTGGCCGCCTCCTAGTGGAGCTCACACGAAGAGTACACATGTTGCGTTAAAGCAGTTTTCTCCAGTCTCCGCTTAAGCGAAGCATTCCGAGTTCAGGCTGCGCGTAAGGGGGAGCCGGCCGGCTGTGTGCGCGCTATTATTTACGGTCGGGCACAGCAACGTCCCACGATTGTTTCCATAACAAAGTATTACCAATTCAATGTCTTCGAAACAGGTTTCATCAAAACAGGAAATGCTGAACAATTCAGACAGTTTTCCGTATAACTGTTAACATTTTAGTTGAATGCCTTTTCATCAGAATGTGTCAATAGTTTAACTAAAGAGAACAGAGAGGGTAGGGCGAAGAAAATATATGTCTGCAAAGTGATGGCGACCAAGAAAGAATCAATGGTATATCACATCAAGAGAAAAGTAGTGAATCACATTTATTTAGAGATACAGCGTAAAGCAGGCCCTTCCGGTACAACGGGTGAGCTGCACCGCCCAGCAGCCAGCCTTTTTAACACTAGCCTATTCACAGGACAATTTACAATTACCAAATAACCCACCAAAGAGAATGTCTGTTGATTGTGGGAGGAAACCAAAGAAGCCGGAGGAAATCCACGCCGTTCTCGGGGAGAACAAACAAACTCCTTACCGACGGCGCCAGAACTGACCTCCGAACTAAGGAACCCCGGAGATGTAGCGAGCCGCTACGCTACCCTGGCGCCCAGAAGGTGGAAGTGCATACAAAACTTAGCTTACGTAAGATAAAGTATGTAAATAGGAAATCCGTCGTGGCTCTTCCTCAAGATGAGCATATCCCCCTCGTTGTGCAAATGCTGTTAAGACAGAGGATGAGCCGTGGGTCATTGCGAAATGCCGAAGTTTTGATTACCGTGCTGTTACATACCTCAAAGAGATCTTGTGATTTTATTTTGTGAGAATGATGTAATGGTCTTTTGGAGGTCACCCGATGTAATTATCCCGCCGATGTGAGGTCACGTGAGGGCATGTTCACCACGGGTGCAAATGGAAGACCTCAGGTGACGCAGTTAGTATGTAGTTTTTAGTTTTCCATCTGGAACGTTAGTGTGTCTCCGTTTCTGCTGCGTATTTATTTTATGACGCAGTTTCATTTTTAAAACGGAGTGTTACGTTCTGTTGCAAGGTATAATATTGCTGGACTGGCAATTTTTGCTAGATGCGTTGAAGTACCTTTTTCCAGTAGTGAAGAATTTATCGAAGTACAGGACCCGAAGGATTAAGAGAAGTTGGTATCGTTCGGCAGTTTAACAAAGGATCGACCTTATTGAGCCTTCTTTGAAGAAGTAGCGACCTGCATCGTGATAACTCCTGCCAAAAGAGCAAGGAAGTTCATGCAAGGTTTGCTCTCTAGAAATTAAGGTCAGTTGTTTTAAGCCGTTTATTTCCTGTATCGTGAATCCTTTGGACAGAACTAACAGGAAAATCGCGTTTATGAAGAAATCCTTCGCCAGAGAAGTCTCTCCCAATTGAATGTATAAATCTGTTGGACTTTCGAATTTACCATTTTAAGAACTGTATCTGACTTTACTGCTTTAAGAACTATTTTCGCCTTTAACGCTTTAAGAACCGGTGCCGGGTGACGATTTGTTGAACGGCCGCATAGCAGTTAACTTCCGGTTAAGGTTTTCGTTTGTTTTTTATTGTTTATCCGTGTTTAATAAATGTTTGGTTGTTTTTATGTAACCTGTCTCGATTGATATTCATTGTTGCCGGTTACGTAACAGTACGACTATGACGAATTAGCCTCGTGAAAGTGCAACAGAAGATTACATATATTGAAATTCGCTAAAAAGTAACCATCTTTTCAACCAATGTTCGACCTTTTTTTTACTGAATATAAGAACATTGTGCGTTGAATGAACGATTGCTATGTTAGTTTAGATGGACGAACGTATAAGATGCCAGATGTTCTGATGCCTGTCGCAGTAGTGGTACGAATATTGGGGTGTAATAATATTAGGTAGAAGTTGGTAAGGATTCTTATTAGAGCAGTGATATATGTGCGTAACAAGAAGGCGGCAATGATACTAATTTTGTGATTATTTAGGGTTAAGATTTGTTTAGGTGTTTATTGATCCTGAGCATGCGTGTGAGGTTGAGGCCAGTAAATATTTTTCAACAGTATATTTAAGTTGCGGATGTTTCCTCCCTGTCATTGACATTATTATCCATAGTGTGAGACTGATACTTTGAATAACCTGAATGGATTCCGTGGCCCAGGCATACAGAATCCATCTTGTCCATCTCCACCTCATTGCCGATGCAATCCTTATATAAATTTCCATTTTATGCTCGCATGTTACGTTTCTCTTAAACTTGGCTCTGCTTAGAAAGCTTAAACATTCTACTGGAAAACCAAATCATTAAGAACACCCTGAAGTGAATCCAGTCAAATCTCTAATCACTACCTCTGTCTGTTCTCTGCTTTAATATTTCTGCAGGGATTTGCAGTCATCTTTGAAATAAAAGTAAGCTGACACAGTTCAGCATTTCCGTAAGCATGCAATCTTTGATTATATTAAATATCTGATTATATTATAGGCTATTTGTTGTAAATTAGTAACTTTGGTCGCACTTAACAAGTCAAGGACAGAAGAAAGATGCAGCAGTACCAACACAGGATCACCTAGCTCCACCCACTGCCTATCCCTGCTCCAGCAAGACCACTTATCTTGCCCATTGCCCTGCTCTTCCTCGTACTCGGTGCTTCCCAAGGTGTTCTAGAATCTGTCAGTGTTACCGATGAATACCGTATATCACTGATCTCTGAGGAGAAAGTTGGGAATGCTTCATATAAAAAGAAGCGTTTTAGTCCTCAGATTTTCCAAATCTTCAGCTAAAGACGGTCGACTTCAGATGCAGCTTTAACAGCTACAGAAAGCGCTTCCCAATATCTGGCTTTTCAAACGAACTGAGAATTTTGCACAGAGATCGTCGGACATTCTATTAATCTACAGTAACTTTACTCCAGTTTAATTAATATTGTTTTCACCTTGGGAATTAATTCAGACTACTATGCTGCACTGACACCAAGCAAATATATCGTGTCTTATACACAGAAAATAAGCACTGGGTAGAAAAAATAGCGATCTCTGGAACTCCCTGCACAATTTGAGCAATTTATTTAAATATACGACTTACCACCTCAATTTGAAGCCAAATAATAATGCGTGAAAGTATTATTGTAAACATTTTCCATTACATTTGGCAAATCAAAATTAAAAAATTGGAAACAAAAAGATCAGCAAATGCATCAAAATATCATTTACTGTTAATTAATTATAACTGTCAAGACATCACTTTTAATCTATTGCTCTGCAAAACCGTAACGTATGGCGCAATATATTATATGGAATATCACCACTCCAGGTTTCCCCATTTCCGTTTGGTTTATTAAATCTCCTAGGAAACGACTTCAATATTACTTTCCCACTTCCACATTGTCAAGTGTGGCAAGTGTTTTCAGTATTTCGGGGAAGTGACCACTTTTCTAAACCCTGGAGAATTCAGGTATAGCCTCTTACCTCTCGACATAAAATCAACATCTACTCCCAGATGCTAAACGAACGAACCCTCTTCATTTAATCGCATTCCTATCTATCCTTGGAGAGAGAATTACTAGGTGTTCAAATCGGACACCACGAGAGCGCAGCGGTTACCGCGAAAATATTACAGCTCGGGGTATCGGAGTGCAGAGTTCAAGCCCGACGTCTTTCGTAAGGAGTTTGTATGTTCCTCTCCGTGAACACGCGGGTTTCCTCCAGGTGCTCCGGTTTCTTCCAAATTCCGAAGATCTATATTGTAAATTGTCCTGTGATTAGGTTAAGATTACTAGGTGGGTTGCTGGGCTGTGAGGCTCACTGGGTCGGAAGGGCCTTTTCCACGCAATGTCTGTAAATAAATAAATGAGTCTTCAGATGCCGTACTGCTGAGGTGTGACTATGCTTAATTTACCATTATAATCATGTTCTGTTGCCCTTCCCGCTAGTGGTTTTCATTCACATTGACTCTCGGTGATTCATTTGCAGATCCTCAATTGTCTTCTGATACAATTCGTACAGATGGTTACTTCATGTTCAGAAAGGACATAGGAAACCGAAGGGCCTTCTTCTGTGTGCTATAATTCTGTGGCTTTCTGACTACCCTTAACTGGGCCAGTTCCCCTGTTAGTCCTTTGTGCTTTAAATTTATATAAAAAATTCCAGCACATGTCTTCATCTATCAGATTCCATGTCGTCCTCCTTCCCCTCCCCCTATCTTCTTCTTCTGGCAACTTCCTTCGTTCTTAGTCCGAAAGAAGGGTCTCGGCTCTGAACGTCAACTGTTCGTTCATTTCCAGAGATGCTACCTGATCATCTAGGATCTTCCAGCGTTTTGTGTGTGTTGCTTAGATGTATTGAAGGAAAGTGCGCTGACTGGCTGTATTACGGCCTTGTATGGGAACAGCAATGTCTTTGCCCGGAAATTCCTACAAGAGTTAGTGGATTCGGCCCAGTACGTCAACGGGTGATACGCTCCCAGTGCACATCTATATGAAATGTTGCCGCAGAAAAGCAGCATCGATCATCAAAGATCCTCACCTCTCCGGCCAAGCTGTTTGCACGCTGCTGTCATCAGGGAGAAGGTACAGGTGCTTCAGGACTCGGTACACCGGGTTCAAGAACGGTCACTACCCCTCAATAATCAGGCTCCTGAACTGTAGTGGATAATTACATTCATTTAAGGACTCTTTCTCGTTATTTCCTGCTATTTATTTATTATCTGCATTTGCACAGTTTATTTACAGTTTGTTAGCAGTTTGTAGTTCTCGATGCTTCACAGTTTACAGATCCTGCTTACTGCTGCTATTCTAAAGATTTGCTAAATATGGACACAGAAGAAGAATCTTAGGGTTGTATGTGATGACATGAATGTACTCTAATAATACATTTTACTTTGAAGTTTGTACTTTTGAACTTTAGGACTGTCTGAACCCGGCAGTTCCTTTACCCAAGTGCTGCACCTCACGTTATGACCTAAAAACAGTTCATTTAATCTCTGCATTGTTTTACGCCAATTCTAATCAAGGAAGAGATGAGCCAAAAATTTCTCGTAAAACAATAGGAAGACCACATGGTGCATTTCAAAATCTGTACACCGGAAACTGACTCCACCTCTCCCTGTTTTCAAATTGACCTGACAACCTGCAATGCCACTCAGCTCTCTGACCTGGAGCAGAGAGGTATTTCTACATCACAGCGAGCACGACTTATACATTTATTATGCTCAACTTCCACCTTCCTCTTAAGTTTGATAAATGCTCATCTCTGTTTTTGTCGCATCTAGGACTCAGTTATGAATGTTTTTGTTTACTGCACATCGATTATCACCAATAATCTCAGGCCGAACAGTAATTCATCACAAAATGATTCATCTAGCTCCACATACACGCGTTGAAATGTCTCTGCAAATGCCTGGAGCTGTCAATATACTCCGAATATCATGAACAATTCGCACCGGGCTGTGCGTTCTGGAATCAAATCCTTTGTCTGTAATTCCTTGGCCAAATATCCTCTTATTACTCACTACAGTTGACATCTTCAGTGCCAATGTCTGACCAAGAATGTTCTCATCCTAACCCATAATATGTAATGTATTGGCCATAACATCAGCAGCAAACATACAAATTTAACAGTTAAAGAGTACGCGCACAATGTGTGGGAATTAGTAAGATTTGTTAAATTGCTTGCCACCATTTCTATATGTAACTATGTCCGGCAAAATGAAATTGAATATTGAAAAAAAACACAAAAAAATTAATACAACCAAATGAGACATACGACACTCGTGAGTTATACATAAATATCTCGTGGAACCGTGAAACGTATCATAGTTAGAAATCTCTGGATGTTTACTCCACTGGCCGCGATTTGCAGGGCCGCAGACAAAATGGTGCCAATGTGATGAAGCTGGGTAGTACTTTCTCGACAAACACAGTCACGATGGATTAAGCCATAGGACCATAATACATAGGTACAAAATAAAGTCATTTGGTCGATCGACTCTGTTCTGTAAATTCAAACGTGCTATTGTTCTCAACCCAATTCTCCCATCTTATCCCCGAAAGCCTTACCATTCAAGAGACTACTAAATTAGCCCGAAATACTCCCATTAACGTGGCCTCAACAGCCGCCTATGGGAGAGCTACTGAATTACCACACTCTGTCTGAATAAATTCCTCCTCATCTCAGTTTCAAGGGAACCTTCCTTCATTCTAAGGCTATGTTCTTGTATCCGAGACTCTCTAGTAACGCAAGTATCAGCACGTCCATTATATCTAGGTCTTTCACTCTACCATAAGTTGCATTGAGATTTCCCCTCATTGAGTACAGGCAGAGAGACAACAATCGCCTCTCATAGGCTAAGTCTTTCATTTTTGAGATTGAATGTGTGCTAATTTCTCTTTAGGTCTGTTGAGCCTCCTCTGAAGCCGTAGCCTTGGTGACGTTTTAGCGAAATGTTTAAAAATTGGCCAGGTTAAACATTTCTAAATGTATGTGCAAGTGCTGTCCTTCCTGAAGAAGGGTCTCAGCCCGAAACGTGGACTAACTATATATTTGCATAAAAGATGCCTGAACTGCCGTTTTCCTTCAGCATTTTCTCTGTGTGCTGTTTTGGATTTCAACCATCTGCAGAATTTTTCATGTTTATGATTTACTGCCATTTCCTTCTGGCTATTGATGCACTTAAGGTGATTCTTTTCGGCCAAACCCAAACTGTTGGAGGAAAATCCCTTCTCACTTCTTTTCCTAGTAGCAACTGTTCAGTCTGAGACTGGTGCGATGGTTGTGGACTCCTCATCTAGAAACGTATTTTATCATTATGCAGCATGTTAAGATCTGTTGGAATTTTACATTTCATCGAGATCTCCCCTCATTCTCGTAAATTCTAGAGAAAACAGGGTCAGATGACGCAATTTCTTCTCAGACGGTGAATCTGGAACGTCTGCTGAAATCCTTCCATATTTTAAGCAGCGATAGCGAAACCATACAATGACGTCACCATTCGTTTACCCAAATTCTCTCGTGACAAAGGCTAAAACAACGTTTGTCTTCCTTGTGGTCTGTTGTTATGGAACTTCGGCTTTCAGGAACATCACCAAATATCCAGCCATTAAAATCATTGACGTGGTTTAAAATATATTAAAATTGGAGCAAATTATTAAACAATTAAACTGACGTTTTATTTAACATTAGTTCCTGAAACAAATAAACAAATTTATAGTTAAAACAATGAATTAAAATAAATCATATTATACAACTAATCTTTTCCCCATACCCCGCAAACAATGGTGTCTCCAATGTTTTCAAGGGGTGAATCTGGCGCAGGATACAAGGCGCAATCTACAGTGTGATGCTGGGTGATGTCCTTTCGGTTCTGCTACAGGTTCTTGCAGCGTTGCATTTGTTGTTGCAAAGAAAACTGTCTGGCATACGGATAGTTTTCAATTTTTTTTCTCAAAGTTTGAAAATGTGCACTTTACATCGAATTACCAATTGGAATGGAATTGACTTTCACGTACATGAGGAGTAAAAACCTTTGCGTTCCGCCTCGTCTAAATGTGCAATGTGCAATCCTAATAATTTATAATGAATAAAACAGTCAATAGAACATAGAAATACACTCAAATCAGCGTGAGTTGATCAATCTGATGGCCTGGTGGAAGAAGCTGTACCGGGTCCTGGCTTCTATGCTGCGGAAAAGTTTCCCGGATGGTTGCAGCTGGAATAGATTTTGGTTCTGGTGCTGCGGGTCCCTAGTCATCCTTCGGACCCTCTTTTCACATCCTAACCCAAACCCTAAGGCTAAATGTCCTGAAATATGGGAAGTTCACAACTACAGATGTGCTGCGCTGTCTGCACCACTCCGCAGAATCCTGCGATCAAGGCAGTTACAGTTCCCATACCAGACAGTGATGCAGCAAGTCACGATGCTCTTAATTAATATAACCATATAAACATATAACAACTACAGCGTGGAAACAGTCCATCTCAGCCTTTCTAGTCCGTGCCGAACCATTACTTTCACCTAGTCTCACCGACCTGCACTCAGCCCATAACCCTCCATTCCTTTCCTCTCCACATAGCTGTCCAATTTAACTTTAAATGACAACATCGAACCTGCCTCAACCACTTCTGCTGGAAGTTCGTTCCACACAGCTACTACTCTCTGAGTAAAGAAGTTCCCCCTCATGTTACCCCTAAACTTTTGCCCTATAACTCCCAACTCATGTCCTCTTGTTTGAATCTCCCTCACTCTTAATGGAAAAAGCCTATCCACGTCAACTCTATCTATCCCCCTCATAATTTTAAATACCTCTATCTAGTCCCCCCTCAACCTTCTACGCTCCAAAGAATAAAGACCCAACTTGTTCAACCTTTCTCTGTAGCTTAGGTGATGAAACCCAGGGAAAATTTTGGTAAATCTTCTCTGTACTTTCTCTATTTTGTTGACATCTTTCCTATAATTCGGCGACCAGAACTGTACATAATACTCCAAATTTGGCCTTACCAATACGTTGTACAATTTCAACATTACATCCCAACTCCTATACACAATACTCTGATTTATAAAGGCCAACTTACCAAAAGCTTTCTTCACCACCCTATCCACATGAGATTCTACCTTCAGGGAACTATGCACCATTATTCCTAGATCCCTCTGTTCTACTGCATTCTGCAATGCCTTACCAATTACCATGTATGTCCTATTTTGATTAGTCCTACCAAAATGTAGCACCTCACATTTATCAGCATTACACTCCATCTGCCATCTTTCTGCCCACTCTTCTAACTGGCCTAAATGTCTCTGCAAGCTTTGAAAACCTACTTCATTATCCACAACACCACCTATCTTAGTATCATCTGCATACTTACTAATCCAATTTACCACCCCATCATCCAGATCATTAATGTATCTGACAAACAACATTGGACCCAGTACAGATCCCTGAGACACACAACTAGTCACTGGCCTCCAATATGACAAACAGTTACCCACCACTACTCTCTGGCGTCTCCCATCCAGTCACTGCTGAATCCATTTTACTACTTCAATATTAATACCTACCTTCCGTGTGGAACCTTGTCAAAGGCTTTACTGAAGTCCATATAGACAACATCCACCGCTTTATCCTCGTCAACTTTCCAAGTAACCTCTTCAAAAAATTGAATAAGATTTGTCAAACATGACCTTCCACGCACAAACCCATGTTGACTATTCCTAGTCAGACCCTGTCTATCCAGATAATTATATATACTATCTCTAAGAATACTTTCCATCAATTTACCCACCACTGACGTCAAACTCACAGGCCGATAATTGCTAGGTTTACTTTTAGAACCATTTTTTAAACAATGGAACAACATGAGCAATATGCCAATCCTCCGGCACCATCCCCATTTCTAATGACATTTGAAATATTTATGTCAGAGTCCCTGCTATTAACACACTAACTTCCCTCCAGGTCCTAGGAAATATTTTGTCTGTACCCGGAGACTTACACACTTTTATTTTCCTTAAAAGCTCCAGTACTGCCTCTTGTTTAATCGTCATAGTTTCCATAGCTTCCCTACCTGTTTCCCTTATCTTACATAATTCAATATCCTTCTCCCTAGCGAAAACCGAAGTAAAGAAATTGTTCAGAATCTCACTATCTCTTTTAGCTCCACACATAGCTGTCCACTCTGATTCTCTAAGGGACCAATTTTACCCTTCACTATCCTTTTGCTATTAATATAACTGCAGAACTGCTTGGGATTTATTTTCACCTTACTTGTCAAAGCAACCTCATATATTCTTTTAGCCTTTCTAATTTCTTTCTTAAGATTCTTTTTACATTCTTTACATTCCTCTAGCACCTCGTTTACTCCATGCTGCCTATATTTATTGTAGATATCTCTCTTTTTCCGAACCAAGTTTCCAATATCCCTTAAAAACCATGGCTCTCTCAGACTTTTAACCTTTCCTTTCAATCTAACAGGAAGATAAGGATTCTGTACCCTCAAAATTTCACCTTTAAATGACCTCCATTTCTCTATTATATCCTTCCCGTAAAACAAATTGTCCCAATCCACTCCTAAATCCTTTCGCACTTCTCTCCTCAAAGTTAGCCTTTCTCCAATCAAAAATCTCAACCCTGGGTCCGGACCTATCCTTCTCCATAATTATATTGAAACTAATGGCCTTATGATCACTGGACCCGAAGTGCTCCCCAACACAAAGCTCCGTCACCTGACCTATCTCATTCTCTAACAGGAGATCCAATACTGCCCCTTATCTAGTTGGTACCTCTATGTATTGCTGCAAAAAATTATCCTGCACATATTTTACAAACTCCAAAACATCCAGCCATTTTACAGTATGGGCTTCCCAGTCTATGTGTGGAAAATTAAAATCTCCCACAATCACAACCTTGTGCTTGCTATAAATATCTGCTATCTCCTTACAAATTTGCTCCTCCAATTCTCGCTCCCTATTTGGTCGTCTATAATACACCCCTGTAAGTGTTACTACACCTTTCCTATTCCTCAATTCCATCCAAATAGCCTGCCTACACGAGCCCGCTAATCTATCCTGCCAGAGCACCACGATCATATTTTCTCTGACAAGAAATGCAACACCTCCCCCTCCTGTCCCTCCGATTCTATCACACCTGAAACAATTAAATTCAGGAATATTTAGTTGCCAATCACACCCCTCCGGTAACCAGGTATCACTAATAGCTACCACATCATACTTTCAGGTATCGATCTATACTTTAAGCTCATCCACATTTCTTATAACGCTCCTAGCATTAAGATAAATGCATGTAAGAAATTGTCCACCTCCTATTCTCTGTTTATCAATAACGGTGGAAATAACTTTAATATTTTCCTTTTCTTCCTTCTCCCCTGCATCTGTTCCTACATTGTGTTTCCCCTACCCCCTAGTATCTAGTTTACATCCACTGGAGCCTCTCTAGCAAATCTACCTGCAAGAATATTTGTCCCCCTCCAGTTCAGATGTAAATTGTGCCCCTGTATAAAGTTCTTAGAATTTGGGGGCCCACACCAAACTTCCTCAACAGTCTGAGGTGAAAGAGGTGCTGTTTTATGCCTTTTTCATCATACAGCTGGTGTGTACATACCACGTGAGGTCCTCGGTGATAGGAATGCCGAGGTACGTAAACCTCTCAACCCCAGATCCATTGCTGTCAATACGGGTTAGCCTGTATCCATTACTTCTGTAGTCCACAGACAGCTCCTTTCTTTTTGCGACATTGAGGCAGAGATTGTTTTCTTGACAACTGCATGCCATCGAAAAAGATTTAATCAAAGCTAGAAATGCGGAACAAGTCAGACAGCTTTCCGTATATCCTTAACATTTCAGTTCAACTCCCTTGCATTACAAAGTGTAAATGGCTGAAGTATAGAGGATAGGTAGGGCAGAGAAAACAAAACCATGTCCGGCATAAGATGAAGGGAAAACGAATGGCCCACTCCATCAAGAGAAAGGTGGTCAATCACAGGTTTTCACTTGTTTAGAGATACAGCACACAACAGGCCCTTCCGGTCCAACAAGCCACACCGTCGATCAGCCTACCTATTTCAAACGAGCCTAATCCCAGGAAATTCACGATGACCAATTAACCTAGTAACGGGGAGTCTTTAAACTGTGGGAGGAAAGCAGACCACCCGAAAGAAACACACGCAGTTCACGGGAAGAACGAGCAACCGCCAACACACAGCCCCAGAAGTGAAGCTCGAACTATGGCACGCCCCGATTTGTTGCAGTGTTGCGCTGACCGCCACGCTACCCTGATGCCCAGGAGACACGGCTAGGAGAGGTGTAAGTGAATAGAAGAGCTTAGATTATGCAAGGTCACGTGTATAAATGGGAACACCTTCGCGGATCTTCCTCAGGATGAGCATTGTACAAATATTGTCAAGACAGAGGATCAACCGCGGTTCATTACGAAATGCCGAACAGTATGCTCGGAACAGTAAAGGTGCGGCCAAACTTAAACACAGAAAATGCTGGAAACAGTCAGCGGGGAGGGAGCCCATGTGTATGAGGAGGCATTGCTAGCAATTCAATTCATCAGAATATTCTGATGGGAGGTGTGGGATCTGAAATGCAAACTCTGTTTCTTCTTTCACAGATGCTGCTTGAACGGCTGCGTCTCCAGCATATTCTGTTTTTGCTTTAGACTTCGAGCATTTGACGTTCATTGTCGTACGATTATGACGTGTGAAGCTAGTGAAGGTGCAACGCAAGATTACATGACTTCAGGATTGAAGGACATCCTTTTAGAACTGAGATGCGGAGAAATTACTTTAGTCAGAGGGCGGTAAATCTATGGAATCTGTTGCCACTAGCGGCTGTGGAGGTCAAGTCACTGGGTGTATTTAAGGCAGAAATAGATAGGTTCTTGATTAACCAGGGCATCAAAGGGTATGAAATGAAAGCAGGAGAATAGGGATGACTGGATGATGTGGATCAGCCCAAGATCGAATGGTGGAGGAGACTCGATGGGCCGAATGGGGACGAGGAGAGGTACGTGTAGAATACAGACAGGAATTATGTTTGTGAGGTTGGCTTTCTGAGCTCGGTGTCAGATGTGGCAGGTCCTGAAGACTCCCAGCCTCCAGGAGGTTATTCCCGGAGCAGATGCTAGAGAGTACCCCAGTGGCTGTCGCCCTTAACAATAAGTACTTTTGTTTGAGTACTGTTAGGGGAGACGGCCTACCTGGGCGAAGCAACAGTGCTCGCGCCTCTAACACAGAGTCTGACCCGATGGTCAGAAAGGTAGTGAGAGGAAGAGGATGGCAGCAGTGATAGGGGACTCTATAGTTAGGGGGTCAGACAGACGGTTCTGTGGACGCAGGAAAGAAACGGGGAGGGCAGTTTGCCTTCCAGTTGCCAGGGTCGGGGATGTTTCTGATCACGTCCATGTCATGGTCCGGATCGGGATCCCTTTAAATTTACCTTGTTTATATTACGATCCGGACCGTTGATTCCCTGTTTTCCCGTGTCCTTCGACTTTGGTGATTAGAGGCAATTAACGCTCGGCTGAACCGGTAGTTTATAGTCTCCGGCTTTCAGCCGTTCAGTGCAGGAGTATCTGCTAAGTCATGGCGTGCCAATGTCATCTGGCCGGTGCAAGCCTTATCTCCGCCCGAATCGAGTGCCAGTAATTCGCCTTTCCTCACCGGAGCAACCGTGCCCAGTTACCTCGCCGAAGCGAGCCTGCAAAGTTTCCTCTTCAAGGTGGGTCCGTCAGTTAACCCGCCGGTGAGAATCAAGAGCCGCTGTCTACTGTTCCCGGGCCGAGTCCAGAGCTCGGCACTACCCGGAGGTCCCAAGCACCACGTCCTGGCTCCGGCGGCATCCAAGTGCCACGTCCACGTCCTGGCTCCGGCGGCATCCAAGTGCCACGTCCATGTCCTGGCCCTGGCGGTCTGTGATTCCTGTCCTATTCCCCTGTCTGAATCCCTTCTCCGCCCCTCTCGCCTCTGGCCCTCGTCTGCAGCCCCTGCCTGCAGTTCGGTCTAGTTCCATCACTGGAGCTAGATAGGTACTGTCTGGTGTTCATTCGTGTTGGTCTTGTCTTGCCCTGCCCTCGCCTTCATGGGGTAAGTCAGGCCGTCTTGCCGTTGCCCCGGGGGGAGTCATGTCTTGTCCTGCCCTTGCCTCCGTGGGATAAGTCAGGCCGTCTTGCCGTTGCCTCGCGGAGGAGGGGGGGGGGGGTCATGTCTTGTCGTGTCTTGACCTGGCCTCCGTGGGGTAAGTCAGGCCGTCTTGCTGTTGCCCCGCGGAGGGACATGAGTCCCGGCCCTATGTCCTGTACCCAAGGAGGTGTCCCGGCTCTCTGTTCTGTGTGTGAATCCCGGCCCTATGTCTGTACCCAAGGAGGGGTCCTGACTCTGTGTTCTGTGTATGTATCCATAGTTCCACGTACCTGCTCTCCCGAGACTGAGGCTCTGTTTTCTATGTTCCTCCTCTCCCTAACCCATGTCATGTCCATGCCTGGTTCTGTGGTCTGTGCCCGAGGCAAGACCCAGGTACTGGATCCTTGCCCAGTCTCGGGCTCGGAGTCCAAACCCTAGCCTCTTCATGTCTCCTCTAGTTCTGGGAGCCGATTCCGAGTCCTAGCCCAGACTCTAGGTCCCAGCCTAGTCGTAGTCCTGAGTCCTTATCCTGTTCACTATTTCTGCTTCTGTCTTGCTCTCCTGGTATCGTACAATAAATTAACCGAAGTAACCTCACAAGATGTGTCTTGCATTTGGGTCCACCCGTGCTCCCAATGCCCCGCCATTGTGACAGTCCACGATATCCTGAGGTGGGAAGGAGAACAGCCAGTGGTCCTGGAACATATTAGTACCAACCACATTGGTAGGAAAAAGGAGGAGGTCCTGAAAATAGACTACAGAGTGTTAAGAGGGAAGTTGAGAAGCAGGACCTCAAAGGTAGCAATCTCAGGATTACTGCCTGTGCCATGTGACAATGAGTATAGGAATAGAATGAGGCGGAGGATAAATGCGTGGCTGAGGGATTGGAGCGGGGGCAGGGATTCAGATATCTGGATCATTGGGACCTCATTTGGGGCAGGTGGTACCTGTACAAAAAGGATAGTTTGCACTTGAATCCCAGGGGGAACCAATATCCTGGGAGGGAGGATTGCTCAAGCTATTGGGGAGAGTTTAAACTCGAATTGCTGAGGGGTGGGAGCCGAACTGAAGTGACAGAAGAAGGGGCGGTTGGCTCACAAGTAGAGAAAGCTTGGAGACAGTGCGAGAGGGAGGATAGGCAAGTGATAGAGAAGGGACGCGCTCAGACCGATGTTTTGAGATGTGTCTATTTTAATGCGAGGAGAATTATGAACAAAGCGGGTGAGCTTAGAGGGTGAATCAGCCATTACAGATATTGTAGCCTTTACAGAGACTTGGATGGTGCAGCGTCAGGAGTGGCTACTTCAAGTGCTCGGCATTGGATGTTTCAGAAAGTACAGGGAGGGAGGCAAAAAAGGTGGTTGTTCAGCGATAGTGTCACGGCTGCAGAAAAGCAGGAAGTCATAGAGGGGTTGTCTACGGAGTCTCTGTGGAGGTTAGGAATAGGAAGGGATCAATAACTCTACTGGGTGTTTTTTATAGAGCACCCAATAGTAACAAGGACATCGAGGAGCAGATAGGGAGATTCTGGAAAGGAGTAATAATAACAGGGTTGTTGTGGTGGGAGATTTTAATTAGATAAATAAACCCCTAGAGCGAGGGGTTTAGATGGGGTGGAGTTTGTTAGGTGTGTTCAGGAAGGTTTCTTGACACAATATGTAGATAATCCTACAAGAGGAGAGGTTGTACTTGATCTGGCATTGGGAAATGAACCTGGTCAGGTGTCAGGTCTCTCAGTGGGAGAGCATTTTGGAGATAGTGATCACAATTCTACAAACGTTTGTATCTCTTTTACCATAGCATTGGAGAGGGATAGGAACAGACAAGTTTGGGAAACGGTTAATTGGAGTAAGGGTAAACATGAGCCAATCAGGCAGGAAATTGGAAACAGATGTTCTCAGAGAAACGTATGGAAGAAATATGGCAAATGTTCAGGGGCTATTTGCGTGGGTTTCTGCACAGGTACGTTTCAATGAGACAGGGAAAGGATGGTAGGGTACAGGAACCGTGATGTACAAAGGCTGTTGCAAATCTAGTCAAGAAGAAAAGAAAAGCTCACGAAAGGTTCAAAAAAACTAGGTGATGATAGAGATCTAGAAAGTTAGCAGAAAGAGCTTAAGAAAGAAATTAGGACAGCCAGAAGGGGCCATGAGAAGGCCTTGGCCGACAGGATTAAGGAAAACCCCAAGGCATTCTACGAGTATGTGAAGAACAAGAAGAAAAGATGAGAGAATGGAAACCATCAAGTGAGACAGTGGAAAAATATGTATGGAAACGGAGGAGACAGCAGAGGTACTTAATGAATATTTTGCTTCAGTATTCACTAGGGAAAAGGATCTTGGCGATTGTAGGGATGACTTGCAATGGATTGAAAAGCTTGAGCATGTAGATATTAAGGGAGAGGATGTGCTGAAGCTTTTGGAAAGCATCAAGTTGGATAGGTCACCGAGACCGGATGAGATGTACCGCAGACTGCTGTGGTAAGCGAGGGAGGAGATTGCAGAGCCTCTGGCGATGTTCTTTGCATCATCAATGAGGACGGGAGATGCTCCAGAGGATTAGAGGGTTGAGGATGTTGTTCCCTTATTCAAGAAAGAGAGCAGAGTTATCCCAGGAAATTAAAGACTAGTGAGTCCTACTTTGGTGGTTGGTAAGTTGATGGAGAAGATTCTGAGAGGCAGGATTTATGAACATTTGCAGAGGCATAATATGATTAGGAATATCAGCATGGCTTTGTCAAAGACAGGATATGCTTTATGAGCCTGATAGAATTTTTGGAGGATGTGACTAAACAAATTGATGAAGGTAGAGCCATAGATGTAGTGTATATGGATTTCAGCAATGCATTTGATAAGGCTTATTGAGAAGTAGGGAGGCAAGGGGCTTGCCCACAGAAGGCAAAGTGTGGTTGTAGATGGATCCTATTCTGCATGGAGGTCGATCACCAGTGGTGTGCCTCAGGGATCTGTTCTGAGACCCTTACTCTTCGTGATTTTTATAAATGACATGGATGAGGAAGTAGAGGTTAGTAAATATGTTGATGCCACAAAGGTTAGGAGTGTTGTGGATAGTGTGGAGGTCTGTCAGAGGTTACAGTGGGACACTAATAGGATGCAAAACTGGGCTGAGAAGTGGAAGATGGAGTTCAACCCAAATGAGTCTGAGGTGATTCATTTTGGTGGGTCAAATATGACGGAGGAATATAGTACTAATGGTAAGAATCTTGGCAGAGTGGAGGATCCGATGGATCTTGGAGTCCGAGTCCATAGGACACTCAAAGCTAATCTATTATGAATGTGTGTGTGTCTGTGTATGTATGTATATATCTATCTATGTGTCTCTGTATCTCCAGTGTCTACCTAAGTAGCTGTCTATCAATTTCCATGCGCATACTCTGTATGAAGTCCCCTCTCTGCTTCCTTTTCGTTTCCTTTTCCTCCTTTCAGATTTCTTTTCACGCTATAGTAAGACAGAATGGGGATAATTACATTGATTCTCCGTCAATCAATGCAGGCGGCCCACGATTGTCAGAGATTGGGGGAGATTTAATGCATGTTATGTATATGCCGTTGTTCCGCACTGACGGAGTTTTGCAGGATAAATTGCTCCTGTTTCATTCAGAGCATCGTTGTTGCCGTGCTGTGGCATAATATCGCAACGAACCAATTCTCTCTCCTCCCCAGCCTTGTGGATGAGTGTTAATGCCAAGAGCAGACGGTTGGTTGGGACAAAGTGCAACATTGAGGGTGAATGTGACGCCTCTGTGGAATAAAGTTTGACGATGGGTGGATTGGTGCGAGGTGTGCGAAGAAGTGATCGGAAGCAGATTATCATTCTGCAGATTCCTGGTATTCTTTTCTAAATGAATGGGGGCTCCTGGAAAAAATGCAAGTGCGCTCATTCTTAACTTTCATATAAAGCTCAACAGAGCAACTTTCCTCACCTCCTACTTAATAAACAGCATATGGGGATTTCTGGACTCCTTAAACTTGTGCAGGTGTCAGTGGCAATAGGGATGATGGCGTGACAGGTTACCGATTCTATTTTGCTCTCCACTCATGTCACCTGGCCCTCAAAATCTTTCCGTCATTTTTGTATTTATATTTGGGATTCACACCTTACTTTGTCGGGCTGACGCAAAACACTTTCGCAGGGCCAATATCAGAGCATGAATTGAATTTAAATAAGAAACATAGGAACATAAGAAGTAGGAGCAGGAGTAGGCCATTCGGCCCATCGAGCATGCACCGCCATTCAATAAGATCATGGCTGATCCGTCCGTAAACTCAGCTCTATCTACCTGCCTTTTCCCCATAACCCTTAATTCCTCTACTATGTAAAAATCTATCTAATTGTATCTTAAATGTATTTAGTGAAGAAGCCTCAACTGCTTCCCTGGGCAGAGAATTCCACAGATTCAACACTCTCTTGGAAAAACAGTTTCTCCTCACTTCCATCCTAAATCTTCTCCCCTGAATTTTGAGGCAATATCCCCTAGTTCTAGTCTCACTTGCCATATGGAAACAACTTTTCTACTTCTATCTTATCTATCCCTTTCAAAATTTTGTATGTTTCTCTAAGATCCCCTCTCATTCTTCTGAACTCCAGAGGCGACTCAGTCTCTCCTCATATGTTAACTCCTTCATCCTGGTGAACCTCCTCTGCACTGCCTCTGCACTGCCTCCAAAGCCAGTATATCTTTAGTCAAGTATGGAGACCAAAACTGCTCACAGTACTCCAGGTGCGGCTTCACCAGTACCCTGTATAGTTGCAGCATGCCCTCCCTGCTCTTTAATACAATCCCTCTAGCAATAAAGGCCAACATTCCGTTTGTCTTCTTAATAACCTGTCGTACCTGAAGCCAACTTTTTGTGATTCATGAACAAGCACTCCCAAGTACCTCTGCACAACAGCATGCTGCAATCTTTCACAATTTAAATAATAATCCGCTCTTCTATTGTTCCTTCCAAAATGATGATCTCGCATTTACCAACGTTGTATTCCATCTGCCAGACCTTGACCGACTCACTTAACCTATCAATATCCCTCTACAGGCTCTCCACATACTCTGTACAATTTGCTTTTCCACTTAGTTTGGTGTCATCAGCAAATTTTGCTACGCTACTCTCAGTCCCCTCTTCCAAATCAACAATGTAAATGGTAAATAGCTGCAGGCCCAGCACTGACCCCTGCGGTACCCCACTCGCCACCGACTGCCAACCGATGAAACATCCATTTATACCAACTCTGCCTTCTGTTGGTTATCCAATCCACTATCCATGCCAATATACTTCCTCCAACTCCACGTATCCGAATCTTATTTAAAACTCTCTTGAGCATCACCTTATCAAACGCTTTCTGGAATTCCAAGTGTACGACAGCCACCTGTTCCCCTCTGTCCACTGCACTCATTATGTCCTCAAAGAACTCCAGTAAGCTTGTCAAACAGGACCTGCCCTTTCTGAATCCATGCTGTGTCCGTCTAATGGAAACCCTCCTTTCTAAGTTTTAACAACTGCATTTACTTCACTCTCCCAGTTCCCGCAGAGCGTGCTGGTCTACCTGACAACCCGATAACACGAAGAAATCTGCAGATGCTGGAATTTCAAGCAACACGCATAAAAGTTGCTGGTGAACGCAGCAGGCCAGGCAGCATCTCTAGGAAGAGGTACAGTCGACGTTTCGGGCCGAGACCCTTCGTCAGGACTAACTAAACGAAGAGCTAGTAAGAGATTTGCAAGTTGGTGGGGGAGGGTGAGATCCGAAATGATAAGAGAAGACAGGAGTGGGAGGGATGGAGTCAAGAGCTGGACAGTTGATTGGCAAAAGAGATATGAGAGGATCATGGGACAGGAGGCCTTGAGAAAAAGAAAAAGGGGCGGGGAGCCCAGAGTATGGGGAGTATGGGCAAGGGGTATAGTGAGAAGGACAGAGGGAGAAAAAGGACAGAGAAAGAAAAAGAATGTGTGTATATAAATAAATGAATAACGGATGGGGTACGAGGGGGAGGTGGGGCATTAGCGGAAGTTTGAAAAGTCAATGTTCATGCCTTCAGGTTGGAGGCTACCCAGACGGAATATAAGGTGTTGTTCCTCCAACCTGAGTGTGGCTTCATCTTTACAGTAGAGGAGGCCGTGGATAGACATATCAGAATGGAATGGGTCGAGGAATTAAAATCTGTGGCCACTGGGAGATCCTGCTTTCTCTGGCGGACAGAGCGTAGGTGTTCAGCGAAACGTTCTCCCAGTCTTCGTCGTGTCTCGCCAATATATAGAAGGCCTCATTGGGAGCACCGGACACAGTATATCACTCCAGCTGACTCACAGGTGAAGTGTCGCCTCAGCTAGGAGGATTGTCTGGGGCCCTGAATGGTGGTGAAGGAGGAAGTGTAAGGACTCTAACCTATTCTTCGTGTTACCTCGAACCTATTGTACAATTCTGATGCATGATCAAAAGCAAACGAAAACGTGTATAGCGAAAATCTATGAGGAAACACAAGACATCTCGGGTCAGCATCATATGGATCAGGAATAAAGCAATTGAAATGCATTAATTCAATAATTTTATTCAACGGCTACAAAGACTATATAGGGTATAATGTCAATTTCCTTGTCTATGGTTACCGTTACTGAATGCACAAAAGATAGATTGTTCCAACTTGAGGCGTTGATCAAATTCAACAACCTGTCAACTGAATTTATGGTGAGCAAGTCATAAAAATCAAGGTTTTAACTTCTTTATTAAAATTCGGAATCTAACACATTTCTACCTCTTTGCCACGTGAAAGGAACAAAAAGTGATAACCAAACTTCGTCGGCACAGCTTACAAGTTTCAGGTATCAAATACAGCTGGATCTCGCAATGTTTGCCGTGACAGGCTTTGCCTGAGCCTCGTGTTTAACCACGCAGGAGAAAAGCTCGTGTGAGTTCCAGTCTGAGGTTGGCAGAGTCAGGTAGCTGCTCGCACTGAACGTGTTGTCTGTCTCTTGCTGGATCGGACTGGTCTGAATTCCATTCTTTCTCTTACTGCCGTCGACAGTCCACTCAATGTCCACTCTGCCGGGATTAAACCCGCTCACTAAACACACCAGGGTCGCTGTACCCTTAGCCGTGACCTCCACCGCTGAAGGTGGAAGTAAAGAGACAGTGGGGAGACAGGGATCTGTTTATAATAAAACATCAAGAATTAGTAAAAATAGTAAACTTCTTCAGCCAAAGCATCATCTCAATTCAAAATACATTTCGTTTCGTACTGATATGTTCAATTCGATAACCAGAAAGGGGTATAACTGCTTTGAACAAGAATCTTCGTCAGAACCGATGTAGCTATTGTATGGCGGGGTTGTGGTGGAATGAGAAGAAACGGAGTCTGCGATTCTGCGATTGTTTTTCAAAAGGTGACAGTGCAAACTGGTTTAGAACTCCTGCTGAGCATTTTTTACATGTTGTTTCTGTTATTTGCTCTTCCGGAACTGATTTCATTTCGGAATCAGAATCAGAATCAGGTTTATTATCACCAGCATGTGACGTGAAATTTATCAACTTAGCAGCAGCAGTTCAATGCAATACATAATCTGGCAGAGAGAGAAAAAACAATAATAATAAATAAAATAAAACATTATAATAAATAAGCAAGTAAATCAATTACGTATACAGTATAGAATAGATTATTTAAAAATGTGCAAAAACAGAAATACTATATATTTTTTTAAAAAGTGAGGTAGTGTCCAAAGCTTCAAAGTCCATTTGGCAGAGGGGAAGAAGTTGTTCCTGAATCGCTGAGTGTGTGCCTTCAGGTTTCTGTATCTCCTACCTGATGGGTGCTGGAGGTCTTTAATAATGTACGCTGCCTTTCTGAGACACCGCTCCCTAAAGATATCCTGGGTACTTTATAGGCTAGTGCTCAAGATGTAGCTGACTGGATTTACAACCTTCTGCAGCTTCTTTTAGTCCTGTGCGGTAGCCCCGCCACACCAGACATTGATGCAGCCCGTCAGAATGCTCTCCACGGTACAACTAAAGAAGTTATTGAGTCTATTTGTTGACATACCAAATCGCTTCAAACTCCCAATAAAGTATAGCCGCTGTGTTGCATTCTTTATGACTACATCAATATGCTGGGACCAGGTTGGATCATGAGAGATCTTGACACCTAGGAACTTGAAGCTGCTCACTCTCTCCACTTCTAATCCCTCTATGAGGATTGGTAAGCATTCCTTCGTCTTACCCTTCCTGAAGTCCACAGTTAGCTCTTTCGTCTTCCTGACGTTGAGTGCCAGGTTTTTGCTGTGGCACTATTCCACTAGTTTCTGTATCTCACTCGTCACCAGCTGAGAGTCTACCAACTATGGATATTTCACTCCATAATTCACAAAAAAACTTAGAGTGTAGTTATTGACTAATTCAACAGACTATCCTAACTCAATAGTCATTTAACCGTTACAAGTTTATTTCTATATTCGGATTAAGCAGACAGCGATCACCAGGAGATTAAGGATTGAAGGTAAGCACGGAAAATGACCCCGTCACGGAATTCATGTTCGAAAATGATAGATAGATAGATAGATAGATAGACAGACAGACGACAGAGAGACAAACAGACGGAATTAGTGAATTGGTTGAAAAGATAAGAAACAAGGGGTTTCATTATGGGAGCCATAACTTTAGTAACTTTAAAGTCCGGTCGACTTAGGGTTTTATTGCCGGCAAGTCTGTCTTTATCAGAGAGCAATGAGAATAAGATTCGGTTCTGACACGTCAAAGTGAGAAAGCATTTCCATGGAATTTGACAATTTAATGAAGCCGCTAAATGCCTTCAACCGAAGTTTTAACTCAGTTCCATTAAACAGACGAAGCAACGGGATGGACAGAGCAGGCGACATCTCAGGGAATCCCACCGTAATAACAGCCCGTGAAACGGAGTACTCTGATAATGCGGCCATAATTGATGTGTTCGAGTCTTCGCTGTCTTTCTTCTTGTTAGAAATTGGTCGCTTTTCTTCAATATCTCACTAGAAAATAATTATTTTTCAATTCCAATTAAATCATGAGATTTTATAAAGTCAGCTGGCTTGTGCGCTGCAGGTGCACCCTGTACTTCAGAATCAGAATGTCAAATGCGGCTGGGTTTAAGGCACCCTTCTATAAGTCTTGCAGCACAAGAACTTTCCATTTGGATTGTTCCGTCTGGATGAGTGGATTAAAACTAACTACAAACCCGAGAATCACCAGGACGTACATGTAATAACGAATCACCACGACGTACATGTAATAACGAATTTTGCGAAGACGGCTCTTCCCGGAAATATATATCCATAAGACCATAAGACAAAGGAGCAAAAGTAGGCTATTCGGCCCATCGAGTCTGCTCCGCCATTTTATCATGAGCTGATCCATTTTATCCTATTTAGTCCCACTGCCCCACCTTCTCACAATAACCTTTGATGCCCTGGCTACTCAGATACCTATCAATCTCTGCCTTAAATACACCCAATGACTTGGCCTCCACTGCTGCCCGTGGCAACAAATTCCATAGATTCACCACCCTCTGACTAAAAAAATTTCTTTACATTTCTGTTCTGAAAGGGCGCCCTTCAATCCTGAAGTCATGCCTTCTCGTACTAGACTCCCCCATCATGGGAAACAACTTTGCCACATCCACTCTGTCCATGCCTTTTAACATTCGAAATGTTTCTATGAGGTCTCCCCTCATTCTTCTAAACTCCAAGGAATACCGTCCAAGAGCGGACAAACGTTCCTAATATGTTAGCCCTCTCATTCCCGGAATCATTCTAGTGAATCTTCTCTGTACCCTCTCCAACGTCAGCACATCCTTTCTTAAATAAGGAGACCAAAACTGCCCGCAGTACTCCAAGTGAGGTCTCACCAGCGCCTTATAGAGCCTCAACATCACATCCCTGCTCCTATACTCTATTCCTCTAGAAATGAATGCCAACATTGCATTCGCCTTCTTCACTACCGACTCAACCTGGAGGTTAACTTTAAGGGAATCCTGTACGAGGACTCCCAAGTCCCGTTGCATCTCAGAACTTTGAATTCTTTCCCCATTTAAATAATAGTCTGCCCGTTTATTTTTTCAGCCAAAGTGCATAACCATACACTTTCCAACATTTTACTTCATTTGCCACTTCTCTGCCCATTCTTCCAATCTATCCAAGTCTCTCTGCAGACTCTCCGTTTCCTCAGCACTACTGGCCCCTCCACCTATCTTCGTATCGTCAGCAAACTTAGCCACAAAGCCCTCTATTCCATAATCCAAATCGTTGATGTACAATGTAAAAAGAAGCGGCCCCAACTCTGATCCCTGTGGAACACCACTGGTAACCGGCAGCCAACCAGAATAGGATCCCTTTATTCCCACTCTCTGTTTCCTGCCAATCAGCCAACGCTCTATCCATGTATGTAACTTTCCTGTAATTCCATGGGCTCTTATCTTGTTAAGCAGCCTCATGTGTGGCACCTTGTCAAAGGCCTTCTGAAAATCCAAATATACAACATCCACTGCATCTCCCTTGTCTAGCCTACTGGTAATTTCCTCAAAAAATTGTAATAGGTTTGTCAGGCAGGATTTTTCTTTAAGGAATCCATGCTGAGTTCTGCCTATCTTGTCATATGCCTCCAGGTACTCTGTAACCTCATCCTTGACAATTGACTCCAACAACTTCCCAACTACTGACGTCAAGCTAACAGGTCTATAATTTTCTTTTTGCTTCCTTGCCCCCTTCTTAAATAGCGGGGTGACATTTGCAATCTTCCAGTCATCCGGAACCATGCCAGAATCTATCGACTTTTGAAAGATCATCACTAATGCCTCCGCAATCTCCACAGCTACTTCCTTCAGAACACGAGGGTGCATTCCATCTGGTCCAGGAGATCTATCGACCTTTAGCCTATTCAGCTTCCTGAGTACTTTCTCTGTCGTAATTGTGACTGCGCACGCTTCTCTTCCCTGCCACCCTTGAGTGTCCGGTATCCTGCTGTCTTCCTTAGTGAAGACTGATGCAAAATACTTGTTCAGTTCCTCTGCCATCTCCTCATTTCCCATTACAATTTTCTCCAGTATCATTTTCTATCGGTCCTATATCTACTCTCACCTGTCTTTTACTCCTTATATACCTGAAAAAGCTTTTAGTATCCTCTTCGATATTATTTGCTAGTTTCCTTTCATAGTTAATCTTTTCTCTCTTAATGACCTTCTTGGTTTCCTTTTGTAAGGTTTTAAAGACTTCCCAATCCTCTGTCTTCCCACTATTTTTTGCTTCCTCGTATGCCCTCTCCTTAGCTTTAACTTTGGCTTTGACTTCTCTTGTCAACCATGGTTGCATCCTTTTTCCACTCGAAAATTTCTTCTTTTTTGGAATATACCTGTCTTGCACATTCCTCATTTCTCGCATAAACTCCAGCCACTGCTGCTCTGCCGTCTTTCCCGCCAGTGTCTCTTTCCAGTCAACTTTGGCCAGTTCCTCTCTCATGCCACTGTAGTTTCCTTTACTCCACTGAAACACCGACACATCAGATTTCGGCTTCTCTTTTTCTAATTTCACAGTGAACTCAATCATGTTATGATCACTGCCTCCTAAGGGTTCTCTTCACCTCAATCTCTCCAATCACCTCCGGTTCATTACACAATACCCAATCCAGTATAGCCGATCCCCTAGTGGGCTCAACAACAAGCTGTTCTAAAAAGCCATCTCGCAGACATTCTAGAAATTCTCTCTCTTGAGATCCAGTGCCGACCTGATTTTTCCAATCTACTCGCATGTTAAAATCCCCCACAATTATCATAACACTGCCCTTCTGACAAGCCTTTTCTATTTCCAGTTGTAATTTGTAGTCCACATCCCTGCAGCTGTTTGGAGGCCTATAAATAACTGCCATCAGTGTCCTTTTACCTCTGCTATTCCTTAGCTCAACCCATAAATATTCTGCACCTTCCGATCCTATATCACCTCTTTCTAATGATTTAATATCATTTCTTACCAATAAAGCCACGCCTCCCCCTCTGCCTACCTTCCTATCCTTCCGATACACAGTGTATCCTTGGACGTTCAGCTCCCAGAGACATGCATCCTTTAGCCAGGTCTCAGTGATGGCCACAATATCATACCTGCCAATCTGTAGCTGTGCAACAAGGTATCAACAAGTTATCAACACGGAAATGAATTCGGTATAGTGCAGCAAGCATATTACGAGAAAATAGGGGCTGACAACTAATACCGTGTATCCATATACACACAGCCGAAGGGAGTTCGACCTGAAATATTAACGTAGTTACTCTTTTCACCAATCCATCCTGCCTTCTGGCCCATTGCTTTTTAGATTTCCAAAATTTGCATTTTTTCATGCCCACTTCACCTGCGCCGTGAACGCCATTTCAGAGGCATAAAATTAAACCACATAATATGTTTTTAAGAATCCAGTGGTTCGTCACGATTCATGCCGAGCTGATTAATTTACCATAAGAACAGTCGATAACGACGATCAATAATTAGCTCGAATCGGATTATTTAGATACTTAACATATTATTGTGTTTCGCGAGTGTTCAACATTTTTAGAACCTGTTTGCTGCAGTTTTTCATGCTCAGACATCGACCTAAATTCGAAGCACTCAACTTCTAGAACAGCACCCGAACTCAATTAAAATGGATAAACCTTGAAGCGTTCTACCTGCCTAACCAAATTCTTATCCAAGTTTCGATTCCGAAATACTAATTTCTAGGATATAAACATAAATGGCCCTTGGGATGAGGGAGACATCTGAAGAGTTGGGTTTTTGAAAAACTAAATTGTATGAAAAATCATTTTCAGTCAATAGATACAAACAAAATGCTGGAGGAACTCAGCAAGTCAGACAGCATCAATTGGAAAAAGTACAGTCGACGTTTCGGGCCGAGACCCTTCGGCAGGATCTCAGCCCGAAACGTCGACAGTACTTTTTTCCATAAATATTGCCTAATATTGAGTTCCTCCAGCATTTTGTATGTGTTGCTTGGATTTCCAGCATCTGCAAATGTTCTCTTGTTTGAGTGTTAGTCAATAATCATGTTTATTATTTATCTTTGTAAACAAGAACTAGGAGCAATCTTGCATGAAGAAACAGTATTTTACTTACTTCCAATACTCAGCCTCGTTCCTTTGCCGAAGAATAAGCCGTTTTTCCACATGGCACAGTAATAATCCGCAGCGTCCTCCGGTTGAACGTTAGGTATTGTGAATGTCGCAGTGTTGCCCGACACAGAGCCGGAGAAACGGTCTGGAATTCCCGGGCCTTTGTAAATACTACTACCGGACCAATAGTATATCAGAAGCTGGGGAATCTTTCCAGGAATCTGCCGGTACCAGTACACATTGTCGCTACCTAAACTGGCGCCAGACATGGTACAGGTGATTTGAACGTTCTGACCCAGAGAGGTGGACTTTGAAGGTGGCTGGTTTACTGTGATTTCCGCGTTTGAATCTGAAAAAAAAAGACGAAGATCAGAGAAAACAATAAAGTCCACTTACAGTACTGATACGTAGTAAACTGTGGTAACGACTACCCATGGAATAGTGCTGACAAGATATCTGCCGCTGATGAAAGTAAAATACTCACGAACTGCGCAAAGCACCAGCGCACTGAAAACACGCATCCAGTAAGACATTGCTGTTAGATGACTGGAGCTCCGACAGGCGACCGCTTCTCAGATGTTTCCCCAGCCCACTTATAAATCGGGTGACGAGGCGTCATGTGTCGGTCTATTTATGCAAATCAGCCAAATCGGAATGTTCCTTGACTCCAATCAGAAGTTGCCAGATGCATGCTGAGTTAAACTATTCCTCGTATATTCGGCAGATACAGACTTGCTTATGAATTTTGTATCGTCACATGCGTTAATGTTTTATTAAGTATAAATAGAAATTGAACAATATTAACCGTCCTCTTCGTTATCAATTGAAATTTGTAAATTTTCGTAATTTTAGAAACCACAAATTCCATAACCTTCCAAGCCCAAGCATGGAGGGCACGAGAAGGATTAATATACTACTCCAAGCTGCATTTGAATTGTTTAGGATTGTCAATTAATTGTCAGTTCTGAGAATCTCTGTGTACAGTCTGTGCTGCTTGCGGGAGGACCCTGCTGTCTGTGAACCACACGAACGCACAGAAGATTTTTTCCCCAAAGAACAGCAGCAGTAACAACTGCATAGAGCAAAATGGTGTTGCAATTCACTTCAAAGCAGTCAAAATGGGGCTATACGTTTTACTCACAAACAAGAGGAAATCTGCAGTTGCTGAAATCTGAGCAACACACACAAAATGATGTCTGACCTGCTGTGTGTGTGTGTGGATATATATTTAATCGACACGATGACCTAAATGGTAGATATATTGATAAGTAATTTTATTTTTATTTGATATAATTACTTTCAGACTGCACATGGACTATTGCGAGCACATTTAGACCCTTTATCTAAGAAAGGATGTGCTGGCATTGGGAGCAAATTTACAATAATGACACCGAGAATGAAAGAGTTAACGTATGAAGAGTGTCTAATGGCTCTGGGCCTGTACTCGCTGGAATTTAGAGGAGGGGTGTCCATTGAAACTTGTTGAATATTGAAAGGTTTAGATAGAGTGGATGCAGAGAGAGTGCTTCCGAGAGTAAAGGAGTCTCGGACCGGAGGGCGCAGCCTCAGGATATATGGGCGTCCCTTTAGAACAGAGGAATTTCTTTAGCCAGAGGGTGGTGAATCTGTGGAATTCATTGCCACAGAGGATTGTGAAGGCCAAGTCATTGAGTATATTGATAGTTCTTGGTTAGTCAGGGCGTCAAAGGTTCGGGTAGAAGTCAGGAGAATGGGTTTGAGAGGGATAATAAATCAGCCATGACGGAATGGCGGAGAAAACCCTATGGGCCAAATGCCTTAATTCTGCTCCTATGTCTTATGTAATTATGGTCTTATTGTGAATTTTGAATAGCAAAATCCGTCGCTGCACTAGGAATAAAGAACAATGTCTGCAAAATCGCCTTCAGGTCCGTGACAGAAAAGATGTAATGTCTTACTGATTGCGGATCCTCTCCTTCCCTCTGACAAAATATAAAGGTTCAAAAAGTCATACTAGAAAACTTTTTGGAATTCTTTTTGTTAAAGGGAGAACAAGTGAGGATCACAGAGGAAAACGGCGCGTCCTTTTTAAAGAGCATAAAAGCCGAGATTACATAAGAAGTATTAATGTAACTCCAGATATTAATAGCAATTTGAGACATTTATATAGCACTTACAGCAGGAGTACTGGAAAAGCGAACAAACATGCGAACGATCTGGAGACTGCAACCTGAGAAATTGCTTCTACGGTTTTAGGGGCTTGACGTGGCTGCACGAGCGTGGGCATTTCAAACCGGACGCAGACATTCTCCCGAGTAAAGTTCTTACAAGCACCAATATCAATGGAAGAAATATCATAATGATAAATCCAGAAAAACAACTTCGATCAGTTTAGGATTATTAATGCACTGAGACGAACGGTGTGTTATGTTTTGCGTCAGGGAGTTTAAATATATCTTTTACTTCATGCAAAGCTAACATCGATTAAACGTTGAAAATCGACGTCTGCTAATGGTTTTATCAATTCAAACTACATTAGAATTTTAAGTGGAACGGGTAGAAAGAATTGGAAAGGGGAACAGAAAGGGCAATCCAGACAGAAATTGTTTCAAATGGATACATCTGCAGAATAAAAGGAAATCCAAAACGTTCTGAGTCTATTATTGTAAAGGTATGAGAATGAAACGATTCAGGAAGATAATGTATAATTGTGTAATTCAGGTAATTCAGGGACCATCTGATACAATAAGCGATTTCCTTGCATTCAGTGAAAGGTACTCTCAACCCCATTCTCCTGTCTTCTCGCCGTAAGCCGGACTCCCTTACTAATTAAGAAACCATCAACATCCGCTTTAAATATACCCAATGAATTGGCCTACACAGCCGTCTGCGGAAATGAATTCCACAGATTTACTACCTGCTGGCTAAAAAAAAACTGTTCCTCATCTCTGTTCTGAAGAGAAGTCTTTCTATTCTGAGGGTGCAGACCCTCTGGTCCCAGACTCCCCATTATAGGAGATATCCTCTGCACATCCACTCTATCTAGGCCTTTCAATATTCTATAAATTTCAATGTCATCTCCGCCTCGTTCTTCTAAACTCTAGCATGTATAGGCCCAGAGCCGTGAAACGCTCCTCATATGTTAACGTTTTCATTCCAGGGTTCATTCTCATGAACTTCATCAGGACCCTCTGCAATGCCAGTACATCCCTCCTGAAATAAAGGGCACAAAAATACTAACAATAATCCTAGTGCGGTCTGACCAGTGCCTTATAAAGCCTCAGCACTCTATTCATATTATGATCACTGCTTCCTAAGGGTCCATAAACCTTAAGCTCTCTAATCCAATCCAGAATTGCCTTTTCCCTTGTGCTTCAACCACTCTTAGCTCTAAATCGCCATCTGGTGTGCATTCTATAAATTCCTTCTCTTGGGATCCAGCACCGACCTGATGTTCTCAATCTGCCTGCATACTGACATCCCCAACGGCTGTCGTTAGAGTGCCTTTTCACATGCCTTTTCTGTCTCCCGTTGTAATTTGTAGTCCACATCCTGGCTACTGTTCGGAGGCCCATATATAACTCCGATCAGGATCTTTTTACTCTTGAATTCTCTTAACTCTAGTCACAAGGATTTGACATTTGCCGACCCTATGTCACCTCTTACTAACGATTTGATTTATTTTTTATCAACAGAGCCACCCAACCCCCTCTGCTTACCCGCTTGTCCTTTCGATGCATCCTTGGGTCCCAACTATGATCCTCTTTCAGTCTCTGCTCAGTTATGCCCAAAATGTCATACCTGCCCATTTCTAACTGTGTTACAAGATCATCTAACTTGTTCAGTATAATGCCTGCATTCAAGTATAACATCTGCAATCTCGTATTGAGCGGCCTTTTCGATTGTGATTCCATGTTACCCGAAGTTAAATTCTTATCCCTTTCTAAACTTTTTGTCTTTTTCCAGCACTCCCCTTCTCTATCAGTTTATTCTCACTTTTCTCCTTCAGTTCCACTGAATGAACGGGTGGCAAAGAGTTGATATTAGTGGTGAGCCTTTCGACAATGGAAGATAAGCCCAAAATGAAACACTGGGAATAGTCAGAAGACCTGGAGAGTCTGAATTTGTCCTCGCCTTTCAACTCTGCTGAAGTCTTGCTGATTTTGCTTTCACACCTCCGAGAAAAGAATCCCGTGGCTGAATCTTCACACCTGGGAGCCATGCCGTTATCAGACTGGAACACTTTCTTCCACACTCCTATTGGTCTTGACCATAAGACCATAAAGATATAGGAGCAGAATTAGGCCATTTGGCCCATTGAGTCTGCTCTACAATTTCATCATTGCTGATCCATTTATCCTCTCAGCCTCAATCTCCTGCCTTCTCCCTGTATCCTTTCATGCCCTGAACAATCAAGAATCTATCAACCTCGGCCTTAAATATACGTAAATTATTGTCTTCCACAGCCGCCAGTAGCAAAGAATTCCACTGATTCACCACTCTCTAGCGAAAGTAATTCCTCCTCATCTCTGTTCTAAAATCATGCCTCTCTATTCTGAGGCTGTGTCCTCTGGTTTTAGACTCTCCCACCATAGGAAATATCCTCTCCACATCCACTTTATCGAAGCCTTTCAACTTTCTATAGGTTCCAATTAGATTTCCCCATCATTCTTCTTACTCTAGTGTGTTGGGCACGTGGCCAAGTGGTTAAGGCGTTCTCTAGTGATCTGAAGGTCTCTAGTTCGAGCCTCAGCTGTGGCAGCATGTTTGTGTCCTTGAGCAAGGCACTTAAGCACACATTGCTCTAGTGTCTCTGCGAGGAGTGGTGCCCCACGCAGACTTCGAATCTGTGCCTTGTAAGGCATGAAAATGCCCGACGCAGGCCTCTCATGGTCTGAGTCAATGTTCCCCCTCCCTAGTGACTACAGGCCAAGCGGCATCAAACCTTCTTCATACGTCAAGCCATTCAATCCTGGACCCATTTTCGTGATCCTCCTTTGAACCCTCTCCAGTGTGAGCACATCCTTTCTAAGATAAGGAACCCAAAACTACTCACAATACTGCAAGTGAGGCCAAGCTTCATCATTAGATTAGATTAGATTAGATTAGATTAGGTAAAATTATGAGGACACGCAGTCCTCATTTATTGTCATTTAGTAATGCATGCATTAAGAAATGATACAATTTGTTCCTCCAGAATGATACCACAGAAACACAAGACAAACCAACACTAAAAAAAAAACTGACAGAAACCACATAATTATAACATATAGTTACAACAGTACAAAGCAATACTGTAATTAGATGAAGAACAGACCATGGACACGGTAAAAAAAAAGTCTCAAAGTCTCTCGAAAGTCCCATCATCTCACACAGATGGTTTAAGGGAGAAGCTCTCCCTGCCATGAGCTTCCAGCACCGCAAATTTGCCAATGCAGCATCCTGGAAGCACCTGACCACAGTCCGGCTCTGAGTCCATCCAAAAACTTCGTGCTTCCGACCAGCCCTCCGACACCGAGCACCGAGCACCATCTCTGCCGAGCGCTTCGACCCCGGCCCCGGCAACAGGCAATAGGCAAAGCCAAGGATTTGAGGCCTTCCCTCCAGAGATTCTCGATTGCACGGTAGCAGCGGCAGCGAAGCAGGCATTTCAGAAATTTCTCCAGATGTTCCTCCGTGCTTCTCACGTCTGTCTCCATCAAATCAGGATTGTGCACGGCCCCTATTTAACAAATACCATGTCAATACGGAGGGCCGCGCGCGCTGCGTCACGCCGCCATCTTCTCCTCCCCTCCATTAAATAAATCTTTCATTTTATAGTCTAGTCTTCTTGAAATGAAAGCCAACATCGCATTTGCTCTCCTCGTCACTGACTCGGTCTGCAAATTAACCTTTAGGGAATCCTTCACAAGGACTCCCAAGTGCCTTTGCACTACAGATTTTTAAAGATTTTTCTCCAATTAGAAAATCACTACCAAAGTGATTTAGCTATGCTCCTAGTAGGTTCACCCATGGCGCTAAGGTCGAGGGTAAGGTCCCTGACAAAGAACAATCCAACCAAGACCTCAACGGTTGAACAGGCGGATGAAGTTACTTCGAACTCAACGGCTGTGAAGGCGGATGAAGGCTGCACGAAATCCATCAGCTTCAATCGTCGTGGTTTCCATGCCATTGGAATCAGTTGGTAGATTTGTGAAGTATCGTGTGTTTCTTGGAGTGCAACATCAAGTACACGTTAAACAAATACACGCACAGGCGTCTTCACTCTGTGGGCCACTTCAGAATGGAGACCATCATCCTCGACCTCGAGGGATAGCCACGATGACCAAAGTGCATTGACGATACACTTCCCGACACAGTATTCCATCTGCCACTTCATTGTCTGTTCACCTAATCTGTCTAAATCCTTCTGTAGCCTCTCTACTTCCACTAAACTACCCGTTGCTCCATCTATCTTCGTATCATTTAAAAAATTTGCAACGAAGCCATCAATACCGTCAATACTGTTACGCAGCCTCGTGTGTGGCACCTTGTCAAAGGCCTTCTGAAAATCCAGAACCCAGCATCAACTGATTCTCTTTTGTATAACCTGCCTACTAATTCTTCAAAGGATTCCAACAGATCTGTCAGGCAAGATTTTCCCTTGAGGAAACCATTCCCTTGGGTGACCCTGAGACCTCATCCTTAACAATCGACTCCAACATCTTCCAAGCACTGAGGTCAGACTAACTGGCCTACAATTTCCTTTCTTCTGCCTCTCTCCCTTCTTGAATACAGGAGTGACATTTGCAATTTTCCAGTCTTCTGGATCTATTCCAGGATGCTATAAAGATTATTTATTTTTTAAACTGACTCTTGGTGAGATGTGCTGTCGCCACAAGCGAGTAGGGTGTTGTACGGTCATCAGTGAATTATTTTGTGCTTTGGGAAATTTCTGCTTTAAACCAAACCACTAAACACAAATTGCCTAGTTGTTAACCTTATGTATGTAAAAGTTGCATTCTTCTGCTTAGGAGAAATTCGTCTGGGATCCTACAGGCATTAACCCACCTTATAAAGAGATGCACTCAAAACATATTCCAATACAGTCAGGGAAAATATAGTCTAGAACATAGAAAATATTCCCAGGAATATGATACCAGCAGAATCTAAAGGCCCAAGAGGACATGCGCTTCAAGTGGAAAATAACATTCACATCTCGCTGTGGTTTGGAAATCTATCGTTATTTCTTTATTACCATTGGAGTTAATTATGGAATTGCGGCACTGGTAATAGACTTAGGAAAATAATTCGTAAGTGTGACATTGGAAAAGTGTGTATGGAAGTGGATGAGATAGCAAAGGTACTTAATCAGTACTTTGCTTCAGTATTCACTACGGAAGAGGATCATGGCAATTGTAGGGATGACTTGCAGCAGATTGAAAAGCTTGAGCATGTAGACATTAAGGAAGAGGATGTGCTGGAGCTCTTGGAAAGCAACAGGTTGGATAAGTCACCGGGACCGGACGGGATGGACCCAAGGCTACTGTGGGAGCCAAGGGGGGAGATTGCTGAGCCTCTGGCGATGATCTTTGCATCATCAATGAGGACGGGAGAGTTCGGGAGCATTGGAGGGTGCTGATGTTTTTCCATTATTCAAGAAAGGGAGTAGAGATAGCCCAGGAAATTATAGACCAGTGAGTCTTACTTCAATGGTTGGTAAGTTGATGGAGAATATCCTGAGGGGCAGGATTTATGAACATTTGGAGAGGCATAATATGATTAGGAATAGCCAGCATGGCTTTGTCAAAGGCAAGTCGTGCCTTACGAGCCAGACTGATGTTTTTGAGGATGTGACTAAACACATTGATGATGGCAGAGCAGTAGATGTAGTGTACAGTGGCATGCAAAAGTATGGGCACCCCTGGTCAAAATTTCTGTTACTGTGAATAGCTAAGCGAGTAAAAATGACCTGATTTCCAAAAGGCATAAAGTTAAAGATGACACATTTCTTTAATATTTTAAGCAAGGTTACTTTTTTTTATTTCCATCTTTTACAGTTTCAAAATAAGAAAAAAAAGGAAAAGAGCCCGAAGCAAAAGTTTGGGCACCCTGCATGGTCAGTACTTAGTAACACCAATGATCAGTACTCACTAACACCCCCTTTGGCAAGTATCACAGCTTGTAAACGCTTTCTGTAACTAGCTAAGAGTCTTTCAATTCTTGTTTGAGGGATTTTCACTCATTCTTCCTTGCAAAAAGCTTCTAGTTCTGTGAGATTCTTGGGCCGTCTTGCATGCACGGCTCTTCGAGGTCTATCCACGGACAAAGTCAGCATGGATTTGTGAAAGGAAAATCATGTCTGACGAATATCATACAATTTTTTGAGGATGTAACTAGTAGAGTGGATAGGGGAGAACCAGTGGATGTGGTATATTTGGATTTTCAAAAGGCTTTTGACAAGGTCCCACACAGGAGATTAGTGTGCAAACTTAAAGCACACGGTATTGGGGGTATGGTAGTGATGTGGATAGAGAATTCGTTGACAGACAGGAAGCAAAGAGTGGGAATAAACGGGACCTTTTCAGAATGGCAGGCAGTGACTAGTGGGGTACCGCAAGGCTCAGTGCTGGGACCCCAGTTGTTCACAATATATATTAATGATTTAGAAGAGGGAATTAAATGCAGCATCTCCAAGTTTGCGGATGACACGAAGCTGGGCAGCAGTGTTAGCTGTGAGGAGAATGCTAAGAGGATGCAGGGTGACTTGGATAGGTTAGGTGGGTGAGCAGGTTCATGGCAGATGCAATTTAATGTGGATAAATGTGGGGTTATCCACTTTGGTGGCAAGAACAGGAAAACAGATTATTATCTGAATGGTGGCCAATTAGGAAAAGGGGAGGTGCAACGAGACCTGGGTGTCATTGTACACCAGTCATTGAAAGTTGGCATGCAGGTACAGCAGGTGGTGAAAAAGGCGAATGGTATGCTGGCATTCATAGCAAGAGGATTCGAGTACAGGAGCAGGGAGGTTCTACTGCAGTTGTGCAAGGCCTTGGTGAGACCACACCTGGAGTATTGTGTGCAGTTTTGGTTCCCTAATCTGAGGAAAGACATTCTTGCCATAGAGGGGGTACAAAGAAGGTTCACCAGATTGATTCCTGGGATGGCAGGACTTTCATATGTTGAAAGACTGGATCGACTAGGCTTATACTCTCTGGAATCTAGAAGACTGAGGGGGGATCTGATTAAAACGTATAAAATTCTAAAGGGATTGGACAGGCTAGATGCAGGAAGATTGTTCCCGATGTTGGGGAAGTCCAGAACGAGGGGTCACAGTTTCAGGATAAAGGTGAACCCTTTTGGGACCGAGGTGAGGAAAAACTTCTTCACACAGAGAGTGGTGAATCTGTGGAATTCTCTGCCACAGGATACAGCTGAGGCCAGTTCATTGGCTATATTTAAGAGGGAGTTAGATAAGGCCCTTGTGGCTAAAGGAATCAGTGGGTATGGAGGGAAGGCTGGTACAGGGTTCTGAGTTGGATGATCAGCCATGATAATAATGAATAGCGGTGCAGGCTCAAAGGGCTGAAAGGCCTACTCCTGCATCTATTTTCTATGTTTTTTTATGTTTCTATTTTCGATTATGTTTAGGTCGGGGGACTGTGAGGACCGTGGCAAAACCTTCAGCTTGTGCCTCTTAATGTAGTTCATTGTGGCCTTTGAGGTGTCTTTAGGATCATTATCCTGTTGTAGAAGCCATCCTGTTTTCCTCTTCAGCTTTTTTACAGACGGTGTGATGTTTGCTTCCACAATTTGCTGGTTCTTAATTGAATTCATTCTTCCCTCTACCAGTGAAATGTTCCCCGTACCACTGGCTGCAACACAATCCCAAAGCATGATCGATCACACCCGTGCTTAACAGTTGGAGAAGTGTTCTTTTCATGAAATTCTGCACCCTTTTATCTCCAAACATACCTTTGCTCATTGCAGCGAAAAAGTTCTATTTTAACTTCATCAATCCGCATGTTTCCAAAATGCATCAGGCTTGTTTAGATGTTTCTTTGCAAACTTCTGACGCTGAATTTTTTGGTGAGGAAGCAGGAAAGATTTTCTTCTGATGACTCTTCCATGAAGGACATATTTGTGCAGATGTTGCTGCACAGTAGAACAGTGCACCACCACTCCAGAGTCTGCTAAATTTTCCTGAAGGTCTTTTGCAGTCAAAAGAGGGTTTTGATTTGCCTTTCTAGCAATCCTATGAGCATTTCTCTTGTAAAGTTTTCTTGGTCTTCCAGACCTCAACTTGACCTCCACCGTTGCTGTTAACTGCCATTTCTTAATTACATTACAAACTGAGGAAACAGCTACCTGAAAACGCTTTGCTATCTTCTTATAGCCTTCTTCTGCTTTGTGGACATCAATTCTTTTAATTTTCAGAGTGCTAGGCTGCTGCTTAGAGGAACCCATGGCGGCTGTTTGTTGGGACAAGGTTTGAGGAGTCAGGGTATTTATAAAGCTTTGAAATTTGCGTAACCTGGTCTTTCCTAACGATGATTGTGAACAGGCCATAGCCCTAACAAGGTAATTAATGTTTGAGACCTTGGTAAAAATTGTCTGAGAGCTCAAACCTCTTGTGGTGCCCAAACTTTTGCATGGCACTCCTTTCCTTCTTTTCACTCTAAAATTGTACAAAACGAAAATAATACACTAACCTTGCTTAAAATACTGAAAAGAATATTTCAATTTTAACTTTATGACTTTTGGAGATCAGTTCATCTTCTACTCACTTAACTATTCACAGTAACAGAAATTTTGACCAGGGGTGCCCAAACTTTTGCATACCCTTGTATATGGATTTCAGCAAAGCATTTGATAAGGAACCCATACAAGGCTTATTGAGAAGGTAAGGAGGCATGGGATCTAAGAGGACCTAGCTTTGTGGATCAAGAACTGGCTTTCCCACAGAAGGCAAAGAGTGGTTGTAGACGGGTCATATTCTGCATGGAGGTCGGTGACCAGTGGTGTGCCTCAGGCATTTGTTCTGGGATCGCTACTCCTCGTGATTTTTATAAATGACCTGGATGGGTGGAGGGATGGGTTAGTCAATTTGCTGATAACACAAATGTTGGAGTTGTTTTGGATAGTGTGGACGGCTGTCGGAGGTTACAACGGGTCATTGAAAGGATGCAAACCTGGGCTGAGAAGTGGCAGATGGAGTTCAACCCAGATAAGTGTGAGGAGGTTCATTCTGATAGGTCAAATATGATGACAGAATATAGTATTAATGGTAGGACTCCTGGCAGTGTGGAGGATCAGAGGGATCTTGGGGTCCGAATCCATAGGACACTCAAAGCTGCTGCGCAGGTTGACTCTGTGGTTAAGAAGGCATACGGTGCCTTGGCCTTCATCCATCGTGGGGTTGAGTTTAAGAGCCGAGAGGCAATGTTGCAGCTATATAAGACCCTGATCGGACCCCACTTGTGGTACTGTGCTCAGTTCTGGTCACTTCACTACAGGAAACATGTGGAAACCATATAAAGGGTGCAAAAGCGATTTACAATGATGTTGCCTGGATTGGGGAGCGTGCCTTATGAGAATAGGTTGAGGGAATTCGGTCTTTTTTCCTTGGAGCGACGGAGGATGAGAGGTGACCTGATAGATTTGTATACGATGATGAGAGGCATTGATCGTGTGGATAGTCAGAGGCTTTTTCCCAGGGCTGAAATGGCTAGCACGAGGGGTCACAGTTTTAAGGTGTTTGGAAGTAGGTACAGAGGAGATATCAGGGAAAAGTTTCTTTACGTAGAGAGTGGTAAGTGCGTGGAATGGGCTGTAGGCGACGGTGGTGGAGGCGGATACGGTAGGATCTTTTAAGAGACTCCTGGACAGGTACATGGAGCTTAGAAAAATAGGGGGCTATGCGTAACCCCAGATAATTTCTAAGGTAAGGATATGTTCGGCAGAGCTTTGTGGGCCGAAGGGCCTGTATTGTGCTGTAGGTTTTCTATGTTTCTGTGTTTCTAATAATAGGTGGTGAGACATTTCGCAGCGCGTGTCTTTTTTATTGCAACAAAAATGAACAAACTGCTGGCGGAAACTTGTGGCTCCGGCAACACCTGTTAAGGGAAAAACATTCCAGATGGAATGTCTCGACCCGGAACATCGACTCCAGAGTTCTTTTTTGTTTTTGTTTTGGTTTTGGTTTGTTTCTTAATTGCAAAGTCTTAAGCAGGTAATAAAACAAATGTTCTCCCAAACTGCGCACGATGACAAGCCCACTAACAAAATGATCTTGTATGACTAGAATTCGATCATGGATGTGATATGTAGGTAGAATGGCTCCTATATCTGCCCTCCTTATGAACTTTCGTTCTTAAAAGAACGAATAAAAATTATTTAATGCAATATTCAATTATTTAAGCCTTTTCCAAGGCTTTGTTTGTTTTCTTTGCCATTTCAGTCTTCTAATATTTCTTAAAATAAACTGTGTCGTGACATCATTGTTAATGAAAAATAAAAATGAAATTCTACCTGAAACTCTTTACAGAATGATCACTTCTAGGACAGAGCTTCGTGTGGTCAGAATACTTATGCACAGCAGATGTCGACTAAAAGCACGAAACATTTCGCTACAAATCTCTTCCAACGCAGGATACGCGAGAGACTGAACCAAGAAAATGCGACACCGCGTTGTTCACATATTGTTGTCAGGGCACGAACTGGGAATGATAGCATTAATTCTAATGTTATATTTGATATCTTAGAAACCACATTCCGAAATCACTGAGGAACCAGTACTGTGCGGTTAACGTTTTTCTCCAATGTCACAGTATCGAGGCCAAATTTTGTAAATGAAACATAAACAACACTACCGAAGGATTGGAGAAGATTTTAAGCAAAAAGCACGATTTCTTAGCAATAAATAATATGGAATTGCAGTAAACTTGAAACATCTTGACTCTTCCGGTCAAGATGGCGCCAGCGAACAAAGATTCCTCCGGCGACATCCTTCTGATAGCCAATGACTTTAATTATTTCACGTCCTCTACGTCTTCTGCTTGTTCATTTGTCTTGATTCTGTTACGGAAACTGTCGGAGCCCGTGACACGCAGTTTGGAATTCGATCGAATGATCTTGCGCTCTGCTGTATCTGGTGAGCTGCCTCGTGGGCAGGACCAGAGACAGAGACGCGAAAAGGACCGAGAACACGAGCTGATTCGTGGAAAAGGCCAGAGATGAGGCGCGGGGCATGAATGACTCCATTTCGAAGCGTCGGGGAAGATTGAATCATCGAGGCGAAGGTGAAGGGCGTCAGCGATCCCACTCAACTGATACCGCCGTAGCGGTCGCTCTTCACGGAAGGACTGAGTTCATGCGGCCGCCCTCCTCGAATGCTGAGGGAAGATGTTTTCTATATTCTGAGATTTATGTGATTGTTGAACTCTATATTGGTCTGCTTCAAATTTTCGGTGTTTTCTTTCTTGTGGCAGATTGGCGGGTGGGTGATATGTTAGTTTTTGTGAGGGGGGTAGCTGGGAATTTGGAGTCCGATTTTCTTGTTGGCGTTCTTCTGTGTGGACGATCTGTTAGTTTGTGTGGGAAAGAGAGGGGGTCGGGGGTTTGGTGCTATTGTCGCTGAATTTTCTCTGTGAGGGAGGGAAGCTCGGGGTTTTCCAGTTTTGTTTCTATTTCTTTTTCGTGCCGGGGGAGGGGTGTGGTGGGAGCGGGGAGGAGTGGTGTCCTTTCTTTCAACAATTCCAATGGTTTCTCTGTATTTTATGACTATCTGAAGACGAATATCAGAGTTGTATTGTACATGGCAATAAAATGAACCTTTGAACACTCAGTAGGCAGGAGCCTCCGTCTGCAGCACTGAGAAGTCTAACTTTGTATCTTTATTGCTGTCCAAAAGTTCCTCGAACTTGTATTCAATGTGTTCGTTAATAAGGATTACAGTGAATAGTACACTCCTTGCTTATGTTGTGACCCGATTCACTCTTCCTGTTGTTTTCCTTAAAAGAATATCTATCTTTGGCCGTCTGCTGTAGCATATCTGGTATTTCACAATTTTAGAAGGTTAATGTCATCGTTCTCAATTTTTTCTCACTTTTATTTAAATTCATAATTCCTCCTGGAATATAATCCCGTCCGAAATTTATTTTAAAAAGAACTGCAGATGTTTGGGATGGCACGATAAGGAGTCTGCATTTTTCACGCGTAATTGCTCAGGTTTCCTCCGGGTGCACCGATTTCCTCCCACAGTCCAACAATATACGGATTAGTAGGTTAATTGGTCAATTGACATAATTGGGCGGCATGGACTTCTTGGGCGGCAAGTGCCTGTTGGGGTGCTGTTTTGCTAAATTTACAAAAACACAAAACCAAAAATAAAAACAGAAAATGCTGGGAAATCTCAGCAAATCGGGTCGCAACTGTGGGTATTCAAACAGAGGTAAGGTTTCTGTTCTGATGTCGCATCTCCGACCTGAAACGTTAACTCTGTTTCCCGTCCCACAGGTGCTGTCTGACCTGCTGACCACTTCCATCAATTTCAGTTTACATTGTCGCTTATCCTTTTCTGTAAGTTCGGTCGTTATCTGCTCAGGTCTCTTCAGAGAGGTGACATGAAATTATCAAATATTTGAACTCGGCCTGCAGAAATAAAAGTGCTAATTACTTGATGCAAAAGATTGAGCAGAGCAAAGGAAAATCTGGGAAAGTGTAAAGAATTTGCTTGAGGTAGAGATTATTCCCAGAATATTCACTTGCAATTTGGAAGAGATTGTACTTTAATATTTTATACCGTATTGACGCCAAACAATTGATACTAGAACGTACAATCATCACAGTGATATTTGATTCTAAGCTTCCCGCTCCCTGGATTAAAATATTGAATATTAAAAATAGTAAAAATTAGTAAATATTAAAAATTTAAATTATAAATCATAAATAGAAAATAGAAAAATGGAAAGTAAGGTAGTGCAAAAAACCGAGAGGCAGGTCCGGATATTTGGAGGGTACGGCCCAGATCCGGGTCAGGATCCGTTCAGCAGCCTTATCACAGTTGGAAAGCTGTTCCCAAATCTGGCCGTACGAGTCTTCAGGCTCCTGAGCCTTCTCCCAGAGGGAAGAGGGACGAAAAGTGTGTTGGCTGGGTGGGTCGTGTCCTTCATTATCCTGGCAGCACCGCTCCGACAGCATGCAGTGTAAAGTGAGTCCAAGGACGGAAGATTGGTTTGTGTGATGTGCTGCGCCGTGTTCATGAGCTTCTTTTGGTCTTGGACAGGATAACTTCTATACCAGGTTGTGATGCACCCAAGGAGAATGCTTTCTACGGTGCATCTATAAAAATTAGTGAGGGTTTTAGCGGACAGGCCAAATTTCTTTAGTTTTCTCAGGAAGTAAAGGTGCTGGTGGGCCTTCTTGCCAGTGAACTCTGCTTGGTTGGACCAAGTCAGGTCATTTGTGATATTGACCCGAGGAACTTAAAGCTTTTGACCTGTTCCACTTGCGCACCACCGATGTAAATTGGGTCGTGCGGTCCGCTACTCCTTCTGAAGTCAACAACCAATTCCTTCGTCTTGCTGATGTCAAGGGATAGGTTATTGTCTTCGCACCATGCCACCAGGTTCTTAATTTCCTCTCTGTACTCAAACTCATCATTACCCAAGATATGGCCTACAATTGTTGTGTCATCAGCAAACTTATAGATTGAGTTCGATGGAAACTTGGCTACACAATCATGGGTGTACAGTGAGTACAGCAGGGGTCTGAGCACACAGCCTTGTTGGGCACCGGTGCTCAGAGTGATTGTAGAGGAGAGCTTGTCCCCTATTTTTACAGCCTGGGTCCTGTCTGTGAGGAAGTTGAAGATCCAGCTGCAGATCTGAGTGCTAAGGCCCAGGTTCCAGAGCTTAGGAATCAGTTTATTTGGAATGATGGTATTAAAGGCAGAGCTATAGTCAAGGTTGACCGGTAGGCTGTAGTTGATGTGTGCCATAACCAATTTCTCGAAGCACTTCATAGCAATTGATGTCAGAGCCACAGGTCGAGAGTCATTCAGGCATGCCACCTTGCTCCTCGTCGCCACTGGGATTATTGTTGCCTTCTTAAAACACGAGGGGATCGTAGACTGAAGCAAGGAGCAGTTGAAAATGTCCCCCCTCCCCCAGCTAGCTCGCTTGCACAGGCGCGGAGAACCCGTCCCGAGACGCCATCTGGACCCGTCGCCTTCCTTGGATTTATCTTCAGGAGGCCCTTCTAACGCCCTCCTCGGTGCCGATGAATCTCGATGCCACCAGGTCCGGTTCATCCGGAGGGAGCGGGACGCTCCTCTTCTGTTCGAATCTTGCGTAGAATACGTTAAGTTCGTCAGGAAGAGATGCGCCACAGTTATTGATATTTCCAGCCTTTTCTTTGCGCCCAGTGATCTCATTTAGACCCTGCCAAAGTCTACTGGCATCCCTCTGGTTAGCCTGTGCTTCCAACTTGACTCGATATTGCCTCTTGGCGTCCTGAATGGCTTTCCAGAGTTCACGCCGTAACGATTCCGTGTAGCGACTGGTGTCCCCGGACCTAAAATCCACAGCTCTAGCTTTTGAAAGGGACTTGACCTCATAATTCATCCAAGGTTTCCGGTTAGGGAATACCCGGATCGTCTTGCGAGACATACAGTCCTCCGTGCATTTCCAAATAAAGTCCGTGACAGCTGAGGCATACTCATCGAGGTTAGCTGCCGAGTCCTTGAATATTAACCAGTCCACTGATTCAATACAGTCACGGAGGACCTCATCTGTTTCCTCCGTCCAAAGCGACACTACTTTTGACACCATGACCTCCCGCTTCAGTTTCTGTTTGTAAGCCGGGAGGAGGAGTACGGCCTGATGGTCCGATTTTCCGAAGTGAGGTCATGGGACGGAATGGTAGGCATTCTTGACTGCTGTTTAGCAGTGGTCAAGTATATTCGGGCCTCTAGTGGGGCAGGAGACATGTTGGTATAACTTTGGCAGCGCCTTTCTGAGTTTGGCCTGGTTAAAGTCCCCGGATCTAATGAGCAAAGCCACCGGATACCTGGTCTCAAGTTTACTGATGTTGGTATACAGTATGGTCGGAGCACACTCCACGTCCGACTGAGAGTGAATGTAGACCGCTGTCAGTATGACTGAGGTGAATTCCCGTGGCAGGTAGTAGGGATGACACTTCACCGACAGGTGTTCCAGGTCCGGGCTGCAGGAGCTTGTCAGTGCCACTGTGTCCGAGCACAACGCAGTGTTGATCAGTAGGCAGACACCAGCTCCCCTCGTCTTGCCCGAAGACGCCGTGCGGTCCATCCGATGCATCGAAAATCCCTCCGGTCGGATGGCACAGTCGGGGGTGGCAGGGGAGAGCCAGGTCTCGGTGAAACAGAATACACAGCAGCTCTGCATCTCCCTGGAGTGGGTGAGTCTCCCTTTAAGATCATCCACCTTGTTCTCTATGGCTTGCAGATTAGCTAGTGGGATGGTGGGCATAGGGACCCCGAAGCCCCTCAGCTTCAATCTGGCCAGCAGCCCAGCTCTTTCCCCACGCTTCCTCGGTAAATAGTGCATCTTTCCAGGTTTCCATCAATGCCGTGTGTTATTGTCAGCTGTTTGAGGTAGGTGGACGCGTCCCGCGGGGATCGATCGGCGGGTCGCGTCGTCGGGCGCTCCGGATCGGGCCGAGTGACGGGGGAGGCTCCGCTGCCACTTCCAGCTGCCGGGGGCCCGGGCTGTCGATTTGGTCGGGCCCCGAAGCCGACACTTAATCCCGGAGGGCCGGGCTCCTGGCTGAAACAAGTCCGTAAACCGAGTCGCTGTTGTGGAGGCCTCCGCTCCAGCCGAGCCTCGGGCTCGATTTCCGAGGTCGGCGGCGGAGGCCGCACTTCCGGCAGCTGTGGATAGCCACCAACGGGGCTTTACGGTGGTCGCTCCGGGGAAGTGTCTGGGGCACCTTGAGTTCTCCGCCGTCACTTCTGTGTGGTCGTCTGCTCCGGAGAGGTGCTGGCCAGAATGGGCTCCAGCACGGTAGCAGACCGCGGGTCTCCGGGAATGTGGTGGGCCTTGCTGGTCAGGTCCAGGTGCGGTCCGGAGTTTAGGAAGCAGTTCTGGCGCGGTGGCCTCCAGCTGGGTCAGTAGCTTCGCCAGGGTGTTGTTGATCTTGCTAGATGTAGCAGATTGGAGATTTAGAAGGATTTCTCGGATATAGGATAGCGGAGAGGGCAGTTTGCTCGGGAGAGCACGCGCACAGTCGCCAGTTACCGGCGCCATTTTAGATCACCTTGTTGCTGAGACTTACTTAAATTAACCATATTCCTTAATAAATGTTTACTTTTAAAGAGTAAGAGGACGTATTTATTCCCCTGTCTTCTCTCTTCTGTACCTGAGCCATGATCCTTCTATTCAACCACCCTACCCCACTACCGGCTGTTCATATGACCACTGCTTGGCCCTACTTCAAAAATATCAAACACCACGTCTTTGGTGTTTTGTTCTTGCCAAGCACCACCCATCTTCATCCTCTCTGTCTATTGCAAACTTTTGAGAATGCCTTCACCTTTCAAATTTGTGATTACTGTTTTCTCAATTCCATCTACAAATCCCTGTGATTAGCTTTTCGCCCATTATGACAAAATCATAGTAAAAAGTTACACCCCTCCGCCCCTCAGCATTGCTGAACATGCCATTCTCTGTCACTAACTCACTAGACAATGCCTTTGCGACCATAGCTATTAGTTCCGTCAAAGAGCAAACATCCTGTTCACTGGTTGAATGAACTATGCCTTTTCTCCTTGGAGCGACGGAGGATGAGAGGTGACCTGATAGAGGTGTAATAAGATGATGGGAGGCATTGATTGTGTGGATAGTCGGAGGCTTTTTCCCAGGGCTGAAATGGCTAGCACGAGAGGGCACAGTTTTAAGGTTCTTGGAAGCAGGTACAGAGGAGATGTCGGGGGTAAGTTTTTTACGCAGAGAGTAGTGAGTGCGTGGAATGGGCTACTGGCAATGGTTGTGGAGGCGGAAACGATAGGTCTTTTAAGAGACTCCTGGATGGCTACATGCAGCTTCGAAAAGTAGAGGGCTATGGGTAAAGCTTATAGTTCTAAGGTAAGGACATGTTCGGCACAGCTTTGCATACCGAAGGGCCTGTATTGTGTTGTAGGTTTCCCCTGTTCTATGTTTAACAGATTCACCGGCCAGCCTGCGTTGTTACGTCTAGACTGCTGCAAAATTTGTATTAAATTCCCCCGCATATCAGAGTTTTCATGCTGCCACTTGGCAACGTCAGGTAAAGACACAGGTTCAGGTTACGTATGTATAGATAACGTCCAGCTCTACTTCTCCAGTGTCTCATCCAACTCCCTTGCAACGCCATCGCTTCCTTTACCCCTCTCGTGAACATATCATCCATCAGTTAACCGTTGGAGGAGGAAGGTCATTGACTTCAAATCACAAGATGCAGTCTGTACAGTGATGACGGATGTTAGCTGTCCGTGGTCTCAGGGTGAGCCGGGCTGACCGATCTATTTCATTTGGAGTTGCTCCCCATGAAAAAGATGCTTGTTTCCATTTCCGCTACATTATCCACCTCCACCATTGCCTCTCCCCAGGTGCAGCTGTGGCAACCTTTCATGCCATTGCAATCAGAAAACGCGGCTATTTCAATGCCCTTTTTTACAGCTTTATGTCCTGCAAAAGCAGAATACCCGAGTAACCATTGTATCATTCTGTGATATCATTCTTGAAAAACATTGTATCATTTCTTAATCCATGCATTACTAAATGACAATAAAAGAGGACTGCGAGTCCTCATAACCTAATAATCTAATCTAATCTGGTCATCAAATGCCGCAGTTAAAATCCTTACCTGTTTGTTTCCTTTCATTCGCGGTTTTACAACACTGCATCTATATAATCCCAATGATCGCTCCAAGAATGCTGCAAAATTCTACCCAAAACTCTTGCACATTCCAATCACTTGTTAATTTTTGGACCTTGAACTGACATTCGTCAAAGTGAAAGTAAATGTATTATACCAGTATGTACAGGTTACCATGTACTACCTTGAGAGTGATTTTCTTGCAGGCATTTTCAGAAAAATGAAGAAAAACTGTGGAAAAACTGTGCATGAACAAAGACTGAGAAGCAACCAATGTGCAAAAGAAGACAAATGATGTAAATAACGAATACTGAGAGCATGGGCTGTAGAGCCTTTGAAAGTGAGCCTGTAGATTGTGGAGTCAGTGAGGTTATCCACGCTGGTTCAGGAGTCCGATGGTTGTCGGGTAATAGCTGTTCCTCAATATAGTGGTGTGGGACCTGAGGCTCCTGTATTCCCTTCCCGACGGTACTAATGAGAAGAGAGCATGGCCTGGATGGTGACGGTCCTTGGTGATGGATGCTGGTGGACAGCAGTTAGCACATCCCTTGCTAATAACTAAATGCAGATGCTGCATACGAAGAAGGTACAGCAGTAGAAAGCAATATCAAACGGTTATATAGCACCTTTAAAACAGCAGAACCATTCTAAGACACTCGTGTGGTGCATTCACCTCACCGGCTAACACGGAAATCGGGAAAATAAAAACAGAGGAAGACGCATAGTTGGCGTCTGGAAACCTGAAAGCAAAATTAAAAACAGTAAGGCTGCAAATGGCTAAAAAATTAAAAAGAAAATAACATTTCATGGGTCTGACCTTTCGTTACATTTTAGGATTTGGTTAAAGAATCAGATTTAAGAAAATGTCCTAAAAACAGAAGAAGTGATGAGATTGAGCGATGAGATTCCAGGCTCAATGTACCTCTCAATGTATTTGCTCAATATCTCACTATGTGGCTGAGAGATATGGAGCAAATATATTCCAATGTGTGTAAGATGCTAGAATAAAAGCAGCATAGAAATCGCAGTTGTTATATAGCTGTATGAAAATAGAGAACGGGGCGGGGTGGGGGGGCGATGGAGAGATGGGCGACGGTTCCCATTATGATAGTCTTTCAGAAAGCACCCCGATGTTGATACTTGGAGGATCAGGGAAGGTTATATTGAGGATAGGATTCACTGTTTTAGTGCACCAAAATGCAAAATCTATCTCGCTATTAATTATCACAAGGGATTCAGCGGAGGGTGGAAATCCTGAAGGGTCTCGGCCAGAAACGTCAACAGTTTATTCCCCTCCATAGAGGCTACATGACCTGCTGAGCTTTGTGTGTGTTGCTCAATATTTCAATCGTCGGTCTTCTGTTTCCTTATAGGTCTATATTTTGCAAGGTTCACCTTTAATTAGCAAGTAGGATTTCATCTGATGCATTCAAGACATCTTTATAAGTAATATTCAGGTACATTCCACTGATCGATGCGTTAGGATTACTCAAGAAATTCAGTTGTATCACCAGTCATATGTAGACCTTACAATTCCATAATGAGAATGTTCAATAAGCTAAACTGTCCTGTCCTTGATTATAAACTCAAAGCTCTCCATGAACAGTTTTGTAGCTGAAATACTTCCTAGGATGCGCTGGGACACATCATCAGAGTTGCAACCCGGGGTCATCGGGTGCTTCGGGTCTTTCAACATCAGACACCCTCGCCCAAGCGACGTACCCAGGCTGATCAGGCCCAGCAGCACTGGTCCACGCCTCTTGATCCATAGTTATCTGTATGCTGTCTCAACAGCCACTGTGATGGTCCTGATGGTTCTTTTCTTTGTCGCCCCCGTAATGCCAAGGAGAGAGTAGGCTCTGCAAAGTCAGCAGCCAACAAAACTACTGCACCCCTTCTCTATAGACTCGTATGGTCTAGATGGTTTAGAGTTTGTAAAATGTGTTCAGGTAAGTTTTCTAAATCAATATATAGAGGTACCAATATATAGAGGGGGTGCAATATTGGATCTCCTGTTAGGAAACGTGTTAGGACAAGTGACGGAAGTGTGTGTAGGGGAGCACTTTGGTTCCAGTGATCATAACACCATTAGTTTCACTTTGATCATGGACAAGGATAGATCTGGTCCTAGGGTTGAGGTTCTGAACTGGAAGAAGGCCAAATTTGAAGAAATGAGAAAGGATTTAAAAAGCGTGGATTGGGACAGGTTGTTCTCTGGGCAAGGATGTGATTGGTAAGTGGGAAGCCTTCAAAGGAGAAATTTTGAGAGTGCAGAGCTTGTATGTTCCTGTCAGGATTAAAGGCAAAGTGAATAGGAATAAGGAACCTTGGTTCTCAAGGGATATTGCAACTCTGATAAAGAAGTAGAGAGAGTTGTATGAAATGTATAGGAAACAGGGAGTAAATAAGGTGCTTGACGAGTATAAAAAGTGCAAGATAATACTTAAGAAGGAAATCAGGAGGGCTAAAAGAAGACATGAGGTTGCCTTGGCAGTCAAAGTGAAGGATAATCCAAAGAGCTTTTACAGGTATATTAAGAGTAAAAGGATTGTAAGGGATAAAATTGGTCCTCTTGAAGATCAGAGTGGTCGGCTATGTGCGGAACCAAAAGAAATGGTGGAGATCTTAAATGGTTCTTTTGCGTCTGCATTTACTAGGGAAACTAGCATGAAGTCTATGGAATTAAGGGAAACAAGTAGTGAGATCACGGAAACTGTACAGATCGAAAAGGAGGAGGTCCTTGCTGTCTTGAGGAAAATTAAAGTGGATAAATCCCTGGGACCTGACAGGGTGTTCCCTCGGACCTTGAAGGAGACTAGTGTTGAAATTGCAGGGGCCCTGGCAGATATATTTAAAATGTCGGTGTCTACGGGTGAGGTGCCAGAGGATTGGAGAATGGCTCATGTTGTTCCGTTGTTTAAAAAAGGATTGAAAAGTAATCCGTGAATTTATAGGCCGGTAAGTTTGACGTCGGTAGTGGGTAAGTTATTGGAGGGAGTACTAAGAGACAGAATCTACAAGCATTTTGATAGACAGGGACTTATTACGGAGAGTCAACATGGCTTTGTGCGTGGTAGGTCATGTTTGACCAATCTATTGGAGTTTTTTGAGGAGGTTACCAGGAAAGTGGATGAAGGGAAGGCAGTGGATGTTGTCTACATGGATTTCAGTAAGGCCTTTGACAAGGTCCCGCATGGGAGGTTAGTTAGGAAAATTCAGTTGCTAGGTATACATGGAGAGGTGGTAAGTTAGATTAGACATTGGCTCAGTGGAAGAAGCCAAAGAGTGGTAGTAGAGAATTGCTTCTCCGAGTGGAGGCCTGTGACTAGTGGTGTGCCACAGGGATCAGTGCTGGGTCCATTGTTATTTGTCATCTATATCAATGATCTGGATGATAATGTGGTAAATTGGATCAGCAAATTTGCTGATGATACAAAGATTGGAGGTGTAGTGGACAGTGAGGAAGGTTTTCAAAGCTTGCAGAGGGACTTGGACCAGCTGGAATAATGGGCTGAAAAATGGCAAATGGAGTTTAATACAGACAAGTGTGAGGTATTGCACTTTGGAAGGACAAACCAAGGTAGAACATACAGGGTAAATGGTAAGGCACTGAGGAGTGCAGTAGAACAGAGGGATCTGGGAATACAGATAGAAAATTCCCTAAAAGTGGCGTCACAGGTAGATAGGGTCGTAAAGAGAGCTTTTGGTACATTGGCCTTTATTAATCAAAGTATTGAGTATAAGAGTTGGAATGTTATGATGAGGTTGTATAAGGCATTGGTGAGGCCGAATCTTGAGTATTGTGTTCAGTTTTGGTCACCAAATTACAGGAAGGATATTAATAAGGTTGAAAGAGTGCAGAGAAGGTTTACAATGATGTTGCCGGGACTTGCGAAACTCAGTTACAGAGAAAGTTTGAATAGGTTAGGACTATATTCCCTGGAGCATAGAAGAATGAGGGGAGATTTGGTAGAGGTATATAAAATTATGATGGGTATAGATAGAGTGAATGCAAGCAGGCTTTTTCCTCTGAGGCAAGGGGAGAAAAAAACCAGAGGACATGGGTTAAGGGTGAGGGGGGGAAAAGTTTAAAGGGAACATTATGGCGGGGCTTCTTCACACAGAGAATGGTGGGAGTGTGGAATGAGCTGCCAGACGATGTGGTAAATGCGGATTATTTTTTAATATTTAAGAATAAATTAGGCAGATACATGGATGGGAGGTGTATGGAGGGATATGGTCCATGTGCAGGTCAGTGGGACAAGGCAGAAAATGGTTCGGCACAGCCAAGAAGGGCCAAAAGACATGATTCTGTGCTGTAGTTTTTCTATGGTTTCTATGGTTTCTAATGACTTGTCTAAGCAAATACTACTTTCCCACATTTATCTGTTTTATTAGGGCTATAGTTAGGATCTCACAAAAGTTCTCCATTTAAAATCCCCTGAAATTTGGTCATAGAGGATTATCTCTCTTTAGAATTAAGAATGATTTAATGAAGGTCTGCTCTGTTCACGTTATTTGAAATGAGTTGTGTGGAATGCATTCGATCTTGAACAACGCCAATGGAGCACATGTTGCAGACACGAAGTTTCTATAGGTTTTCTGTCTTCACAAAATATATCGATATGGGTATTCATTGTAGGATTTCTGCTTTATCCCTGAGAAACAACTTAGAAAACTCTGATGGCAAGTCATTGAGCTGAACCGCTACTGCTCTCTCCGTCTCGTGCGGGGTCTTTCCAGCACTGCCTGCATTATTTCGGTGTTACAATACTGTGAAAATTGTATTGAGTACAGGAAACACTTGCTACTCAAATTTTACATCCGCCCTTTAGCATTAGAACTTGCTGCGCTACTCAGACGGTACTTCTTAATTTGATTTTGCTTCTTTCGGAGTTAGACGGTGTAGCAGCGCCATCGGCCGGCGTAGATGTGAAACTGCAGCCCATTTCTTGCAATAGCTGAAAAACGCGTCGCTTTCAGATACTGCCTTTAACTTCGTTTGCTTTTTCTTTGCTAGTATCAGAAAATGGAAGTTCTGAATTGTCCTGAAATCATAGTGGGGTTTTCAGTGTACTTTTAAAGAAGGAAATTCGTCGTTTTGTACAAATAGGACTATGGTTCTTTGCCCTTAACAACAAAGTGAAAGTTTGTTGCCATGAAAGTGGACAAGCAACGTCAAGACAAGGGGATCTATACTATAAAGTTTGACCGTATTTTGGCACCAGAATTAATTGAATTTGTGTGAATTAAATTCCCGTTTAAGAAAACTGCCTAGAGTGGGAGGAGAACCAAATTTACAAGAACTATCGCCAATGTGCTCTTTTTGAAAAGCAAAATTCATACTTTGGGTCTTTTTCGAATGGTAGTTGGAGTCTATCCACAAGACTGAAGTTTAGCTGCTGTGGGAAACTTTAAAATGGCCTGAATGTCGGGGGGCTTTTAATGAGATGCCGGACGGAAATTTTTTCTCTGGTTTCACTGTGTAACACCGCAGAGGCCTGTCGTGGGCCTCAGGCATTCTTCTGTTAGTGCTCCAAAGGATCATTGATGTTAATATTCCAACCTAATTACAACTGAACAAGAAACTGAATGAAGAACAGTAGGTATGTGACCCAGAAATTCCATTACACGTTTTCGAATCATCAGTGCTGTATCTGTGCAGCTTGCAATTACAGTAACTCCTGTTATTAAGCGGATAATGGAGAGAGGTTATAAATTCGCATAGTAGAAACAAAAACGCATATTCTACTAAATTGTTTTGACATACATAGAAACATGCAAAACCAACAGCACAATATAGGCCCTTTGGACCACAAAGCTGTGCTGAACATGTCCTTACCTTAGAAATTACCTAGGGTTACCCACAGCCCTCTATTTTTCTAACCTCCATGTACTTATCCAGGAGACTGTTAAAAAACGCTATCATGTCTGCCTCCAGCACTGTCGCCAGCAGCCCATTCCTCGCTCTCACCGCTCTCTGCATAAAAAACTTAACCCTGACATCTCTTCTGTACCTACTTCCAAGCACCTTAAAACTGCACCCTCTCATGCTAATTATTTCAGCCCTGGGAAAAAGCCTCTGACTATATACACGATCAATGCCTCTCATCATCTTGTACACCTCTATCAGGTCACCTCTTATCCTCCGTTGCTCCAAGGAGAAAAGGCCAAGTTCACTCAACCTATTCTCATAAGGCATGCCCCCAATCCAAGCAACATTATTGTAAATCTCCTCTGCACCCTTTCTATGGTTTCCACATTCTTCCTGTAGTGAAGCGACAGGACTGAGCACAGTACTCTAAGTGGGGTCTGACCAAGGTCCTATATAGCTGCAACATTACCTCTTGGCTCTTAAGCTGAATCTCATGATTGACGAAGGGCAATGCACCATATTCCCTCTTAACCAGAGCGCAGCAGCTTTGGACTTTGACCCCAAGATGCCTCTGATCCTCCACACTGCCAAGAGTCTTACCATTAATACTATATTCTGCCATCATATTTGACCTACCAAAATGAACCACCTCACACTTATCTCAGTTGAGCTCCATCTGCCATTTTCAGCCCATTTTTGCATCCTATCAATGTTCTGCTGTAACGTCTTACAGCCCTCCATACTAACCACAACACCTCCAACCTTTGTGTCATTAGCAAATTTACTAACCCACCCCTCCACTTCCTCATCCAGGTTGTTTATAAAAATCATGAAGAGTAGGGGTCCCAGAACAGATCCCTGAGGCACACCACTGGTAACAGACCTCCATGCAGAATATGACCTGTCTACAACCACTCTTTGCCTTCTGTGGGCAAGCCAGTTCTGGATCCACAAAGCAATGTCCCCTTGGATCCCATACCTCCTTACTTTCTCAATAAGCCTTGCATGGAGTACTTTATCAAATGCCTTGCTGAAATCCATATACACTACATCTACGACTCTACCTTCATTGATGTGTTTAGTCACATCCTCAAAAAAATCCAATCAGGCTCATAAGGCACGGCCTGCCTTTGACAAGCCCATACTGACTATTCCTAATCATATTATGCCTGTCCAAATGTTCATAGATCTTGGCTGTCAGGATCTTCTCCAGCAACTTACCAACCACTGAAGTAAGATTGTTTTGAAGCATATTAAATTTAACCCTGCATTTATTCAGATATATTTATGACCCTTTAAAAAAACAGAAAAGAGCTATCAATTAGGAGTAGATTTCTCATGTGAGCTTCTAACATTGATGCATAATAACTGTTAGGCTAGATTGGTGTCGAAACGCTGGAGTTAGACAGGGCAAGCATAAGGAATGTGCAGGCATGTTGGCTAGGAGGTAGAATCAGTCATGGTCTTATTGAGGGGCACAGCAGACCCATAACGTTGATATCTGGTTCCATTTCTTTAATATGGGTCAAAACAGCTTACCTTATCAGTCGGTTCAAGAGCTACTTCTGATCAGCCATGGTGGTGTCAGCAGAACTGCTAGTACACTTAAAGTGTTGTCCATCCAGGAAACTACACAAATAGACAGCTTGATTGGAGTGTATCAGGGGTAACTTGAGAATCCGCCATCTTGTGTGTCTTGTGTGGAGAGCAGCATAGAAATCATTCCCATTATCTAAAAATAAGCACCGCCTATTTCTATTTTAAAGTCTTGTTGAAAGTGGTGGGGACGCCTTTCACTGAAATAGTTCCATACAGTTAAAAGGTGAGTAGTCTCTCCTAATGATCCCAATGTGAAAGGAGATGCGAGGAAATGATAGTCATCTGTTGAAAGTGAAAGAAATTATTAGGTATTTGTATGTTAACAGATAGCAAGAATCACTTTGTATGATTAGAAGCAAGAAAACCTGTTTCGAATATCTTCTGATAGAAACATGGAAACATAGAAAATAGGTGCAGCACTAGGCCATTCGGCCCTTCGAGCCTGCACCGCCATTCATTATGATCATAGCTGATCATCCAACTCAGAACCCTGCCCCAGCCTTCCCTCCACACCCCCTGATCCCCGTAGCCACAAGGGCCATATCTAACTCCCTCTTAAATATAGCCAATGAACTGGCCTCAATTGTTTCCTGTGGCAGAGAATTCCACAGATTCACCACTCTCTGTGTGAAGAAGTGTTTCCTAATCTCAGTCCTAAAAGGCTTCCCCTTTATCCTCAAACTGTGACCCCTCGTTCTGGACTTCCCCAACATCGGGAACAATCTTCCTGCATCTAGCCTGTCCAATCCCTTTAGGATTTTATACGTTTCAATCAGATCCCCCCTCAATCTTCTAAATTCCAACGAGTACAAGCCTAGTTCATCCAGTCTTTCTTCATATGAAAGTCCTGCCATCCCAGGAATCAATCTGGTGAACCTTCTTTGTACTCCCTCTATGGTAAGGATGTCTTTCCTCAGATTAGGGGACCAAAACTGCACACAATACTCCAGGTGTGGTCTCACCAAGGCCTTGTACAACTGCAGTAGTACCTCCCTGCTCCTGTACTCGAATCCTCTCGCTATAAATGCCAGCATACCATTCACCTTTTTCACCGCCTGCTGTACCTGCATGCCCATTTTCAGTGACTGGTGTATAATGACACCCAGGTCTCGTTGCACCTCCCCTTTTCCTAATCGGCCACCATTCAGATAATAATCTGTTTTCCTATTTTTGCCACCAAAGTGGATAACTTCACATTTATCCACATTAAATTGCATCTGCCATGAATTTGCCCACTCACCCAACCTATCCAAGTCACCCTGCATCCTCTTAGCATCCTCCTCACAGCTAACACTGCCGCCCAGCTTCGTGTCATCCGCAAACTTGGAGATGCTGCATTTAATTCCCTCATCCAAGTCATTAATATATATTGTAAATAACTGGGGTCCCAGTAGAGCCTTGCGGTACCCCACGAGTCACTGCCTGCCATTCTGAAAAGGTCCCGTTTATTGCCACTCTTTGCTTCCTGTCTGCTAACCAATTCTCTATCCACATCAATACCTTACCCCCAATTCCGTGTGCTTTAAGTTTGCACACTAATCTCCTATGTGGGACCTTGTCAAAAGCCTTTTGAAAATCCAAATATACCACATCCACTGGTTCTCCCCTATCCACTCTACCAGTTACATCCTCAAAAAATTCTATGAGATTCGTCAGACATGATTTTCCTTTCACAAATCCATGCTGACTTTGTCTGATGATTTCACCGCTTTCCAAATGTGCTGTTATCACATCTTTGATAACTGACTCCAGCAGTTTCCCCACCACCAACGTTAGGCTAATCGGTCTATAATTCCCTGGTTTCTCTCTCCCTCCTTTTTTAAAAAGTGGGGTTACATTAGCCACCCTCCAATCCTCAGGAACTAGTCCAGAATCTAACGAGTTTTGAAAAATTATCACTAATGCATCCACTGTTTCTTGGGCTACTTCCTTAAGCACTCTGGGATGCAGACCATCTGGCCCTGGGGATTTATCTGCCTTTAATCCCTTCAATTTACCTAACACCACTTCCCTACTAACATGTATTTCGCTCAGTTCCTCCATCTCACTGGACCCTCTGTCCTCTACTATTTCTGGAAGATTATTTATGTCCTCCTTAGTGAAGACAGAACCAAAGTAATTATTCAATTGGTCTGCCATGTCCTTGCTCCCCATGATCAATTCACCTGTTTCTGTCTGTAGGGGACCTACATTTGTCTTTACCAGTCTTTTCCTTTTTACATATCTATAAAAGCTTTTACAGTCAGTTTTTATGTTCCCTGCCAGTTTTCTCTCATAATCTCTTTTCCCCTTCCTAATTAAGCCCTTTGTCCTCCTCTGCTGAACTCTGAATTTCTCCCAGTCCTCAGGTGAGCCACTTTTTCTGGCTAATTTGTATGCTTCTTCTTTGGAATTGATACTATCCCTAATTTCTCTTGTCAGCCACGGGTGCACTACCTTCCTTGATTTATTCTTTTGCCAAACTGAGTTGAACAATTGTTATAGTTCATCCATGCAATCTTTAAATGCTTGCCATTGCATATCCACCGTCAATCCTTTAAGTGTCATTTGCCAGTGTATCTTAGCTAATTCACGTCTCATACCTTCAAAGTTACCCCCCTTTAGGTTCAGAACCTTTGTTTCTGAATTAACTGTGTCACTCTCCATCTTAATGAAGAATTCCACCATATTATAGTCACTCTTACCCAAGGGGCCTCTCACGACAAGATTGCTAATTAACCCTTCCTCATTGCTCAAAACCCAGTCTAGAATAGCCTGCTCTCTAGTTGGTTCCTCGACATGTTGGTTCAAAAAACCATCCCGCATACATTCCAAGAAATCCTCTTCCTCAGCACCTTTACCAATTTGATTCACCCAATCTACATGTAGATTGAAGTCACCCATTATAACTGCTGTTCCTTTATTGCACACATTTCTAATTTCCTGTTTAATACCATCTCCGACCTCACTACTACTGTTAGGTGGCCTGTACACAACTCCCACCAGCGTTTTCTACCCCTTAGTGTTATGCAGCTCTACCCATAGCGATTCCACATCTTCCCGGCTTATGTCCTTCCTTTCTATTGCGTTAATCTCATCTTTAACCAGTAACGCCACCCCACCTCCTTTTCTTTCATGTCTATCCCTCCTGAATATTGAATATCCCTGAACGTTGAGCTCCCATCCCTGGTCACCCTGGAGCCATGTCTCTGTGATCCCATCTATATCATAATCATTAATAACAATCTGCACTTTCAATTCATGAACCTTGTTACGAATGCTCCTTGCATTGACACACAAAGCCTTCAGGCACTCTTTTACAACTTAGCCCTTATACAATTATGTTGAAAAGTGGCCCTTTTTAATGCTTGCCCTGGATTTGTCGGCCTGCCACTTTTACTTTTCTCCTTACTACTTTTTGATTCTACCCTCACTTTACACCCCTCTGTCTCTCTGCACTGGTTCCCATCCCCCTGTTGTGAACTAACCTCCTCTCGCCTAGCCTCTTAATTTGATTCCCACCCCCCAACCATTCTAGTTTAAAGTCACCTCAGTAGCCCTTGCTAATCTCCCTGCCAGGATATTGGTCCCCCTAGGATTCAAGTGTAACCCGTCCATTTTGTACAGGTCGCGCCTGCGCCAAAAGAGGTCCCAATGATCCAAAAACTTGAATCCCTGGCTCCTGCTCCAATCCCTCAGCCACACATTTATCCTCCACCTCATCGATGATGAATCACAGAAAATTTGCCGTACTGAAAGAGGCCATTTGCCCATCATACTTGTGCTGGTACAGTACCTGCAGGTCACTGTACTGAGTGATACTCAAGTACTTTGTAAGTGTAATGAGAATTTCTTCCTCTGCCCCACCCTTTCAGACCATGAGTTCCAAATCTCTACCACATCTGGGATGATATAGTTTCCTTGATCTCACCTCTAATCCTCCTATGCATAGATCCACACTGCCCCCAACCCCATGCTTGACTCCTCTGCTAAAAATAATTGGTCCTTCTGGTTACAAACACAAGAGATTCGACAGATATTGGAAGTCCAAGGCAACACATGGAAAGTGCTGGAGGAGCTCAGCAGGTCAGGCAGCCTCTATGGAAATGAGTAAACAGTAAACGTTTTGGGCCGAGGCACTTCATCAGGACTAATGAAATGTCCACTGTTTATTCATTTCCATAGATGCTGCCTGACCTGCTGAAACATTTATTGATATTTTATTTAAAGATACACAACAAAATAGGTCTCCTGGCTCAATGAGTGGTATTCCACCCCCCCCCCCCACGCCAGTTACTACCTACTTAAACCTAATCTAATTACAGGACAATTTACAATGACCCATTACTAACCGGTATATCTTTGGACTGTGGGAGGAAAGCGGAGCACCCACGTATTCACAGGGTGAGCATACAAACTTTCTTACGGAGGACACCATAACTGAACTCCGAACTCCGACACCTCAAGCTATAACAGAGTCGTGCTTACCGCTACATTACCGTGGCACCCCATGTCTTCCAGCTCCTCCAGCATCTTGTGTGTGTTGCTCGGCCTGTCTGGTTGGCTCTTCAAGATTTCTGTGTCCATTCAGCTTTTCCTTTTCCAAGGAAAATAACCCAGTCCATCGAACATTTCCCCATAGCTACAACTTTCCAGTTCTGGCAACACCTCTAGTACAATCACACATTTGCTGCACTGCAGTGGCCAGAGCTGGACGCGTCGCTCAGATGGTGGACTCACTCAGACTGTACCTGGTTATAATATACTCTGTGTGATCCTATGTCCTATGCCACGGCTAAAAATGGAAAATATGCCATGTGTGGTTTCAACCACCTTATTAATTAACCACGAGTGTTCTGTGAACGTAAACAACATGACCCTTTCTCTGTCTCCAACCCACTCAATGTTCCTCCATTTTTGTGTATTCCCTGATGTAAATTGCTTTTGCTGTTTGTCTATTCAACAGACCAGTGGCTTAAAGTTTCCTCCCTATTGTCAACCATATCTCCAAATTTGCATCATTTAGAAATCAGTGTGTCTCAGCTTGATTTGAAAGTTACAGTATTACAAACGTGCCTTCTGCAAAATGGCTTATAACTGGTTTATTTCTGCCTCGCAATAATATTCATTAATACAAACACAAGAAAATATGCAGATGCTGGAAATTCAAGCAACACACACAAAATGCTGGTAGAACATGGCAGGCCAGGCAGCGTCTATAGGAAGAGGTACAGTCGATGTTTCGGGCCTTGACCCTTCGTCAGGACTAACTGAAAGAAGAGATAGTAAGAGATTTGAAAGAGGGAGGGGGAGAGGGAGATCCGAAATGATAGGAGAAGACAGGAGGGGGAGTTCACTGATGACTAGTCTGGAAACGGGACCTAACCATGTCTACCCAGTGGCCCCTTTATTAGGTACCTCCTGCAGCAAAAAGTAGCCACTGAGCGTATATTCGTAAAGTTCTGCTGCGGTAGCCCATCCACGTCGACGTGTAGTGCGTTCAGAGATGCGCTTTTGCACACCACTGTTGTAATGCAGGGTTGTTTGAAAAATTTTCACCTTCCTGTTGGTTTGAACCACTCTGGCCACCCATTCTCCTCAGATACCTCTCATTAACAAGGTGCTTTCTCCTCACAGAACTGCCCCTCGCTAGATGTGTTTGTGTTTTTTTCGCACCAATGAGTAAACACCAAAGACCGTTGATTGTGAAAATCCCAGATCGTCAGCAGTTTCTGAGATATTCAAACCACCCCGACTTGCACCAACAATTATTCCACAGTCAAAGTCACTTAGTCATTTCTTCTCCATTCTGAAGTTTGATCTGAACAACAACTGAACCTCTTGATCAAACAGTCAACATCTCGGTCGGAAATATCGACTGTTTACTCTTTTCCATAGACGCTGCCAGGCCTGCTGAGTTCCTCTAGCATTTTTGTGCGTGTTGCTTAGATTTCCGGCATCTGCAGAGTTTTCTCGTGCTCGAGGCTGCACAATTAAGCCGACAATATAATGCTTGAGATCGGAATGCTGGAAGCCCCTCCCTGGGCGGGCTGGGATAGAAGCTGTAATTCGTGGCACATGATTCACCCTGGTAATGTTAAAATAGCTGCCTGTGCCTTTAAGAGAAAACGATGATGTTATTATGCACAAGTGGAGTAGAAAAAGAGTTGCAAGGTTCCAAAAAGAACGTCGAATGCTAGTCGTATGGTGAGGAAAGGTGCAAAATATTTGATAATATCCATGTAAATTCGTTTACACGTTTGTATATCTGGAGTATCGGTAATTTGACATGTTTTGCTTGTGGATGCTTGAGATTTTCGCGAGTAAGGTGTCGGCGCTGGATAGCGAGGTTATGTGAAGTTCCTTATCGGACTAGTAACATGAGTGAGGAGAATTCGTTTCAGGGTCTAACCTATATGTGTTTGGAAGATAAGCACGTGTGTACCAATATCTTACTTAAGATGAGATGTATTTATCATTATTTTTGATGTAGTGTGTAAGGTGCAGGGTTGGTGGGATTCTAATGTTGTTTGTATTTTTTTAGAATTGCCACTACTGTGTTCATTTTGTATAGTTAACATAGAACATAGAATAGTAGAGCACAGTACAGGCCCTTTGGCCCACAATGCTGTGCCGACCCTCAAACCCTGCCTCCCATATAAGCCCCCACCTTAGATTCCTCCATATACCTGTCTAGTAGTCTCTTAAACTTCACTAGTGTATCTGCCTCCACCACTGACTCAGGCAGTGCATTCCACGCACCAACCACTCTCTGAGTAAAAAACCTTCCTCTAATATCCCCCTTGAACTTCCCACTCCTTACCTTAAAGCCAAGTCCTCTTGTATTGAGCAGTGGTGCCCTGGGGAAGAGGCGCTGGCTATCCACTCTATCTATTCCTCTTATTATCTTCTACACCTCTATCAAGTCTCCTCTCATCCTCCTTCTGACCAAAGAGTAAAGCCCTAGCTCCCTTAATCTCTGATCATAATGCATACTTTCTAAACCAGGCAGCATCCTGGTAAATCTCCTCTGTACCCTTTCCAATGCTTCCACATCCTTCCTATAGTGAGGTGACCAGAACTGGACACAATACTCCAAGTGTGGCCTAACCAGAGTTTAATAGAGCTGCATCATTACATCGCGACTCTTAAACTCTATCCCTCGACTTATGAAAGCTAACACCCCATAAGCTTTCTTAACTACCCTATTCACCTGTGAGGCAACTTTCAGGGATCTGTGGACATGTACCCCGAGATCCCTCTGCTCCTCCACACTACCAAGTATCCTGCCATTTACTTTGTACTCTGCCTTGGATTTTGTCCTTCCAAAGTGTACCACCTCACACTTCTCTGGGTTGAACTCCATCTGCCACTTCTCAGCCCACTTCTGCATCCTATCAATGTCTTTCTGCAATCTTTGACAATCCTCTACACTATCTACAACACCACCAACCTTTGTGTCATCTGCAAACTTGCCAACCCACCCTTCTACCCCGACATCCAGGTCGTTAATAAAAATCACGAAAAGTAGAGGTCCCAGAACAGATCCTTGTGGGACACCACTAGTCACAATCCTCCAATCTGAATATACTCTCTCCACCACCACCCTCTGCCTTCTGCAGGCAAGCCAATTCTGAATCCACCTGGCCAAACTTCCCTGGATCCCATGCCTTCTAACTTTCTGAATAAGCCTACTGTGTGGAACCTTGTCAAATGCCTTACTAAAATCCATATAGATCACATCCACTACACTACCCTCATCTATATGCCTGGTCACCTCCTCAAAGAACTCTATCAGGCTTGTTAGACATGATCTGCCCTTCACAAAGCCATGCTGACTGTCCCTGATCAGACCATGATTCTCTAAATGCCTATAGATCCTATCTCTAAGAATCTTTTCCAACAGCTTTCCCACCACAGACGTAAGACTCACTGGTCTATAATTACCCGGGCTATCCCTACTACCTTTTTTGAACAAGGGAACAACATTCGCCTCCCTCCAATCCTCCGGTACCATTCCCGCGGACAACGAGGACATAAAGATCCTAGCCAGAGGCACAGAAATCTCTTCTCTTGCCTCGTGGAGCAGCCTGAGGAATATTCCGTCAGGCCCCAGGTCCTAATGTATTTTAACAACTCCAACACCTCCTCTCCCTTAATATCAGCATGCTCCAGAACATCAACGTCACTCATATTGTCCTCACCATCATCAAGTTCCCTCTCATTGGTGAATACCGAAGAGAAGTGTTCATTGAGGACCTCGCTCACTTCCACAGCCTCCAGGCACATCTTCCCACCTTTATCTCTAATCGGTCCTACCTTCACTCCTGTCATCCTTTTTTTCTTCACATAATTGAAGAATGCCTTGGGGTTTTCTTTTACCCTACTCACCAAGGCCTTCTCATGCCCCCTTCTTGCTCTTCTCAGCCCCTTCTTAAGCTCCTTTCTTGCTTCCCTATATTCCTCAATAGACCCAGCTGATCCTTGCTTCCTAAACCTCATGTATGCTGCCTTCTTCCTCCTGACTAGATTTTCCACCTCACTTGGTTCCTTCACCCTACCATTCTTTATCTTCCTCACCGGGACAAATTTATCCCTTACATCCCGCAAGAGATCTCTAAACATCGACCACATGTCCATAGTACATTTCCCTGCAAAAACATCATTCCAATTCACATCCACAAGTTCTAGCCTTATAGCTTCATAATTTGCCTTTCCCCAATTAAAAATTTTCCTGTCCTCTTTGATTCTATCCTTTTCCATGATAATTATAAAGGCCAGGGAGCGGTGGTCACTGTCCCCCAGATGCTCACCCACTGAGAGATCTGTGACCTGACCCGGTTCATTACCTAGTACTAGATCTAGTATGGCATTCCCCCTGGTCGGTCTGTCCACATACTGTGACAGGAATCCATCCTGGACACACTTAACAAATTCTGTCCCATCTAAACCCTTGGAACTAATCAGGTGCCAATCAATATTAGGGAAGTTAAAGTCACCCATGATAACAACCTTGTTATTTCTGCACCTTTCCAAAATCTGCCTCCCAATCTGCTCCTCTATATCTCTGCTGCTACCAGGGGGCCTATAGAATACCCCCAGTAGAGTAACTGCCCCCTTCCTGTTCCTGACTTCCACCCATATTGACTCAAAAGAGGATCCTGCTACATTACCCACCCTTTCTGTAGCTGTAATAGTATCCCTGACCAGTAATGCCACCCCTCCTCCCCTTTTTCCGCCCTCTCTATCCCTTTTAAAGCACTAAAATCCAGGAATATTGAGAATCCATTCCTGCCCTGGTGCCAGCCAAGTCTCTGTAATGGCCACTACATCATAATTCCATGTATGTATCCAAGCTCTCAGTTCATCACCTTTGTTCCTAGTTTGTTTTATTTATTTTCATGCTGCATACGTTACAAGGGAACTGCTGTTTTTAAGTCATTTTGTCGTTTTAATTTTTATACCCTCTTTCTGCAATAAAACATCTAAAACAGACAAAGGAATTAAAGACCAAAAAAAGGTATTTGTTGTCCTTCGTGTGTATTTTTCCCCAGGCTACAAAATAATTACGTTGGTAATCGAAAATAAAACTAGACTGCGTGAGTTGAATAAGAAACGAACTACATTTTCAGACCGAAGTGACTGGCTAGCCTCCATTTAACCTCCAATAGGAGAGGAGATCTTTTTTATGACGTTCCAAGCGAACGGCCAAATATAGCGGTCTGCCATTCACAATGTTTAAAGAGGGCGTTAACTGCCTGGCTCAGAGCTTTCAATTTCTTACCACAGCTCCTCCTACCGTTCAAAAGCATTAGCGCGGCCAACAGTTACCATCACAGATTCGGAATAACTTCAATCCTGTGGATGCCACAGGAAACAGTTGAGGCCAGTTCATTGGCTATATTTGAGGGAGTTAGATATGGCCCTTGTGGCTACGGGGGTCAGGGGGTATGGAGGGAAGGCTGGGGCGGGGTTCTGAGTTGGATGATCAGCCATGATCATAATAAATGGCGGTGCAGGCTCGAAGGGCCGAATGGCCTACTCCTGCACCTATTTTCTATGTTTCTATGTAAAATACAACTCCCACCCCCCACCCACCCACCACTCACCCCCCAACTAGCCGCTAACTGTTGGCACACCAAGCAATTTGGGAAGGTTGTGATTAGTAAGAAAAGGTAGATGCACAAACATCGCATTTGATTATTGTAATGCGGACAGCGATGAGATATTACAGCGATCCATCGAATAGGTAGCCAAATGATCAAGTGCAAACCTCACGGTTCAATTAACCAGATTTGTTGGTATATTAAATTTGCTATTTTCCTCTGCACTGAGCCGTGTGGGCGCAGAATTAATGAAAGAGCGGCGACACAGTGGTGTAAATAGATTTTTTTCTTAAATGCTCCGTCCCCTATATTAAATTTTAGAATATCGGAAGTTTTATTGTAGAAGAAATCTTCGTGAGGTGGTTCAAATTCGAGAGGAACGCATAGTAGCTATTAAATCGTCTGCCGCTTCCAACTCCGGCGAATTACTCACCTCTGCCGGCGTCGCTACGGACTCTTGAGCCTGTTCGGCTATCAACCACACTCACCACTCCCAAACTTCACAGCAGGACCATTGAGCCTTTCCTTCCTGAATTTCGGAAGCACCGATCAACGACGTGGAAAGATTTGACTGCAGTAAGTCAGAGAAGGAATGGAAACTATTGATAAAATATTCATCGTCGTCTGCATCGCTCAAGTCTCCGCCACCTGTGAGTCTGTGCGAATCCACTGGGTGGCAGTGTTTACCGAAACTTAGTCAAATGCTTCCACCCTGCCTTCATACCATAACGAACCGTTGTACTGTGCATTTTCACTATATAAAATGAAAATACAATACAAATTTTAAAAGTGAATAAACCTATAATCAGTTTACTAAAAACCTGTAATCGGTCGCACAAAATGCTGAAAGAACTCAGCAGGTCAGGCAGCATCTATGGAAAAGAGTAAACACTCGACGTCTCGACCTCAAACATCGACTGTTTACTCTTTTCCATAGATGCTGTCTGGCCTGCTAAATTCCTCCAGCAGTTGTGTGTGTTTTTCACTCTTGTTTGTAATCAGTTAGTGTTTGGCTGGGGTCTCATCACTGCTTGGACAGAGGGCCGGGATTCAGAGCTGGGGTGGGAGTAACCTTATCTTCAAAGCAGTGTTTGATGGGTATAGTATGAATGAAACCTATAAAACGAAGACAACGGGAATCAATGAGAAATGTCTCCACGGTCTGATCATACGCTGGGTTAAAACAAAGTTGTGATTATTGGAAGTCATGAATTCAATCGCAGGATATCCCTGCTGGAGACCTTAATGCAATATCCTAGGCCAAAACATTTTCAACTGCGTCATCAATGACCGTGCCTTATGATATCAGCAGTGGTGATGTTCACTAAACTCCGGCACTCCATGTCCATTCCACCCATTTTGCCCCCCTACACTGATTCCAGTTGTCTCTGTTAGAAGCCAAATCAGATTATCAATGACTTAAGTCAGGAAATTTGTTTTGTAGCAGCAGTGTAAGATGTAAAAAATTACTATAACATAGAACATAGAATAGTACAGCACATTACAGGCCCTTCGGCCCACAATGTTGTGCCGACCTTCAAACCCTGCCAACCATATACCCCCCCACCTTAAATTCTTCCATATACCTGTCTAGTAGTCTCTTAAACTTCACTAGTGTATCTGCCTCCACCACTGACTCAGGCAGAGCATTCCACGCACCAACCACTCTCTGACTAAAAAACCTTCCTCTAATATCCCCCTTAAACTTCCCACCCCTTACCTTAAAGCCATGTTCTTTTGTATTGAGCAGTGGTGCCCTGGGGAAGAGGTGTTGGCTATCCACTCTATCTATTCCTCTTATTATCTTGTACACCTCTATCATGTCTCCTCTCATCCTACTTCTCTCCAAAGAGTAAAGTCCTGCTCCCTTAATCTGTGATCATAATGCATACTCTCTAAACCAGGCAGCATCCTGGTAAATCTCCTCTGTACCCTTTCCAATGCTTCCACATCGTTCCTATAGTGAAGCAACCAGAACTGGACACAATACTGCAAGTGGGGCCTAACCAGAGTTTTATAGAGCTGCATCGTTACCCCGCGACGCTTAAACTCTATCCCTCGACTTATGAAAGCTAACACCCCTTAAGCTTTCTTAACTACCCTATCTACCTGTGAGGCAACTTTCAGGGAGCTGTGGACATGTACCCCCAGATCCCTCTGCTCCTCCACACTACTAAGTATCCTGCTATTTACTTTGTACTCTGCCTTGGAGTTTGTCCTTCCAAAGTGTACCATCTCACACTTCTCCGGGTTGAACTCCATCTGCCACTTCTCAGCCCACTTCTGCATCCTATCAATGTCTCTCTGCAATCTTCGACAATCTTCTACACTATCTACACCACCAACCTTTGTGTCATCTGTAAACTTGCCAGCCCACCCTTCTACCCCCACATCGAGGTCGTTAATAAAAATCACGAAAAGTAGAGGTCCCAGAACAGATCCTTGTCCACAAGTCACAATCCTCCAATCTGAATGTACTCCCTCCACCACCACCCTCTGCCTTCTGCAGGCAAGCCAATTCTGAATCCACCTGGCCAAGCTTCCCTGGATCCCATGCCTTCTGACTTTCTGAATAAGCCTATCATGTGGAACCTTGTCAAATGCCTTACTAAATTCCATATAGATCACATCCTCTGTACTACGCTCATCTATATGCCTGGTCACCTCCTCAAAGGACTCTATCAGGCTTGTTAGACATGATCTGCCCTTCACAAAGCCATGCTGACTGTCCCTGATCAGACCATGATTCTCTAAGTGCCCAGAGATCCTATCTCTAAGAATCTTTTCCAACAGCTTTCCCACCACAGACATAGGGCTCACTGGTCTATAATTACCCGGACTATCCCTACTACCTTTTTTGACAAGAGGACAACATTCGCCTCCCTCCAGTCCTCCAGTACCATTCCTGTAGACAACGAGGACATAAAGATCCTAGCCAGAGGCTCAGCAATCTCTTCCCTCACCTAGTGGAGCAGCCTGGGGAATATTCCATCAGGCTCCAGGGACTTATCTGTCCTGATGTATTTAAACAACTCCAACACCTTCTCTCCCTTAATATCAACATGCTCCAGAACATCAACCTCACTCATATTGTCCTCACCATCATCAAGTTCCCTCTCATTGGTGAATACCGAAGAGAAGTATTCATTGAGGACCTCGCTCACCTCCACAGCCTCCAGGCACATCTTCCCACCTTTATCTCTAATCAATCCTACCTTCACTGCTGTCATCCTTTTTTTCTTCACATAATTGAAGAATGCCTTGGGGTTTTCCTTTACCCTACTCGCCCAGGCTTTCTCATGCCCCTTCTTGATGGGAAGATTGTAAATATGGATTTGTTTGAATCGTCCTGAGTTTTCTTTGATCTCTAGCACATAAGATGTGTGTAGTGCTACAGACTTTTCCACTGGCTGTGTCTCCATATGATGCCTGTTGTCCCTTGTTTTGTCAAATAAAGAAGCTGCTTTGTATCTCCGAGTCCTTTTCCTCCAGTGACTTCATTCATGCAAAAACAGCCTTTTCTGTTGGCCAGACAGTTTGCTGTAGTTTTCATAAATCGTGAGAGCATGCTGCACCAAACCAGGCAGTAATGGCTGATGTGAGGATGCTCTCTCTGAAGGCAGTGTAGAGTTACACCAGGATGTCCTGGGGAAGGTGGAATTTTACCACCTACTGTAGTGGTGCACCACGTACGGTGATGTAACAACGGAATGTGCTGGAAACACTCGCAGGTTAGTTAGTAAATGTTAACTGTATGCACCATTTAGATAGGGAACATAAATATTACATCGAGAAGCTATGGGAAGTTGAACACTGATGTAACACAGGCTTGGAAATCTACATTGTAAGCATCGCTTACATAAATTTGCCTAGTTTTCATTTGAGTATGAGATGGAGTGTGAATGATCTGAAATATTTACAGTATTGCTAAGGTGGATTTGGAAAACATATCCCATACTATGAGAAATCAAAAGGAGGTGATTGTAAGCACAAGAAATTCTACAAATAAGGCTCTCAGCCCAAAATGATGACTGTTCCCCTCTATTGAAGCTGTCTGAGTTCCTCCAGCATTTTGTGTATATTGCAAATGAGATTAGGAGTCAATATGGATCAAAAATATTTTTTTCTCAGAAGGGCAACTGAAAGTTACTGGATGTTTCCAGCAATGAGGTACAGGAAAACGATTCCCCTACATTTCCTAATAGTTAGTAGTCAGAGATGGTAACAGAGTTATACTGTGCATCATTTATGATGATCTTAAGAAATCTTAACACATGATTTAGCTGAAACAGCTGTGTGATAGGAAGCATTCATTTCATTCCTATTGCAAACCTTCAATTTCCAACACATATTCTGGTCACCCGAGCCATTATTTTTGAAAAGACTAATAAAAGCCTGTATTAACACATTGCAAATTATATGCCTTAAAGCTGTCATTTGTTCAAACAGTACCTTCACTGTTGCGTTCACCATCCCACCCCACTGTTAAAATTGAAGTTACTGCACCTAAGCCTTAATGCAACATTTGACAATAACATGCAGCATTTTCATGATCTGCTCATCTCATCTACTTCTTTGGGTTACTTGGTCCAAAGAGTAAATAAAGCTAGTAATTTGCCACATTTCTGATCATGTTTATATTGCAGTCTGAATTCTGTTGTATATAACTTTTCATTCTTATTCATTTTCTCTAAACTTCTGCTTCTATTTATAGTACAAAAGATAAAAGACAGCATGAAGCAAATGTAAGACTCACAGGGATAAATACCTTCAGATCTTCAAACTCTCAATCCTATGAATGAATATTGACAGCTCCTATCAGGACAGTCACAGTGGCAATAACTCGATATATCTGTGTGAACTATAAACAAATCTACCATTTGTAAAACGGCCTATCATCAGTCATTTGATTGGTAGATTTCCTCTCTCTAAGCATAATAATTAGCAAATTCAAACTCCTTTTTAGCACACATTCACTCGCTTTGGATAATGGATTAAGTAACTTTCCAAAATCATTTATGTCAATCCCTCTAAATACTTGTACTGTATCTCCTTCATTAATACAAAAGAGTTGGAATTTTTTCATTCTTGGTCTGTAACCAATAAGATTTTGGAATGCTTTATAAAAGAATTGACTTAATACACCTATACAAAATTATTCTAACTGCATTTATAATTAAATTGTAACTTTGCTCACCATGATCAGGCCCAAATAATTCCAAGTGCAGAAATTTCAAGAAAATGAATGCACTGGGCAATTAAGCTTGCCTGAGCTCATGTTGGCAGCCAGGGAACAGATCTGAACTGTGCAGCTAATACTGTCATTTGGTGACATTGAATTATTTGTCAAGGATATTGCTGTCCCATTATAACTTCAGTTTAACAATAAAGACATCTGGGGCAGACGCATGGCTCAATAATTCAGTGTAATCCTCTTTATACTTTTAAAATTTAATTCACTTGTTCAGCGATTGTTTAGAAATCAAATCCTGCTTTATTAATAAATAATATAACATTCCATAATTGAAAGATTAACCAATTTTAATGGACACCACTTGGTCATTTTGATTGACCATTTTAATCTTCAAAGGCTTAAAGTAGATAGTATCTGATGTGCCACCACTGAAATTTGATTACAATTCCAAAGTTAAAAGTTAAAATTTTTTAGCAAGATAGTGCTAGGCATCTAACTGAATGAGATTAACACCAGGATCTATGTAGGGTTTAATTTCCAGTTATTTCACAGAAACATGATCAAAAAACATTCCGGGGAAGACTTTTAAGCAGCATCTTCTGCAGGAGTAGGTTAGAGAAGCAGACAACGCGAGGAGGAAGAGACTGAGTTTGCAGACCATCAACAAACCAGGTTGGTGATTTCACAATTTATGCATCAACACATAACATTTAATATCATTTTTGAAATTAATAATGTTGATATTTTTAGGACCTCCCGAGCTCAGAAGAAATGAATTAGTTACAGAAGTCAGGCAAGCCACTGAGATCTGGACTGCAGCAACTGAAAGGTAAAGTCTAGGACAAATAGTGAGTGGAAACTGACCCAGCGCTAAATAGGCTGTGATTGTGAATGTTAACTCTGCAGTGAATTATCTCATCATTGTTACATGGAACACTGTTTATTTCTGTAATTTTTCCCCTTGTTGACTGCATGACCTATGTTCTGATAGTTTGGAACTAGTCATAAGCACAGCTGATCTTAAACTCATGGTCCAAAGTTAAATTGTCCAGCATCACTTTTCGGGCTTCATACATCTTTCACTTTTTGGCTTTATATTTAATATCTCACTTGGCCATTTTCAGATGTCAGGGGAGAAAGAAGAACTCAAGCAAAGAGGTGAGATGCAGATTAACTTGGACCTCACCCATCCAGTGACCTCATGGTATGATTGCTAGAGTCCAACAGTCTCCAGGAAGCAGAACCTGGAGACCAGCAGGGAAAAAAGCTACAGAAGGAAGAAACAGGTGTGGCTTTGGTTCATTGTCCCCTCCTGTTTGTCCCTGTATAGGACAGGCACGAGCTGCGTGGGCGATAGGAGACTCCCTAAGAGAAACATTGTCATTATGTTTGAAAAATAAAAATTCTCAATATCACCAAGTTACAATACCCCTCCCACCCCCACCTCTGTATTCCAGTTGTTAGTATCTACATTGTACAGCAGGAAAGTCCAGGTAAATTAGTTAGACTACCTTTAGAGTTTTGTGTACAGTTCTGGTCACCAGACTATGAGAAGGAGCGGAGGCTGTGGAGAGAGTAGAGGAGCAGTTTATTAAGAAATCACTCTGATTAGAGTGTATTAACCACCAGGGCAAGTTGGACAAATTTGGACTGTTCTTGCTGGAGCATCGGGGCTGAGAGGAAATCTGATAGAAATATGTAAAATTTTGAGAGCCTTAGGGAGTGTAAGTGTAGTCTTTTTCACAGGGTGGAAATGTCATCTACTAAAGGGCTTAGCTTTAATGCATATTAAGTGACTTTGCATGGTTTTAACTTAGATCATTTATTCCAAAGGTGATAAATTTTTATTAATAAGAATTATTAGAGATCAAGGCAGAGATGGGTAGTGTAGTAGTTAGCGCAAGATTTAACAGCGCCAGCTGTAAGATCAGGGTTCGATTCCTGTCGCTATTTGTAAGCACTTTGTACAATTTCCCAGTGACTGTGTGGGTTTCTTCCACATGCTCTTGTTTCCTTCTGCATTTCAAAGGTGTATGGTTATGGTTAGGGTTCGTAAGTTCTGGGCATGCTATGATGGAACTGGAAATGTTGCAACACTATCCTCCCTCATTTGATTTGATTTGACATTTATTTCACTGTATGTTTTAATGTACATGTGACAATAAACCTAATCTCTCTTTCAGTGGAGTTCAGCCACTGATCAAGTATGATCTCACTGAATCGTAAAATAGGGTTGGACAGTTAACTGAGTGACTCTGGTTCAGAGATCCCGAGCTCCGCCATTCAATAACTTATGGTCCTTCTGTCTCTTGATTCCATCTACATAACTTTTTAAAAATAAAGTTCCAAATTGATGTGTCTGCAAGATTCACAGAAGCAGATGCATTTTGATTTACAGGGCCGCAAAGGTAGGAATGAATTTCATCTGCTATTTTGTAAACTGGTTTGTAGCATTGGTGGTGTGGTTTCAATTTCAACATCTAAGAGAGTTTGGATGGCTACATGGATGGGAGGGATATGGAGGGTTATGGTCCAGGTTCAGGTCGATGGGAGTAGGCAGAATAATATTTTAGCATGTTCTGGATGGCCTGAAATTCTCTATAGCTCTCTGACAGTGGATGGGAAATAACTCTATGCCTCTGTATACCAAATCCATCAGTAAAATATTGCTACATGAGGGCTGGGCTTTATTTAGTCAACAGAATAAATGGCTAAAATCATTAGTGGAACACTATACTGAGCAGATTCAGATCTATTTTATTATGTCCACACTCCATTGATAAAAAATGAAGTTAGATAGTCTTTATGCCATCATCTCACTGATCTATAACAATGATAACAACAGAACAAAACAGCTTGAAGCAACAATGTCAGTATGACCTATTGATTGTACTCATCAATCACTAAGAGCCCAGTAACCTTCCTTGACATCAGAGAACCAAATTATCTGATCTTTTGCTTTCAGAGAATGTCCATCACAGGCTTGAAAATACTCAGAGATTCACTCAGAATTAGAAAATCCCAAAATTCACTCTGTTTAAAGAATGTTCTCCTAATAGCTCTTCTTTAGTTCCTGCTTCTTCAGCAAGAGAAACCATATATTGTCAGCTTTTCTCAGAATCCTGCAAATCTCTAATATGATTCTTATCCAGTATTGAATAATGCTTTAATAACACTTGTGTAAGCTTTTAGATTTTAGTATCCCCTTTCGTAAGCATAAATTTGACCATTACTTCTCTATCTAGTAACTGTCATGGGGCAGGTGAAAGTATTAGAATCTCTCTCTCTCGCTCATGCACTCTGTCTGTTGTCCCTATCTCCACTCTTGGTAATAGTTGCAACACAGCCTATGAGAAATTATAAAGTTCAAAGTACATTTATTATCAAGGTATGTGTACTTTATACAACCTTCAGGTTCGTCTCCTTACAAGCAGCCACAAAACAAAGAAACCCAATTGAACCCATTAAAAAAGAATACCATCAAACACCCAATGTGCAGAAAAACTAATTGTGTAAACAATAAAAGTAATCAAATAACAAAAGTGAGTTCACATACATGAAGCCAATCATCACTGCAGCGAGTCCAGGAACTGGTTAATTGCACAGAGACAAGTAAACTTTGTGGATCAGTGAGCTGAACCAGCCCATCCTTTGCCTTCAGCCCCAACACCCTGACCTTTTCAATCTGGCCCAGCACTTAAATGGGCCAAACAGCGGGTCATTTCTCATTCTTGGACCCAGGCCCTGCAGCTTCCATAAGCTCTTGGGCCCAGGCTGTGTCGACTCAATTCAGCCCATACCTGCCCTTTCTAATCTGGCCCAGTGCTTAAATCAGTCAAACATTGGCTTGTTCCTCACTCACAGTTCCCAATCACACAAAGAAATTGTCACTTTTTATACTCTTCAAGATCCCATCAAAAATCTATTATTTACCACAGTACCTTTCCAGACAAGCATATTCATCTGTGTCTTGTTTATCAGTGTGTGTGCCTTATTTTGTTTCTCTATTTATGTTCCCTCTATTATTTGTCTTTGCTCAGCCTTGAACCTACCTGCCCTATCAGTACTGATTCTCAAATCCTAGCCAGTGTTCTCTTCTAACCAATCCATAAGTGAAGACTCTTCGTTCAATTCAATCCTTGTCGCTGGTCTCCTCTACACTTTGGTGCAAGTCTAAGTCTCTCCTGGTAGTGCACTGGTTAAAGATACAGAATTTCACCATTTCAAACCCAGCCTGGCAACCACTCCTTTATCGCAAGACTAAACCATTCATGGACTCAGCAGAGCATGAGTATCTCTGGTCAGCACTGGCTAGGTAGTCATGCTGAGCAGACATGGGCGTGTGCTCCAGCAGATCTTGGCAACCCTGCAGATGCTCACTAAGATCATCTGGCTGGGCCAGAAAGCCCCTGCTGCCACCCTAACCCATCAGTCACTGCCAATGTAGAAGCATCTCCGGCTTATCCTGTACTGGTCCCCAGACTTCCCATGATGGGAATCTGAACCTGCTGGCACCCCAGCGATGTGATGGCAACTCAGGGATATGTAGAAGGTTTCTTACCCGATGTTCTCTGGCCTTCAAGCTGCAACTCACCAAGCTTCCTTCTGACCACTGCAAAGTGCCCTATATCTGGCAAAGCTCTCACCTGGGGTATGGTGATCTGGGAGAAGACCTCTTCAATTGTGTAGATGTATCGCTCTTCACCAGCGAGATGAAGAGGATGTTTGACCACCTGGTGAGTGCATGAGAGGTGGCCAGCTTTATCTGGGTACTGATAGCATGGCTGACTAAGCTATTGAGTTTGGCACCCGAGATGTAGAAAGTGATTAGCACCCTGAATCCCCTATAGCCATGTTCTACTGCTGATTATCAAGTGAAATTAAAGATGATACGATAGGGTCTTTTAAGAGACTCCTGGACAGGTATATAGAGCTCAGCAAAATAGAGGGCTGTGGGTAACTCCAGGTAATTTCTAAGGTCAGGGCATGTCTGGCACAGCTTTGTGGGCTGAAGGGCCTGTATTGTGCTGTAGGTTTTCAATGTTTCTATGAATTTGCAGCCAGAGACCCAGTTGATGATCTCAGTCCACCATCTGGGTTGATAATTTTCATCAGGAAAGAAGAGGGCCCCATAGTGAGTCCTCTATAGTTGCCAGTCTCTGAGTCCCTCCTGGCTCATTGTCCTCTATAGTTGCCAGTCTCCGAGCCCCTCCAGCCTTATTGCCCTCCCTGTGGCCATGCTCACCTCCCCCAGCTCCCCTAGCTCCCCTCAACCTCTTCCAGAGGGGCAGATACATCCAGGCAGACCTGACTTCTCAGCTGAACAGGACTGGGAAATGAAGGGAATGTGCTGCATCTACTACGGTAAGCTATCCTGCCTGTTCTCAGTTATCAGGAAACATCCAGACCTGTTCAGGAAAGGGATGCCTGTGACGGGTTCCACCATTCCTCCCAGGTCTGGTACTTCTGGGTTGTGCTGTCTACTAACTTCATTTCCTGGGGTGAACAATAACATGCCCTGACAGCCTTTGTGGATTCATGCACAGCTGGCAATTTCATGAACCTCAGGTTAGCAAGACACCTCCAATTTCCTCTGGCCCATATCAACCAAATGGTCATAGCCATCCATGGCTCTGGATGGAAGACCTCTGGGCCCTGGGATCTGCCACTCACTGTTCCCATCTGTCTACATATAGAAAAGCATACCAACAGTATCTGGCTTAATGTTATTCATTCCCTTGAGTTCCCATTGATCTTAGGACACTCCTGTTTAGACCTCCACAATCAACAAATAGACTGGTGCAGTCCATGAACGGTCTTCTCCTTTGTCTACCACCCTCTTCCAGGCTGCCTCCTGTCTTTCCCAAGTACCTCCCAAATATGTAAATTTCCCAACAGTCTTTTGTAAGAAAAGGCAACAACACTCTTGCCTCATCATACCCTTGACTGCGCAATTGAATTCCTGTCTGAAACATGTTCACCCTGATGAAGACTTTACTCCCTGTCAGTTCCAAAAAGGGAGGTTATCTGTGATGCCCTAGCATCTGGTTTCATCCGCCCCTCCACATCCCCTTCTGGGAGGTGCTTCTTCTTTGTGACGAGAAAGGATGGCGGCCATCAGCCACGTATAGAGTACTGAGGCCTCAATAGGATCACCGGTACCACTACCCACTGATGGCTTTCGAGCTGGCAAAATTAAGTGGTATTAGATGGCAACCATCTTTACTGAACTGGACTTCTGAAATGCATACAACCTGGTCCACATTCAGGAAGGTGAGAGATGGAAGAACACTTTTAACACCCTCTCTAGCCATTTAAGTTAGTCATTGCCCCTGCAACCTTCCAGGCTCTTGTCAGTAACGTTCTCCAAGAGATGCTACATCACTTTGCGTATATATAGATATACTCATTTTTTCCAAGACTTATCATGAACACATTGAACATGATTGAAGGGTCCTTCAATACTCCAGAACCAACTAATTTCAAGCAGGAGAAGAGTGAGTTCCACATTTCCACAGTTTAATACTGGGCAGCAGGGTAGCATAGTGGTTAGCACAACACTAAGTACAGGCCACCCAGGTTCAATACCTGCCACTGCCTGTAAGGAATTAGTACGTTCTCCCCGTGACCACGTGGGTTTCCTCCAGGTCCATAAGACCATAAGACATAGGAGCAGAATTAGGCCATTTGGCCCATGGAGTCTGCTCTGCCATTCAATAATGACTGATCCTTTTAGGATGGCCCCACCTCAGTCCCACTATCCTCGGCCTTCTCCTCGTAACCTGTGATGCCGTGTCCAATCAAGAACCTATCAACCTAGCCTTAAATACACCCAACGACCTAGCTTCTACAGCTGGCTGTGGTGATAAATTCCACAAATTCACCACCCTCTGGCTGACGAAATTTTTCTGCATATCTGTTTTAAATAGACACCCCTCTATCCTGAGCCAATGCCCTTTTGTCCTAGACTCCCCCACCATGGGAAATATCCTTTCCACATCTACCATGTCTAGGCCTTTCAACGTTCAGAAGGTTTCCATGAGATTTCCCTCTCATTCTTCTAAATTCCATATGTTCCTCCTATGATAACCCTTTCATTCCTGGAATCAGAGTCCCAGAACTCTTTGGTTTCTTCCCACAGTCCAAAGACCTACTGGTTAGTAGGTTAATTGGTCATTGTAAATTGTCCCATGATTAGGTCAGGATCAAATTACAAAATCGTTGAGCGGTGCAGCTGGAAGGGTTGGAAGGCCCTATTCCACACTGTATCTCAATAAATAAAATAAATAATCTCAAAGGAAAACCTGCAGATGGACCCCAGCAAGACCCAAGCCATTAAGGATTGGCTGCTGCCCACCACAATCAAGCAGCTTCAGTGGTTTCTGGGCTTCGCACGTTTTTACCAGAGGTTCATCTGCAACTTCAGTTCCATCACAGCATCCCATACTGCTCTGACTAAGGAAACTCTGACCCATTTTGCTGGACCATAGAAGCCAAGGTGGCTTTTCAGGAATTGAAGCATCACTTTGCAACAGCTTCCATCCTTGTTCTACCTGACCCAGAGCTGCCATTCATTGTTTAAAAGATTCAAGATTGTTCAATCTCATTTCATATTTTATCTATTTATTGAGATACAGCATGGAATAGTCCCTTCCAACCCTTTGAGCTGTGCTGCTCAGCAACCACCAATTTAAACCAAGCCTAACGGTAGGACAATTTACAATGACCAATTAGCCTACTAACCACAATCAATGTGGAGCTTGTCAACTTCATCACCTTTGCGTCCAACTTTTACCGTGCCTTCATGTTTACTTGGTCCATTTCCGACACCTCACTCCCCTTTCTCAATCTCTCTGTCTCTATCTCTGGAGACAGTTTATCTACTGATATCTATTATAAACCAACGGACTCTCACAGCTACCTGGACTATACCTCTTCCCAACCTGTTACTTGTAAAAATGCCATCCCTTTCTCTCACTGAAGCTTTTCATTCTAGAATGAAGGAGATATCCTCCTCCTTCAAAGAAAGGGGCTTCCCTTCCTCCACCATCATTGCTGACCTCAACTGCATCTCTTCCATTCCACGCATGTCTACTTTTACCCCATCCTCCTGCCACTCTACAAGAGATAGGGTTCCTCTTGTCCTCACCTACACCCCACCAGCCTCCGCATCCAATACATAATTCTCTGTAACTTCTGCCATCTCCAACAGGATTCCATCACCAAGCACATCTTTCCCTCCCCCCATTTTCTGCTTTCCACAGGGATTGCTCCCTATGTAGCTCCCTTGTCCATTCATCCCTCCCCACTGATCTCCCTCCTGGCACTTATCCTTGCAAGTGGAACAAGTGCTACACCTGCCCCTACACCCTTCCCTCACTACCATTCAGGGACCCAAGCAGTCCTTCCAGGTGAGGCAACATTTCACCTGTGAATCTTTTGAGGTCATTGACTGTGTGCAGTGCTCCTGGTCTGTCCTCCTGTATATGGGTGAGACCCAACACAGGTTGGGAGACTGCTTCGCCGAGCACCTATGCTCCATCTGCTAGAAAAAGTGGGATCTCCCGGTGGGTACCCATTTTAATTTCACTTCCATTTTAATTCTGATTGAATTTTTTGAGGATGTGTCTAAACACATCGGTGAAGGTAGAGCCGTAGATGTAGTGTATACGGATTTCAGCAAGGCATTTGATAAGGTGCCTCATGCAAGGCTTATTGAGAAAGTAAGGAGGCATGGGATCCAAGGGGACATTGCTTTGTGGATCCAGAAATGGCTTGCCCACAGAAGCCAAAGAGTGGTTGTAGACAGGTCATATTCTGCATGGAGGCCGGTGACCAGCAGTGTGCCTCAAGGATCTGTTCTGGGACCCCTGCTCTTTGTGATTTTTATAAATGACCTGGATGAGGAAGTGGAGGGATGGGTTAGTAAATTTGCTGATGGCACAAAGGTTGGGGGTGTTGTGGATATTGTGGAGGGCTGTTACAGGTTACAGCAGGACATTGATAGGATGCAAAACTGGGCTGAGAAGTGGCAGATGGAGTTCAACCCAGGTAAGTGTGAGGTGGTTCATTTTGGTAGGTCAAATGTGATGGCAAAATATAGTATTAATGTTAAGACTCTTGGCAGTGTGGAGGATCAGAGGGATTTTGGGGTCCGAGTCCATAGGACACTCAAGGCTGCTGCACAGGTTGACTCTGTGGTTAAGAAGGCATATGGTGCATTGGCCTTCATCAACTGTGGGATTGAGTTTAAGAGCCGAGAGGTAAGTTGCAGCTATATAGGACCCTGGTCAGACCCCACTTGGAGTACTGTGCTCAATTCTGATTGCCTCACTACAGAAGGATGTGGAAAGGGTGCAGAGGAGATTTACAAGGATGTTGCCTGGATTGGGGGGCATGGCTTCTGAGAATAGGTTGAGTGAACTCAGCCTTTTCTCCTTGGAGCGACGGGGGATAAGAGGTGACCTGATAGAGGTGTATAAAATGATGAGAGGCATTAATTGTGTGGATAGTCAGAAGCTTTTTCCCATGACTGAAATGGTTAGCACGAAAGGGCATAGTTTTAAGGTGCTTGGAAATAGGCACAGAGGAGATATTAAGGGGAAGTTTTTTTTACGCAGTGAGTGGTGAGTGCGTGGAATGGGCTGCCGGTGGTGGTGGTGGAGGCGGATATGATAGGGTCTTTTAAGAGTCTCCTGGATAGGTACATGGAACTTAGGAAAATAGAGGGCTATGGGTAAAGCCTAGGTAGTTCTAAGGTAAGGACAATTTGGCACAGCTTTGTGGGCCGAAGGGCCTGTATTGTGCTGTAGGTTTTCTATATTTCTATGTTTCTAATCAGTGGTTTTGGTAGCCGGGAATGGATGGGGCTATCAAAGGAAATGAGGCAGCTTGTCGCATCTGCGTCCAGAAAAAGGAACCCAGATCACATCCACAGCAGCTGCAGACCCCACTGCCAGTTTTTATTTATTTAATGTGATACAGCACAGAACAGGCCCCTCCAGTCCTTCGAGCTGCACCACCCAGCAATCCTCAATATAACCCTAGCCTAATCACAGGTTGCTTTACAATGACTAATTAACTGACCAAACAGTATGTCTTTGGACTGCTGGAGAAAAGTGGAGCACCCAGAGAAATCCAATGCATTCACGGGGAGAACAGACAAACTGCTTACAGGCAGCAGTGAGAATCGAACCCAGTCGCTGATACTGCAAAGCGTCATTCTATCCACTACACCAGTGTGCTCCAATTCCTTCCCATCCCTGGTCCCAGTCTCCATGGACTTCATTACCGGTCTGCCACCATGGTGAGATAACACCGTGATAATGGTGTTGGTGGACTGGCTCTTGCACCCCTACCCAAGCTTCCCTCAGCTTGGGAGACAGCCAACCCAGCGCTTCAACATTTACTTGAAGTACATGGCTTTCCCCAGGACGTTGTTTCTAACCGAGGGCTTCAGTTTACCTCCCGGTTCTGGAAATCCTTCTGTTGGATCATTGGAGCTATGGTCAGTCTCTCATCAAGATTTCACCCCCAGTCCAATGGGCTGATGGAGAGGACCAACCAGGACCTGGAGAAGGTCCTGAGATACCTTGTGTCAGGCAACCCAACCACCTGAGCGGTCACCTGCTCTGGGCAAAGTTTGCTCATAACAGTCTCACTGCTCTTCTAGGATATGTCTTCCTTGGAGTGTCAGTTTGGTTATCCCCCCCCCCCCGAGTTTCCCGGGTAGGAGTCCAAGGAGGGAGTCCCATCTTCTCAACAACTGGTCCATCGTTGCTAGCAACTAAGTTTGCACTGAAATACACTATTTCCATGGAACCCATCGCATGCATTATTCTTAATATCACATTCTGAATGAAGCTGACATCCAGAGAACCATGAATAATGCACTCTTTGGGGTCGGAGGTTGGGGGATGTTGGAATTTTATATAATGTTCTCTGTTGAGGGGAAAACTGAAGAATAATGATAAATCATTCCAAGCAAGAATGCTTTTCAACAGAATTCCAATCTGCACAACTTGTCCTCCCAACACATGCAATAAATTATTTAAAACTAAACCTAGTTCCTATTCAACTACCATTTATTTATTTTGTACTTTATAATAATGTTATATCTTTGCACTGTACTGCCACCACAAAATTTTAAATTTCACATCATAAAAGACAGTGATAATAAGGCGCTCATGACAGGGAGATTCTGAAGTACAGCCTCCCAATGCTTGCACTTCGAAAACAGGCTAATTCCTCTATGTACCTGGAGTCAGGACATAGATGAGGTTATGTTTGGAATGATAGAAGATTATAGGTCTCATTGTAGTTAGAAGGTTGGCCATTTAGATAGCATAGTTCAGAGAAAACCACATCAGTGAAGGTTATTCAGTAAATAGGTAAGAACGTGCAATTAAGTGGAAATGTGCATTGCAATCGAATATGATCGGAGTAAGAAAACATACCTCTAAATAAATTAAGAAAGGTATGTGGAAAACTGAGATTGGTCAGCAGAATATTAAGTGTGGAAGTACACTTAACATCATCAGAGAGTGCAAAACATGGGAAAATAGTGCTTGGTCAGTAAGAATCTGACTGAAAAAATGAGGAAATTAATTTTCAAGGTGTGAAATTACTGTACTCTATTGAAGCCTGTTTTTTTTTTGTTCCACAGTCAAAGAATTGTCAGCAGATTTAAATAAATATTCCACAGTCATAATGAATTTCATAAGGGCACATATGGTGAGAGTGACACAGTCGCTTTATTTGCCTTTTGGATTTAGTGTGTCAGATGTCAAGCTTAAAACCTTTTCAAAGGAACAATGACATTAATGTGCATATCTCATTGAATATACAATCATCCATTTGTGTTTCTTCGGACTTAGTCTTGAGATTATCTGACAAAATACGAAAACTGGGAGAACTGAATTCAAAACTGAAAGCAATGTTACAGCCCCAGGGTAAGAAAACGGTAATTACTTACCTGGTGAGTAAACACCAGGCCAGAAACACGCCATGTGGATGCGGCTGTGTTGAGAAGCCATCTCAGCAGAGGCTAGGGTTCTGCCACAGAAGAGTCAGGGAGGACTCCAAGTGCTGCTGTAAAACACTTACAGGTAACTGAATTCAGAAAAAGGTAAAATTAAGGAGATGTACTGGAAATGTGCATTGCAATCGAATATGATCAGAGGAAGAAAACATACCTTTAATTAAATTAAGAAGATATGTGGAAAACACACTGACTAGTAATGTTAATAAAGTTTTATAGTCAAGAATCACTGCCCAGAATATTGGATGATATACATTTCAAGCGGTATCAATTTTCTTTGACTAAGAACAGCTTTAAAAATGCAGAGAGAATGCCATTTAAAACCATCATATCTTGTGGTGGTTTACAATGAAACAGAATGCATGTGAAATATACATTACTTTATGCTCTTTTGTCTCCAAGTGTAATAATAGATCTACATAAATGTTCACGTATTTCACCAGCCCTTCTGTTTGAAAATGTGTTTGCCCAATTGTTTGAACTGTTTAAAGAAATACTTGTGTGCCTTATAACTTTTTATTGAATGATTGATTAGTTTAGTCTCTTCCTCTGGTCAAAGTAAATGGTAAGTGAGTAAATACCGCAAGCATCCAGATTGTTTATTGCAGTGTTTTTTAAAGTTATTTCTCAATCTATTAATTAGTTTTAAAGAATCTGTTTCCATGTAAGTAATGTTGCTGATATCACCCATTTAGATGATCACTGTGCTTTGCTGCTGAGCATATCAGAAATGCCCAGTCCATAAGACTGGAGGGATAATTTCATGTCAAAAGTAGCGAGAGGACTTAATAAACCTATGCAAAATGTTACTTTAGTCACGGAAAGAAATATGAGACATGATATCCAGAAAATAGGGAAGAGTGCATAAATTCCATTCCAGTTATTGTCCCATCTTCTCACTATAATTTCAATTACATATCTTGCCTTGGAATGGCCATGAAAGCTCAACGTTGATCTGTTCCCTTCAGATAGTGGAAAATCCTGTTTCCTGAATGAGGAATAAATTTGTGAGATTCCATACGCACTTCTGAGTCTTTGTCTCCGAGCACTTATGTTAAAATAGTTTTTAAAAGTGTATATTATTTAGACTCTACTAAGGCATTTGACAAAATCCCACTGGTCCAAAAATTTAAAGCCCATGAGATGCAAGGTAAAGATAGCATATTGAATTGAATCGGACAGTGGAAGAGAGTAAAAAATGAATTAGTTCAATTGACAGGAAGGATATGCATTAGGTTCCAGTGGAATTCAGTGCGTCTGCTATGGCACCCACAGTTAACTTGGATTTAAATAGAGGAACAACGATTCAAGATGTTCGCAGGTGATACCAAAATTTGTAGTGTTAATCGAGAGGACGGGAGTTTAAGGCTACAGGAATGCATCAATGGGCGGTCAATAAAGTGGCATTTAAAATCCAGTGCAGAAGAAATTGAGGCAGTGTATCTTGAAGTGTCAGCAAATCCGGAACATGGTTAATGGGTCCCGCAGGCAGTTGAGGAGGAAGGAGCGACAGCAGGTGGTTTGTTACAGAAGTATTCTGGCAGACTCTGTGTGCGGCCTCCAATGTTTACTCGGCCGATTTTGGTTCTGGACGTAGACGTTTTTCTTGGGCTTTTGCAGTCCAGAACCTGAGAGATAGTCTCCAGGATCCTGATTGACAGCTGGAGGGAAATGGCCACTAAGGCCGTGGGCAGCGCAGGGCACAAGGACGTTGTACATTCAAATCACAGATCCAGATTCATTTACTTATCACATATACATCAAAACATACCGTGAAATTCGTTAAGGCGCGTGAGCTGTGTGCGGTGTGAGAGGCCAGGTTGATCTGACTGTTAGTGGTCCTGGGTCATCCAACCTGTGACACCCCTGCTTCCTTTGACGAAGTGGGAATCAACTTTTGGTGGAGAGGAAGGGGGTCTGGACGTTTGCCGGAGACGGAGAGGGTATTAATGGTGAGAGAGGAAAGAACAGAAAGATGCAGATTCGCTCACCCGTGCTCTGTCGCCCAGTCGTGCTTGCAGCGTTGACGGCAAGCAGGAGGGACATCTACAGAGAACGGAGTTACACGGTGCACAGCGTGCGGTTCTTCCGTTCGTGGCTCTGAGAATCGCAATGATAAAATCAAAGGGTGACTCCGCCCAAGATTTCAATAGTCGGACACAGCAGTCTGGTCGGGCGGCTCAACGCCAGCTTCTCAAAGATAATCGGGGATGGAGAGTAAATTGAATCCTCAACCAGTGCCGTGTCTTTTATTAACTTCTTGTAAGAAATGAAGTGGTTCACTTTGGTAGGTCGAACATGATGGCAGAATGTAGTGTTAACGGTAAGATTCTTGGCTGTGTGGAGGATCTTGGGGTCCGAGTCCACAGGACGCTCAAAGCTGCATACGGTGTATTGGCCTTCATCTATCGTGGGATTGAGTTTACGAGCCGAGAGTTACTGTTGCAGCTATATAGGACCCTGGTCAGACCCCATTTGGAGTACTGTGCTCAGTTCTGGTCGCCTCACTACAGGAAGGAAGTGGAAGCCATAGAAAGGGTGCAGAGGAGATTTACAAGGATGTTGCCTGGATTGGGGAGCATACCTAATGAAAACAGGTTGAGTGAACTCGGCCTTTTCTACTTGGAGCGACGGAGGATGAGAGGTGACCTGATACAGGTGTATAAGATGATGAGAGGCATTGATCGTGTGGATAGTCAGAGGCTTTTTCCCAGGGCTGAAATGGTTGCCACAAGAGGACACAGGTTTAAAGTGCTGGGGAGTAGGTACAGAGGAGATGTCAGGGGTAAGTTTTTTACACAGAGAGTGGTGAGTGTGTGGAACGGGCTGCCGGCAACGGTGGTGGTGTATACAATAGGGTCTTTTAAGAGACTTTTGGATAGGTACATGGAGCTTAGAAAAATAGAGGGCTATGGGTAAGCCTAGTAATTTCTAAGGTAGGGACACGTTGCTGTAGGTTTTCTATGTTTCTATGTAAATGCAAACGAGTCGGCTGTGTGATGTACATACCTGTACCTGGAAGTTGAGTACAATAAAATCATAAAATATAGGGATTGTATGTAAATACTTGAAAGAAACTTGGGGTGACGAATTTCAATGAATCACAGCTCCCTAGAAGATGAAACTACTCCTCAGCTCTGCGTTGAAGTACCAATCCTTTACCACGAAAATATAGAACAAAGAACATTATAGCACAGTAAGGCCCTTCAGCCCAAGATGTTGCGCCGACCTTTAACCTGCTCTAATATGAATCTAACCCCTCTCTACCAGCGACCCCCCCCCCAACCGGCAAGACGTTCCACGCACTCACCATTATCTCTGTGACAAAACCCATTTCTGACAACCAAGTATAATTTCCTCCAATCGCCTTAAAAGTGCACTCAGTGGCCATTTTAGTGGGTACAGCTGTGCACCTGCTCGTTAATGCAACTATCTAATCAGCCATCACTGAATAAAGGCACGCAGATATGGTGAAGAGCACCACACACAAAATGCTGGAGAAACTCAGCAGGACAGGCAGCATCTATGGAAAGGAGTACAGTCGAGCCCTTTCAAGAGATTCAGTTGTTCAGATCAAACATCGGAATGGGGAAGAAATGTGATTTAAGTGACTTTGACCAGGGAATGATTGTTGGTGCCAGATAGGTCAGTTTGAGTATCTCAGAAACCGCTCACTCTTATTTATTAACAGTTGTTGGATGCACAATCTCTCCCATCTCAGCCGCTGAAGCTTGTGATTCCTCAAGGGTTGTCATAGGTCTCTTGGTGGTCTCTCTCATTAGTCCCCTTCTTGCACAGTTACTCAGTTTTTGAGGATGGTCCGCTGTAGGCAGATTTACAGCTGTGCCATATTCTTTCCATTTCTTGATGACTGACTTATCCAAGGGATATTCAGTGACTTGGAAATTTTCTTGTATCCATCTCCTGACCTGTGCTTTTCAATAATCTTTTTTGTGGAGTTGCTTGGAGTGTTCTTTTGTCTTTATCATGTAGTTTTTGCACCAGCAGTTGGACCTGCCAGATACCAGTGTATTGTTACTGCAATCAGTTGAAACACCTTGACTGCACACAGGTCTCCAAAATCAGATCTCCATTCAACTAATTATATGACTTCTAAAACCAATTGGCTGCACCAGTGGTGATTTAGTGTGTCATATTAAAGGGGCTGAGTACTTATGCAATCGATTATTTTGTGTTTTATATTTATAATTTAGTGTTGGCACGTGGGCAAGTGGTTAAGGCATCGGTCTAGTGATCTGAAGGTCGCTAGTTTGAACCTCAGCTGAGGCAGCGTGTTGTGTCCTTGAGCAAGACACTTAACCACACATTGCTCTGCGATGACACCGGTGCCAAGCTGTATCGCCCTAGTGCCCTTCTCTTGGACAACATTAGTGGCTTAGAGAGGGGAGACTTGCAGCATGGGCAACTGCTGGTCTTCCATACAACCTTGCCCAGGCCTGCACCCTGGAAACCTTCCAAAGCACAAATCCATGGTCTCACGAGACTAACGGATGCCTATATATTTATAATTTAGATCACTTCGTAGAGATCTGTTTTCAATTTCACACGAAAGAGCATTTTTCTGTTGATCAGTGTTAAAAAGCAAAATTAAATCCACTGTGATTCAATGTTGTAAAACATCAAAACTTCCAAGGTAATGGGGGTGAATACTTTTTATAGGCGGTGTACAGTTTTACATTCTACAACACAATACCAATAAGTAAATTAACTATTTAAGAAATGCTAAGAAGACCTCTGCGTTTGTATATGTTGTATAGTTAACAAACCCCTAAATGACTGAACACCGTGTAAACCTTTCGTTATATACATAACATAATCATACGCAAATGTATGAAATTTAAAGCGGTATAAATTATGACCAATGCATCCTCAAAACCGCGTTCACGTATACTACGTGAGTAATCTATATAAAAGTTCAGAATTTACTGTGAAAAATACTTCACCGAAGTTGCAAGTAAATAGGCTAATGATATATTTCGCATATTATTTTGGAAATTTGCGATTAATGTACAAACGTATTAATATACAATTTCTCTGAACTCTTGCCTGTTCGAAGTCCACATACCGCCTTCGTGGGTATTACTGAGCATAAGGCTTTATAACCTGAATTAGAAAGTGCCACTAAATGATAATTACAGCGTGAGATGCCAGTAAAAGTAAGCGGGTGCGTGTTATTATTCGCTGTGTTTTGAGAAGCACTCCTAATCTTCAGAAAACATGTAAACGTGGTGGAAAGTTTCCCACGTGTCTAGAAGAAAGGAAAGTTTAGTCACGGTCATCAGCCTGATCCGCGACATGAACCAAATACATCAATCGGCAGGAAACACGGCGCATGCGTTTTTGATTCAATTATTTTGTCCAGAAAACATGCACCAATGTGCTATTCACGCCAATTCGTTTTAAGATGCCTGTGCTTTAATAGTGACCATCGAATTTGTCGTCATATATCTATCACCTTGCCACTTTTACAAGTATTTCTTTATTAGGCGAAGTAATGTGTCTGTCTAGTTTTCAATCCATTTATTTGCTGCCAAGTCAGTTACGAGTGTGTAAACTCTGATAATGCTGGCAGCAATTTGGACCCCCTCACCTCGGTCCACGCGGGTTCCAGAAACCTGATTCTGTCGAGATCCAAGACTGGAAATCAGGAATTGTTTTACGGCTATTATGTACTTTTTTAATCTGGAAAGATTAAGTGCCAGCGGGGGGAAAAAAAACTGGTCTGGCAAAAAAAAATCTGTTATTCCTTCTCTGCCCTAAAATCTTTGTTTAGTCTCCTTTTAAGATGCGTTGGGTATTTCGCCTGCTGTATTCAACAGCTGTCTCTCCGAGTATCAATTTCCTTACAGTTCCAAAAAGTGTCGGATTATCACAACAATCTCATTTATTTGTTTAACTCAAAAATGTGGAGGAGAAACGTGATACTGATAGATCAAATGTGCGTGCCTTCCTGAGAAAATGTAAGCTATAACACTGAGAATGTGATTTCTTGATGCAAGGATACATTAAAATTATTGCTAACTCTATTTCAGGTATTACTACTACAGCTATTAACTCCACCACCCCCCATAAACACACACACACACACACACACACACACACACACACACACGTAGCCGCGCAGCTGAAGGAACTCAGGAGGCTAGGAGCGCAGTTCATTGATCTGATCCCTGATATATGGGCGGCACTGAGATAGCTGGATTTGCCTCTTTCCCACGTGTTAAGAAACAAAGAGAACGCATGCAGCTGGTGTTTTTCAGCGGAGACTTGGCTCACGTCATTTATTCGGACACTAGATACAGAACATTTGGTGAAATAGATCCGGAACATTGACAAAATGCTATACCGCAGAGCAACAAACTTTCCCACGTTTGCATAGAACCTCGCAGTCTCTCGCTCCCTCAGGAACAGACACAAGTATGTATGCAGATACAAACGAACACATAGATTTCAATAAAAATATGAGAATATATATTTTATATGTCTTTGAGTGATTATTAACGCTCTCTCACGTTAACAATAGATATATGCATATTTGACTATTTTATGTCAAAGTTTAAATATATTATTGCAAACTGTACCTGAGACACAGTTGATGTGGAAATCATCATATTTTTGGAAGTTGGATTGCTGTCCATTTCCTAAATGGCAGCACGAACAATTCCTACGCCTTGTTATTTTGTTATGAATCTGTCGATTCGCCGTCAATTTGCAGCGGTATGATGCAGAGGGCAGGTGGAGTTAATGGGATGGGAAAGTTGTCTTACAAGTGCACAGTACGACATGATTCTGCGCTTTAGTTTGGATCACAGTAACCGAGTATTAAACAGTAAGCAAAAGCACGTCTCATAAGTGTCTACTACTGACACTGAGTATCAGAAACAAATAGGCGATTCTCCTCAAGTAACACAGAAGTGTAACAAAAAGTAATTTATTTCGACCTAAATAATAAACAGAACAGCAGAACGAAAGCGTACCAGAGGTTGCTAGGATTCACATTGTCCAGCGGAATTCATCTCTGTTGATCTCTGTTTCAGAAGTATTCAAAATATTGTTCGTTTAAAATGTTACGTCTTGTCTACGTTCAAGCTATATCGGTAAAACAAATATCCTTCAGAAATTTTAAAGACTGACGTGTCTTTCGCTGGCAATGCCTCCATTTGCTGCCCCTCCCTAATTTGCCCTTGTGTGGCGGAGGCAGTTGAGGGTGAATGAGTTTGGTGGGTCTGGAGTCACGTATGGTCCAGGCGGGGTAAGAAGGCTTGAATCCGATGGGTTGTCATTGGCAATCCAGTTATGCTACTAGTAAACCTTTAGGTTTCAGATTTGTTTAATTAATTGAATTTAAATTCATCAACTGCTGTAGTGGGATTCGAACTCACATCGTTGGATCAATAATCCAGCTGCAGAGCTGGATCAACAGACCAGTGATCTAGCTACAAGCACTGTAAATTAACTACTACTTACTGCTTAGACTCTGTTGAAAGTTGCTCATTTGAACATGTTGCAACAAAGAACGATTAAATATATTTAGATGTATTAATAATCAAGGATTAATAATTGTATTAAATAAAGCGGGAAAAACCTAGGTAATAATTAAATTTAATTTCAGTATTAATAAAACGGCTGGAGAAGGGGGTCTGTGAATGATGGAAATCAACCTTTATTTAAACCGGAAACGGACTTGTTTGAAATCACCTTTATTTGAAATATCTCTTCTTGAGAAGGAATATAATCTTACACAGATCGATCTTTCGAAAAGGAGCGTTTCACATTATGAGACCGTATGTCCAAAGTAGTCTCCCATGCACACAGGAACATCTGTGATTACATAGGTCATATTCTTCAAAGCAAAAAATGGGGAGATTATTTTAGAATGAACCAGCGGTGTAGGGACAGACATACTTTCTATCATAGAATTCCCTGTCCAACAATGACGGGAGGGTCTTTCCCATGGTCCTGTAACCTCAGATGAGAGTAATTTCCTCTGACTTACTGTGTCATGCGTGCCGTCCAGATGGTCCTCAGAGACGATCACAAACAAAAGCTTAAAACGGCTCTTAATTCAGCATTTAGAAAGAAAAGCTCCTGCTGTTGTCATTCTGACAGTAATGATTGGCTGCCGAGTGTGGGAAAAACCACGAAAAGCAGGCACACGCTGTCTTCTGGGCAGAAGGCGGTATAAATACAGGAGCAGATCCCGCTTATCCCGGCAGAATCGCTCCAGCCGAAGCGAGTCTCAAGGCCATCCGCGGCGTTCCCGGCAGCAAGCTCCAAAAGCATGGCTCCTAAAACACCTGGAGTTATTCCTAAAGAATACTCGGAGGAAAAAGCTACGCGGAAGGAAAAATACAAAGTAAGTCAATTCGCCTTTAAGTAAAAGAATGGTCCCGGATTTCTCAGCGAATTTCCAAGTTCCGTGTATTCAAATGTCACTCATATCTATCTATCTATCTATCTATCTATCTATCTCTCTCTCTCTCTCTCTCTCTCTCTCTCTCTCTCTCTCTCTCTCTCTCTCTCTCTCTCTCTATCTCTCTATCTCTCTATCTCTCTATCTCTCTATCTCTCTCTCTCTATCTCTCTCTCTATCTCTCTCTCTATCTCTCTCTCTATCTCTCTCTCTCTCTATCTCTCTCTATCTCTCTCTCTCTCTCTCTCTCTCTCTCTCTCTCTTTCTCTTGCTCTCTGCTTTTGCAGTTAATGAAACCAATAATCGAGAAGAAACGCCGAGATCGTATAAACAGTAGCATCGGTCAACTCAAGGCTTTACTAGGCGAAGAGTTTCAGAATGGAGAGCCCAATATAAAAATGGAGAAAGCTGACATCCTCGAGATGACCGTAAATTACCTGAAACTTCACAGTCAACAGATATTTACAGGTATTTGTATTTTTATTATTATATATTGAACAAATAACACATTTTTATTTGTTGAACAAAATATACAAATGAAATCGTCTTTATAATACAGATTATTCATTTCTAAATTACATAAACAGCTCTCCATTGTTAATTCTTTTTTTGCAAACGTCCCTGTAAACCGTTTTATTTCTCCTCATCCACAGTAACCTACAATAAGAGTCTAGCTCAGAATTTCAAGGAAGGATACTCTCGCTGTCTGCAAGAGATACAGCGTTTTACGTTCGTGCCGGAAAGCAAAACCGAAGTTCAGAATAAACTCGTGAAGCATTTAAACGAGGCTTATCACCTTCCCATGAGCTCGAGTTACTCTGCTTCACTTATGCAACCCCCGACGTATCAAGTTGGCAGGAAAAAGGAAGTTAAACCCAACATTACGACGCTCTGGAGACCCTGGTAATTCACCAACTTAGTCAGACTGAACAGAAGACCATATTGTACCAGGCTCCAGGGGTGTACTCTGGGATAAGTAGTATTCTACTATGGAAGAACTAACATCAACCATTCTTCGTTGAAGGAGATGGACACACTTTTAATATATAAGATATTTAACGTTAAATTATGTAAATATTCTGCTATATATGTAGATGACGAAAATCATACCTAAGCTGACAGCTGACTCGGTAGTTGTACTGCCTATTGTTATATGCAGAGATACTTGAGTTATTCTTTTATAAAGGAATGTCAGTGGTGTGTTATTGGTAGTCTTCTTGTTGAGGAATTTTGCATCATTTTAAGGAATGTTTTTGTACGTTTACATATTATGTACACCAGTGTATCAATGAGTTTCATTATAGTGAGCTTTTCAAAATTCAGAGATAAACCAATTGGATTTTTCTTGTAAAACATTTCTGAAACAATGGGATGTCTGTTCTGCTGGTTTTTAAGTTTCCCATATGTTGCAGTCTTCATGAGTTCGCATTTCCAATATCTCCTGGATAACAATGCAAATTACTTAGCTCATGTATAAATGTCTGCATTGTAGCAATGTGAAATATGACGCAGTCCTTATACTCAATGGATATTGCATTGTAACAATGCTGATTTAAATATATTCTCATATTCAGAGTTGTTTGTAAATAAGCCTTTGAATGTCAAAATTGAATTACTTGTTTAAATGATTGATTTTATTTTAACAATGTCATTTTTGAATAAACAATCATATGCACAGATCTATCTCTATATGTTGTATGTTCAAATGTTATAACACATTTAAACATCATAACCACATCGTATAGTTTACATTGGAATGGAGAAGGTTATGGAATAAATTGTACCCATAGTGAAATTTCTAATTTGAAAGAGGGCTGACTTCAATGTGATGCCAGATTCTACTCAGGCAAATGGAACCAAAGGAGACACAAGAGCCTAAAGATGCTAGAATCTAACGCAAAATAAAATACCACAAGATTAACTCAGGAACTATAGATGCAAAAGGCATTTTCAGTGGAGACCCTATAGTTAAGGACTGACAGGGATATTTGCCATGGAACTAGGGGGAATGCCACACTAGATCTAGTATTAGGTAACTAACCGGGTCAGGTCACAGATCTGTCAGTGGGTGAGCATCTGGGGGACAGTGACCAACGCTCCCTGGCTTTTAGCATTATCACGGAAAAAGATAAAATCAGAGAGGACAGGAAAATTTTTAATCGGGGAAGGGCAAATTATGAGGCTATAAGGCTAGAATTTGTGGGTGTGAATTGGGATGATGTTTTTGCAGGGAAATGTACTATGGACATGTGGTCGATGTTTAGGGATCTCTTGCAGGATGTTAGGGATAAATTTGTCCCGGTGAGGAAGTTAAAGAGTGGTAGGGTGAAGGAACCATGGGTGACAAGTGAGGTGGAAAATCTAGTCAGGTGGAAGAAGGCAGCATACATGAGGTTTAGGAAGCAAGAATCAGATGGGTCTATTGAGGAATATAGGGTAGCAGGAAAGGAGCTTAAGAAAGGGCTGAGAAGAGCAAGAAGGAGGCATTTGAAGGCCTTGGCGAGTAGGGTAAAGGAAAACCCCAAGGCATTCTTCAATTATGTGAAAAACAAAAGGATGACAGGAGTGAAGGTAGGACCAATTAGAGATAAAGGTGGGAAGATGAGCCTGGAGACTGTGGAAGTGAGCAAGGTCCTCAATGAATACTTCACTTCGGTATTCACCAATGAGAGGGAACTTGATGACAGTGAGGACAATATGAGTGAGGTTGATGTTCTGGGGCATGTTGATATTAAGGGACAGGAGGTGTTGGAGTCATTACAATACATTAGGACTGATAAGCCCCCAGGGCTTGACGGAATATTCCCCAGGCTGCTCCACGAGGCGAGGGAAGAGATTGGTGAGCCTCTGGCTAGGATCTTTATGTCCTCGTTGTCCACGGGAATGGTACCAGAGGATTGGAGGGAGGCAAATGTTGTCCCCTTGTTCAAAAAAGGTAGTAGAGATAGTCCGGGTAATTATAGACCAGTGAGCCTTATGCCTTTGGTGGGAAAGCTGTTGGAAAAGATTCTCAGACATAGGATCTATGGGCATTTAGAGAATCATGGTCTGATCAGGGACAGTCAGCATGGCTTTGTGAAGGGCAGATCATGTCTGACAAGCATGATAGACTTCTCTGAGGAGGTGACCAGACATATAGATGAGGGTAGTGCAGTGGATGGGATCTACATGAATTTTAGTAAGGCATTTGACAAGGTTCTACATGGTAGGCTTATTCAGAAAGTCAGAAGGCATGGGATCCAGGGAAGTTTGGCCAGGTGGATTCAGAATCGGCTTGCCTGCAGAAGGTAGAGTGTCATGGTGGAGGGAGTACATTCGGACTGGAGGGTTGTGACTAGTGGTGTCCCACAAGGGTCAGTTCTGGGACCTCTACTTTTCCTGATTTTTATTAACAACCTGGATGCCGGGGTAGAAGGGTGGTTAGCAAGTTTGCAGACAACAGAAAAGGTTGGTGGTGTTGTGGATAGTGTACAGGATTATCAAAGATTGCAGAGAGACATTGATAGGATGCAGAATTAGGCTGAGAAGTGGCAGATGGTGTTCAACCCGGAGAATTGTGAGGTGGTACACTTTGGAAGGACAAACTCCAAGACGGAGTACAAAGTAAATGGCAGGGTACTTGGTAGTATGGAGGAACAGAGGGATCTGGTGGTACATGTCCACAGATCCCTCAAAGTTGCCTCACAGGTAGATATGGTAGTTAAGAAAGCTTATGGGGTGTTAGCTAGCGTTTAAGAGTCACGAGGGAATGATGCAGCTCTATAAAACTCTGGTTAGGCCACACTTGGAATACTGTGTCCAGTTCTGGTTGCCTCACTATAGGAAGGATATGGAAGCATTGGAAAAGGTACAGAGGAGATTTACCAGGATGCTGCCTGGTTTAGAGAGTATGCATTATGATCAGAGATTGAGGGAGCTAGGGCTTTACTCTTTGGAGAGAAAGAGGATGAAAGGAGACCCGATAGAGGTATACAAGATATTAAGAGGAATAGATAGAGTGGAGAGCCAGTGCCTCTTCCCCAGGGCACCACTGCTCAATACAAGAGGACATGGCTTTAAGGTAAGGGGTGGGAAGTTCAAAGGGGATATTAGAGGAAGGTTTTTTACTCAGAGAGTGGTTGGTGCGTGGAATGCACTGCCTGAGTCAGTGGTGGAGGCAGATGCACTAGTGAAATTTAAGAGACTACTAGACAGGTATATGGAGGAATTTAAGGCGGGGGTTTATATGGGAGGCAGGGTTTGAGGGTCAGCACAACATTGTGGGCAGAAGGGCCTGGACTGTGCTGTGCTATTCGCTGTTCTATGTTCTATTAACAGTGGGTGAATTTGATGAGAAAGATATGCAGGACATACAAGTCCAGTCCCACAGGTAACATAGGAACTAAAGCAGGAACTCTTGTATTTTATGTGAATTAAGACAATCATCATAACAGGGAAATCAAAAATCTTTTACCAACTTATTAATAAATTGGTAAATCAGGTTGTTATTATTACATGTACCAAGGTAGAGTGAAAAACCTGTCTCACATATCACTCATGCATACAGATTAATTCATTACATCAATGTATTATGGTAGTGTGTAGACATCTTGCAAACAATCATCTTAAAAAAAGATTATTAGCAACGTGGAATGGTTTGATTTCAGTTAAGGAAAGCCAGCACAGATTTGTAAAATACAGATCACATTTAGTCAAATTAATGGATGAGTTTTGATGAAGTGACAGTTTTGATGAGTTTTGATGAAGTGACAGGACAGTGTGATGAAGAGAACAGAATGAATATTGGCAATATGGAGAGTGTTACGTACCCCGTAACTGGGTTGCCAAACCAACAGAAATGGATCACTCAGTTGGAGTCTGGATTACTAGAACTAAGAAAGTTTTATTAAAGAAACAAGCAACACAGTACTCTAATCAAAAGGATAATGAATGCAACAGTTCAGCAATGATAAACATACATGTACACAGAATTCAGATAACAGGATCAGTCAAGCTCTATCGTTGTCTAGGGGTAAATGACCAGTTTCAAAGTGACGCAAAGTTCAGTTCAATTCGCAGTAATCGCTGCCATGGCGATGGACAGTGGGGGGAAGGAGAGAGAGAGCAAAACGAATGAAAATTCAAACGGCTTCCACACACAGACCTTCGCAGTCAGCTTTCGGGCGAGTCCTTTGTGATGTCATCTGAGGTCACCGACCGTGACCCCCTCTGTTTCCAGATACGATCGTTTCTCTGCGGTGAACCTGGCACCCAGGCAAGGGTGGACACACACCAGGTTCCCGCCAATCATGCCTTTCCACCCTGTGCGTCTATGGCCTAGTCCAGCAACCGGCCTTCCAAAACTTCCCACTGACTTGTGAGAGATGCACCGCTTCCAGGGTCTCGTTACCTTGGGTGTCGTGTGTGTCCTGCCTTAGCGATCCTGTCCCTTTTTATCCCCCTGCTGGGGTATCGCCTGTCCATCACTTCAAACAGTTCAGGGTTCAAAGGGTGAGCCGATCTTGACAGCTCTCCTTCCGTTACTCTCTCCCGTCCCTTCATTAACATCTCCAAATGCTGCTCCATTGTTTTCCTTATCTCTCTCTCTCCTGAAGACAGGTGGCAGACCAACTGCTGATCCCACTGGTGCCAGCACAGGCCAGCTAACATCTTAATCTATGTGTATCCTTGTCACAAGAGATAATAGAAATTAAAAACTCTTCCACAAATGATATCTATTGCATTAATTTTGAATCATATTGAGAGTTATTGTTAATACAAATGAAGCAGAAGACTTGTGGATCTATGGAAAATTGACATTTCATTGAATATCAGAGCAGCCTCATGTTTCAGTAGTCCACCTCTGTTCCTGCATCCCAGGTTACCAAAGAATCTTAAGAAAACCAATGTATAATATGGTTACATTCATGGAAATCTCAAATTAATTACATTCTGTTGTCAAGTTATTAAATCTGAACTTGTTCATAAAGAAATAAATGAAGAAAGAGCAATTAAATTATGAGGCTGGATAAGCCAAGGTCAGGTGTTTGTTCCCTGTGTTATATTGCTTGAAATGTCTGATTAGATTCATACTTGAATAATCCCTCAAATGATCTCGGCCCTCCATTTCCAACAATCCTGTTAGTCTGGAACAAAATATTCATAAAAACTATATTGATATTTTACTATGTCGGTTTATTCCTTGTGAAAATTGCTGAAACTTATATTGCTATTCTATAGAATAGGTTTTCAGTTTAAAATAAACAATTTTGAATTGATGCTTTCCATCTGAATATTTAATCCCAAAAATATTCCCTCCATCTCTAGAAGCTGCAATTAAATTCATAAGAGCATAACATCATAAGACATAGGAGCAGAACCCATCGAGTCTGCGTCGCATTCAATCATGGCTCATCCTTTTTTCCTCTCCTCAGCCACACTCCATTGCCTTCTCCCCATAACCTTTGATGCTATGTCCAATCAAGAACCTATCAAGCTCTGCCTTAAATACACCCAACGACCTGGCCTCCACAGCCGCCTGTGGTAACAAATTCCACAAATTCACCACCCTCTGGCTAAAGAAATTTCTCCACAGCTCTCTCTCTTTTAAATGGACACCTCTCTATCCTGAATCTGTGCCCCATTGCCCTGGGCTCCCCCATCATGGGAAGCATCCTTTCCACATCTGCTCTGTCTAGGCCTTTCGACATTCAAAAAGTTTTAAATCGATTTCCCCCCCTCCACCATCCTTCTAATTTCCAGTGAGTACAGACTCAGAGCTATCAAACGTTCCTCGTACAATTACCCTATCATTCCCGAAATCATCCTTGTGAACCTTCTCTGATCCCTCTCCATTGCCAGCACATTTTTTTCCCAGATGAGAAGACCAAAACTGTTCACAATACTCAAGGTGAGGTCTCACCAGTGCCTTATAAAGCCTCAGCATCACATCCCTGCTCTTGTATTCCAGACCTTTTGAAATGAATGCTAATATTGCATTTACCTTCCTCACCACCAACTCAACCTGCAAGTTAATCTTTAGGGTGTCTGCATGAAGATGCCCAAGTCCCTTTTCATCTCAGACTTTTGGATTTCCTCCCCATTTAGAAAATAGCCTGCACAATTATTTCTTCTACTAAAGTGCATTTTCTAAAATTGTGTTTCATTTGCCACTTTCTTGCCAATTCTCATAATCTGTCTAATTCCTTCTTCAGCCCCAACACCAATCCTTGTATCATCTGAAAATTTAGCAACAAAGCCATCTGTTCCATTATCTAAATTATTGATATACAGCATAAAAAGAAGCAGTCCCAATACCAACCCCGTGGAGCACCACTAGGCATTGGCAACCAACCAGAAAAGTATCCTTCAATTCCCACTCCCTGCCTCCTATCAATCAGTATGCTGGTAAACATGCTAGTAACTTTCTTGTAATATCACAGACTCTTAACTTGGTAAGCAGCCTCATGTGTGGCACCTTGTCAAAGTCCTTCTGGAAATCCAGATTAACAACACCCACTACATCCCCTTTATCTATACTACTCCATAAATAATTCCAACAGGTTCGGCAGGCAAGATTTTCCCTTAAGGAAATCATGCTGACTTTGTCCTACCTTGTCCTGTGCAATCAAGTATTCCATAACCTTATCTTTAACAATTGACCCTAACATCTTCCCAAACACTGAGGTCAGGCTAAACGGTCTATAATTTCCTTTGTGCTGCCTCCCTCTTTTCTTAAAGAATGGAATGACATTTGCAGTTTTTCAGCCCTCTGGAACCTGGCCAGAGTCCAATGATTCTCGAAAGATCTTTACTAATGCCTCCACAAACTCTACCGCTGCTTCTTTCAGAGCCCTAGGGTGCTGTTCATCTGGTTTGGGTGACCTATGCACCTTTAAGTCTTCCAGATTTTTGAGCACCTTCTCTGTTGTAATAGTAACTGCATTCATTTCTCCTCCCTCACACCCTTCAACATCTGGCACACTGCTAGTGTCTTTCACAGTGAAGACTGATGCAAAATACTCATTTAGTTCACCTGCCATCTCCTTTTCCCCTGTTACTATTTCTCTGGCCTCATCTTCTAGTGGTCCTACATCCACTCTCATACTCTCATCTCTCTTATTTTCTGTATACTTGAAAAAGCTTTTTCTATCCATGTATTGTTCACTTGCTTGCTTTCATATTTCATCTCTTCCCTCTTAATGATTCTTTTAGTTGCTTTCTGTAGGTTTTTAAAAGTTTCCCAATCCTCTATCTTCCTGCTAATTTTTGCGTTGTTGTGTGCCCTCTCTTTTGCTTTTACATTAGCTTTGACTTCCCTTGTCAGTCACAGTTGTACTATTTTGCCATTTGAGCATTTCTTTGTTTTTGGAATGTATCTATCCTGCACCTTCCTCATTTTTCCCAGAAACTCAAGCCATTGCTGCTCTGCTGTCATCCCTGCCAGCATCTCCTTCCAATGTACTTTGGCCAACTCCTCTCTTACCACTCTTACCACTATAATTTGCTTTACTCCACTGAAATACTGATATGTCAGACTTTACTTCCTCCCTATCAAATTTCAAGTTGAACTCAATCGTATTGTGATCACTATCCTAAGGGTCTCTTTACTTTAATTTCCCTAATCACCTCCGGTTCATTATATAACCCCCAATCCAGTATAGCTGATCCCCTAGTAGCCTCAATGATAAACTGCTCTGAAAAGCCACCTCGTCGGCATCCAACAGATTCACATTCTTGAGATCCATTACCAACTTGATTTCCCCAATCTACCTGCATGTTGAAATCTCCCATGACTATCATAACATTGCCCTTTTGACACACCTTTTCTATTTCCCATTGAAACCTGTAGACCACATCCCAGCTACTGTTGGAGCCCTGTAAATAATTGCCATCAGGGTCCTTTTATCTATGCAGTTTCTTAACTTAACCCACAAGAATTTAACATCTTCCGATCCTATGTCACATCTTTCTAATGATTTGATGCCATTCCTTACCAGCATAGCTACGCCATCCCCTCTACCTACCTTCCTATGTCTCCCATACAACGAGTAACCTTGAACATTCATCTCCCAACCACAACCATCCTTCAGCCATGATTCAGTGATGGCCACAACATCACACCTGACAATCTGTAAAAGTGCAACAAGATCATCCACTTTATTTTTTATACTCTGTGCATATAACACTCTGAATACTGTATTTGCTATCCGTTTTGATTCTGCATCCCTAATGCTCTGATTCTCACCCTGCTGGCTGCAATTTTGTCGTATCATCTGCCCACCCATCCTGACAGTCTGACGGCATGCTGTCTTTGCCTTTTTTCTTACTGTCCATCCTATCCCAAGTTCCTTCACTCCAGTTCCCATTCCCCCGCCAAATTAGTTTAAACCCCCCCCCCATAGCTCTACCGAACAAGCCAGTGAGAATATTGGACCCCTCGGGTTCATGTGCAGCCCATTCCTTTTGTACAGGTCATATAATGACCCAATGATCCAATGTCATTAGGTCACTTGGTCATAGGAGTTTGATGCAACCATTCATCAAAACCTAACTAGCCTTCTTTCACCACTGGCATTACCTCACATTAATTCCATGCCTCTTGGTTACCTTAATATTCATAATCTTAAACAACAGGAATTCTGCAGATGCTGGAAATTCAAGCAACACACATCAAAGTTGCTGGTGAACGCAGCAGGCCAGGCAGCATCTGTAGGAAGAGGTGCAGTCAACGTTTCAGGCCGAGACCCTTCGTCAGGACTAACTGAAGGAAGAGTGAGTAAGGGATTTGAAAGTTGGAGGGGGAGGGGGAGATCCAAAATGATAGGAGAAGACAGGAGGGGGAGGGATGGACAGGTGATTGGCAAAAGGGATACGAGAGGATCTTTTAGTCTTTTTTTTTGAATGAACTCAATTACTCAACCTCCACAGTCCTCTAGGATAGAGAATTCCAAAAAGTCACCCATGCAACTTCCTCTCATTTCAATTCTATAAGGCCTGTCCCATATTCTGAAATTGTAACCTCTGATCCTAGACTCCTCTCCCAAGGAAAACATGCTCTCTGCACCCATCCTAAAAGGCTTGAAGAACTTTATAAGTTTCAATAAGATCTCCTCTCGTTCTTCTAAACATGATAGAAAAGAGGAACAGTCTACTCAATATCTTAAACACATGATATTCTGGAGAAGCTGGAAATTCAGAGTAACACATACAAAATGCTGAAGGGACTCAGCAGGGCAGACACTGTTTATGGAAAGCAATAAAGAGCTGACGTTCCGGCCAGAGACCCTGCATCTTTGCCTGAAGCAACAACTCTTTATTCCTTTCAATAGATGCTGCCTGACCAGCTGAATTCTTACTTAATAACTTCTCGGATGGGAAACCCGGCATTCCTAATCTTAAATGTACTCCCCTATAGCAAATAGATAACGAGACTGAAACCATAATCAACAGTGAAGATGGCCCATATAATTACAGTAAGGTATCTTAATTCTGTTCTCGAGTTCTCCTAAAATAAAGGCTAACATAAAATCTGTTTTCAAGTTGCTTGTAGGCATGATGATATGGCCAGAATTCAAAGAAATTCATAACTTCCAAAATTCTTGAAGTCTTAGAAAACTGGCTATAGAACACCAATTTTCAACAATTATAGGAATGAACGATTACTGTATATAAAATATAAACTTAAAGGTTAAGGTACAGATTTGAAAGAAAATGTGCATTAATATATAAATACCAATATGAATTACAATGTAAACAGCATTATAAAAATGGTTTAAAATATTTACAGTACAGTGCAGAGACTGAGGTAATAGAGTAGGTCGGGGTGATTGATCAGATAAACTGCCTGGGGGAAGAACCTTTTAAAATGGTGAGAAGTTTTTGTTTTAACAGCCCTATAACACTTTCCAGAAAAGAGCTTCTGAAAAAGTCAATTTTCAGAGTGGGTAGTGTCCACAAAGATTATTTCTGGGACACATAATGTACATACCAAGGCCTCCAGTGATGGTAGTGTGCAGCCAGTTACCTTTTCAGCTGATCTGACAGTCACTGTTGTTTCCCTATGTTGTGAGAGGATGCTACACTAAATCATTAGACCATAAGACATAGGAGCAGAATTAGGTCATTCAGCCCATCGAGTCCACGCCACCATTTCATCATGGCTGACCACGGATCTCATCCAACCCCATACAACTGCCCTCTCACCATATCCCTTGATGCCCGAGAAATCATGAATCTATCAACTTCCGTTTTAAAGATACCCACGGAATTGGCCTCCACCACAGTCTATGGCAGGACATTCCACAAATTCACCACTCTTTGGCGAAACAAAATTCCTCCTTACTTCTGTTCTAAAAGGTTGCCCCTCAATTTTGAGGCTGTGCCCTCTAGCTCTGGATACCCCTACCCAAGGGAATATCCTCTCCACATCCACCTTATCTTGTCCTTACAACATTCAGTAGGTTTCAATGAGATCCCCACGCACTCTTCTAAATTCCAGTGAGTACAGGCTCTAAGCACCCAGATGCTCCGAATATGTTAACCCTTTCATTCACAGAACCTCATCTGGACTCTCACCAATGACAATACATCCTTCCTGAGATAGGGGCCCAAAACTGTTGATCAAACTCCAAGTGTGGCCTGAGTAGTGTCTTATAAATCTTCAGCATTATCTCCTTATTTTATATTCTATTCCCCTTGAAATCACTGAGACGTGGCTAAAGGATGCATGTCTCTGGGAGCTGAACGTCCAAGGAAGGCGTATCGGAAGGATAGGAAGGTAGGCAGAGGGGGAGGCGTGGCTTTATTGGTAAGAAAATGATATTAAATCATTAGAAAGAGGTGATATAGGATCGGAAGGTGCAGAATCTTTATGGGTTGAGCTAAGAAATCACAGGGGTAAAAGGGCCCTGATGGCAGTTATTTATAGGCCTCCAAACAGCTGCAGGGATGTGGACTACAAATAACAACTGGAAATAGAAAAGGCTTGTCAGAAGGGCAGTGTTATGATAATTGTGGGGGATCTTAACATGCGAGTGCATTGGGAAAATCAGGTCGGCACTGGATCTCAAGAGAGAGAATTTCTAGAATGTCTGCGAGATGGCTTTTTAGAACAGCTTGTTGTTGAGCCCACTAGGGGATCTGCTGTTCTGAACTGGGTATTGTGTAATGAACTGGAGGTGATTAGAGAGATTGAGGTGAAGGAACTCTTAGGAGACAGTGATCATAACATGATTGAGTTCACTGTGAAATTAGAAAAAGAGAAGCTGAAATCTAATGTGTCGGTATTTCAGTGGAGGAAAGGAAATTACAGTGGCATGAGAGAGGAACTGGCCAAAGTTGACTGGAAAGGGACACTGGTGGGAAGGATGGCACAGCAGCAGTGGCTGGAGTTTATGCGAGAAGTGAGGAAGGTGCAGGACAGGAATATTCCAAAAAAGAAGAAATTTTCGAATGGAAAAAGGATACAACCGTGGCTGACAAGAGAAGTCAAAGCCAAAGTTAAAGCAAAGGAGAGGGCATACAAGGAAGCAAAAATTAGCGGGAAGACAGAGAATTGGGAAGTTTTTAAAATCTTACAAAAGGAAACTAAGAAGGTCATTAAAAGGGAAAAGATTAACTATGAAAGGAAGCTAGCAAATAATATCAAAGACAGGTGAGAGTAGATATAGGACCGATAGAAAATGATACTGGAGAAATTGTAATGGGAGATAAGGAGATGGCGCAGGAACTGAACAAGTATTTTGCATCAGTCTTCACTGAGGAAGACATCAGTAGTATACTGGACACTCAAGGGTGGCAGGGAAGAGAAGTGTGCGCAGTCACAATTACGACAGAGGAAGCACTCAGGAAGCTGAATAGCCTAAAGGTAGATAAATCTCCCAGACCAGATGGAATGCACCCTTGTGTTCTGAAGGAAGTAGTTGTGGAGATTGCAGAGGAATTAGCAATGATCTTTCAAAAGTCGATAGATTCTGGTGTGGTTCCGGAGGACTGGAAGATTACAAATGTTACCCTGCTATTTAAGAAGGGGGCAAGGAAGCAAAAAGGAAATTATAGACCTCTTAGCTTGACATCGGTGGTTGGGAATTTGTTGGAGTCAATTGTCAAGGATCAGTTTACAGAGTACCTGGAGGCATATGACAAGATAGGCAGAACTCAGCATGGATTCCTTAAAGGAAAATCCTGCCTGTCAAACCTATTACAATTTTTTGAGGAAATTACAAGTAGGCTAGACAAGGGAGATGCAGTGGATGTTGTATATTTGGATTTTCAGAAGGCGTTTGACAAGGTGCCACACATAAGGCTACTTAACAAGATAAGAGCCCATGGAATTACAGGAAAGTTACATACATGGATAGAGCGTTGGCTGATTGGCAGGAAACAGAGAGTAGGAATAAAAGGATCCTATTCTGGTTGGCTGCCGGTTACCAGTGGTGTTCCACAGGGGTCCGTGTTGGGGCAGTTTCTTGTTACATTGTACATCAATGATTTGGATTATGGAATAGATGGCTTTGTGGCTAAGTTTGCTGATGATACAAAGATAGGTGGAGGGACCAGTAGTGCTGAGGAAACAGAGAGTCTGCAGAGAGACTTGGATAGATTAGAAGAATGGGCAGAGAATTGGCAAATGAAATACAATGTTGGAAAGTGTATGGTTATGCACTTTGGCAGAAGAAATAAACGGACAGACTATTATTTAAATGGGTAAAGAATTCAAAGTTCTGAGATGTAACGGGACTTGGGAGTCCTCGTACAGGATACCCTTAAGGTTAACCTCCAGGTTGAGTCAGTGGTGAAGAAGGCGAATGCAATGTTGGCATTCATTTCTAGAGAAATAGAGTATAAGAGCAGGCATGTGATGTTGAGGCTCTATAAGGCGCTGGTGAGACCTTTCTTGGAGTACTGTGGGCAGTTATGGTCTCCTTATTTAAGAAAGGATGTGCTGACGTTGGAGAGGGTACAGAGAAGATTCACTAGAATGATTCCGGGAATGAGAGGGTTAACATATGAGGAACGTTTGTTCACTCTTGAACTGTATTCCTTGGAGTTTAGAAGAATGAGGGGAGACCTCATAGAAACATTTCGAATGTTGAAAGGCATGGACAGAGTGGATGTGGCAAAGTTGTTTCCCATGATGGGGGAGTCAAGTATGAGAGGGTATGACTTAATGATTGAAGGGCACCCTTTCAGAGCAGAGATGCAAAGAATTTTTTTTTAGCCAGAGGGTAGTGAATCTATGGAATTTGTTGCCACGGGCAGCAGTGGAGGCCAAGTCATTGGGTGTATTTAAGGCAGAGATTGATAGGTATCTGAGTAGCCAAGGCATCAAAGGTTATTGTGAGAAGGTGGGGGAGTGGGACTAAATGGGAGAATGGATCAGCTCATGATAAAATGGCGGAGCAGACTCGATGGGCCGAATGGCCGACTTCTGCTCCTTTGTCTTATGGTCTTATGGTCTAAATAAATGCCAACATTGCATTTGCCTTCTTTACCTCAGACTTAACCTGTGAATTAACCTTCTGGGAGTCTTCCACAAGGACACCTGAGTTCCTTTGCACTTCTGATGTTCGTATTTTCTCCCCATTTAGGTAATAGTCTACACTATTGTTCCTTTTACCAAAATGCATAATCAAACATTTCCCAACACTATATTCTATCTGCCACTTTTTTGCCTATTCTTCCAATTTGTCTAGGTACTGCTGCAATCACATTGCTTCTTCACATTACCTACTCCTCCACCTATCTTCATATCAACAAAGTCACCAATTCCACTATCTAAATCATTGACAAACAATGTGAGAAGTTACGGTCCCAATTCTGACTCCTGAGTAACACCACTGGTCACCACTGGTCAGCCAATCAGAAAAGGCCCCCTTTATTCCCATTGACTGCCTTCTGTCTGTCAACCATTCCTCTATCCATGCCAGTATATCTCCTGCAACACCATAGGATTTTATCTTGTTAAGCAGCCTCACGTCAGGCGCTTCATTAAATGCCTTCTGAAAATCTAAGTATATGACATCCACTACCTCTGCATTGTCCACTCTGCTTGATACTTCCTCGAATTCTAACAGATTTTTCAGGCAAGATTTCCATGCTGACTTTTGACTTCTTTTATCATTAGTCTCCAAGTATCCCGAAACTTCATCCTTAATAATAGACTCCAACACTTTCCCAACCACTGAGGTTAGGCTAACAATAAGGGCTGATGCGAGGGTGTTCTCTATGATGGCAGTGTAGAATTGCATCAGATGTTCTGGGGAAGATGGAAATCCACCAATTGCTGCAGGAAGTACATCCTCTGCCGAGCCTTTTTGTTAATCACGGGGATATGGTTCTCCCCCCTGAGATTCGGCGAAATAATTATGCTCAGGATCCTGAAAGTTGAAACGATGCTATTTGTAGAGTTGTTAATCATGAGTGGGCGGCGAAAGAACACACATCTCCTGAAGTCGATACACATCTCCATGGTTATGAGGGCACTCAACTCTAAGTTGTGATTGCACCAGGACACTGCCTAAAGGGCTGCTTCGGGTGAAAGTCCGAATCTTCGGTGACCATTGTTGATGTGTACATTGTATTGTACGTGCATCGCCTGTATCTGGCGTTGTGCAGATGTATCCAGCTGTGTGACCCATTTACACCGCACTGCTGGGGACTGTTTGAACGTGGACACGCGGCAGCTGCCTCAGTCCTTTTCACGTGCCGAAGATTAACTCGAGCCCAGTCTCACAGCTGCACTGTCGCCAACACTGGGATTAGTTGGAATTGGCTGAAAAGGATCCTACAAGAGGATTACACTCGGTTTTTTAATTCTTTCCTGGCGCTGTCTCTATAGAACACGAACATACAGAAATCTCAGTACAGCCAGATATTGTTTTCATAGACCATCTCTAGCCGGTTATGACAGAGCTCTTTCTTACCTGGTTGTAGTCAAGAGCTGGGGGACATTTCCGAATGAGGACTGTGACGATTACTCGGAAACAAAGCTGACGAAATCAGGTTACAAGTGCGCAGTTGCCAAAAAGTGAATTTATTTCAAACTCTCATAGCCAGCAACATTTATTGAGAATATCGGGGGTGGGATGGGAGAATTTGCAACGACTGCGTAAACTGTCATTAAAACTGGCATCGGTTATTATCTAACTTTATGCACTATGCCAGTGAAATGCCTCACACCCTTCCCATAGCAGACTGTTAGGATCTCAGATTTTCGTTTTCATTCACTTACTCACTGGGGTGTGGAAATCAGTCAGCTTCGATCCTATAGGAGGCACAAGACGCCGAAGATATTGCAGCATGGAGCAACAAATAAAATGCTGGAGGAATTTAGTGGGTTGAGCTGCATCTGTGGGAGGGAAAGAATTGTCGACGTCCTGATGCAGGCTTTTCACCCGAACTGTCGATAATTCTTTCCCAAACAGGAGAAAATCTGCAGATGCTGGATATCCGAGCATCTTCAAATCACTCAAAGCCCAAAACAAAGTTGGCAGCAGACAGTCTTTGCAGAGGGAAAGGTCTGAATAGCTTTTAAGTGTTCCGCTGCTTGTTAAATAAAAAAAAAACTCCAATGCAAACTCTTGAGACTGTAAACTAGTCACTCGAGATACTGAAGCTGGCTGATATAAATGGTTGTTTATTCATCACGACAAACAGGCTTTCTTCTGTTTGCGCTCGGTACATTCTTCCAAACCCAAAGTGCATCAAGTTGATATACTTTTTAAAACGAAGGTAACAACAGATGATCGATACAATTTCAATAGCTACAACGCATTGTTTACTTCTGTCCCGATGAAGGGTCTCGGTTCGAAACGTCGACTGTTCACTCTTTCCCATAGATGCTGCCCGGCCTGATGAGTTCCTCCAGTATTTTGTGAGCATCATCTATGGTCTCCTTCTGTGTAGTTTCAATAGTATAGAATCAAAATATCTCAATTCAGTTATTTGTATTAATGGCCTAAAAGTATCCGTTGAAGTTAAAAAAATAAACAAGTTTAATTTCCTGAAGACTGGTTCTCATTTTAATTATCAAACGTATATTTTATTTTATAAATACAGAATAATTCCGAACACAAACAAATGTAATACACAGTTGTTATTAAACGCAGCTTTAAATATCTTGTTATCACAATTGTCAATCCGAATATTACCTCTGTAGATACTGCAAGCCCTGTGTCTGCCTGAACCAAGATGCCACCCTTGTAAGGAAAATGGGTTATAAAAGCTCAGAAGAGCAGCTGTTGAAAACCTGAATAACAAATCAAAACTTTCGCAAATTGCCATCAGATCAGACAACGTCTGTGAAAGAAATAAAAACATCAAAGCAAAGCGCAGAACTATACGTTTTCCTCCCCCCCCCCCTTCCGTGTTCTGCAAATAATTTAAGGGAAGATGTATTCTTTCCGCCTAGTGACTACTCGGCAGTGGTAATGAAGGGGTTAACTGCTAGCGTTTTTGAATGCAACAAAATCGTGAGCGAATACTGACACCTGAACGCCCATACGGTTTATTGTAAGTAGGAGCGTAGTTGGGATATGCATATGCCCCCAGAAAGTGCGTTTAGGGATTCATTACATACATTTTGTACGCAGAACATTTCATCTTCATCGATGGCTGTTCTCCTTCGTGTCTGCCAATTGCATGTTAATAATCCGAAATAACGCCCCTGAATTTCGACTCCATTTACTACAACCTTGTCCATTCATAATCTATCTGCCTCTCTGCAATTTTATCCTCCTTTCGCAAATATCCATGTCATTGGCAGACTGAAATATAAGACTTCATTGCGTTACACTAGCTCTTAACATCTTTCCTTACGAGACTCAGAAAGGCCCCTATTCCTGTGAGGATATTACCGTATGGCCCACTACCTTCCTGTATTGCCAGCTCCCACTCAGCCAGCTTCATGATTTCTAACAATTCCATGAGCTTCATTTGGACTTGACCGAATGCCTTTCAGAAGTCCTCATATTATTCACCCACACACAAACCCTAACAGTATCTGCTTTAGTTACTTTCTCAAATAAATGCCACCTACTCGTTTCAATTATTAAAGACATAAATTTCTTTTAAACGTCCAGTTGCTCTATCTTATAGATTCAGATAGCTTTACGACAGTGCTTGTCTCACTAGTACAGCTTACTCGGGCAGCTAAAGAAATTTGGCATGCCCCTATGGAGCCTTAACAATTTTTATCGATGCACGCTATCTGCATGCATCACGGCTTGGTATGAGAACTCCTCTGCACCTGACGTAAGTAACTGCAGACAGCTGTGGACACACTCAGCACATCACGAAAGCCAGCCTCCTCTCTGTAGGTTCTGCCTGCACTCGCTGCCTCGGGAAATCAGCCTAAGGACCCCATCCACCCCGAACATTCTCTTTTAGGAAGATGCAAAAGTCTGAAAGCACCTCCCATCAAGTTCAAATACTGCCTCTCTCCCGCTGTTTTTAAGCTCATGGTCAATTCTCTTGCAAGATAAGATGGACTCTTGACCTTGCAATGTACCTCGTTATAATTATGCATTCTATTGTTCACGTGCGCTGCACTTTATCTGTAGTCATTACAGAGTATTCTGTATTGTTGTTATTTCACCTTGTTCTATCCCAATGCACTACGCAATGTGCGATCAGTATGCAAGATACGTTTTTCTCTGTATGTATCTTGGTACATGTGATATTAATAAACCAATACAAACACCAATCAAATTTCCGGTTTGCGGTTATTGTTATTGAGCCACGGCCATTGGCCCATACAGCACAGAAACGGGCTCTTTGGCCCAACTCATTCATACATCGAAAAGGCTATCGAAATCACGACGGAAATGTATGTAATTTTCTCCCCTTTATAAATCGTGGTAGTGATGGTTGGATAGGATGGAGTTTAATGGTGGTGCTGCCGAGGATTGGATCTCCCGTGGTGTATCAGCAGGTGCAGTAGATTTGTGCCAAGGATTTTATTTCTCTCCTTCATGTTAAGTTCCTGAAGAACTTAACATTAGGAGAAGAACTTAACTCCAAACGTGCAGTGATGTGTCAATCACATTATGGGGGACCACTGACGATTCTAATTAGAGTGCGTTATTCAAAAAGTGAGAATATTTTAATTCAGACTGTGCGGATCCGCTTGGGGACGGTGTAAAATAAACAGTATGCCGGTATAGCCTCGATTAGTGTTAGTGTTCGGAGATCATGAGGAGATTCTCTATGTCAGGAACAGCTAAATCAAATAAATGTGACAAGAGACATACTATGGCGTCTTGCTGCAACTGCAAGGTTCAGATGGGAAGGTGACACTGAAAATGAAATATCTATTTACCAACGGCACTCGTTTGTTGAGAGGTACACGGACTGAACAAAATCAATCAAAAATTAACATACTAATAATACAACACTCAAAGCGTTGGAGGAACTCAAAGGGTCGGGCAGCATCCATGGAGGGCACGACTATCTATGACTCATATGTAGATCCAAGTGATTGCTGCAATCCGGAGCAGCCCAAATGAAGCGACGCGACCCGAAACGTGGTCTATCTATTTCCCTCTGCAGATGCTGCCTGGCCGATTCCTCTAGCGCTTTGTGTGTTGTCCCGGATTCCAGCATCTGCAGCCTCTCTTGTCCACAATAACACCAATGCCTTCTCGATCTGGAGGTGAAGCAGTTCCATAGCTTCCAACCTGTGGTAAATGGAGACTCTAAATTTAAAGATAGTATAGCAACGCGTCAAGGTACCATTTCCCTTTAATGGGCATAGAACAAAAGAATAAGCTCCTAAAAATGATCCCCTTCGATCAATGCCATCGAAATATTGTGTCCAAGTCTGACAAAACAAAAACGGAAAATACCATAATTGTTCAGCACACGGAGCTGTATCTGTGGAGAAAAACAGAATTCATGTTGCATGGCTATTAATTTTCATTGAAAATCCTTTGCCGCTTCCCTAACTGCTTTGTATTTCCAGCCGTTGGTGATTTTATTTCAGATTTCTGGTATCTGCACGACTGCTGTCCGGATGCTGGATTTTGTGCTTGGCTCATTGTGAGAATCTGAGAAATAACTATTCGTGAACAAGGAATAGAAGTCTGCATGACTTTATGCTAAATTATGCTTCTATACCTTTTCTTGATTACTTGAGGATTGAGTTCAAGAGCCACTGCTGCTCTATAAAACCATCGTTAGACCACACTTGGAATATTATGTTTAGTTCTGGTACCCTCATTATAGGAAGAATGTGAAAGCATTAGAGAGGCTGCAGATGAGATTTACTAGGATGCTGTCTATTTTATGAGGATAGGTTGAAAGAGCTAGGGTTCATTTTTCTTTGAAGGGAGGAGTTATGAGAGGTGATTTGATAGAGGTGTGCAAGGTAATAAGAGGCATAGGTCGAGTGGATAGCCAGAGACTTTTCCCCCCAGGGTGGAAATGGCCAAAACGAGAGGTATCAAGTAAAGGTGATTGGAAGAAAGTATGGGGGGGGGGGGTTATTACAGGGAAGATTTTCACACAGAGTGTATAGCTACCAGTTGGTCCAGGTGGTTCAAGCAGATACATTCAGGGCACTTAAGAAACTCTTAGATACACATATGGATGCTAGAAAAATGGAGGGCTATGTGGGAAGAAAAGGTTAGATTTATCTCGGAGTAGGTTATAAAGTCGGCACAATATCCTGGGCCACAGGGCCTGTTCTGTGCTCTAATGTTCTGCGTTCCAGGATCTATAATCAACGTTCTATGCTCTACTCTAGACTATTTAATGACATCCTCAAACACAACAGTTGTTATCAAAAATCGTGGACTGTTTGCAAAGTAACGAGCTGGGCAAAGTTATTCACTTCTGTCTGAAACAGTTAGTGTCGAACAGCTGTGGGGTTTGTGTGGATGCCTTTAAACACTGTTGACATTACACGTGATATACTGACGAGGCCTGCATCTGGCCTTGTGCCCTGATGTAGATGTAACTGTGCGCTTTAAGTGTGTCCCTATTTACAGCCCACTTCTGGCGTGTGATGGCGTTTGGAAGAGTCCGCTTTCCCACGCGTCGAAGATTAGGAAAGGTCGCTTCTGACAGCTGCACCGTCACAAAGACTCTATTCAATCAGAATAAAACTGAAAGGATCTAACAAGCAGATCGTGGGAACCGGTGCGATGTACTTTCGAAGTTTTTTTTGGGGTTTCTTTCTAATGATATCTAAATGCTTCATTACCAAGTTGCAACCTCTGTACTAGGGTTTTTTTTTAATTAACCACCTTGTTCCTCTCAGTTCTTGACTGATTACTGAATCCGGTTTTGCTATGCTACAGGTCCGACCGGGTTCAGTGATAGATGGAGGAGTAAAGCAATTTATCTGACTAGAATGGATCACAGAAGAGTGTTGCCAATATTTACCACGTTGTAAACTTGCGTCCCAATAATATTTTGCACAACAGAATGGTTTGCAAAGAAACTGAGAAGAAATCCTGTAAAGTGCTACGGATTAATGACAAATTCTTCCGTCGCAGATCTCTCAAGACATACATATAGAGATGATCCCTAAAAATACAATTTTGCTGCTATTTCCCCGTAAATAACATGAAACGTAATTTCAGGACGAATTCAAAAGTGCATTCACAACGTACAAAACCTTCAAACGTTGCAATTTTAAAAACAGTTTGCCTACCACTGGATAAATAGATGCAAATACAGTGACTGAGGACCATCTCTGTCTCGTTCACTGTTCATCTCTTGGAAATTGATAATCTCAGTGGAAATCATCCACGTGCCGTTGAAACAAACGGGTCGGAGGCCGAGCACTGGCTCACAGGCTCAAATATATTGTTTGAAAGTTTCTGACTGCAATGGGCTGGAGTCGTTGAGGAACAGGCCGGATTAACTTTTAGCCGATAGTTCGATATTTAAGATGCAACAAATAATATCGTCAATGTATTCACTAAATAAACACGCTTTGATATAAAAAGAATTCTGCTTATCAATGAATAAAGTCATTACATTAAAAAAATGGACATTTTGCGCGAGCACGTAAACACTGGAGGAAAATAACACGATCACATTACTACGTCATAATAGTCAATGAATACCGTTTTGTTACTCAGAAATTTTCCAGCAGATTATTTTTCCAGAACTCTTTTATGATTTAATTGCATTGGCTTCACCACAAGAGCGAATGTGCCCCTGATACAATAATCAGACTCCTTGAATGTCAGAGCAGATTGATTTACTGTTTATTCTGCATCGGATATCAACTCTGCATTTCTGTAGGTTCCCGCCACTTCTCCCGGCTACATAGCAGTAACAGTGATCTTTTTATATTGTGCGGTAAAAATGCCTTAGAAGTAGAAGGAGCAAAATTTTGGTCGATAACACTGTCCACACCAAGGTAACTCATTCATTATAAGAGAAAAATCCGGCTCAGTCCTTGCTTAAATATAAAAAACTTATTCGGACTCTTTAGAAATCCTGTTCCCTACTTTCCGCAGTTGGTTTAGAAAGATAATATCTGTCCATTACTCAGCAATTAAGTTCAAAATCAGAAATTTTACTTAAATATTGGAAGATGCAACAGTGCGTCAGAAAGCTTTGCAGAAAGCCCTGCGGTGAAATTGTGCGATTAGCTGATGCGCTGCCTCTGCGTTGCTCCACGTCGAAACTCTCGATGATTTCCAAGATCCTATCAATACGACGTTAAAACGGGTTTTCCTAGCTCTTGGAATATGTCAATGAGGGAAACATTCCCAGGATTCCCGAATAAATAGTTCGATATCTGGCATGGGTTTGAACACAATCAGCCGTGCCCAGAGGTCCTGCTCTTCAGACGCAGGCAACTGTCCAGCGCCATTACTTCGCTGTGTGCAGTAAAAGGACTCCCTGCTACAGCAATATACCTGGGAGGGGTGGGCGGGATGTCCAAGCAGGGAGCCCACAAAATCCATGAGAATTCTGTATGATAAACAGCGAACCTGCTAAGCGACATCATGAGGCGTGAACACTCGGGGCAAATTCTCACCCTCTGATGAGGCCAAGACAATTAAATCATTTAAAAACCCACGGAAAGATAAATCTGATTAAGTACTTATGAGTAACAGAACATTATCAATAACTACTCTGACACAGTGCTGGTGTGTTAATATTCTTGTTACTTCCTGTTTAAAATGGAGTACAGTGGCCGAAGGAACACGCGGATCATCAGCAAGGTGTAAACGGTGGCTCAGAATAGTTTAAACCAGGGTTCAGCGAGTAGGGCTAGGAGTTTCGCGAAGGATCGTGATTTAAAAAAAAACATAACTTTTTGAATTTCGCGCGATGCTAGCGCTCGCAGTGGTGGGCAGTGACCGAGCAGCCCCGTTAGTAATTTCATTAGCGGTCTCTCAGCCCAGTGTGGCAGTGTGCAGTGGGACTGTGTTTATTTGCTCGAGTCCATTTTCAGTTTTTGACGCGTGATAGGGGAGGCCGTTAATAACTGGAGAGCCCTGTATTGCACGGATGGGAAATCAGTAGGCTGATAATTGGTGAGTGCTGTATTGCACGGAGGGGAGGATGGTAGGCTGATAATTGTAGAGTGCTGTATTACTGATGAGGAGCGTGAAGTGCTTTTTCCGAGCATTCAATGGACTCGCCCATCTTGGGCTGTAACGTCAGCCTCTACCTCCCGAATTACCACCTCCACCACCCCCACTACAACTTCCCTTGACGCACCGCCGACTGACTTATGGAAGCGAACAAACTCTACTAGTGTAGTAGAAAAATGGAAGGAAATATTAATTCTTAAAACAGTCCTGTGGCGATTTTTGAGGAGCGGGTGTGAGATGGAAGAGGAGGATTCTGGGCCTAGGCCTACAGACAATTCGGAAAAGATTAATGATGAAGATGTCACAATGGAGTGTCACAATGCAAGACACAGACACTGAAGTAAAAGGAACAGGACTTGACTAGAGTAGGGACTTCACAGGATACAGACAAGGAGCAGGGACAAGAACGCAGACTTGGGCTAGGGAAAGCGGGACCAGGACTAGAAACCATAGACTAGGAGACAAAGCTTTGACTCTGAGCCAGAGACTGGACAAGGACCCAGAAACTGGGACTTATCTCAGGCTCGGACATGACCAGGCAAGGACATGACATTGCTTCAGGACAGGACGTGGCTGGGGTCTAGAGGCCTGAGCATGGAGACAGGCTGGGGTCTTTGCTCTTGAGGTTGGGGTCTTGGGTCTAGAGCTAGGCTTGCAGGCTGGGGTCTTGGATCTAGAGCTAGGTTTGCAAGCTGCGGTCGGGTCTTGAGCTAAGCTTGCAGGCTGGGGTCTTGGGTCTTGAGCTAGGCTTGGAGGCTGGGGTCTTGGGTCTTGAGCTAGGCTTGCAGGCATGGGTCTTGGGTCTTGAGCTAGGCTTGCAGGCATGGGTCTTGGGTCTTGAGCTAGGCTTGCAGGCTGGGGTCTTCAGTCTTAAACTAAGCTTGCAGGCTGGGGTCTTGGAGCTTGAGCTTGGCTGCAGGCTGGGGTCTTGGAGCTTGAGGCTGGAGCCTAGAGACAGGCTGGGAACTGTACATTAACACAGAGCAGGGACTATCCTTCAAAAACCCAGGACTCATCTTTAACACGACACAACATGAGACTGGGCAGTACATAGACATAGAGCCAGGACTTATCCTTAGACAAGCCGGTACTCAACTTTACCTCCACACCAAGGTGGAACAGGTCCATCCGTCAGGTAATGACAGAATGGCCAGACTTACCCAACAGAGGCAAAGACAAGGCAAGACAAGGCAAGACAGGTCTCCCCGCAGGGCAACAGCAGAATGGCTTGACTTACCCCACAGAGGTGAGGACAAGACAAGACAGGTCTCCCCACAGGGCAATGGCAGAATGGCCTGAATTACCCCACAGAGGCAAGGACAAGACAAGACAAACACCGAAGAATGACAGGCGGTTCCATCTCTGCATCAGGGTTGCTCCAAGTCGCAGTTCAGCCAGCAACCTCAGCTGGCTAGGGAAACAGCCAGATCCCTGCCTAGCTCAGAGCAGCTGGCAGACACTCAGCTGGCCCAGGGAATAGCAGAATCCATACCACAAAGACGGTTCCAACTACCAACAGCAAGGTTCCATGAAGCAACAGTTCTCTAACATGGCCTAAAGATGGCAAGAGGCCGCTCTAGCCTTCCACTGGCAGATTGCTCCCAGAGAAACCAGCAGCCCACACTCAACCCAAAGGCTACTAATATTCTAAGCCTCAAGATGGGAATCAGGTGCCTATGATTAACTCAATCAAAACAAGGGACAGCTGGAAGACCTGGAGTCCTGAATCCACGGACTGGACCGTGAACCAGAATGCGGACTTCACGGACCAGACAATGACAGAAGAATTACAATCTTCTGATTTATTTCATTGCATTTGTGCAACAACGGACACAAAAAGTCCATCTTTACAATGAAAGCTGCTTATCAATAGGTTTTGACTGGTTACATGGACTATTCCACTGTGCCTAGTCTGTGGCAAACAACAAGCACAGGTTTCACATGCAAGACCTATATTTGAGCCTGATCATCATGTCACTTAGTAAGAAAATGTTCTTTTTTAAAGCCCTGTGTAAAATTGCATCTTAGGCTATATGTTTATTCATATTGCTTTGGCTTATGGTTTTTAGTAATATTTCCATTCAACATTGTCAATAAATCTTCATGGTGTAAATAGCATTAATTAAAATCAATTTACAACCTTTATTTAAATTAAATCCACTGAGCCTACCTTTAGAACAATTAAGTCCCATTTTGGCTTAGGCCAGTTATTTAACACAAATGTATTATGTTTGCCTTATAAGTTTTTAAAATTTATGAAAGGGAAAGGAATAGATTATTTGGAAGCTGAAAAACCCCTGATGAAGTCCTGGTGAGTCCTGATGAAGGGTCTCGGCCTGAAACATTGACTGCTCACTCTTTTCCATAGATGCTGCCAGCCTGCTGAGTTCCTCCAGCCTTTTGTGCGTGTTACCAAGGTGAGTTTGGTGGTTCAAAGTTCAAAGTAAAAGCATTATCAACATACATACACGTCACCATGTACATTTTCTTGCAGACATACTCGGTAAATCGATAGAATAATAACCATAAGATAATCAATGAAAGACTGCACCAACTTGGGCATTCAACCAGTATGTAAAAGACAGCAAGTGTGCAAATGCAAAAAGAAAGAAATAATAATATAATAAAAATAAATAAATACTGAGATGAAGAGTGGTTGAAAATGAGACCATATTTTGTGGGATCCTTTCAATGATGGGGCAGGTGAGGTTGTGAAGTTATCCAACTTGGTTCAAATGCCTGATGGTTGAGGGGTAATAACTGTTGCTGAATCTGGTGGTGTGAGTCCTGATGCTTCTGTAACTTCTTCCTGTTGGCAACAGTGGGAAGAAAACATGTCCTGGGTGGTGAGGGTCCCTGAAGATGAAAGCGGCCATCTCACGACAGCGTTTCATGTAGATGTACTCAATGATGAGAATGGCTTTGCCTGTAATGGACTGGGCTGTATCTACTAGTTTTTGTAGTATTTTCCATTCAAGGGCATTTGTGTTCCCATGTCAGGCTATGATGCAGCCAGTCAATATACTCTCACTATAGAGATTTGGCAAAGTTTCAGATAACATGCCAAATCTTCCAAATGCTTAAGGAAGTAGAGGTGCTGTTGTGTGTGTGTGTGTGTGTGTGTGTTTTTCATAATTGCACTTGCGTGCTGGACCAAGGAAAGGTCCTCAGAAATAATAACACTGCGGAATTTAAAGCTGCTGACCTTCTCCACCTTTGATCCTCTGATGAGGACTTGCTTATTAACCTTTATTTTCCTTCTTCTTAAGTGAATAATCAGCTCTTTGGTCTTGTTGACTTTGAGTAAGAGATTCTTGTTATGGCACCACTCAGACAGATTTTCAATCCCCATGCTATATGCTGATTCATCATAACTTTAATTCACCCAACTGCAGTGGTGTCATCAACAAACCTGAATATGGTATTGGAGCTGTGCTTAGCTTCGCAGGCATAAGTGTAAAGCAAGTAGAGAAGGGTCTAAACACATAGCCTTTTGGTGCACCGGTGCTGATGGAATTCATGGAGGAGATGTTGTTGCCAATCTGAACTGACTGGGGTCTGCAAGTGAGGGAATCTAGGATCCAATTGCACAATGAGGTATCGAGGCCAAAGTCTTGGAGCATATTGATTAGTTTTGAGGGGATGATGATATTGAATGCGAAGCTCTAGCCAATAAAGAGCATCCTGATGTATGCATCTTTGCTGTCCTGATGTTCTAGGGTTTAGTGACGAGCCAATGAGATGGTATATGCTGTGAACCTATTGCTCTGGTAGATAAGTTGGAACAAATTCAAGTCGCTTCTCAGGCAGGAGTTGATACGTTTCATCACCACCCTCTCGAAACACCCCATCACTGTGAATGTAAGTAGTACTAGATAACATTTATTAGAATGTTACCTGGGTTTCATCACCTAAGCTATAGAGAAAGGTTGAACAAGTTGGGTCTTTATTCTTTGGAATGTAGAAGGTTGAGGGGGTACTTGATAGAGGTATTTAAAATTATGAGGGGGATACATAGAGTTGACGTGGAAAAGCTTTTTCCATTGAGAGTGGGGGAGATTCAAACAAGAGGACATGAGTTGAGAGTTAAAGGGCAAGAGTTGAGGGGTAACATGAGGGGGAACTTCTTTACTTAGACAGTGGTAGCTGTGTGGAATGAGCTTCCAGCAGAAGTGGTTGAGGCAGGTTTAATGTTGTCATTTAAAGTAAAATTAGATAGATATATGGACAGGAAAGGAATGGAGGGTTATGGGCTGAGTGCAAGTCGGCGGGACTAGGTGAGAGTAAAAGTTGGGCATGGACTAGAAGGGCCGAGATGGCCTGTTTCCATGCTGTAATTGTTACATGGTTATATGAACAATCATTGAGGCAGGTCACCACATCCTTCTTAGGGAACAGAATAATTGAAGCCTTCTTGAAGCAGGTGGGTAGCTCAGATTGCCGAAGCAAGAAGCTAAGAATCGCAGTGAACACGCCAACCATTTGATCAGGACAGGCCTTTAGTACTTGGTCAGGTATCCCATCTGGACTGGATGCTTTTCCGTGGTTCACCCTCTCGAAGGCTGTTTGCACATTGGCCTCAGAGACGGAAATCACAGGATCATCGGGGGCTGTGTGATTTTGTGATAGTTACTCCATGTTTTGATGGTCAAAGCGAGCATAGAAGGCTTTGAGCCTATCTGGAAGCGAAGCCTTGCTGTTGCCTATGTCACTTGATTTAATTTTATAAGAGATGATAATATTCAAGCCCTGCCACAACTGTCGAGCATCCTCTGTTGATTTGTTTGTCCAAGATTGCCACTTTGCCTGTGAAATGGCCTTCTGGAGATCGTACCTGGACCTCTTGTAACGTTCTTGGTCACCAGACTTGAATGCCTCTGATCTGGTTCTCAGCAGATTGTGGATCTCATGGCTTCTTCTTTCATGGGGGAAGACACTGACTGATGTTGTGGGATACTCTTGTTACGTGTCCACATTTTTTTTTACTGCGAGCGTCATTTTAAGCGCCTGAATGAGGCGGGTGAATGACATCATTATAAAAATGCGGACAGGTTTCTGTGACATTTGGCAGAGAAGGAACAGCGGACTGCAAGGTACCAGCAGGACAGCGAGCTGGGTGGAGATAGTTAAAGAGTTCACTACAGCAGCAGACAAGCCTAATCCTTCTCCATGTCCAGAGGATTGTGATAATTAGCGGCACACAGTGCATATTGGATACGTGTCTGTCAGTTTACATGATCCATACTTGGATTTCTGGAGTATTCCTGTGGCGACCACTTTTTGTTAACCCATACACAGATTTGAGTGTGTTAGGTGGCGACCATTTGTGTTAAGGAATATTCCATGACTGTCATCTTGTGATATCCCTAGGTGGATTTTGGAATGCTACTCAATGTCTGGAATCTACTGTGACTGCTTCTTGTTTTCCCAGTGTGGATCCTCTGGAATTTTCCATGATCGCCACCTCGTGTCATCTTAGTGTGGATTTACAAGTTTCTCTCCCTCATCTGTTTCCATAGATTTCAGGAATCATCTGGATTGCTATTTCTGGAACTGTGTTTGAGTAAGATTTAAGAAGAACTGTTCCTAAACCTGATACCGTTTGTGAGCTAGAAATGCATAGCACTGTTAATTTTTGTTTAGGGGAGTAATTTGTTTAATTGTCTGTATTTTGGATAGACACTGAAAATGTAGTTGCTTAACATTAAAAACTGAGTCTGTGGTCTATTGCTGCTGGGACATAACATAAAGTGGGGGCTCGTCCGGGATCTGAACAAATTTGCGCTTATTGATTGATTGATTTGTGATTAATTACTTCCATTTTGATTGACTTGTGTGTGGAAACCAGCAGCAATGGATATTAATAGATTCCTGGCATTGCCAACTGCTGAAGTATTACAGAAAGCCAAAGATACAGAGTTATTGGTCATTGCTAGTAAGTTAAAACTTCTTACGGTAAAGTTGGCTATGAAAAAGGCAGAGATTCAGAGGAGAATAGTTAAGTACTATATAGCTAAGGAAGTGTTTGCAGTGGAGGTGTTAGAACTGTTTCCTGAAAGTAAACCAGATGACTCTGAGCTCCAGTACAAGCTAGAACAACTGAAGTTAGAGCAACTTAGATTAGAAGCTGCGGAGAGAGAAAAACAAAGACAGATAGAGGCTGTTTGACCTAGAGAAGCTAAGGCTCGTGGGTCAAACTTCTGCCTCTAATGATAGGCTTGTTCCCATTGGGAAGTTAGATTAGTTCCTCCATTTGATGAGGCCGAGGTTGATAAATACTTTCAGCATTTTGAGAAAGTTGCTCAGAGCCTATGGTGGCCAAGAGAGTGTTGGCCTCTCATGTTGCAGAGTGTAATTAAAGGTAAGGCTCAGCAGGCTTATTCTTCTCTATCAGTTGAAGATGCAGCTGACTATGAGACAGTAAAGCAGGCTTTGCTTAAAGCCTATGAACTGGTTCCAGAGGCCTATAGGCAAAGGTTTAGGAATTTGAGGATGTCTGTGAGCCAGACTCATGTGGAATTTGCTTGTGAAAAGTCCATGTGTTTTGAACGGTGGTGCACATCTAAAAACGTGAATGATGATTACGACAAATTGAAAGAGTTGGTTTTAATTGAAGAGTTTAAAAGGTGCATCCATAATGATATAAAGACATATTTAGATGAAAAGGATGCTGCAACTTTACAAGAATCTTCTAAGTTAGCAGATGAGTTTGCTCTAGCCTACAAGTTTAAGTTTGCGCCAAGTAAGACCTTCCAAAAGAATAGCATTGATAATCAGGGTAAACCAGAAATCAAATCCGGGAATAGTGACAAAGATAAGGATGAAGGAAAGCAATTAAAGCAGAAACATTCTGGTCCTACTGGTCACTATTCCAAGAAACCTGGTCATGTTATGCTAATTGTTTCCTCCTGAGGAAGAAGAAGGAAAAGAAGGTAGTTCCAGATTCAGCGCTTTGAAGTACCTGTGAACTCACAGGGTTCCAGACATTCTGATGAAGCTCTGTCAAGGGCTGAGATGTCTGACCTAGTTAGAGAAGAATTCATTCCTTTTGAGTCAGTGGGATTTGTTTCAGTAAATGAAGGGTCACCCCCGGTGCCAGTGAAAATTCTTCGAGATACTGGGGCTCCTCAGCCACTTCTGTTGGATGAAGTTCTAGAGTTTTGTGATGAGACTACCACTGGTGAAGTGAATCTTATTCAAGGCATTGGAGGAGGCATTGTTTCTGTACCTCTACACAAGGTAATTTTGAAGTCAGAGTTAGTTTCAAGACCAGTTAAGATAGGACTATGGCCCCGTTTACCGGTGAAAGGTGTTTGTTTGTTGTTAGGAAATGATCTAGCAGGCGGAAAAGTTGTCCCTGCAGTGCAGTTGACAATTACGCCAATCACAGATGACCCAAAGATGGATTCTAATGTTTACCCATCCTGCGCAGTAACTTGAGCTACGGCCAGGAAGATTGCCAATGCAGATGGTCATGTGCAGAATGATTCCGCTACCCATGATAGCTTAGACCAAGATCAGGTTTTGATGACCAGTCAGTGACTTTCCTTCCTTCATTGTTTGACCGAGGTCCTTGTATCCTTGTATCAGGTCTGACTGTAAAGATTTGTCTCTGTCTAAGAAGTCAAAGCCAAAGTTAAAGCAAAGGAGAGGGCATACAAGGAAGCAAAAATTAGTGGGAAGACAGAGGATTGGGAAGTTTTTAAAACCTTACAAAAGGAAACCAAGAAGGTCATTAAGAGAGAAAAGATTAACTATGAAAGAAAACTAGCAAATAATATCAAAGCAGATACTAAAAGCTTTTTCAAGTATATAAAGAGTAAAAGACAGGTGAGAGTAGATATAGGACCGATAGAAAATGATACTGGAGAAATTGTAATGTGAGGTGAGGAGATGGCAGAGGAACTGAACAAGTATTTTGCATCAGTCTTCACTGAGGAAGACAGCAGGATACCGGACACTCAAGGGTGGCAGGGAAGAGAAGTGTGCGCAGCCACAATTACGACAGAGAAAGCACTCAGGAAGCTGAATAGGCTAGAGGTCGATAAATCTCCTAGACCAGATGGAATGCACCCTCGTGTTCTGAAGGAAGTAGCTGTGGAGATTGCGGAGGCATTAGCGATGATCTTTCAAAAGTCGATAGATTCTGGCATGGTTCCGGAAGACTGGAAGATTGAAAATGTCACTCCGCTATTTAAGAAGCGGGCAAGGAAGCAAAAAGGAAATTATAGACCTGTTAGCTTGACATCGGTGGTTGGGAAGTTGTTGGAGTCAATTGTCAAGGATGAGGTTACAGAGTACCTGGATGCATATAACAAGATAGGCAGAACTCAGCATGGATTCCTTAAAGGAAAATCCTGCCTGACAAACCTATTACAATTTTTTGAGGAAATTACAAGTAGGCTAGACAAGGGAAGGGAGATGCAGTGGATGTTGTATATTTGGATTTTCAGAAGGCGTTTGACAAGGTGCCACACATAAGGCTACTTAACAAGATAAGAGCCCATGGAATTACAGGAAAGTTACATACATGGATAGAGCATTGGCTGATTGGCAGGAAACAGAGTAGGAATAAAAGGATCCTATTCTGGTTGGCTGCCGGTTACCAGTGGTGTTCCACAGGGGTCCGTGTTGGGGCAGTTTCTTGTTACATTGTACATCAATGATTTGGATTATGGAATAGATGGCTTTGTGGCTAAGTTTGCTGATGATACAAAGATAGGTGGAGGGACCAGTAGTGCTGAGGAAACAGAGAGTCTGCAGAGAGACTTGGATAGATTAGAAGAATGGGCAGAGAATTGGCAAATGAAATACAATGTTGGAAAGTGTATGGTTATGCACTTTGGCAGAAGAAATAAACGGACAGACTATTATTTAAATGGGTAAAGAATTCAAAGTTCTGAGATGTAACGGGACTTGGGAGTCCTCGTACAGGATACCCTTAAGGTTAACCTCCAGGTTGAGTCAGTGGTGAAGAAGGCGAATGCAATGTTGGCATTCATTTCTAGAGGAATAGAGTATAGGAGCAGGGATGTGATGTTGAGGCTCTATAAGGCGCTGGTGAGACCTCACCTGGAGTACTGTGGGCAGTTTTGGTCTCCTTATTTAAGAAAGGATGTGCTGACGTTGGAAAGGGTACAGAGAAGATTCACTAGAATGATTCCGGGAATGAGAGGGTTAACATATGAGGAACGTTTGTCCGCTCTTGGACTGTATTCCTTGGAGTTTAGAAGAATGAGGGGAGACCTCATAGAAACATTTCAAATGTTAAAAGGCATGGACAGAGTGGATGTGGCAAAGTTGTTTCCCATGATGGGGGAATCTAGTACGAGAGGGCATGACTTCAGGATTGAAGGGCGCCCTTTCAGAACAGAAATGTGAAGAAATATTTTTTAGTCAGAGGGTGGTGAATCTATGGAATTTGTTGCCACAGGCAGCAGTGGAGGCCAAGTCATTGGGCGTATTTAAGGCAGAGATTGATAGGTATCTGAGTAGCCAGGGCATCAAAGGTTATGGTGAGAAGGCGGGGCAGTGGGACTAAATAGGATAAAATGGATCAGCTCATGATAAAATGGCGGAGCAGACTCGATGGGCCAAATGGCCTACTTCTGCTCCTTTGTCTTATGGTCTTATGGTCTTATGGGAATTTATAGCGGACAGAACAGAGACCCTGAGATTGCTGCATTGAGAGATAGCGCTCTCTCAGGTGATGAGATTGAGAAAGTGCCATTGGGGTATTGTTTCAAGGATGGAGTGTTAATGAGCAAGCGGAGAACATTTGATATCTATGCAAGTGAGGAATGGGCAATTGTTTACCAGGTGATAGTTCCTAGTGTCTATAGGAATGAGATTTTAACTTTGGCCCATAGTATGCCCTTGGGTGGCCATCTTGGTGTGAATAAAACTATGAATAAGGTTTTGAAACAACTCTTCTGGCCTGGTTTGAGGAAAGATATTGTGTCATTTTGCCGGATTTGTCACGCTTGTCAGGTTGTGGGTAAACCTAATCAGGTCACCCCAGTGGCTCCACTACAGCCTATTCTTGCATTTTGTGAACCCTTCTCTAAAGTTAGTGTGGATTGTGTTGGCTCACTGGGGCTGGCTGTCAGTATTTGCTAACCATCATGTGTACATCATCTAGATTTCTAGAAGCAATACCTCTCAAGAATATCAAAGCGCCAACTGTGTTGAAGGCTCTCATAAAATTTTTCACCCTATTTGGTTTGCCTAAGGAAATCTAGTCTGATCGAGGAAGTAATTTTATGTCAGGATTATTCCAGCAGGTAGTTGGAGTCAAACAGATTACATCTTCTGCATACCATGCAGAATCCAAAGGGGCCTTAGAAAGATTTCATTCTACTCTCAAAACCACGATTAGGACATTCTATTTTGAAAATGAGAAGGATTAGGATGAGGGAGTTCATTTGCTTTTATTTGCAATATGGGAGTCTGTGCAAGAGTCCCTAGGCTTTAGCCCCTTTGAGCTTGTATTTGGGCACGAGGTTCAGGATCCTTTGGCATTGTTTAGAGAGCGTATAAATTTGGTGGATATGTTTTAAAATTCAAAGACAGTTTGCAAAGGGCTTGCAACCTAGCTAGGGAAAATCTAAAATCTGCTCAGAGTAAAATGAAAACCTGGTATGATAAGAAAGCTAGAGTTAGGACATTTAAGCCAGGAGGTAAGGTGCTTGTTCTTTTCCCTGTGCAGACAAATCCTCTGCAGGCCAGATTCCATGGTCCCTATGAAATTGTGTCTAAGGTCAATGACATGTATTATGTAGTCAAAACACCATCAGTCCTGATGAAGGGTCTTGGCCTGAAACGCCGACTGTACCTCTTCCTAGAGATGCTGCCTGACCTGCTTCGTTCACCAGCAACTTTGATGTATGTTGCTTGAATTTCCAGCATCTGCAGAATTCCTCGTGTTTGAGTTTAGGCAATCTCTGAGTTTCCCATTCTAACCGGTAAGAAGCTTCTTAGAAGATTCTTGGAAATGGTCAGATATTATTGCAAGTTCTGTAGGAACTTTGAGGATATTGCCCTCCCATTGACGAACATCCTGAAGAAAGGTGAAAAAATTGTTTGGACAGAGCCTTGCCAGGAGGCATTTGATAAATTGAAGGTCATCTTATGTCACCAACCTGTGCTCAGGTCACCTGACTTTGCAAAGCCATTTTCCATAGCAGTGGATGCCAGTGACAAAGCTGCAGGAGCAGTGTTACTACAAAGGGATGATTATGATGATATTGACCATCCCGTGGCTTACTTTTCAAAGAAATTCAATAAGGATCAAATAAATTATTCCACCATAGAGAAGGAATTATTGTCACTTATTTTGGCTTTGCAGCATTTTGATGTTTATATTTGCACAGCTCAGAAACCACTTGTTGTTTATACAGACCATAATCTGAAAAAGGTGAAAAACAATAATAGAAGGTTGTTGAATTGGAGTTTGATTGTACTAGAATATGATCTCATGATAACTCACATTAAAGATCCGGATAATATAATTGCCAATTGTCTTTCTAGGTGTTAAAGTTGCAATGTACTTTTGATAGGGGAATGGAATTTAATATTTGTCTATGCTCCTGCAATATGTTATATTATTCTGTAGCGTGCTATATGGTAATTGTATATGTATTGTTTCACATATTGTAGTTTGCAGTTAAAATTTTGCTCTTACAGATCAAAGATTTCCCTTCCTGGGGCGAGGTGTTATGTTTCAACATTTTTTTTACTGCGAGCGTCATTTTAAGCGCCTGGACAAGTCAGGTAGATGAAGTCATTATAAAAATGTGGACAGGTTTCTGGGCCATTCGGCAGAGAAGGAACAGCGGACTGCAAGGTGCCAGCAGGACAGCGAGCTGGGTGGAGATAGTTGAAGAGTTCGCTACAGCAGCAGATGAGTCTAATCCTTCTCAATGTCCAGAGAATTATGATAATTAGCGGCACACAGTGGATATTGGATACGTGTCTGTCACTTCACGTGATCCATACTTGGATTTCTGGAGTATTCCTGTGGCGACCACTTTTTGTTAACCCATACACGGATTTGGGTGTGTTAAGTGGTGACCATTTATGTTAAGGAATATTCCATGACTGTCATCTTGTGATATCCCTAGGTGGATTTTGGAATGCTACTCAATGTCTGGAATCTGCTGTGACTGCTATCTTGTTTTCCCAGCATGGATCCTCTGGAATTTTCCATGATAGCTGCATAATGTCATCTTAATGTGGATTTACAAGTTTCTCTCCCTCACCTGTTTCCCTGGATTTCTGGAATCATCTGGATTGCCATTTCTGGGACTGGGTTTGAGTGAGATTTAAGAAGAACTGTTCCCAAACCTGACACCATTTGTGAGCTACAAATGCACAGCACTGTTATTTTCTGTTTAGGGAAGTAATTTGTTTAATTGTCTGTATTTTGGGAAGATACTGAAAATACAGTTGTTTAACATTAAAAACTGAGTCTGTGGTCTACTGCTGCTGGCACATAACACACTCTACAACTGTTTCAATAAAGTCTGTGAAAACCCTGGTGTATTCATTCAGGTCCACAGGTGAGTCCTTGAACATGGCCCATTCCACTGACTTGAACCAATCCTATAGCTGATCGTCTGGTTCCCTCACCACCTCTTTGTTGTCCAAGACCTCTTGACCTCTTTGAACTGGAGATTTGCTCTTTAGCCTCTGCCTGTATGCAGGTAGGAGGACAGCCAAGTGATCCAAAGTACATTTGTGTTACCTTGAGATTCATGTCCATGAAGGGATTCACAGTAAATACAAAGAAACACAATAAAATCAATTTTAAAAACTGTACACAAAAATGGACAAATAACCAACGTGCAAAAGACAAAAATTGTGCAAATACAAAAGAGGGAAAAAGCACAAAAATAATAAATAATGAATAAACATTGAGACCAAGCGAAAATCTGCAGATGCTGGAAATCCGAGCAACACATACAAAATGCTTGAGGAGTTCAGCAGGCATGGCAGCATCTACGGAAAAAAGTACAGTCAATGTTTTGGGCCGAAGTCCTGCCAAAGTTTTTAGGCCCAAAACATCAACTGTACATTTTTTTCCATAAATGCTGCCTGGTCTGTTGAGTTCCTCAAGCATTTTGTGTTTTGATTGAGAACACTAATCCTTGAAAGTGAGTTCATGGGTTGTGAAATTAGTTCATTGTTGGGCTGAGTAAGGTTATCCACTGTGATTTAGGAGCTTGATGATTTAGGGGTAATAACTGCTCCTGAACCTGAGAGTTCATGGCCTGGATGGTGGGGGGTCCTTGATGATTGATGTTGCTTTCCTGTGACAGAGTTCCTGGTAGATGTGTTCAGTGGTGGGGATATGCTTTGTGATGGACAACCATACCAGGTTGTGTATCTGCTACTTCTTGTAAGCTTTCATGTTCACGGGCATTGGTGTTCCTATACTTATACTTTATACTTTATTGTTGCCAAGAAATTGGTACTAGAATGTACAATCAACACAGCAATATTTGATTCTGTGCTTCACACTTCCTGGATTACAAATATTAAATATTAAAGATATTAAAAATAGTTAAAATTAGTAAATATTAAAAATTTTAATTATAAATCATAAATAGAAAATAGAAAAATGGGAAGTAAGGTAGTGCAAGAAAACCGAAAGGCAGGTCCGGATATTTGAAGGGTATGGCCCAGATCCGGGTCAGGATCCATTCAGCAGTCTTATCACAGTTGGAAAGAAGCTGTTCCCAAATCTGGCCGTACGAGTCTTCAAGCTCCTGAACCTTCTCTTGGAAGAAAGGGGGATGAAAAGTGTGTTGGCTGGGTGGGTCATGTCCTTGATTATCCTGGCAGCACTGCTCCGACAGTGTGCGGTGTGAAGTGAGTCCACGGACGGAAGATTGGTTTGTGTAATGTGTGCACCGTGTTTACAATCTTCTGCAGCTTCTTTCGGTCTTGGACAGGACAGCTTCTATACCAGGTTGTGATGCACTCTAGAAGAATGCTTTCTACGGTGCATCTATAAAAATTAGTGAAGGTTTTAGGGGGACAGACCAAATTTCTTTAGTTTTCTCAGGAAGTAAAGGTGCTGGTGGGCCTTCTTGGCAATGAACTCTGCTTGGTTGGACCAAGTCAGGTCATCTGTGATATTGACCTGGAGGAACTTAAAGCTTTTGACCTGTTCCACTTGCGCACCACCGATGTAAATTGGGTTGTACGGTCCGCTACTCCTTCTGAAGCCAACAACCAATTCCTTCATGCTGCTGACGTTGAGGGATAGGTTATTGACTTTGCACCATGCCACCAGGTTCTTAATTTCCCCTCTGTACTAAAACTCATCATTACCTGAGATATGGCTTACAATTGTGTCATCAGCAAACTTATATATTGTGTTACGTACCCCATAACTGGGTTGCCAAACCAGCAGAAAATGGAACACATGTTGGAGTCTGTGATTACTAATGTAATGCACAATTATATTAGCTCCTATATGTCTAGGGGAAATCCCACCCAGCATCTGTCTCAATGCTTCCCACGGAGTCGGTTGCCACCCGAATCAATCCCAAACATCAATCATCAGCCAGCACCCCCAGTACGTTTTACCAAATTCACTTTATAGATATTACTAATTCTATGACATTAATATAAAATCGATACAGAAAGGGAAGTAATGAGAAAAAGGCGCCAAGACTTATCAAAGTCCAAGTTCTTTGCGCACAACCGTTGGAGCTCAATCGATTCCTGACGCCCACCCGAATCCTGTCGACTCACGGCTCGGGACCACCCGAAGTGATCGACCGGAGCCTTTCTGCACGTCCGCCATCCTCTCCGTCTCTCTTCCGACTCCCCGCCAAAACCCCGTCCCCAGTCATATGATACAGTATTATCATCCGAAAACAAAACAATAACATGAATACCCATTGGCTAATATGCCCTGCTATCTGTATTAACCCAGGCAAATGTCCAGCTAGAGACTTTCTCAGCATTTAACATAACAAAGAAGCATTCCCCAGTATAATATAACAAAGAAGCCATTTTACATTTAACATAAAAAAAGAAAGACCCTGTACACTAGGAACTAATAAAGTTTTATTAAAGAAATAAGTAATACAGTACACTAATCGCAAGGATATAAATGTAACAGGTTAGCAATGATAGTATACACATATACACAGAAATAGGGTAATAGGAATCAACCAAGCTCTATTGCAGTCTAGGGGTAAAATGATCAGTCTCAAGTGAAGCAGAGTTCAGTTCAGTCTAGTGCAGTTCGAAGTAATCGCTGTTGTTGTACCATTGGGGAGAGAGAGAGAGAGAGAGAGAGTGAGAGATGCAGTTGGTTTCAGGCAAATCTTTTCGATGCCTTCTGATCCAGCTGTGGTCACCGACTGTGACCCCTCCGTTCTGGATGTGATCGTTCTTCCGTGGTGAACCCGGCACCCAGGCAAGGGCGGACACACACCAGGTTCCCACTGATCGTACCTTTACACCCTGTGAGCCTCTGACTAATTCCCGCGAACCAGTCCTCCAATCTCCCACTACCTTGTGGGGCACACTGCTCTTTCCAGGGTCTCGAGGTGTGTGTGTCCCATGCCTTAGCAAACCTGCTATTTTTATCTCCCTGCAGGGGTATCACCTGTCCATCAAACTTCAAACAGTTCAGGTTCAAAGCAAACAGTCTGTCACAGAGGCCAACATCGGAATTGTGTTTCTTTCTCGTTAATCTCTCTCTTCTCTCTTATTGACATTTTGAATGTTTCTCCATTGTCTTCCGTTATGTCTCTCATTAGCATCATCTGTCCTGCAGCTCTGCTTGGCATCACACATGACAATTGCGTTTGATGGAAACTTGGCTACACAATCATGGGCGTACAGTGAGTACAGCAGGGAGCTGAGTACACAGCCTTGTGGGGCACCGGTGCTCAGAGTGATTGTAGAGGAGAGCTAGTCCCCTATTTTTACAGTCTGGATCCTGTCTGTGAGGAAATGGAAGATCCAGCTGCAGATCTGAGTGCTAAGGCCCAGGTTCCAGAGCTTAGGAATCAGTTTATTTGGAACGATGGTATTAAAGGTAGAGCTGTAGTCAATGAAAAGGAGCCTTATGTATGCGTCTTTATTCTCCAGGAGTTCAAAGGAGGAATGTAGGGCCAGAGAGGTGGCATCTGCTATTGACCTGTTGCTCTGGTAGGTGAATTGCAAAGCGTTGAGGTTGACCGGTAGGCTGTGGTTGATGTGTGCCAGGTTATACCAGGTTATGATACTGTCCACCTCGCATCTATAGAAGCTTGTCAAAGTTTTAGGTGGCACGCCGAATCTACACAAATTTATAAGAAAGTAGAGTCTAGGAAGTGTTGATGAGAATGAGGGGATTCTTTAAGAACTGAAGTTAATATAAGATTGATGTAAATGGGCGGCTGATGATTACCACAGTCTCCGACAGGTTTCTGCTCTCGCTCTCTCTCTCTCTCTCTCTCTCTCTCTCTCTCTCTCTCTCTCTCTCTCTTTCTCTCTATGGTGCTTTGGCTCATACCATTGAACAGCCTCCGGCATGCAAATTAAACTTTGTGTTGTGTTATAAGATCTTATCACCAAGCACAGCATGTCACTGAGAAGTGGGAGGTAGTAAAAACAAGATATACCAGATGGCTGTGGAGCTTATAATACGCTGCTAGTAGTTTGCTCAGGTCACAATGATCAATTAACTTATCCGATATGTCTTTGGACTGTGGGAGAAAACCAGAGCCCATGCGAAACCCCACGTATTCCTCGGTGAGGATGTACACGTTGCCCCCGAATTCTTGACGTGACCCTACATAACAGCACCAGCATTAAACTCCAAATTTATGACTCGGTGTCCCTAATAACTCAATACCAAAGCACAAATACCACAGCACAAGTGTATTATAGTGCAATTTTTTAGGATACCTTCACAAAATTATTAGATAAAATATCAAAAATTAATAATGAATGTAAATTGCTGATTATTAAATCATTTTATTAATTCAATTTTTCAATATTTCACCACGTGTGCGCAGCCCTCTGGTGAAAAATGATATTGTATCCATCAAATAGGGGCCGTGGACAATTCTGATTTGATGGAGAGGGACGGGAAAGCACAGAGGCACATCTGGAAAAATTTCTGAAACACTCGTTCGCTGCTGTCGTTACTGCGCGGTTGGGAATCTTTCGGAGGGAAGGCCTCAAAAACCCCGGCTTTGCCTGTTGTTGGCAACCGAGATGGAGGTCGAATCATTCAGATAGAGAATGCGCTCAGTACTCGGTGTCGGAGAGCTGATCAGAGCTCGAAGTTTTCGGATGACTCAGAGTCAGACCATGGTCGGGAATGGCAGGGAGAGTTTTTCTTCTTTCTCCCGTCTGCTTGAGATGTGGGACATTTGAGAGACTTTGAACTTTTACTGTGCTCGTGGACTGCTTCATCAAGTTATGGTATTGTTGCACTGTTGTAACTATATGTTACAATTATGTGGTTTTGTTAGTTTTTTTCAGTCTTGGTCTGTCCTGTGTTTTGTGATATCACACCGGAGGAAATATTGTATCATTTCTTAATGCATGCATTACTAAATGACAATAAAAGAGGACTGCGCATCTTCATAATTTAATTGGAGTCCCTATTTCACCAGACTGGCCTGTCATTGGTTTATTAGACACATTTTCTAGCAACAGCACCACCACCCATCACCAGCAGAGAATAACAGGATTTTATTTTCTTGCACAGATGTTTTCATAGAAGCCATAACAGAAGGGATTTGGTCTTTCAATCAGTGCCAGATTTTATTCTCCATGTGAATAAGATTTGTGTTTCCCTGTACTTTGTATCCAGTGGGATGGGCCTCAGGGCTGGTGGGGTCTCTAGTGATTCCACTGATACAACACTAATGTCTGAATCAGATCATGGCTTCATAACAAGAACACCGCTTGAAACTGGTTTGTGCTCTGGTAAGAATCATATCAACGTAACTAAGTCTATAATACAGTACAACTAATTCTAATAGTTTTTAAATAGTCATGGGGAAAGATAGAACAGGTCCACAGTTAAACTTTGAGAGCATTAGGCAGAATCTAGCTGGGGTTATCCAGGGGACTCTATTTAAACAATTAGCAAGTGGGAAACTTTTAAAAGGGTCTTGGTTTCAGGCAGTTGTATGAATGAATACTACTACAAAATGTAAACAGTTTAAGACTGTTAGAGAGAAATCCTGGCAAAAAGAGAGTATGAGACAGATCTGGCAGATAGGGTTAAAGGCAATCCTTTTATATTTTTCAGTTATAGTAACAGTGAAAGGGTGAGTAGAGAGGGACTAACTCTTTTTAAAGATAATCTAGGCTGCCTATGGGTGGAGTAGCAGGGGATAGCCAAGATTTTTAATGTCTATTTCGCCTCAGTAAACACTAAAGGGAATATGATGGGTGCCAAATAAGTGGGGGTAATAAGTAGTGCTGTATCACATGAAATTATAAGATGCTGCCTGACCTGCTGAGTTCCTCCAGTACGCGTGTTATTCTGAAAATATAGAGTTCCTGCCTACCAGATTATTTCTTGTTAAAAGTTTGCTCTAAATTGTTCCCAAAACACCCAGAAGCAGAAAAGTCAAGTTGGAAGGAAAGGAACAAATAACATTAAAAGTAAAATGATAGCAAGGGACAAAATTGGTCCTCTGGAAGATCAGAATGGTAATTTATGCAAGGAGTCTGAAGAGATGAGGTAGGTCTTAAATGGATTCTTTTGCATCTGTATTTACTAGGGAGACATGCACAGAGTCTATATATGTGAGGCAATGCAGCAGCGAGGTCATAGACTTTATACAGATTACAGAGGAGGAGGTGCTTGCTGTCTTCAGGCAAATAAGGGTAGATAAATCCCCAGGGCCTGACAATGCTTTCCCCTGGACCCTGTAGGAGACTACTGCAGAAATTGCAGGGGCTCTAGCAGAGATATTTATAAACATCCTTAGCCATGGGTGAGCTGCCAGGCGATTGGAGGATGCTAATATTGTTCCGTTGCTTAAGAAAAACTCCATGAATAAGCCAGGAAATTATAGGCTGATGAGCCTGATGTCAGTAGTGGGAAAGTTATTGGAAGGTATTCTAAGGGACTGGATATACTTTATACTTTATACTTTATTGTCGCCAAACAATTGGTACTAGAACGTACAATCATCACAGCAATATTTGATTCTGCACTTCCCACTCCCTGGATTACAAATATTAAATATTTAAAATATTAAAAATGGTAAAAATTAGTAAATATTAAAAATTTAAATTAGAAATCATCAATAGAAAATAGAAAAATGAAAAGTAAGGTAGTGCAAAAAAAACCAAGAGGCAGGTTCGGATATTTGGAGGGTACGGCCCAGATCCGGGTCAGGATCCATTCAACAGTCTTATCACAGTTGAAAAGAAGCTGTTCCCAAATCTGGATGTATGAGTCTTCAAGCTCCTGAGCCTTCTCCCGGAGGGAAGAGGGATGAAAAGTGTGTTGGCTGGGTGGGTCGTGTCCTTGATTATCCTGGCAGCACTGCTCCGACAGCGTGCGGTGTAAAGTGAGTCCATGGACAGAAGATTGGTTTGCGTGATGTACTGCGCTGTGTTCACAATCTTCTGCAGCTTCTTTCGGTCTTGGACAGGACAACTTCCATACCAGGTTGTGATGCACCCTAGAAGAATACTTTCTACGGTGCATCTATAAAAATTAGTGAGTGTTTTAGGGGACAGGCCAAACTTCTTTAGTTTTCTTAGGAAGTAAAGGTGCTTTTGGGCCTTCTTGGCAGTGAACTCTGTTTGGTTGGACCAAGTCAGGTCATTTGTGATATTGACCCCGAGGAACTTAAAGCTTTTGACCTGTTCCACTTGCGCACCACTGATGCAAATTGGGTTGTGCGGTCCACTACTCCTTCTGAAGTCAACAACCAATTCCTTCATCTTGCTGACGTTGAGGGATAGGTTATTGTCTTTGCACCATGCCACCAGGTTCTTAATTTCCTCTCTGTACTCAAACTCATCATTACCCAAGATATGGCCTACAATTGTTGTGTCATCAGCAAACTTATATGTTGAGTTTGATGGAAACTTGGCTACACAATCATGGGTGTACAGTGAGTACAGCAGGGGGCTAAGTACACAGCCCTGTGGGGCACCGGTCCTCAGAGTGATTGTAGAGGAGAGCTTGTCGCTATTTTTACAGCCTGGGTCCTGTCTGTGAGGAAGTTGAAGATCCAGCTGCAGATCTGAGTGCTAAGGCCCAGGTTCCGGAGCTTAGGAATCATTTTATTTGGAATGATTGTATTAAAGGCAGAGCTGCAGTCAATGAAAAGGAGCCTTACCTATGCGTCTTTATTCTCCAGGTGTTCTAAGGAGGGATGTAGGGCCAGAGAGATGGCATCTGCCGTTGACCTGTTGCTCCGGTAGGCGAATTGCAAAGCGTTGAGGTTGACCAGTAGGCTGTGGTTGATGTGTGCCATAACCAATTTCTCGAAGCACTTCATAACAATTGATATCAGAGCCACAGGTCGATAGTCATTCAGGCATGCCACCTTGCTCTTCTTCAGCACTGGGATTATCGTTGCCTTCTTAAAACACGAGGGAATCTTAGACTGAAGCAAGGAGCGGTTGAAGATGTCAGCAAACACTCCAGCTAGCTCTCTTGCACAGGCCCGGAGAACCCATCCTGGGACACCATCTGGGCCCGTCGCCTTCCTTGGTTTTATCTTCAGGATGGCCCTTCTAACATCCTCCTCGGTGACGATGAATCTTGATGCTACCAGGTCTGGTTCATCCGGAGGAAGCGGGACACACCTCTTCTGTTCGAATCTTGCGTAGAATATGTTAAGTTCATCAGGAAGAGAAGCGCCACAGTTATTGATATTCCCAGCCTTTTCTTTGCACCCAGTGATCTCATTTAGACCCTGCCATAGTCTACTGGCATCCCTTTGGTTAGCCTGGGCTTCCAACTTGGCTCGATATTGCCTCTTGGCACCCTTAATGGCTTTCCAGAGTTCACGCCTGGATTCCGTGCAGTGACTGGTGTCCCCGGAACTAAAAGCCGCAGCTTTTATAAGTATGAGTATAAGCTTTTATATATAAGTATTTGTATAGACAGTGACTGATTAGTGATAGTCAGCATGGCTTTGTGTGTGGTAAGTCATATCTAACCAATCTTACAAAGTTCTTTGAGGAAGTTACCAGGAATGGTAATGAAGGCAGGGCAGTGATATTGTCTACATGGACTTCAGTAAATGATTGGTGCTGGGTTCTTTGTTGTTTGTAATCTATATCAATGATCTTGATGATAATATGGTAAACTGGATCAGCAAATTTGCAGATGACACCAAGATTGGGATTGTAGTAGAGAGTGAAGAAGACTATCAAAGCTTGCAGCAGAATCTGGACCAGCTGGTGAAATGGGCTGCAAATGGCAGTTAGAAATTAATGCAGACAAATATGAGGTGTTGCACTTTAGGAGAACCAGCCACGGTAGGTCTTACATGGTGAGTGTTAGGGCACTGAAGAATGCAGTGAAACAGAGGGATCTAGGAATACAGATCCACAATTCCTTCAAAGTTCAAAGTAGATTTTATTATCAAAGTAAATATACTGTATGTTACCAGGTACAACCCTGAGATTTATTTTCCTGTGGTCATACTCAGCAAATCAGAAGAGTAACCATAACAGGATCAATGAAAGATCAACCAGATTGCTGAAGACAACAAACTGTGCAAATGCAAATATAAATAAGTAGCAATAAATAATGAGAACATGTGATAACAAGATAAAGAGTCCTTAAATTGAGCTCATTGGTTGTCACAGGCAGATTGGGCCATAAAGAAAGCTTTTGATACATTGTCCTTTATAAATCAATGTATTGAGTACAAGAGTTGGGATGTTATGTTGAGTCGTATAAGATGTTGGTGAGGCATAACTTGGATTATCGTGTCCAGTTTTGGTCACCTACCTACAGGAAAGATGTAAATAAGATTGAAAAACTGCTGAGTGCTGAGGAGATGTACAAAGATGGTGTCAGGGCTTGAGGACCTGAGTCATGGGAAAAGGTTGAATGGGTTAGGACTTCATCCCCTGGAGTGTGGGACAATGAGGGGAGATTTGATAGAGATATACAATATTATGAGGGGTATATATAAGGTAAATACAATCAGCTTTCTTCCCACTGAGGTTTGGTGAGATTAGAACTAGTGTTAAGGATGAAAGGTGAAATATTTAAGAAGAACCTGAGGGGTAACTTCTTCACTAGAAGGTAGTGCAAGTGTGAAATGAGCTGCCAGTGGAAGTGGTGGACAAGAGTTCAACTATAACATTTAAGAGAAGTTTGGATAAGTACATGGATGGAAGGGGCATGGAGAGCTGTGGTCCAAGTGCGGGTCGAGGGGACTAGGCAGAATGTTTGGTATAGGCTAGATGGGCTGAAGGGGCTATTTCTGTGCTGTGGTTCTCTATGGCTGAGGTTTAGCAGGATGATGTCTGGATTAGGGAATGTTAGCTACTGTATAAGGAGAATTAGGATGAACTTGGTTTGATTTCTGGAGTATCGGAGGCAGAGGGAAGTATATAAAATTATGAGAGGCATAGATAGGGTAGATTGGCATTCTCTTTCCCAAGGTGGAAATGCTAAATAGAGGAGGATATAACTTTATAGTAGGAAGGGGAAAACTTAAAGGAAATGCGAGGAGTAACACTCTCAAGTCAGGAAGCATTTATAGAGGGGAATAAACAGTCAACATTTCACCCTTCATCAGGACCAAAAGGAAGGGGGTAGAAGCCAGAATAAAAATCTGGGGGGTGGGGCAGTGTGGTTGAGAAGAAGTATGCATTGGCAAGTGATTGGTGAGGGAACGTGAGTGACTGGGGGAGGGAGAGTGAAGTAAAGAAGCTGGGAGGTGATAGGTCAAAGAGATAGGTTGAAGAAGGAGATATTGAAACATTGACTGGTTATCCTCACCTGCTGAGTTCCTCCAGCATCTTGTGTTGTTTGCTAAAGATTTCCAGCATCTGCAGAATCTCTTGTGTTTATAATGGGAGGAGTATGTTTAATTTTACACAAGCATGGTGGGCACCTGGAGCTGGGATTACGCTGGAAGCAGATACAATAATAGAATTTAAGAAGCATTTAGACAGGCAACTGAACATGCATAGAATAGAGCAATAGATAGACTAAATGCAAGCAGGTTTTTTCCACTGAGGGTAGATGAGACTAGAACTAGAGATCATGGGTTAAGAGTGAAAGGTGAAATGTTTAAGGGAAACATGAGGGGGGGCATCTTCACTCAAAAGGTGGAGAAAATGTGGAACGAGTTTCCAGCACAAGTGGTGGATGCGGGGTCAATTTCAATATTTAAGAGAAAATTAGATAGGTAGATGGATGGGAAGCTTATGGAGGGCTATGATCCGGGTACAGGTCGACAGGTCGAAAGGATTAGATAGATTACTGTTTCAGCACATAATAGATGGGCCGAAGGGCCTGTTTCTGTGCTGTAGTGTTCTATGACTGTATAGCTCTAGGTTTTGCACTGAACTTCCATATCATACAGCTAATACCATTGTGCTTACATTGTATAACTATCAATGGATATCTTTAAATTATTAACTTCCAAAATGTTTCTACCTGATAAAAAACGCTTAAAGTGCATATCACTTTAACCAAGTACAACCATGTATTTATTTGGATCCTTCTATAGTTTTAATTGGATTTGTTTAAAATTTTAGTAAAGTTTATTAGGCACACTTTAACAGAAGGCTAACGATGAGACAGATGTTCTTGTTTTTTATTCCTGTGGTGGGTGCCACGTGGGAGAATTTGTCTTAGTTTCTCATAAACTTCGACCAGGGATTATTGGCTCTTACCAGTTCTCCAGATGGCCCTATGAATTGACTGCACAAACCCGTCAAACAGTGTGGATAATACTTCATTAAAAGAGAATACATCAGCCATTGTCCTCCTCACAACAACGATTGGCTGCTGAGGTGTGGGAAACGTCGAGAAGCGCGAACTCACGCTTCTCGCTTTCATTCGGAACTATAAATAGGGGAAACGTTAGACAAACGGCAACAGAGAGGCGCTGCCAGCTCTTTGCTGGAGGCTTGCTTGGAGACAGTCCAAAGCGTAACTGCGAGTCGCTGGCGCTGGAAGAGCCGATTCGGAAATAGAATCCCTCCTGCAGAAATATAGGTGGTGGGTTAACTTAATTGTAAAATATACTCAGTTGTACAACACTTTCCCTATATTTTATCATGAGTTGCGAAGTAACATTTGTGTCATATATTTCTGGATTACAAATGTGTTTGGTTTTATTTTCAGCTGGTGTCAGAAAAGGCCAAAGGAAACTTGTGGATTATTGGACCCGCCACCGCCGCCTACACTCTGAGCCGCAGACGGTCTCAATAACAATTCCACTCAGGTACATCTGAATCAGCCCCTTTAAATCTTCGAGTCCCTTACAAAAATGTGGTCGTTAAACGTGCACTTAAATCAGCTTCGTGTTCCTATCAGTGTACTTAGGAATTCTGCTCATTTTGTATTTCAGCGGACAGTCTGCGTGGTGACTATAACCGAGGGCGCGCTCCGTCTGCGTTGAATAGGAAGGCCGAACTTCAACGCAAACACGTGGTAGGATGCAGATGTCCAAGTGGTCACTGTGCACAGCAGCCTCTGAAATTTCAACCATATGGTAACAATTCGGCGGTACCGCATCCTCCCAACACCTGGCAAACTGAAACCACCGAACAGTTCAATGAGTCGAGAAAAACTACAGACATGTAACCGGAGGCGTACTCTGGTGTGATACTGTATTCCAGCACGGAAAGAGTGGCAGTAAACCCTTCACATTGAAGGATTTGGATAATCTGTAAAGGGATATTTCCCATTCTTGCCTGTATGGTGAAATCATATAGGTCTATGTTCTATAACATTTGTAGACACTTAATATCTGTATATTCCCAGTGAATATGTGTAGTAGTTGAGAAAATGCAAAAATGTAGGAGAAATTCTTCATTGCCATCCCTGTCAGCTAAAGTGTCAGCGGTGAAAATTTTGCTTTAATAAGAGCAGATTGTATTTTGGTAGAAAATAGTGTAAAATAAGGATCTGTACAGGATAGTATCAGGAAATTTTACCACACAGACGAAATTATTTGGTCAATCGAGTCTATGCTTTAATGTATATTGTAGCATACCCAGAGAAACATCCAGTAGAACAGTTGTTTTTCTTTTCCAAAGAAATTTCCTTGTGATCAGTTTTGCAAAATAATTATTTCATTTCTTGTCCCCATTTGTTTTCCAAATATTTCTTAAAGGCTATAGTTCTAAAAGAGCTAAAACCTGGTTGTTGTAGGGTTGTCCTAATAGTGATAATGGAGTTTCTTCACATTGAAGAGTATGGGCAGTTTGTGGAAGGGATGTTGAGAGGATTAAAATCAATCACCTAATATTTAGAGCTTCTTCATATTGAAGAGTATGGGCATCTTATGTAATGCATGTCTAGCCCTTGTGTGTGCAGCGTCATTACAAGTGATTCTTGTTCTGTAATGTTTCTTTCAGTTTCATGAAAAATTATCTGTATATTCTCAATGTATGTGTATCTTAATTGGAATAATGGCAAACCATTTTAAGACAGCTTTCCTGTGCAGCAGGGATGTCACGTGATGTGGATCTCGTAGACCTTTGCAGTTTTAATAAATCAAGGGTCAGAAAATATTGTCTGTTTTCGTGTTATTTCGGGGAAGGAATAGAAAAACAAAATACACAAACAGAAGTATGCAATTGCAAAGTTTACTAGGATATCGGATTGATAAGTTTCCCCTTCATAGTGTAGGTAATTAGCACAGTTATGTACAAAAAAAGATTGAATGTACTGCAAGCTCAGAAACGGACTAATCTGATGGCATTAACACTGATTTCTCCTTCCAGTAAATTTTCCCCTCCCCCTTCCCTCTGCTTCTATTCCTCTGTCTGGCCTCTTACCTCTTCCCAACTGCCTATCACTTACATCTGGTGCCCTTCCTTCTTCTTTATCTCCCATGGTCCACTCTCCTCCCCTATCAAATTCCTTCCTCTCCAGCCCTTCAAGCTATCATCTTTTCCCCCACCTTTTTTATTTTGATGTCTTTTCCCCCTTCCTTTCCGATCTTGAAGAAGGGCCTCAGCTTGAAATGCCAACTGTTTATTCATTCCCATAGATGCTATACTGGCTGTAGGGTAATAACTGTTCCTGAACCTGGTCATGTGAGATCTAAAGCTTTTGTGCCTTCTGCCCGATGGTATTAGTGGGAGAGCATAGCCTGGATGGTGAGGGTCCTTGACAATGGATGCTGTTTTCCTGCGACAGCTCTACATGTAGGTGTGTTCAGTGATGGGGAGGGCTTCACCTGTGATGGACTGGGCTGTATTAATTAAATTTTGTAGGATTTTCCATTCAAGGGCATTGGTATTTCCATACCAGGCCATGATGCAACCAGTCTATATACTCTCACATATCTATAGAAGTTTGTCAGGGTTTTAGATGTCATGCTGAATCTTCACAAACTTCTAAGGAAGCAGAGCTGCTGCCATGTTTTCTTCATAATGGCTCATACATGCTGGACCCAAGACAGATCCTCTGAAATGATAACACTAAGGAATTTAAAGCTATTGACCCTCTCCATATCTGATTCCCCTGATGTGGACTGGCTCATTGACCTCTAGTTTCCTCCTCCTCCTAAAGTCAATAATCTCCTCCTTGGTCTTGTTAGTGTTGAATGAGAGGTGGTTGTTGTGGCACCACTCAGCCAGATTTTCAATCTCCGTCCTATACGTTGATTCATCTCTATCTTTGATTCGGCTAGTGACAGCGGTGTCATCAGCAAACAACTATGGTATTGGACCAGCACTTGGCCTCACAGTCATAAGTGTAAAGTGAGTAGAACTTAGCATAAGACCACAAGGCATAGAAGCAGAATTAGGCCATTTGGCCCATTAAGTCTTCTCCACCATTTCGTTGTGGCTGATCCATTTCCCTCTCAACCCTAGTCTCCTGCCTTCTCTCTCTGTAACCTTTCACACCCAGTCTAACAAACCCATCAACCTCCACCATAAATACACCCAATAACCTGGCCTCCACAGCCATCTGTGGCACCAAATTCCACAGATTCACCTCTCTCTGGCTAAATAAATTTCTCCTTGTCTCCCTTCTAAAGCGACATCCCTCCATTCTGAGGCTATGTCCTCTGGTCCTAGAACCCAACCCGCCCCCCCCCACCAGAGGAAACATCTTCTCCACATCCACTTTATCTCAGCTTTCCAACATTTGATAGATTTCAATGAGATCCCCTTCATTCTTCTAAATTCCAGTGAGTAAAAGCCATCAATCACTCCTCATATGATAAGCCTTTCATTCTTGTGAAACTCCTCTGAACACTCCCAATGTCAGCACATCCTTTCTTAAATAAGGGGCTGAAAACTGCTCACAACACCCCACTTGAGCCCTCACCAATGCCTTATGAAGTCTCAGCATTACATCTTTGCTTTTATATTCCTGTCCTCTTGAAGCAAATGCTAACATTGCATATTCCTTCCTCATCACTGATTCAACCTGCAAATCATGCACAAGGGCTCCCAAGTCCATTTGCACCTTGGATATTTGATTTTTCTCCCTGTTTAGAAAATAGTCTATGCTTTTATTCCTTCTACCAAAGTGCATTACAATACTCTTCCTGAAACTATACTCCATTTGCTACTTCTTTGCCCATTGTCCTAATCTGTCCAGGTTTTTCTGCAGCTTCTCTGCTTCCTCAACATCACCTCCACCTTTCCACATATCATCCACAAGCATCACCTCAAAGCCAACATCAAATTCCAAATCATTCAAATCATTGACATACAATGCAAAAAGAAGCATTCCCCACAGCAATTTCTGTGGAACACCATTTGTCACAGGCAGCCAATCAGAAAGGCTCCCTTTATTCCCATTATTTGCCTCCTGCCAATCATAGAATGTTCTATCCATGCTACTGTACCTTCCTGTAATACAATGGGCTCTTATGTTGTTAAGCAGCCTCATCTGTGACACATTGTCAAGTGCCTTCTTACAATCCAAGTACACAACATGCACTGATTCTCCTTTGTCTATCCTGTTTATTAGTTCATCAAAAATTTCTAACAGATTTGTCAGGCAAGATGTTCCCTTGAGGAAACTATGTTAATTTTGGCTTATTTTACCATGTGCATTGAAGTACCCTGAAAGCACATCCTTAACAATTGACTCCAACATCTTCCCAATCACTGAGAACAGGCTCACTGGCCTATAATTTCCTTTCTTCTGCCTTCCTCCTTTCTTGAAGAGTGGAGTAACATTTGCAATTTTTGAGTCCTCTGGAACCATTCTAGAATCAAGTGATTTTTGAAAGATCATTAACAATGCCTCCACAATCTCTTCAGCTACCTCAGAAACATAGGGTGTAATCCATCTGGTTCAGGTTCATTAGCTTCATTAACTTCATTAGCAGTTTGAAGAGATTTGGCATGTCAACAAATACACACAAAAATTTCTATAGATGTACTGTGGAGAGCATTCTGATGGGCTGCATCACTGTCTGGGATGGGGGGTTCGTGCTACTGCACAGGACTGAAAGAAACTGCAGGAGGCTGTAAATTTAGTCAGTTCCATGTTGGACACTAGCCTACAAAGTACCCAGGACATCTTCAAGGAGCAGTGTCTCAGAAAGGCAGCGTACATTATTAAGGACCTCCAGCACCCAGGGCATGCCCTTTTCTCACTGTTACCATCAGGTAGGAGATACAGAAGCCTGAAGCCACACACTCAGTGATTCAGGAACAGCTTCTTCCCCTCTGCCATCCATTTCCTAAATGGACATTGAAACTGTGAACACTACCTCACTTTTTTAATATGCATTATTTCTGTTTGTTAGCACAATTTTAATCTATTCAATATACATATACTGTAAATTGATTTACTTATTTATTATTTTTTTTTCTTCTTCTATATTATGTATTGCATTGAACTGCTGCTGCTAAGTTAACAAATTTCATGACACATGCTGGTGATAATAAATCTGACCCTGAGACCTTTCACCTTCCCAAGCACCTTCTCCATAGTAATAGCAGCTGCACTTAGTTCTACCCTCTGACACTCTAACTTCTGGTATACTGCTAGAGTCTTCCACAGTGAAGACTGAGGCAAAATACTTATCCAGTTCATTCACCATTCTTTGTCTCCCATTACTACCTCTCAGCGTCATTTTCCAATAGTTTATTATGTACTCTTCCCTCTCTTTTACTCATTACATATCTTGTGTTACACGGTGAGTGTTGATGGCGGACCCAAATGCAAGACACAGACACTGAAGTACTAGAAACAGGACTAGGGTTATTGAGATAGCAAGGTGAGTCAGAAAGAAATGACACTGGACAGGGACACTGGCCCTGGACTAGACTAGGATTCAGGCCCTGAGCAAGGACTTGGACTGGAAACATGAGACTCGGAAGCTGGGTCTTGGCTGGAACTCGGAACCTGGGTCTTGGCTGGGACTCAGAAGCTGGGTCTTGGCTCAGACTCGGAACCTGGGTTTTGGCTGGGACTCAGAAGCTGGGTCTTGGCTGGGACTCAGAAGCTGGGTCTTGGCTGGGACTCAGAAGCTGAGTCTTGGCTGGGACTCGGAACCTGGGTCTTGGCTGAGACTCGAAACCTGGGTCTTGGCTGGGACTTGGAACCGGAACCCGGGTCTAGGCTAGCACTTGGGACTAGGATCTTGGCAAGGACAGGAAGAGGTACCCCAGCACAGGACGAGGAATCTCCAGCACCGGGTTGGGCGAAGAACCCCTGGGCTGGGTGAGCAACCAGAAATGAATGAGGACATGAAGCTCAGACTTGAACAGGGCTGGAACACGGCACCCGGATTTGGTCTTGGAGCACAGGAACACAGAGCCTTGGACTTGAGTACAGGCACATGGAACACAGAGCTGGGACCCCTCCTTGGGAACAGGACGTGGGGCTCCACACAGAGTCAGGACCCCTCCTTGGGAACAGGACCTAGGGCAGGGACTCTTTTTGATACGGACACTAAACATGGGGAAGCAAAGAGATAGTCCCAAACTCAACAATAGATAGTTCCTTATCTTGGCATGGCAAGGCTCCGGTCTCACTCTGGCGGTTGATACACTGACGAAGTTGCAGACAAGGTTTCAGATGGGGATTCAAATGGGAGGGGAGAGGGTGAGGGAGAAAACAGTCCAGCAACCAATTCCTGGTTTGCAGAGGTATTTACTGTATATCCAGTCCGAAACGAGAATCAGGTGTCTCAACGGAACCGGGGAAAACCGGAAAACCTGGAATAAGGATTGATGGACCGCACCATGAACCGGAATACGCAGTTCATAGACATGAACTCCTGAACATAAACTTCTGGTATTCTCTTTGATATTGTTGGCAAACTTATCTTCATATTTCATCCTCTCCTCCCTTACACCAGTCATTGAAAGTGGGCATGCAGGTACAGCAGGCGGTGAAAAAGGCACATTTATAGCAAGAGGATTGGAGTACAGGAGCAGGGAGGTACTACTGCAGTTGTACAAGGCCTTGGTGAGACCACACCTGGAGTATTGTGTGCAGTTTTGGTCCCCTAATCTGAGGAAAGACATCCTTGCCATAGAGGGAGTACAAAGAAGGTTCACCAGATTGATTCCTGGGATGGCAGGACTTTCATATGAAGAAAGACTGGATGAACTGGGCTTGTACTCGTTGGAATTTAGAAGATTGAGGGGGGATCTGATTGAAACGTATAAAATCCTAAAGGGATTGGACAGGCTAGATGCAGGAAGATTGTTCCCAATGTTGGGGAAGTCCAGAACGAGGGGTCACAGTTTGAGGATAAAGGGGAAGCCTTTTAGGACCGAGATTAGGAAAAACTTCTTCACACAGAGAGTGGTGAATCTACGGAATTCTCTGCCACAGGAAACAGTTGAGGCCAGTTCATTGGCTATATTTAAGAGGGAGTTAGATATGGCCCTTGTGGCTACGGGGATCAGGGGGTATGGAGGGAAGGCTGGTACAGGGTTCTGAGTTGGATGATCAGCCATGATCATAATAAATGGTGGTGCAGGCTCGAGGGGCCGAATGGCCTACTCCTGCACCTATTTTCTATGTTTCTATGTTTCTATAGCTTTTGTAGATGCCTTCTACGGGTCTCTAAAAGTTTACCAATTCTCTAACTTGCCAAAATTTTGTGCTATTATATGCTCTCTCTTTTGCTTTTAGATTACGAAGACAAGCAGTCCTCTTTTATTGTCATTTAGTAATGCATGCATTAAGAAATGATATAATATTTCTTCCGGTGTGATATCACAAAACACAGGACAGACCAAGACTGAAAAACTGACAAAACCACATAATTATAACATATAGTTACAACAGTGCAACAATACCATAACTTGATGAAGAAGTCCATGAGCACAATAAAAGTTCAAAGTCTCTCAAATGTCCCACATCTCACGCAGACGTGAGAAGGAAGAAAAACTCTTCCTGCCATGCCCGACCACAATCCATCTCTGATTCATCCGAAAACTTCGAGCCTCCGAATCAGCTCTCCAACACCGAGTACTGAGCGTCATCTCTGTCCAAACGATTCAATCTCAATCTCGGTCATCAGCAGCAGGCAAAGCCAGAGCTTTTGAGGCCTACCCTCCGGAAGATTCCCCACCACTCAGTAATGACAGCAGCGAACGAGCATTTCAGAAATTTCTCCAGATGTTCCTCTGTGCTTTCACGTCCCTCTCCATCAAATCAGAAGTGTCTACGGCCCCTATTTAACGGATATGATATCATTTTTCACCGGAAGGCTGCGCACGTGCGGCGCGCTGCTCTCTCTCCTCCCGCCGTGTTGGCTTTGACTTCCTTTGTCAGCTGCAGTTGCACCATCCTAGCTTTAGAATACTTCTTCTTTGGGATGTATCTATTCTGCACCCTCCAAATTGCTCTCAGAAACTCCACCCATTGCTGCTCTGCCATCATCCCTGCTTGTGTCCCTTTCCAGTCAACTTTGGTCAGCTCCTCTCTCATCTTCTGTAATTCCCTTTACTTCACTGTAATACTGATAAATTTGAGAGGGAGAAGCTAAAGTTAAATTGCAGGGTAAATTCTATCATATTATAATCATTTTCTCCAAAGGGTACCTATACCTTAAGCTCCCCAATCAAGTCTGGTTCATTACACAACATCCAATCAGGAATAGCTGATCCCTTAGTGAGCTCTACCATGAGCTGTTCTAAAAAGCTATCTTGTAGACATTCTACAAGTTCTCTCTCTTGGGATCTAGTAGCAACCTGATTTCCCCAATCTAACTGCATATTGAAATCCCCCATGACTATGGTAACATTGCCCTTTTGACAAACATATTCTATCTCCCATTGTAATTTGTAGCCCACATCCTGGCTACTGTTTGGATGCCTGTATATAACTCCCACCAGGGTCTTTTTACCCTTGCAGTTTCTTAATTCTACCCACAAGGATTCTGCATTCTCCAAGCCTATGTCACCTCTTTCTAACGATTTGATTTTATTTTTTACCAACAGAGCTACACCACCCCCTCTGTCTACCTGTCTGCAAAGTGTATCCTTGGATGTTAAGCTTCCAACAATGATCTTCTTTCAGCCACGACTCAGTGATGCCCACAACATCATACCTGTCAAGCAACACACACAAAAAATGCTGGTGAATGCAGCAGGCCAGGCAGCATCTATAGGAAGAGGTACAGTCGATATTTCGGGCCTAGACCCTTCGTCAGGACTAACTGAAAGAGGAGATAGTAAGAGATTTGAAAGTGGGAGGGGGAGGGGGAGATCTGAAATGATAGGAGAAGACAAGAGGGGGAGGAATGGAGCTAAGAGCTGGAAAGTTTTTTGGCAAAAGGGATATGAGGCTGGATAAGGGAGAGGATCATGGGACGGAAGGCCTAGGGAGAAAGAAAGGGGGAGGAGGGAAGCCCAGAGGATGGGCAAGGAGTATAGTGAGAGGGACAGAGGGAGAAAAAGGAGAGGGAGAAAAAGGAGAGAGAGAGAAAAAATTAATAATAATTAATAAATAAATAAATAAATAACGGATGGGGTACGAAGGCTAGGTGGGGCATTAACAAAAGTTAGAGAAGTCAATGTTCATGCCATCGGGTTGGAGGCTACCCAGATGGAATATAAGGAGTTGTTCCTCCAACCTGAGTGTGGCTTCATCTTGACAGTAAAGGAGGCCGTGGATAGACATATCAGAATGGGAATGGAACGTGGAATTAGAATGTGTGGCCACTGGGAGATCCTGCTTTCTCTAGCAGACAGAGCGTAGGTGTTCAGCGAAACGGTCTCCCAGCCAGTGTCGGGTTTCGCCAATATATAGAAGGCTGCACCGGGAGCACGGGTCACAGTATATCACCGCAGCCGACTCACAGGTGAAGTGTCGCCTCACCTGGAAGGACTGTCTGGGGCCCTGAATTGTGGTGAGGGAGGAAGTGTAAGGGCATATGTAGCACTTGTTCTGCTTACAAGGATAAGTGCCGGGAGGGAGATCAGTGGGAAGGGATGGGGGGGATGAATGGACAAGGGAGTCGCGTAGGGAGCGATCCCTGCAGAAAGCAGGGGGTGGGGGAGGGAAAGATGTGCTTAATGGTGGGATCCCATTGGAGGTGGCAGAAGTTACGGAGAATTATATGTTGGACCCGGAGGCTGGTGGGGTGGCTGGTGAGGACAAGGGGAACCCTATTCCTAGTGGGGTAGCGGGAGGATGTGGTGAGAGCAGATGTGCCCCCATCTGAGATTCTAAATTGGAGAGAGGCTGATTTTGATGGTATTAGAAATGATCTGGCAAATGTGGATTGGGGCAGGCTGCTTTCTGGCAAACTTTTACTTGATAAGTGGGAGGCCTTCAAAAATGAAATTTTGAGAGTCCAGAATTTATATGTTCCTGTCAGAATAAAAAGCAAAGATAACAAGTTTAGCGAACCTTGGTTTTCAAGAGATATTGAGGCCCTGGTTAAGAAGAAGAAGGAGTTGCATAGCAAGTAGAGGCAGGAAGAAACATATGAGGTACTTGAGGAGTATAAGAAATGCAAAAGAGCACTTAAGAAGTTCAGGAAGGCTAAAAGAAGACTCGAGGTTGCTCCAGCAGACATGATGAACGAGAATTCCAAAAGTTTCTACAGATATATTAAGAGCAAAAGGATAGCAAAGGACAATGTTGGTCCTCCTGAGGATCAGATTAGTCATCTAATCATGGATCTGAAAGAGATGGGGGCAATCTTAAATTGATATTTTGAATCAGTATTTACTTGGAGGATGGACACAGAGTCTATGGAAGTGACGCAAAGCAGTAGTAGACAGATAACAGAGGAGGAGTTGTAATATGCCGTGAGGCTAATTAGTGTGGATAACTACCTAGGACCAGACAAGGTGTTCCCTCTGACAGTGTGGGGGCTAGTGTATAAATTGCAGTGGTCCTAGCAGAAATATTTAAAACACCTTTAGCATGGGTGAGGTGCTGGAGGATTGGAGGATAGCTAATGATGTTCCATTGTTTAAGAAAGGTGCTAAGAATAAACCAGGAAATTATACGGTTGTGAGCCTGACGTCATTAGTGGGAAAGTAATTGGAAGATATTTTAAGGAATGGAATATATGTATTTGGATTGACATGGACTAATTAGGGATAGTCAACCTGGCTTTGTGCGTGGTAGATTGTATATAACCATCTGATAGAGCTTTTCAAGGAAGTTATCATGAATGTTGATGAAGGCAAGCCAGAGGATGATGTGTACATGGGCTTTAGCAAGGCTTGAGACAAGGTCAGGAACATTCAGTTGCTTGGCACTCAGGATGAGGTAGTAAATTAGATTAGTCATTGGCTTTGTGGGAGAAGCCAGAGGGTAGTACTAGATAGTTGCCTCTTTGACTGGGGGAGCCTGTGACTAGTGGAGTGCTGAGGGGATTATTGCTGAATCCTTTGTTTTTTGTTATCTATGTCAATGATCTGGCTGAGAATGTAATAAACTTTAACAGCAAACTTGCAGGTGACACCACGATTGGGACGTAGTAGACAGCAAGGAAGACTATCAAAGCTTACAGTGGGAAATGAACCAGCTGGAATAATGGGCTGAAAAATGGTAGAAGGAATTTAATGCAGACAAGTGTGAAGTATTAAGCTTGGGAGGACAAACCAGGGTAGGAATTTTATGGTGAACAGTAGGGCTCAGACGAGTGCAGTAGAACAGAGGGATCTGGGAATACAGATCTATAAATCCTTGGAAGTAGTGTCACAGGTAGATTGACCTTTAGGAATCAAAGTATTGAGTACAGGAGTTGGGATATCGTGTTGAAGTTGTATAAGATGTTGGTGAGGTCTAATTTGGAGTATTGCATCCAGTTCTGGTCACAGGAAAGATGTCAATAAGATTGAAAGAGAAAATTTAGAAGGGTGTTGCTGGGATTGAAGACCTGAGTGAAAGTGAAAGATTGAACAGGTTCAGACTTTATTCCCTGAAATGTAGGAGCACAACGAGAGATTTGATGGAGGTATGCAAAATTATGAGGGGTGTAGTTAGGGTAAAAACAAGCATGCTTTTTCCACTGAGTTTATGTATGAGAAGGTCATGGTTAAGGGTAAAGGTGAAATGCTTAAGGGGAAAATGAGGAAGAACTTCTTCATTCAGAGGGTCATGAAAGTGTGGAACAAGCTGCCAGAAGAAGTGGTGGATGCAGGTTTGATTTCAATATTTAAGAGAAATTTGGATAGGGACATGGATGAGAGGGGGATGAGGCAGGTTAATAATTTTGCAGGGAATAGATGGGCTGAAGGGCCCATTTCTGTGTTGTAGTGTTCTATGACTCGATTATTTTAGTTTAGGAGAATGAGGGGTAATCTTATTGAACTTATTTAAGTGAGACAGCTGGAGGTTGGTGACAGGTCACGTATTAAGATGCTTCCACTGGTGAGAGAAACTCGAACAAGTGGACATGGTTACACAAAAGGGGGCCATAATTTACCACAGAGGTGCAGAGGAGCTTCACATGGAGAATGGGTGAATCTTTGGAAATCTCTATCGTGGGGTTGTGGAAATTGGATCAGCTGAGGTATTTAGAATGGAGGTAGGAACTTCCTGAAAGATCAGAGGATTAAGGGCTGTGGGAAACTGTCACAGAAGAAGAGATATGGCATGGGGAAGATATAGTCATATTGAAATCAAGGAGGCAGTGCCATGTGGTCAATTCCTGCTCTTATTTTACAGTGTTCTTCTGTGACAATAGACAATAGGTGCAGGAGTAGACCATTCGCCCTTTGAGCCAGCACCGCCATTCATTGTCATCATGGCTGATCATCCATAATCAGTACCCCGTTCCTGCCTTCTCACCATATCCCTTGACTCCACTATCTTTAAGAGCTCGATCTAACTCTTTCTTGAAAGCATCCAGAGAATTGGCCTCCACTGCCTTCTGAGGCAGAGCATTCCACAGATTCACAACTCTCTGGGTGAAAAAGGTTTTCCTCAACTCCATTCTAAATGGCTTACCCCTTATTCTCAAATTGTGGCCTCTGATTCTGGATTCCCCCAACATCGGGAGCATGTTTCCTGCCTCTAGCGTGTCCAATCCCTTAATAATCTTATATGTTTCAATCAGATCCCCCTTCATCCTTCTAAAGTCCAGTGTATATAAACCCATTCGCTCCAATCTTTCAACATATGACAGTCCCGCCATCCCAGGAATTAACCTTGTGAACCTGCTCTGCACTCCCTCAATGGCAAAAATGTCCTTCCTCAAATTTGGAGACCAAAACTGCACACAATACTCCAGGTGTGCTCTCACCAGGGCCCTGTACAACTGCAGAAGGACCTCTTTGCCCCTATACTCAACTCCCCTTGTTATGGAGGCCAATATGCCATTAGCTTTCTTCACTGCCTGCTGTATCTGCATGCTTACTTTCTGTGACTGATGAACAAGGACACCCAGATCTCATTGTGCTTCCCCTTTTCCTAACTTGACACCATTCAGATAGTAATCTGCCTTCCTGTTCTTGCCACCAAAGTGGATAACCTCACATTTATCCACATTAAACTGCATCTGCCATGCATCTGCCCACTCACCTAAACTGTCCAAGTCACCCTCCTCATATTTCACACTGCCACCCAGCTTTGTGTCATCTGCAAATTTGCAAATTTGAGTTACTGTCACCTTCCTGTCAGATTGAACCAGTCTAGCCACTCTCTTCTGACCTCCTAAGGTACCTCCTAACTCCTCTGTTCTCACAATGACCACATTACTCACCTGAAGTCCCACAAACCTGGTGCAGAAACAGGTCACCCTTGATCTTGAGGAACTGTCCAAGATAAAGGTATATTCAAAACTGCATTTCCACACTTGGAGATTTCAAATACCAGTAAGTTGATAAGTGCACTCAGTGGCCACATTATTAGGTACACCTGTACACCTGCTCATTAATGCAAAAATCTAATCAGTCAATTATGTGGCAAAAACTCAATATATAAAAGCATGCATACATGGTCATTAAGACCAAACATCAGAATGGGGAAGGAATATGATTTACATGACTTTAACAGTGGAATGACTGTTGGTGCCACACGGGGTGGTTTGAGTATCTCAGAAACTACTGATCTCCTGAACTTTTCTAGAGTTTACAGAGAATAATGTGAGAAAGAAAATACATTCGGTGAGTGGCTTTTCTGTGTGCAAAAATGCCTTGTTAATGAGAGAGGTCAGAGGAGAATAGCCAGACTAGTTCAAGCTGACAGGAAGGTGACAGTAACTCAAATAGCAACAGCATTACAACAGTGGCGTGCAGAAGATCATCCCTTCTGGTAACATGGCAGGATGCTTGGTTGCAGCAGTTTCTAAGGGGCCAACCAAGGGTGTTAGTGTCTTTTTAAACATATTTGTTTATGATCACAAGACCCTGCTAGACATTAAGAATTTAAAGGGCTGCTGGTCTAGCCCATCGGTGAGTTGCTGATCATCAGAGAACGTGAGGAAGCTGGATGGTGTGGATCGTGCTGCTGCCAATGTCACAGAGGTGTTGGAGGAGTTAGTGTGCAAAGGCAATGTGCAATCTGGCAATAAGTGATTGTCTTAATCACTCTTCTTATGATCACAAGATGCTATAGGACATTGTTAATACAGGATGCTGCAGTCTGATTCACTGGTTTATTGGCTGATGATGGGGGAGCTCCATGGCCTCAGCTTTAGCGAGGATTAGACCTCAGGTCGTGGTATTGCCTGTTTACAGCCACCCAGATAAGAGACGCTGGAGTCTGTACACTTCACTGGAGTGCTGTCGGGGGTTGGGGGGGATGTGGTGGTGGTGGGTGAAATGGTGGGTTGGTGCTGCCCCCCAGTGTTCACTCAGCAAAAGACAAGCCATATTGTGTTCAACTGCAGACTGCTGCAATATTCATGGACTCAGGGTCTTGGACTATGTTATTTTCGTGTGACTGTATTTTACTGATATCTTATATGTGCTTGCTATCTTATGGGTCCTGTATGTTTCCCATGCTTTGTATGACTGTAGGTACTGTGTTTCACACCTTTGTCCTGGGGTAATGGTGTTCTGTTTGGCTGTATTCATGGGTATTCATGTAAGGCTGAATGACAACTAAACTTGAATTTTAACCCTGAAGTAGATGGTCTAAATCAGCAGAAGACCATTAACATACAGTTAGTGGCCAAGTTATTAGGTACAGGAGATACCTAATAAAGTGGCCACTGAGTGTATGAGATCTTCATCATTTTTAATTAAGTTCAGCACTGAGTATTTGTTAATCAACCTGGACATGTAAATTTTCTTTCTTCGAATATTGTAAACTCCAGAGTAATTCAGGCTGAATTTGTGGTAAGTAGAGTAATTGCAACATTAAGTGTAGTATTTGACTGCTCCCATCTGCAGACAGACAGTCTCCAGTCAAGGGGAGCTATCCCCCAGGTTACTATAGGAAGTGAGTGAAGAGATTGCTGCTCCATTGGTGATTATACTTGCATCATCACTGGGCATAGGAGTGGTACCTGAAGACTGGAGGATGGAAAATGTTATTCCTTTGTTCAAGAGAGGTTCAAGAAAAGATAATCCTGTGAATTATGGATCAGTGCTGGGCAAACTATTGGAGAGGATTCTTAGAGACAGAACTTATGAGCATTTGGAGAACCCATAGTCTAAGTAGCGATCATCAGCATGGCTTTTTGAGGGGTAGATTGTGTCTCAATAGCCTGATTGTTTCAAGAAAGTGATAAATCAAATCAATGAAGCAGTGGATGTTGCATCTATGGGTATTAGTAAGGCATTCGACATGTTCCATGAGGTAGACTCATTCAGAAAGTCAGGAGGCATGGGATCCAGGGAAACTTCACTGCATGGATTCTGAATTGGCTTGCCCACAAAAGGCAAAGTGTGGTAGTAAATGGAGCCTATTCTGCCTAGATGTCCAAGACTAGCTGTGTTCCACAGGGATTTGTTCTGGAGACCCCTGCTCTTTATGACTTTTATAAATGACTTAGATGAGAATGTGGATGGGGTGGATGACACAAAGCTGATGGAGTTGTGGATAGGGTAGAAGGTCATCATACATTACAACAGAACATTGACAGGATGAAGAACTGGGCTGGGAAGTGGCAGATGGAGTCTAATCCAGAAAAGTGTGGAATGATTCACTTTGGACTGTTGAATTTGAAGGAAGAGTACAAGGTTGATAGCACAATTCTTAGTAATGTGGAAGAACAGGAGGATTTTGGGGTTCATGTCCTAGATCTGTCAAAGTTGTTATGCAAGCTGATAGCATGGTTAAGAAGGTGTATAGTATATTGGCCTTCATTAGTCAGGGGATTGAGTTCAAGGGCTGGGAGGTAATGTTGCAGTTCTATAAAACCCTGGTTAGACCACACATAGATTATTGTGCTCAGTTCTGTTTGCCTCTATATAAGATGGGCGCAGAAGCTTTTGCGAGTAGGGTAGATTTACCAGGATACTCTCTGGATTAGAGAGTGTGTCTTATGAGGAAAGGTTGAGCAAGCTAGGGCTTTTCACTTTAGAGCAAAAAAGTATGAGATGACTTGACAGAGATATAGAAGGTGATAAGAGATATAACCATACAACATGATATAGATATAGAGTGGATCACCAATACCTTTTGTCTCAGAGTGGTAATGGTTATTATGAGAGGGCATACTAAGGTGATTTTAGGCAAGTATAGGGCAGGGTGTCAGACATATTTACACAGAGTGTAGTAAATGCATTGAATGCACTGCCAGGTGTGGTGATGGGGCATTTAAGGTATTGGCACACGGATGAAAGAAAAAAAATGGAAAGTTATATGAGAGGAATCGGTTATATTGATCTTGGAGTGGGTTAAAAGGTCTCATAACATTATGGGCTGAGAAGCCTGCACTATGCCGTGATGTTCTATATTTTATGTTCTATTTATTTTACATTTTGTCACGCAGTTAATTGAAACTTGACAGAAGTTAGTGATAGAATCTTACATTAACTCTTTTTGCATACTCCTTGCTCAAGTACCGTCAGTCTATCTCTTCATATAGATGCAGCTATAAAGAAGGCAAGACGGCGGTATTCATTAGGAGTTTGAAGAGATTTGGTCTGTCACCTAAACCACTCGAAAACTTCTGTAGATGTACGGCGGAGAGCATTCTGACAGGCTGCGTCACTGTCTGGTATGGGAGAGGGCTACTGCATAGGACAGAAAGAAGGTACAGAAAGTTTTAAATTAGTCAGCTCCATCTTGGGTACTAGCATTCGTAGTATCCAAGACATCTCCCAGGAACGGTGCCTCAGAAACGCGACGTCTTTGATTAAGGATCTTCGCCACATAGGGCATACCCTCTTCTCATTATTACCGGCAGGAAGGAGGTACAGAAGCCTAAAGGCACGCACTCAGCGACTCAGGAACAGATTCTTCGCCTCTTCCATCCGATTCCTAAATGGGCATTGAACCCACGCACATTTCCTCACTTTTTTTTACATATATTACCTTTGTTTTTGCACTAATTTAATGTGTTTAATATATACTGTAATTGATTTACTTATCTATGTCTTTCTATATTTCCATATATTGCACTGAACTGCTGCTGCTGCTAAGTTAAAAAAAAATTTCAGGACACATGCCGGTGATAATAAAGCTGATTCTGATTCGGTTTCAACGATTTGTCCGTCGTGGAAGTGCTAATGCTTATCTGATCTCACTTTATTCCTTTTCCACGGTATAGGTTAGAAGTGTTATGCTTTAAAAAGATGTTTGATGTACAAAGTCTTTGTAATTATATCGCACAAAAATCTGCAGACACCGCATACATTCAAGTGGAGTATTTATTTTGCCAATGTACAAGTTAACGGAGTACCAACAATATAGGCAGACAACATTTGAAAAATAAGATTTACCTTAAAGTTCAAAGTAAATTTATCTCTCTTTACATAAATGAGCACAAACATTAGAGCCATTTACACCAAATACCAAAGCAGTGTAGGGAGGTCGAGAATGAAAAGGGAAAACAAATCGCAGGGATGTAGGGAAATGATTTTTATTAAATAAGGTAGTGGTGAAATATGAGCTGAATATCGAACGGGATTCTGAGGCTGCCGAGTCTGAGACGTATCTACCTGAGACAATCGGGTATTGGCAGTAACCCATCATTGATCTGTTGTAAGTTATGTTTCAGACAGAACCCAGCTGTGACAGATTGTCACGTAATACACGAACAGTGAATGCTCGCAATGCACCGTTACAAAGGGCATCATTGATACATGTGAACGCCTCTCTTATCAGTGCAGAAGAAGTCACTGATGGGTGGTTTGCCAATACTGATGTCCTAGAGACCAGAGACAGATAATCAGGAAACAGCCGAGGTAGCTATAGGGAAACGAGCAAAGGAGATAGGTGCATTTTCTGTTAAGACAGGGTAGCAGTCTAAAACGGGAAATTAACAGTGGAGATGGACATTTTGCTTAAGATGACCAAGCCAGGATTGTCGGGGGATTGTCAGAACAGGCAAAAGCAACGACCCTGCACTTTTTCAAACGGAAATGAGACTTGGTGCTGTGGTTGTTCGACGGAAGTGTCGGGGTGAAGACGGGATGACAATGAAGAAGTGGAAGGTTGAGCGATTTTCTAACCCAGCACTTCAAGAAGGGTTGGAGTGAACTCCACTGAGAGAGAGTATCCCTACCCATGGACAATCTACCCAATGGTTGTTGACTGGTGGTCAAAAAATCGGGGGGGGGGGTGCACTGTGTGTCAAATGAAAGAAAACAAGGACTAAGATATCTAGAGATTTTCACGCATAAGTAATTTAACAACAAATTCTGTGCGCGCCTCTCCTCATAAAATACACGTCAGAATCTGCAGCATCTCTTCACCGTGAAGAACAATATAATCCTGGCCCAGGATCTGCAGAAATAGAGCGGAGAAAGTTTTCCTCTAAACAAGCTACTTATTACCGGTACCATATACACAGAGCAATATTTACAAAGTGACGTGTTCCCTTGATCAGGGAAATACATTTTCTTCAATATGAAGAAAAGCTAACAACGCTTCCAATCTTATCACGAGATCGATATGCCTGATACTGGAGAACGATTCTCCTACAACGGTTTCACCATCGCCCAGTAAACAAGGAATAGTCTTACACGAATCTGGCTTCTGGTTCAGGTTCTACCAGGGTCTCCAGAGAGCCGCAGTGTTGGTCTGGACTGACTGCTCCGTGCCACTCTGACAAGAAGCCGTCAAGGGAAGGTATACGCCGTAAGGCCGAGCCTTGGCCGAACACTGTGGCTGTGTTCTTTGGAAGCGCGTCACCAGCTTTTTCTGGATGTCACTTTTGCCTTCTTGTGTGGAGAAAAAACGCAGAGCCTCCTGTAAACACCGGGAGTATCCTTCGTTATAGTCACGCTCCGAGCCGCTGGTCCGGCAGCTTACTGCGAAAAAAAAGAAACGAACGTGCCGGTTAGACCGAGCAGAAAAATCTGTAATCAAACAATGTCAAGCACAACCTATCGGCCATCTTACCTCTGAACTGCTGGTTGTGATACTTCAGGTAATTCACCGTCATTTTCAGGATGTCTGCTTTCTCCAGTTTCATGTTCGGTTCTTCTGTTTGAAACTCCCTTCCCAGTAAAGTCTTCAGTTGGTTGATGCTACTGTTTATCCGATCTCGGCGCCTTTTCTCTATTGTTATCTTCATAATCTAAAAATAATACGAATTTGAGATATTTTTAGATGACAATTACTTAAATTTGTAAGGACAGAGTAGATTGTTAATCTGTGTTGCTGTGTTTGACTTTAGACTTACTTTGCTTTTCTGTTTAGCTATGAACTTTTCTTCCGAGTATTCCCCGGTAATAACAGCAGCAGCATTGGCGGGAGTCATGCTTGACAACCGAGGAAGACTCTCAAGGCTTGTGCTTGGTGCGATACTGAAAGTTGCAGCAGCTCCTTCCTCTATTTATACCGCTGAATTTACATGAAAAAAAGCGGGAGTCCTTGTTTCATGAGGTTTCCCACACTCTCTGGCCAACGAGGGCTTTCAGAAGGACAATAGCCCAATCGCTGCCTTGTAAATGCCAAACTAATGATGGGCTTTGACATTACTTTGCGTGGGAATCTTCGCGGACCATCTGGACAGTCCGTATAACAGAGCAAACCCAGGGGCAATTAGTCACGCCTCGAGTTATGAGACTCTGAAAAGCTGATTTTATGTTTTCCGACACTCTGTGATATTACGCTGCGAAATGGCACCTTGACAGCTACCTTAAATAAACAATTTTACAACAATCGTAAAATCTGCCTTAACGTTATTAGCAAACACGTGTGAAAATATTTGATTTCCTGTGATTGTCAATAAGTGTGTTCGATGTACAATGTGAAGATATATCAATCACCAACATATTGTAAGAATAGTCAAGTAATCATATTTAAATTTTAATTCTATTGCTTGCTTGATGCAGTTCTAATTTTCGTTACATTCGGCTTCAGATGCATTTTTCCGCGTCCTTGTTTCATGATCAAACTACTTCAATACGCAGGAGCAAGGATCAGCTTTATTCGCCGTATACCGTTACGTGTACGGAATTTTCAAAAATAACAACATCCAACAATCATAAAGGATGAAGAATTACATAAAAAATAATGGTAGAACTACGAATATACAATACTCTAAGTCTGAAGAATGATCACAATGCGGGAATTTCTTTCTGGGGTCAGGTGTAGTATATTTGCCATAGTAACAGATGTGTCGATATAACGACTCGTCTTCCAGATGTTTACCAGTTTACATTCTTACGAGGAAAATGAGTCAAGCAAGCTTGGTAAGTGGCAGAAGGACAAGAAGGGACAGCTGTTTCCAAGTAAAGCTATGTATTGTGTGTTGCATAGGATCATTGACCCGTCACACTTTCTACCTTCAAGACGACACGTGGGAAACTTTCAGCAACAATTGACTGACGCCTGGAAAGGGATACGGGTGAATCACTGCATCACTTCTATTTCAATATTTTGCTGTTTTTCTGTTAGCAAATACCGATCATTATTGTATTTAATATAACGCCTGTTGGAGAGGCCCGAACTTAATAACTGTTGCGCCAATTCAAATAAGCCATAAACACATGTACTGTACAGATAATAGGAGTTTACATGATTTAACATTCTACTGTTATCAGCGTTGCTTGGGTGACTAAATTTAATCAATATTTTCTAACATACTGCTGTGTGGGAAACTGGTAACTTGTTCCATTCAATTCAATACAAGTTCAAAAGTATTGGACAACCTTTATTTGAGATTCTCAGCGGAAGGTAGTCACTACTTTTTAAAAATAAACATCAGGAAAATGGTTCTGGTTTTATTATAACAATTAATTATTTTCATAAAGAGAGGAATACAGATACCCTGGCGTATTGGTATTGGTACTTTAATGTTGCAAACAGTCTCAGGGGGCAAATATCTAAACATAGCACGTCACCAGATGTTTACCAAACGCTGTCAAAAAGTACCTAAATAAAAGCATGTTAGTCTCTTTCATCTCGTTCCAAATCCAGTGCTTTTGAACTGATTGTTGTCTGATGTCACACTTGAGAACAACACTCACTTTTACGAGCAGGATTTGGTTTAATCGCAAACGTGCGTTAAGGCAGAAAAGCGACTTAAAACGAAAGTATTCACAAAGTTTCATTGTTTGAAGATTCGCTGTTCCGGGATAGGATTCAATGATATTTGTAGATGCTAAGAACACAGAACGTGCTTTACGAGTAAAGCAGGTTAATACTAAGGATGGAAACAGTAAGGAAGGGAGAAAAATTGAAGGAGAAAACATTTTACTCGGATATTCTTCACAACGGATGCTATGCCGCCAAAAAGGCACAACAATTTTGTATAACAGGGTAGAAATATTTTAAGTATTTGTTGCTAAACTTTAGAGAAATTCAATTTATGAAAACAACAACGTTCATTTCCACGCTTGGGAGAGAAAACATTGTTTATTCTTCTGTTTATTTAGAGCCTTTGGTCTCTTGCAAGTACATAAAAATTTTGTAAACATTGATGTCCGGATTCGAAATGTCTGCGATGCAGCTGTTGGCCTCGACCTATGCTAATCTTCAACGCGTGGGAAAGAGGCGACAGAAACCGCCTCACGTCCACTTTCAAAAATCACCAAGCACAGGGCATGGGATCATCAATGGCACGTTTGTATCAAGGGTTTATAGCTATGGCGCGCAGTGCCACGAAAATATTTGCAGAATCATGTTGTACGCAATTAGATGAATGCAGCCGCAAAACGAGAATGGTCCTAGTCATTGGAATGAAGCATATCAGTTTTGTACTTGAACACCAGATTCGTTTTTCTTAATAACCGAAAGGACACGGCCATCTATTTCAAATGTGCAATGTAAAAGTAGAGTGTGAGAACAGGAATGGCACGTGTATCGGTAGTGTATTTAGAGGAATCAAGAAACTTCAGAATCTAGATTCTAGAGCAAAAGACAAACTTCTAGATTGAGGAATAAGTTATGGGGGGGAGGGATTTGACGATGATTCAGGTCGAGACCTACACCAGACCGATGCAGATGCTTTAGCAGATGGTCTAGATTTGCTGTTAGTGTTTTAAATATCGGTTATCAAAAATATTTGTTGCTTTGACTGTTTTAATTTTAACATTGTACTCTGTCACCATTCGCTGGGCTGCAACAATGACCATAGAAAGTTTCAGAGAGGCAGTATTTGAGAAGCTCTTGAACCAAGTAGATGTGATTTGTTCTGGACTCACTGTTTCTCGTGTGTATTTGTCTGCACGCTTTCAGAACAGATTTGGTTGCTTATTGGCGAATGCACACCCCACATTAGCAACCAGGATAGAAAGGCAAGAAATCAAAAGTCATTGTTCACTGGTAGGATGAGTTCACGTCAATTACAATCTCACGTGGTAAGTCGAGTTACAGATCTGAACAGGAAAAGAAAGGGTAGTATGTGAGAAATCAGTTGCAAGTAAAAGAACAGTTCTAACGCTACTAGAGCAGCAGGCAAAGCAGCTTGAAAGACTGATGGATACATGGTAAATCTCAAGCTACAGCAAAGCACAGGAGCTTTAAAATCATAGAGCCAAGCAATAGAGTATTTTGTTGGGCACATTACATTACTAAGGTGGAGGGTAATGGCGAAGGGAGTTGAATGCAGAAAGAGAAAGAGTCTAATGCAATAGGGGCTGCACATGCATGTTCTGTAAGAAAGTCAACCTCTAACGAAAATGTAAGGAAGATACAAAATCCTTCCATCCAGAGCTATCAGAAACAGTGGAAAATTATAGCTGAAACTTGCAGGGGTCAGGGGAGGTGTTTCATGACTCCATGAATGTTTGTTGGGGTTCCTGTGCAGACTTAGAACATAAGAAATAGGAGCAGGAGTAGGCTATCCGGCCCATTGAGCCTGCCCCGACATTAAATAAGATCATGGCTGATCTGTCCGTACACTCAGCTCCATCTACCTGCCTTTTCCCCGTAACCCTTAATTCCCTTACTATGTAAAAACCTATCTAACTGTTTCTTAAATATATTTAGTGAGGAAGCCTCAACTGCTTCCCTTGGCAGAGAAATCCACAGATTAACCACTCTCTGGGAGAAGCAGTTTCTCCTCATCTCTGTCCTAAATCTTCTCCCCTGAATCTTGAGGCAATGTCCCATGATTCTAGTCTCACCTACTAATGGAAATAACTTTCCTACTTCTATCTTATCTATCCCTTTCAAAATGTTGTATGTTTCTATAAGATTCCCTCTCATTCTTCTGAACTCCAGAGAATATAGTCCCAGGCAACTCAATCTCGCCTCATAGGTTAACCCCTTCACCCCTGGAATCAACCTGGTGAACCTCCTCTGCACTGCCTCCAAAGCCAGTATATTCTTCCTCAAGTATGGAGACCAGAACTGCATACAGTACTTCAGGTGTGGCCTCACCAGTACCCTGTACAGTTGCAGTATGACCCCCCTGCTCTTTAATTCAATCCCTCTTGCAATGAAGGCCAACATTCCATTTGCCTTCTTACTAACCTATTGTACCTGCAAGCCAACTTTTGGCGATTCATGAACAAGCACTCCCAAGTCCCTCTGCACAACAGCATGCTGCAATCTTTCACCATTTAAATAATAATCTGCTCTTCTACTATTCCTTCCAAAGCGGATGATCTCGCATTTACCAACATTGTATTCCATCTGCCAGACCTTGGCCCACTCACTTAACCTATCTATATCCCTCTGCAGACTCTCCACACCCTCTGTACAATTTGCTTTCCACTCAGTTTAGTGTCATCAGCAAATTTTACTACGCTACGCTCAGTCCTCTCTTACAAATCATCAATGTAAATGGACAACAGCTGCGGGCCCAGCACCGACCCCTGCAGCACCCACTCACCACTGACTGCCAACTGGAGAAACACCCATTTATTCCAACTCTCTGCCTTCTGTTGGTTAACCAATCCACTATCCATGCCAATATACTTCCTCTGATGCCATGCATCCGTATCTTATTTATAAGTCTCTTGTGCAGCGCCTTATCGAACGCCTTCTGGAAATCCAAGTATATGACACCCACCTGTTCTCCTCTATCCACTGCACTCATTACGCCCTCAAAGAACTCCAGTAAGTTTGTCAAACAGGGCCTGCCCTTTCTGAATCCTTGCTGCATCTGTCTAATGGAACTACTCCTTTCTAAATGTTTCGCTATTTCTTCCTTAATGACAGCTTCAAGCATTTTCCCAACTACAGATGTTAAGCTAACTGGCCTATAGTTGCCCGTCTTTTGCCTACATCTTTTTAAAAAAACTGGCGTGACATTTGCTGTCTTCCAATCCACTGGGACCTGACCAGAGTCTAGAGAGTTTTGATAAATGATTACAAACGCATCTACTATAACCTCCACCAATTCCTTCAGCACCCTGGGATGCATCCCGTCAGGACCAGGGGACCTATCTACCTTCAGGCCCTCTAGTTTGCTTATCACTATCTCTTTAGTGACAGAGATTTTATCAAGGTCCTCACTTCCCATTTTGTCCATAACTTTTGTCCTTCTTTGGCATATTAGACATGTCCTCCGCCATGAAGACCAACACAAAATAGTTATTCAATGCCTCAGCCATTTCCTTATCACCCAATATCAATTTCCCCTTCTCATCTTCCAAGGGACCTACGTTGACTTTAGCCACCCTCTTCCATTTGTATATTTATAAAAACTTTTGATATCTGTTCTTATATTTTGTGCTGATTTACTTTCATACTCTATCTTCCCTTTACTTGTTTCTTGTTCTGTTGCTTTTTAAAGTTTTCCCAATCCTCCAGTCTTCCACTACTCTTTGCGACTTTGTACACGAGCTTTTAATTTGATACTATCTTTTATTTCCTTAGTTATCCAAGGCTTGCTCTCCCCACACTTACTGTCCTTACTTTTGACTGGAATATACTTTTGTTGAGCACTGTGAAAAATCTCTTTGAAAGTATTCCACTGTTCCTCAACTGTCCTACCAAGTAGCCTGTGCTTCCATTCCGCATTAGCCAACTCCTCCCACATGCTGTTGTAGTCTCCCTTGTTCAAGCATAATACATTAGTTTTAGATCTAACTATTTCATCCTCCATCTGAATGCAAAATTCAATCATACTATGATCACTCTTTCCAAGAGGATCCCTGCCTACAAGATCGCTAATCTTACCTGTCTCATTGCACAGGACTAGAACTAAGATAGTATTTTCCCTTGTAGGTTCACTAACATGCTGCTCAAGAAAGCCAACACAGAGGCGTTCTATGAAGTCCTCCTCAAGACTTCCTTGACCAACCTGATTCACCCATTCTATGTGGAAGTTAAAATCCCCCGTGACAACTGCCGTTCCATTCTTACAAGCCTCAGTTATTTCTTGGTTAATTGCCTCTACCACTGCAATATGTTTATTAGGTGGCCTATAGATAACACCCACCAGTGAATTTTTCCCTTTACTATTCTTAATCTCTGCCCGGATGGACTCAACATTCTGCTCCGTAGATCTTATATTGTCTCTTACAATCGCTCTGATCTCATTCCTAATGAAGAGCGCCACCCCACCTCCTCTGCCTATCTTTCCGTATTACCTGATACCCTTGGATATTTAATTCCTAGTTATCTCCACCTTGCAACCAGGTTTCTGTAATTGCCACTAAATCATATGCCTTGGTACTGATCCATGCCTCAAATTCACTAACATTTTTTCTAATACTACAGGCATTTAGATAAAGTGACCTTATACTCGTTATTCTTTTAGAACCTAGTGACCTATGCGATTTTTGCTTTTTACTTTTATGCACTCTACTCTTATTTTTTTCTTCACTAAGTCTAGCTTTGGTCTCTGCATCACTTCCCTCTTCTTTTCTGTGTGGGTTCCCATCCCCCTGCTATATTAGTTTAAAACCTCCCCAACAGCCACTAGCAAACAATATCCCTAGGACATTGATCCTGGCCCTGCCCAGATGTAGACTGTCTGGATGGTACTGTTTCCATGTCCCCCAGAAGTGGTTCCAATGCCCCAAGTATAAGACAATAAAGCATCAGGGCAGAATGAGGCTATTCGGTCCATCAAGCCTGCTCCACCATTACATCATGGCTGATTTATCAACCCTCTCAAGCCCATTCTCCTTCCTTCTCCCTGTAACTTTTGACACCCTTACAAATCAAGAATCTTTTGACCTTCACTGTAAATATACCCAATGACTTGGCCTCCAAAGCCATCTGTGGCAGTGAATTCCACAGATTCACCACCCTCTGGCTAAAGAACTTCCTCCTCATCTCTGATCTAAAGGAATGTCCTTATATTCTGAGATTGTGCACTCTGGTCCTAGACTCCTCCATTACTGGACACATCCTCTGCATGTCCACTCTATCTAGGCCTTTCAATATTTGATTAGTTTGAATGAGATCCCCATCATTTTTTCTTTCTAATCTCCAGCAAGTACAGGCCCAGAGCCATCAAACACTCCATTATACATAGAAACATAGAAAATAGGTGGAGGAGTAGGCCATTCGGCCCTTCGAGCCTGCACCGCCATTTATTATGATCATGGCTGATCATCCAACTCAGAACCCTGCCCCAGCCCTCCCTCCATATCCCCTGATCCCCGTAGCCACAAGGGCCATATCTAACTCCCTCTTAAATATAGCCAATGAACTGGCCTCAACTGTTTCCTGTGGCAGAGAATTCCACAGATTCACCACTCTCTGCGTGAAGAAGTTTTTCCTAATCTCGGTCCTAAAAGTCTTCCCCTTTATCCTCAAACTGTGACCCCTCGTTCTGGACTTCCCCAACATCCGGAACAATCTTCCTGCATCTAGCCTGTCCAATCCCTTTAGGATTTTATACGTTTCAATCAGATCCCCCCTCAATCTTCTAAATTCCAACGAGTACAAGCCCAGTTCATCCAGTTTTTCTTCATATGAAAGTCCTCCCATCCCAGGAATCAATCTGGTGAACCTTCTTTGTACTCCCTCTACAGCAAGGATGTCTTTCCTCAGATTGGGGGACCAAAACTGCACACAATACTCCAGGTGTGGTCTCACCAAGGCCTTGTACAACTGCAGTAGTACCTCCCTGCTCCTGTACTCAAATCCTCTTGCTATAAATGCCAGCATACCATTCGCCTTTTTCACCGCCTGCTGTACCTGCATGCCCACTTTCAATGACTGGTGTATAATGACCCCCAGGTCTCGTTGCACCTCCCCTTTTGCTAATCGGCCACCATTCAGATAATAATCTGTTTTCCTATTTTTGCCACCAAAGTGGATAACTTCACATTTATCCACATTAAATTGCATCTGCCATAAATTTGCCCACTCACCCAACCTATCCAAGTCACTCTGCATCCTCTTAGCATCCTCCTCACAGCTAACACTGCCACCCAGCTTCGTGTCATCCGCAAACTTGGAGATGCTGCATTTACTTCCCTCATCTAAGTCATTAATATATATTGTAAACAACTGGGGTCCCAGCACTGAGCCTTGCGGTACCCCACTAGTCACCGCCTGCCATTCTGAAAAGGTCCCATTTATTCCCACTCTTTGCTTCCTGTCTGCTAACCAATTCTCTATCCACATCAATACCTTACCCCCAATACCGTGTGCTTTAAGTTTGCTCACTAATCTCCTGTGTGGGACCTTGTCAAAAGCCTTTTGAAAATCCAAATATACCACATCCACTGGTTCTCCCCTATCTACTCTACTAGTTACATTCTCAAAAAATTCTATGAGATTCGTCAGACATGATTTTCCTTTCACAAATCCATGCTGACTTTGTCCGATGATTTCACCGCTTTCCAAATGTGCTATTATCACATCTTTGATAACTGACTCCAGCAGTTTCCCCACCACCGACTAACCGGTCTATAATTCCCCGGTTTCTCTCTCCCTCCTTTTTTAAAAAGTGGGGTTACATTAGCCACCCTCCAATCCTCAGGAACTAGTCCAGAATCTAACGAGTTTTGAAAAATTATCACTAATGCATCCATTATTTCTTGGGCTACTTCCTTAAGCACTCTGGGATGCAGACCATCTGGCCCTGGGGATTTATCTGCCTTCAATCCCTTCAATTTACCTAACACCACTTCCCTACTAACCTGTATTTCCCTCAGTTCCTCCATCTCACTGGACCCCCTGTCCCCTACTATTTCTGGAAGATTATTTATGTCCTCCTTAGTGAAGACAGAACCAAAGTAATTATTCAATTGGTCTGCCATGTCCTTGCTCCCCATAATCAATTCACCTGTTTCTGTCTGTAGGGGACCTACATTTGTCTTTACCAGTCTTTTCCTTTTTACATATCTATAAAAGCTTTTACAGTCAGTTTTTATGTTCCCTGCCAGTTTTCTCTCATAATCTTTTTTCCCCTTCCTAATTAAGCCCTTTGTCCTCCTCTGCTGAACTCTGAATTTCTCCCAGTCCTCAGGTGAGCCACTTTTTCTGGCTAATTTGTATGCTTCTTCTTTGGAATTGATACTATCCCTAATTTCTCCTTACATTAACATACATTAACCTTTTTATTCCCTATATGATAAACATGGTCAGTGTAAGTGATAAAATACACATTTAATATCATTTGAAAAAGTCTGCAGTGTAGTCACTGCTTTGGAAAAGACTTTAAAAATGTGAAGGAGGTTTGGTCAGCGCAGCTCATTGTTAATGCAGCCTGTGGGCCAGTGAAAGGAAGAGAGACAAGAACTTCAATATTGGGCCACTTCAGCTCAAGCTAGCTGCAAAATTGTTGCGAGGAGTGGGACATAATCCCTGTATGCATTGTCTAATTGTAACACATTGAACGGCCATAGGGCAGTCAAGTAAAGTCCTAATGGAAGAATTTGGAATTGGAATTGATTTACTTTCATCACATAATACAGATCAACTACACAGTGCGTTGAGGCAGTACAATGTAAAGTAATAAGAGAATGCAGAATAAAGTGCAGCAGCTACCATGCAGAGAAAGTGAAGTGCATGTAGATGATAAGGTGCAAGGTCACAGTGGTGTAGATTAAATCTTATCATACTAGGGAGCCTTTCAATAGTCTTATAAAGTTGGGATAGAACCTGACGTCAGCCTGGTGGTACACCCTTTCAGGTTTTTGCATCTTCTTCCCAACGGGAAGAGGAAAAGAGAATGTCCGAAGTGGTGGGGCCTTTGGTTATACTGGCTGATTTACTAAGGCAATAGGAAACATGGACAGAGAATAAGAAGGGAGGCTGTTTTCCATGATGTGCTGAGCTGTGACAATAACTCACAGTCACAAATGGAGCAGTTACTTTACCAAGCTGTGGTGCTTCCAGAAGGGATGTGTTCTATGGTACATTTATCAAAATTGGCAAGCCTTCAGAGGGACATGCCAAATTTCTTTGGCCTCCTGCAGAGCTACGGGCATTCATGAGCTTTCTTGGTCATGGCATCTATGTGGTTGGACTAGAGAGGCTACTGGTGATGTTCACCCCCAGGAACATGAAACTTTGAAACCTCATGACCACAGCCATGTTGATGTCAACAGGAACATATGCACTGCCCTCCCATCTTGCAAGTCAATGACCAGATCTTTTGTTTCACTGACATTGAAGGAAAGGTTGTTGACATGGCACCATCTTACCAGGTTCTCTATCTCCTTCCAGTAGTACTGCTCATCATTATTTGTGATATGAGCCGCTACAATGGTATCATCTATAAACTTGTAGATGGCATTCGAGCAGAATCTGGCCATGCAGAAATTAGTATACAAAGAGGATAGTTGGGCAATGAGGACAGAGCCTAGTGGGGCAACGAAGTTGAGAATAATTTTGGCAGATGTATTACTGTCTGTCAATCAATCATGGCTGATCCTTTTTTCCCCCTCCTCAGCCTTCTCCCAGTAAACTTTGATGCCATGTCCTATCAAGAACCTATCAAGCTCTGCCTTAAATACACCCAATGACCTGGCCTCCACAGCTGCCTGTGGTAACAAATTCCACAGATTCACCACTCTCTGAATAAAGAAATTTCTCTGCATCTGTTTTAAATGGACACCTCTATCCTGAAAATGTGCCCTCTTGTCCCAAACTCCCTCACCATGGGAAACATCCTTCCCACATCTACTCTGTCTTGGCCTTTCAACATTCGAAAGGTTTCAATGAGATCCCTCCTTCATCATTCTAAATTCCAGTGAGTACAGACCCAAAGCTATCAAACATTCCTCATATGATAACCCTTTCATTCCCAGAATCATCCTTATGAACCTCCTCTGAACCCTCTCCAATGCCAGCACATCTTTTCTTAGATGAGGAGCCCAAAACTGTTCACAATACTCAAGGCGAAGACTCACCAGAACCTTATAAAGTCTCAGCATCACATCCCTGCTCTTGTATTCTAGACCCCTTGAAATGAATGCTAACATTGCATTTGCCTTCCTCACCACCGACTCAACCTGCAAGTTAACCCTTAGGGTGTTCTGCACAAGGACTCCCAAATCCCTTTGCAGCTCAGATTTTTGGATTTTCTCCCCATTTAGAAAATAGTCTGTACATTTATTTCTACTACTAAAATGCATGACTATGCATTTTCCAACATTGTACTTTATTAGTCACTTTCTTGCCCATTCTCCTAATCTGTCCAATTCCCTCAGCAGCCTTCCTGTTTCCTCGACGTTATCTAACCCTCCATAAGTCTTCATATCATCTACAAACTTGGTAACAAAATGATCTATTCCATCATCTAAACCAGCCATTCTCAACGGGGGCCATATGACTGCCTTGGGGGCCCTGGCACATTTGAAGGGGGCCACCGACTGAAAACTGTGAGAAGGGGAGCCCCAAGGGTTTATGGAGGCCCTGGTAATTGAACTGATGAAATGCCCAAGCAGCACCAAGTTGAGGCAGAAATTCAATAGAGTTTGATTGATCTTCAGGGTGATATAACTGCATGTCGTCAGTTCAGTCAGTTTCAAAAAGATTTTTGGATCAAGACTGATCTGCCGAATAAGTTTACAGCACAGTGGGAAAAAGCCCAAAGATTTTTTATTGCCTTTCCCTCAACATATTTTGTTGAGAGCGGATTCTGCAAGGTAGTTTCCTCAACAAAATCCAGGAACAGAAATAATATCGCAACAAGAGGCGACCACCGTCTGTCATTATCTAATTTGGAGCCCGATATCATGAACCTTGCAGAAAAGCACCAAGCTCAAGGATCGCATTAGGCCTGAAAGATGTTTAATTTCATACAGTTTTTTTTAAAGTTTTGTCCAGTATGTCAGAATGTTCAAGTTTTCTTGGTGTTCAATAATAAATTATTTTCTGTCTATCTGTTCGTGTTGTATCCCTGTTTGAAAGGGGGTCCTGGAACCTGAGAGGAGCTCCTAAGGGGGCCATGGCCAAAAAATGGTTGAGAATTGCTGAACCCCTGATATACAGCATTAAAAATAATGGTCCCAATACTGACCCCTACAGTACACCACTAGACACAGTCAGCTGGCAGGAAAAGGATCCTTTTATTCCTATTCACTGCCTTCTACCAATCAGCCAATGCTCTAACATTGCCAGTTACTTTCCTGTAATGCTATGGGCGCTTAATTTGATAAACAGCCACATCAACCTTGTCAAAATCTGAAAGTCCAAATATACAACATCCACTGCATCCCCTGCTCAGAATCTCCTCAGAATTCCAGCAAGGAAGATTTTCCATTAAGGAAACCATGTTGACTTTGTCTTATCTTGGCCTGTTTCACCAAGTACTCCATAACCTCATCCTTAACAATGGACTCCAACATGAGCTTAATGAATTATATATACATTTTGAACAGAATGGTGTTGGTATGTCACCACCCACGTTGGCAGCCTCAAATGCACATCAAAGTTCAAAGTAAAACTTATTAGCAGAGTACATATATGTCACCATATACAACCCTGACATTCTTTTTTCCATGGGCATATTTAGTAAATCTATAAAATAGTAACTTCAGTAGAATCATTGAAAGAGCAAGGACATGGAAGATTGGAAAATAACAAGCTGTGTAATTACAAATATAAATAAATAAGCCATAAATAACGAGAGTATGAAACAAGATAAAGAGTTCTTAAAGAGAGATCATTGGTTGTGGGAACCTCTCAATAGATTTTATCCAGGAGTCGGATGGTTGAGGGGTAGTAATTATTCTTGAATCTGGTGGTACAAGTCCTGAGGCACCTGCACTTTCTACCCAATTACAGCAGCGAGAAAAGAACATGGCCTGAATGGTGAAGATCACTCGAACCCATTGTTACCACCGGGGATGATCACACCTCGTTATCAGGTGCGAGGAAGCATGCCCAATGCAGGTCACAGTTGGGGGAGAAAAGAAACACATGTTGTAAGCTACAACAGCGGGGTTTTGTTTAGTGCCGGGAGAAAAAAAGTTGTGAAGAAAAATATTTACAGGTAGACAAATGAGAGGAGAGAAAAAACACCTGCAAGTATAAAAATTTACAAATATACGAAGGCTTTCGCCACGACAAACTTTATCTTTAACTTTTCAATATAAGTCAACCAATATTCACCAAATACAATCTCCACACCTCTCCAGCAAAGCCAAACTGAGCGTTTAAATCTGCCTCCGCCTGGCCTCAAAGAACCAGGAAATTCTACCGCTGGTCTGAGGGGAGGGGAGGTAAAACATGTGACCTGACCATAATAATTATTTCAGATGCAGAACTGGAACATTTTAAACAGGGACTATAGTTTTATTCCACAACAGATGCCTTAGTTAAACCCATAGATCTTTATCCACATGCTCAGATGAAAATAAAAGAATAATGCCTCCCCACCAGTGGTGTTGCCAGTGTAGGGTGTGGTGTGCCTGCTCCCACTAACCTGAGCATTATTTTAGGATGCCCAAATGGTACCTCAGGTGTTTTGGGGCCATTCTGCTGTCTACGAACTGAGGTAATGGAGCGAGTGAAAATTAATGAAACTGTTGGAATGCTACGAGTTATAAACTAGTTGAATGCGTTAACTGAAGGGATTGTGTTGATTAGCCAAGCAAGCGATTGTTTTACTGTTGGGGTGTGTGAATGGTGAACTCCCAGGAAATGCAGAATGGGAGGGCAAACTGTGGGGAAACTAGAATGGGGACAGAGTGAGGAGGAGTGACGAACTGGGGAAAGGAGCAAGATTAGGGGGAGAATTAGTATCCTGTTCTGTCACATGGATATAAGGCCAATCTTTCAGAGGGTGAACCTATGGAAAGCACCTGGCCCAGATGGTGTCCATGGCCAGGTTCTAAAATCCTTTTCAGGTCAGCTGTTGGAGCTATTTGCAGACATTTTAACTCCTTCATGCTTCAATCTGAAGTTCCCTCAACGTTAGAGACCACTATCATCAGTACATGACCAAAGCAGGATAACGTGCCTTAATGACTACCATGCAATGGCTCTGACATCCCCTATCATGAAGTGCTTCGAGAGGTTGTTCATGGCATGCATTCATTACAGGAGAGATGGTTACACATAATTCAGATGAAAGAAATACAATGAAATTGGATTACAGTAGATGTTAATTTACAGTGAGCAGGGAAATGATAAACTGAAGGATCTTTTTCTGTGCTCCATCTATAAATACAATAACAGTTAATAGCAAGGACATAACAGAAATAACAGTGATTTTGCAGTTAATGATCTGTAATCAAAACACAGATAAACATTCTCAGCCGGGCAGGATGGATTGAAAAGGCAGGGTGTTGGGATTGGAGGCGAGGGTCAGGCCAGTTCTGCTCGCTGCTCCACTCTTCGTTGCACTGCGGCTGTGGACCTGTTCTGCTGCTCCAGACTCTGTGTCTGCGGGCTACATGATGTTATGCTCTGCTGTGTGATGAGCTGAGGCTGTGGACCTGTTCCGCTGCTCCAGGCTTTGTGTTTGCGAGCTACACGACGTTATGCTCTGTTGTGTGATGAGCTGAGGCTGTGGACCTGCTCTTGCCTTTGTACCTGTAGACTCAGTTTTGTTCTGAATTCTGTTGTTTGCTTTTATTGTTTGCACAATTTGTGTGTTTTTTCTGTCTCCGTACCTTGCGTGTTTGTTGGATTTTTATAATGGGTTCTTTTGGGGTTCTTGTTTTGTGGTTGCCTATATGGAGGTGAATCTCAATCTTGTATTATGGTAAAGTAACTTTCTCACCAGGTTTAATATGGCAGTGCTATAGTAAACATTTTAAGATGAAGAACACTTCCTTTGTGTGACACTGAGCATATGGAGACAAATGGGTGCATAATGGGCAGAAAATAAAGCTGCCACTGACGGCAACTGTTTATGTTAACTGATTGACATTGCTAGGAAGAGGTTGATTGATGGGGAAAAATATTATTTGTAACTCTATCACAACTAGGTTTTAGCAGACCTGCAGTAATATGAAGACATTCAGCATTTAAGAGTCATAAACAGGCATTCAGTTGCATAAAGCTCATACACATAGAAAACTTGATGTCACGTAAACCAGCTTGTGCCCTATCCATTGAAAGCACAAAGAAAAAATGGCTAAACCAACTTTAAACAATAGACAATAGGTGCAGAAGTAGACCATTCCGCTCTTCGAGCCTGCACCGCCATTCTGAGATCATGGCTGATCATCTACTATCAATACCCGGTTCCTGCCTTGTCCCCATAACCCTTGATTCCCCTATCCATAAGATACCTATCTAGCTCCTTCTTGAAAGCATCCAGAGAATTGGCCTCCACTGCCTTCTGAGGCAGCGCGTTCCACACCTCCACAACTCCCTGGGAGAAGAAGTTCCTCCTCAACTCTGTCCTAAATGACCTACCCCTTATTCTTAAACCATGCCCTCTGGTACTGGACTCTCCCAGCATCTGGAACATATTTCCTGCCTCTATCTTGTCCAATCCCTTAATAATCTTATATGCCTCAATCAGATCCCCCCCTCAATCTCCTTAATTCCAGCGTGTACAAGCCCAGTCTCTCTAACCTCTCTGCGTAAGACAGTCCGGACCTCCCAGGAATTAACCTAGTGAACATACGCTGCACCTCCTCCACAGCCAGGATGTCCTTCCTTAACCCTGGAGACCAAAACTGCACACAATACTCCAGGTGTGGTCTCACCAGGGCCCTGTACAAATGCAAAAGGATTTCCTTGCTTTTGTACTCAATTCCCTTTGTAATAAAGGCCAACATTCCATTAGCCTTCTTCACTACCTGCTGCACTTGCTCATTCACCTTCAGAGACTGATGAACAAGTACTCCTAGATCTCTTTGTATTTCTCCCTTACCTAACTCCACACCGTTCAGATAATAATCTGCCTTCCTGTTCTTGCTCCCAAAGTGAATAACCTCACACTTATTCACATTAAATGCCATCTGCCAAGTTTCTGCCCACTCACCCAGCCTATCCAAGTCACCTTGAATTCTCCTAACATCCTCATCACATGTCACACTGCCACCCAGCTTAGTATCATCAGCAAACTTGCTGATGTTATTCACAATGCCTTCCTCTAAATCATCGATGTGAATCGTAAACAGCTGTGGTCCCAATACCAAGCCCTGTGGCACCCCACTAGTCACCACCTGCCATTCCGAGAAACACCCATTCACTGCCACCCTTTGCTTTCTATCTGCCGACCAGTTTTCTACCCATGTCAATATCCTCCCCCCAATGCCATGAGCACTGATTTTACCCACCAATCTCCTATATGGTACCTTATCAAATGCCTTCTGAAAGTCAAGGTACACCACATCCACTGGATCTCCCGCGTCTATCTTCCTGGTTACATCCTCGAAAAACTCCAATAGATTAGTCAAGCATGATTTGCCCTTGGTAAATCCATGGTGGCTCGGCCCAATCCTATCACTGCTATCAAGATATGCCACTATTTCATCTTTAATAATGGACTCTAGCATCCTCTCCACTACTGATGTTAGGCTAACAGAGTGATAGTTCCCTGTTTTCTCCCTCCCTCCTTTCTTAAAAAGTGGGATAACATTAGCCATTTGTCAATCCTCAGGAACTGATCCTGAATCTAAGGAACATTGGAAAATGATCACCAATGCATCTGCAATTTCCAGAGCCACCCCCTTTAGTACCCTAGGATGCAGACCATCTGGACCTGGGGATTTGTTAGCCTTCAGTCCCATCAGTTTACTCATCATCGTTTCCTTCCTAATGTCTATCTGTTTCAGTTCCTCTGTTACACTATGTCCTTGGCCCATCCATACATCTGGGAGATTGCTTGTGTCTTCCCTAGTGAAGACAGATCCAAAGTACTTACTAAATTTGTCTGCCATTTCTCTGTTTCCCATAGCAATTTCTCCCAATTCATTCTTCAAGGGCCCAACATCGTTCTTAACTATCTTCCTTCTCTTCACATACCTAAAAAAACTTTTGCTATCCTCCTTTATATTCCTAGCTAGCTTGCGTTCATACCTCATTTTTCCTCCCCGTATAGCCTTTTTACTTAAGTTCTGTTGCTCCTTAAAAGTTTCCCAATCGTCCGTCTTCCCACTCACCTTAGCTCTGTTATACTTCCTTTTTTAATGCTATGCTATCTCTGACTTCCTTTGTCAACCACTGTGGCCACTTTCCCCCCTTTGAATCCTTCCTTCTCCGGGGAATGAACTGATTTTGCACCTTGTGCATTATTCCCAAGAATACCTGCCATCGCTGTTCCACTGTCTTTTCTGCTAGGATATCCGACCAGTCAACTTTGGCCAGCTCCTCCCTCATGGCTCCATAGTCTCCTTTGTTCAACAGCAATACTGACACTTCTGATCTGCCCTTATCCCTCTCAACTTGCAGATAAAAACTTATCATATTATGGTCACTACCTCCTAGTGGCTCCTTTACTTCAAGATCACTTATCAAACCCTGTTCATTGCACAACACTAAATCCAGAATAGCTTTATCCCTGGTCGGCTCACACACAAGCTGATCAAAAATGCATCCCGTAGGCACTCTACAAACTCCCTATCCTGGGGTCCAGTACCAACCTGATTTTCCCAGTTCACCTGCATGTTGAAATCCCCCATAACTACTGTGACATTTCCTTTGCCACATGCCATTGTTAACTCCCTATTCAACTTGCACCCAATATCCATGCTACTGTTTGGGGGCCTGTAGATAACACCTATTAGGGTCTTTTTGCCCTTACTGTTCCTCAGTTCTATCCACACTGAGTCTACTTCTCCTAATTCTATGACCCCCCTTGCAAGGGACTGAATCTCATTCCTCACTAACAGGGCCACCCCACCCTCTCTGCCCACCTTTCTGTCCCTTCGATAGCATGTACACCCTTGTACATTCAATTCCCAGGTCTAATCCCCCTGCAGCCATGTCTCCGTTATCCCAACAACATCATAGTTACCCATTCGCACCTGAGCTTCAAGCTCATCCGCCTTATTTCTGACACTTCGCGCATTCAGATATAGAATTTTTAACCCATTTCTCCTCTCTGTTTAAATCGCTACCTATTGTGCATAACCCAGCTCCCCGAACTCTCACCGGGCTATATGCCCCTTAAATTTTGTTGTCTTTCTTAAATTTACTTACTCTTTCTGCACATTTAACTCTATGCTCCGTCAGACCATCTCTCTGCACATGTATCCTCCTTATCACTCGTTCTGCCTCACCTTTCTCTACTTCACACTTAATATTCCGGAACTGTGTAGTCCCCACCTGTCCTTTATACTTCATCTCGCGATCCTCTCTCACATTCTGGATCCCTGCCCCCCGCAAATTTAGTTTAAACCCCGCCCTCCCCAAGCAGCACTAGCAAACTTTCCTGCAAGAATGTTAGTACCCCTCCAGTTCAGGTGTAGACGGTCCCGTCAGAACAGATCCCACCTTCCCTGGAACAAAGCCCAATTATCTAAAAACCTGAAGCCCTCCCTCCTGCACCATCCTCTCAGCCACGTATTGATCTGTATAATCCTTCTGTTCCTCGCCTCACTCGCATGTAGCACAGGTAGCAATCCTGAGATTGTTACCCTTGTGATCCTGCCCTTCAGCTTCGCACCTAACTCCCTGAACTCACTACACAGGACCCCCTCACTCTTCCTACCCACGTCATTCGTCCCTACATCTGGATTCTTGCCCTCCCTCTCGAGAATAACCTGCACCCGATCTGAGATGTCCCGGACCCCGGCACCAGGGAGGCAACATACCATCCGAGACTCCCGATCTCCCCCACAAAATCTCCTATCTGCCCCCCTGACTATCCCCTATCACTACCGCTGTCCTCTCTTCCCTCTTCCCCTTCTGTTGAGGGTCCAACCTCAGTGCCAGAGACATGACCACTGCAACTTGTTCCTGGTAGGTCATCCCCACCAACAGTATCCAAAACGGTATACTTATTGTTGATGGGAATGGCCACAGGGGTGCTCTGCTCTCTCTGCCTGCTCCCCCTTGATCTCCTGACAGTCACCCAGTTGCCTACCTCCCGTATTTTCGGTGTGACTACCTCCCGATAACTCTTATCTATGTCTGTCTCTGCCTCCCAAATGATTCATAGTTCATCCAGCTCCAGCTCCAATTCCCTAACTCGCTCTGATAGGAGCTGCAGCTGGATGCACCTTCTGCAGGTGTGGTCATCAGGGACAACTGCGTTGACCCTGACCTCCCACATACTGCATACGGAGCACACCACTCCTCTAACTATCTCCCCATTACCTGATCCCAGATTAATCAGAATAAATGAAAAAGTACCTACCAACCTTACCTTTTTTCCTCAGCAAGCACGTACTCAGGCTCACTGATTACCTCTCACCGAAGATCCCCTTACGCCGAAGCCCACTGAGCCAAAGCCCAGCACTCTGCTCCCGCGCACTCCGCTGCCTGCACTGACGCTGCCCGCACCTGAAAGTGGGCGTCTTTTTAAACTCCGCGCTTTAGTAGATGAGAATTAGTGAAAGTAGTATTAAGTAAATGGGCATTGCCCATCATGGTGTTCCCTGAGTTGGGCAAAGTATCTGGCTCTGTGGAGAATATGAAGATTTCTAATATGACCTGTTTTAAGAGCAGCTTTTTCCCCTCTGCCATTATATTTCTGTTTGGCCCATGAACACTACCTCATTAGTCATCTTTTGCACCTTATAGTAACTGTTCACCTTGCACTATACTGTTGCTGCATATCAAGAAATTTCATGATATGCATCAGTGATAATAAACCTGATTCTGAAACATACCCTCTGCCTATATTTTAAGATTTGTATACCAAATTGGTAAAATACTGTACAAAACTAGAATTCCGTCATCTTCCTGTTCACAAATGAAGACAGCATTTCTTGATAAGTAACATATGAAAGGTTTGCTCATCTACGAAACTACTGCAAATATTCCAAGCAATGATGCATAAAGTGTTGCAACGTTTATACAGTCAGAATGATAATCTAGTTGGAGAGCCTTCAAATTATTAATCACAATATCATTTGTGTCAGGTCAGGCTTATGAAAAGCAACTGTGTTCTCATGGAGAAAGAAATGATTTATTCATGTCCGTCAGCAAACTAAAAAAGGTTGATTGCAGACAGTAAAGGAAGAAATGGAAACTATCACCAAAGCTGAATTGTTACTGAGCATTTTGTTACTGAGCATGGTTCAACACTACCCCAGATTCCTATCTGATCTAAGCATAGAGTTGATACTATTTAGTAAAGTAAGACAAAGTGAGGATTAACAAAAAGTTTATGGCCAGTTCAAGAAAAGCTTCAGCAGTGAATCATTTTTGGTGCATAACAGATCTAACTCATGACAGCCTGCTTGCAATGCTTCTAATTATGGGGTTGGTGTAGTGATCACTCATGTCAAGGAGAGAGGGTTTGAGAAGTTCCTCATGTGTACACCTCTCACTCAATTCAAATGTGAAAATAAAGTCCCAGAACTAAACAGAGGCAATATATTCAGAATGGCAGGGTTTCATCCATTACTATTGGAAAGACCACTTACAATATTTCCTGCTGGACATTGCCGTATGTTGCTTCATGGAAGAGGGAGATAACACTCTCTCAGTATGACTGTGACAAAGTCAAAACCAAAACTATGCAACTTGGGTAGTTACCTCATGACTATCCTCTGAAGAAATCAAGCAAAGAGAACCAAAATTGTAATGACCAGGTAGGTGAGGAAGGTTATCTAAGATTGCAATGTCATCAGGATCAGCTGGGCCAGTGGAGTGAGCAATGGCAGATGGAGCTTAATTTGGATGACCATATGGTGCTGAATTTTGGTAAGACAAACCAGAGGAGAACCTACACAGTAAATAGGAGAACACTGGGAAATGGTGTAGGACCAAGAGGCCTAGAAGTGCCCTGAGTGGGCCCTGGAAGTAAGGAAAGGAGCAGGGGAACCAGCGGGAGGTGATAGCAGGTGAGGAGAAGAGGTATGAGGGGAGCAAGAGTGGGGAATGGAAGTAGAGGGAAGGGGAGGGGAATAATTGCCAGAAGTTAGAGGATTTGATGTTCATGCCATCAGGTTGGAGGCTACTAAGACGGAATATGAGGTGTTGTTCCTCCAACGGGGAAAATGTGCAAACTCCACATTGACAGCACTCAATTGCAGGATTGAACCTGGGTCACTGGAGCTGTGAAGTAGTGGTTCTACCAGATGTGCCCCTGTGCTGTCCTTAATTCAAGGGCATTTGCATTCAGTTATCAGTATAGTTACACTACAATAATACATTTTGTTTTAGCTTGATTACAAGATAAATGTTGGTTGGTTCAGAATAGTGTCATGGAGTCATACAGTACAACATTGAATTCTCTAAGTTTCGGTAATCAAAATCTCCCTTGTTTCCCCTCCCCCTTTCTCTCCTTTTCCATTCACCATTCAAGTTTCCCTTTCAACCCTTCTCTTTTCCTCCCCTGCCTCATATCCTTCCCATCACCTCCCTCTGGTTCCCTCCTCCTTCCCTGTATTCCAAGGTTTACTTTCCTCTCATGTTTGATTCCTCCTTCTTCTGCCCTCTACCTCCTCCACCTATCATCTCCCAGCTGCCTACATCATTCTCGCTCCCCCAGACAACTGCCTTCCCCACTCACTTGGTCTCATCTATCACCTGGCCGGCTGGTGGTGCAATGACATCAGCGCCGGACTCTGGAGCGAAGGCTCCCGAGTTCGAATCCAAGTCGGGCCACCTCCGCCCAGAGCACGCTTTCCATCCGTGCCGGGTTGAGCATTGAGCTAGCCACTCTGCCTCGTAAAAAAAAAAGGGTCGAGTCAGGAACATGCACCGAACATGCATTCCCTTCTTTGAAATTGCTCTGTATTTTATCAGCCAATTGCTGAGTGTCAAATCATAAACACAAGACAAGAGATTGTGCTGGAACTCTGGAGGAACAAACACAAAATGCTGGAGGAACTCAGCAAGTCGGGCAGCATCTATGGAGAGGAATGAACAATCCACATTACAGGCGGAGACCTTTCATCAGGATTGGAAAGGAAGGGGAAGAGCAAGAATGAGAAGGTGGGGGAGTGGAAAGAGGACAAACTGGCAAGTAATAGCTGAAACCAGGTGAGGGGGAAGATAGTTGAGTGGTAAAGAGCAGGATGATGTGAGAAGCAGGGAGGTGATTGGTGAAAGAGGTAAAGTACTGAAGATAAAGGAATCTGGTTGGAGAGAAGAGTGTACCATGAGAGAAAGGGCACCAGAGGGAGGTGATGGACAGGTGAGGGAAGAGGTAAGGGGAAGCAGATGGGAAATGGGTAAAGAAAGAAGAGAAGGATGGGGGGAATTGCAGAGCTGTTAGCTAAGATTGCTTCCCTGACGTCTCTACCAGTGTCAATATAATTAGGTCATGGAAGAGATTCGGCCTCAGACAAGAAAACAGTACTCCCGCAGATGACACCGCAAGTGTGAATGCGGTTTTCCAGCCGATTCTCACACTCTAGTCACAGCGGCCAGGGGAACAATAGCCGAATCTTCCCTTTCTGAACAAGAAATTGTGCAGAGTTTTTGACTTTTATTGTGTATGTGTTGGGGCCGGATCTCAAGGGGACCATCTGGAGAGGTGGCGTGAGCCAGTAATCCCATGCTAGCGGTGCTCGTGTAAAGTCCTGAGAACGGGCGGAAGAGGTTGGTCTCACACGTGGCACACGAGCAAAACAATCGGCTCCATCGACCGTCCCTCTTCAATTCAGAGCCAAGTGGATTAGTTGTTCATAAGTACTTGCGAGTTCCCTTTAGTCACAGATTTAGAGTTTAATAAAGAAAAATGCAAATGTGCAACTTCCTGTCAGTTGCAATCATTTACATTTCGGCTGTCCGAACCAAGTTTTATTAACAGATGACGATTCAAATTCGACACAAACCGCGGTAATAGTTCAAATGGGGCAAAGCGCCGCAAAAGAAAAGTTCTCGAAGTATTTCCCCTTCTAAACCATGCCTCTAAAGCGTCGGCGTGGGGGTGGGGAGTAATCTTTCGGATTTACTCAGTCTATTGAACAACGCCCATCCCCTCTGCTGTTTGGATGAATGAACTCATTCGCGCCCCACTGAATCGCAACGACTGAACGGATTCCTTTGTCGGCGGCACGTGGGAAACAGCGGCGAGAGCGCGGCACACGGAGGGTCATAGGTTGGACACAGCTGCGCGCCTGTGTATCAACATCCCAGGATCAATCTATCTATGACATGACAATATGAATGTAAAGAAAAGTACTGGTTTGTATTTCCTGTAATATATCTCTACGAATAAAGTTCAGTTTTGAAATACTAAAGAGTTAATGTTTACAGCATGAACAATTTTACACGCAGCGACCGGTCGTACCGTAAACAGACACGCTGCGTTACTTCTACGTTGCAATTACTCGCCATGTAGTTTAGTATTCATGTTACTTTTGGAGAAGTTGAATTGCCAATGGTTACTATTTGAAATACTTTCTCTCAGATATAAATCCAGGCCATGCCCTCTTCTCGTTGCTGCCATCAGGAAGAAGGTACAGGAGCCTCAGGACCCACACCTCCAGGTTCAGGGACAGTCAACCATCAGACTCTGGGGATAACTTCCCTCGCTCCCTCACTGAACTGTTCCCACAACCTATTGATTCACTTTCATGGACTCCCGATCCCATCTTCTCGATATCTGTTGCTTATTTATTATTATTATATTATTTTATTTTTTTCTCAGCTCAAGCTAGTAAAACGTGAGTTGTGGGCATAGCCGATCACGCTCATTTCTCAGTTGCTAGGAACATTTCTATTCTAGTGGTGTTTAGTATTGTGATTTTCTGAAGAATTACATAAATATTGCTGTGCAGCCCTGATTATTTAATACTATTGTGTAGTGCCTTTGAGATAACATCAGTTGTAGATATTACAATCGGGACCATGTATGTACCCTGTTCATGTTCCAAAGTCTTTCAATTTCCTCTTTTAATTCAGCATATTTCTGGTGTTTTTCACTTATTGATTTCTGTATGTTGTGTGTTTGGAATGGCTGTTTCTATTAGGTAAATTGTTCTTGCTTGTCTATCCTGTATTATCATATCCGGACGGTTATTATGGATTGTCCTATTTGTCATAATGGATCGGTCGTATGATGCTTTGTAATATTCTGACTCTGAAACTGGGTCAGGCTTGTATTTATACTAAGGTAACGATTTATTTTATGAGTTTGTGTTTTAAAGCGAGATTTTGATGAATTTGTCATTTAATTGTGTCTGTGTAAGTAATCAGACTGAGTTAAATTGCTACAGCGTCATGTAGTATGTTGGATTGTTTCGGTTTTTTTTCCTAGGCATTTTCTACATTTATCGTCTTGAATTTGTTGGTCTTTTATTATGTATTTTTGATTTTTTTGTGTTAACCACCTGGTCCCTATTATTAAGGTAATATTATTGAATTAATTCTGTATTTGCACCATTTGTTTTTTGTACATTGGTTGTTTGCCCGTCCTGTGGGCACGGTTTTTCATTGATTCTATTGTGCGTCTGTGTATGCCCGCAAGAAAATGAATATCAGAGTTGTATATGGTGACAAATATGTACTTTGATTATAAATTTGCTCTCAACTTTGAAATACGGACACGTGCAACTGCCAGACCTAAAAGCCTTTAATTTGTTCCCACTCTATCCGTAACTAAATGGTTGAGGGGATAACTTCACTCGCCCTCTCACTGAAATGTTCCCACAAACTATGAACTCACTTTCAGTGACTCTGCGACTCGTTTTCTCAATATTTAGTGTTCATTCATTATTATTTGTTTTTTCCCTTGTATTGTATTTGCACAGTCTGTTGTCTTTTGTACAATTATTGTTGTCCGTCCTATTTAAGGGCGGTCTTTCATTGATTCTACGTGTTTCTTGTATTTATTGTGAATGCCCGCAAGATAACGAGTCTCAGGGTAGCATATAGTGACGAGTATATATTTTGTTAATAAACTTACTTTGAACTTCCTGGGAAAGGCGATTGTTTTTGTCCAGTCGATTATCAAGTGGAGATATAAGTTAAACTTCACCGTTTATTTGCAGCGCTGCTAAAATGGAAAAGGGGGAAATGTTCTCAAATCCATTAACTGTGCATCTGCGGTAATGGCGAAGCTGCGATTTTCAGTGTCAGCGGATTTATTGTGGTAGGATTCTCCGTAAATTCTTCCAGCGCCACGTCGATCCACTCCACTCCCTAAAACCAACAAATTCCATCCCACACATTAGACGACACAGGAGGCACGTGTCCGGGGGAATTAACGATAAAGAAATCGACATTTCCAAACTGTATGAGGATCTGCCGCGTCTAATGGTTGCAGTTCACATTAACTGTGTGCATAAACTTGACAACCATTCGTAGCTTGCTATTGTGAGCCGGTTCTTAAAATAAGTGTTACAAGGCGAGTCAATCTTAAACGGTAGAGGAGCAGAAAGATTAAATTAAACGTGGGACACGCCATCAGACGAAGAACAGTATTAATGAAGAGGGAAACATTGAAACCAAGGTGCAGTGAAGAACTTCACGCCAAAATTAAATCACAAGCGAGAACAGCCTGTGTAAAAATACTTAAAGGTTTCTGCCAGCCTTTTCCCGGAGCACTGTCCATAACGATGTGTCCCCGGTTCTCTAGTGCACCCTACTGTTACTTCATGCTACTAACCTGGTCTCCCATCTAACAACTTTACAATTCAGTTGCGAAAAAGTCTACTGGAGGAACTCCGCGGGTCATGTAGTTTCTGTGAAGAGTAGGAATAGACAGTCGAGACCGTTCATCTGGACTCAATTCGCACAACTGTGGGTCTGTCTGTTTCTCTGTCCTTTATTTTGGTCCTGTTCCTTTAATAAAGCACACACTTAATATATCTTAGTTCTGATGAGCGAAAGCCGTCATAAATTCCATTGTCCAAAAAAAAACTGCTGATGTTGAAAATCTAAAAGGAAAACCAGCAGAATCTGCTGCAAATAGGTGTGTGGAAAGAGAAACAGTTAGTGCTTCAAGTCGGTTATCGTTCATCATAATTGGAAGATAAAGAATAAATGTATAGTCTTAAATTTCAGAGAAAGTTGCAGGAAGAATTCAGGTCAAAATCAAAGTTGTTATCTCTGCTTCCTAGTTTTGATGAAGTGTTATGGAGTTGAAACTCGGTTTTTCTCTCGACAGATGCTGCCTAATTTGCAGAGTGCTTCCAATATACTCCTTTCGTTCCAAGTTTCCAACATCTGCTATTTTTCTTTAATTTCCTGACTGGCCTGCTTAGTGCTTGTTGCGTTTATTGCTCTGGACTTGACAGTGTTATGAATGGTTCTCTGACAAACGGCAGGAAGGGGATTTTCAAGTGTTAAAAAGATGTAAAGCCCTTTAATAAAATGGATAGTAAATAGGAATCTTGTGAATCTCAATCCTATTGCAGCAACAACAAGCAGTCTTAACAGAGCACAATCATCCTGGAGTTTTTCACAGGAGCAATATGAAACACAACTTGAGGCTGAAACTTTTTGAGGATATTACAGTGATAGGACTCCAGCTGTCTGTAAAGGAATGCAGATAGGTTAAGTGGGTGGGAAGAATGAGGTCAATGAAAAGTAATGTGGAAAATCTGTGATTATTTGCTTTGGTAATATGAATTTAATAACAATGTTTCCATCACAAAGAAACCATTCAGCTCCTTGAGTCTGTATTAACTCTGTACCCCAGGTTATCCCCACAGGTCTGTAAGTTCTTCCCTTTCACACTTTTGATGTGAGTTCAGGGCATAGACAATTGGCCGTTAGACATTTGGCTTGTTGTCCTACAGGAAGACAGCAAAGCGCAAAGCCAGTGGACTGGAAGGTCTCAATCTTAGTTTAATTTAAAAGCCAAGTAAGTTACTTGCATTTACTCAATGAAATTGTAAAAACTCAAGGATGGCTCTGATATACCACATGTATGACAAGACTGAACTCTGATTTTAGAACCAAATTGAACTTTGCCCAGAGATACATAATTGTCAAGTTTATTCTCGTATGCACAAGTACATGCATGCACAGGAACAATGAAAAATTATTTACAGCTATAGCACAGACACAGAAGCAGCATTCACAAGGAAAATATAAATTACATGCAATTTTTACATGGAAGAACTCGAGTAAGTTAGAGTCCATTTTAGTGCAAAGTCATCATAGTGTTGCTAACTGCAGTAATGATCGTTTTGCCAGCTGGTTTGAGAAATGAATGGTTGAAGTGAAATGGCTGTTTTTGAACCTTAGGTTTCTGTACCACCTGCCGAATGGTAGCTGCAAAAAGATGGCATGGCTGATACGGTGGGGATTTTTGATGACTGATGTTGCCTCCTGTAAATACTTCCAGTGGTGAGGAGGGATGTGCCTAATACCCTCTTCTGCTTCCAACATTCCTGTTCATTCAAATTGCCATATCAGACCATGACACAACCAGTCAGGATACCTTCATCTATAAAAATTTGCAAGAGTATTTGGTAACAAGCCAAACCTCTTTAACCTCCAAAGAAAGTAAAGATGTTGACATACTTTTCTTATGACTTTATGGGCTGGGTCCAGGACAGAGGGTCATCTGATAGGTTGATGCTGAGGAATTTAAAACTGCTGATGCTCTCCACTTCCAATCCTCTCATGTGGAGCTTCCTTCTCCTTCTCCAAAAAACAATCAACTTTTCAGTTTTACTGCTTTTAGTTTTAGAAATGCAGCATTTAGGATTCTGCTGATTACCATTTGGAACTGGGACAAATCTGTACTGCAATGGTGATACAAGCCTATAGTGGCATGATCTCTGACACATTCATATGAATCTGTACAGTGATCAGCCTTGTGCAAAATTAGCAATTGAACCCTGGTTCCAGTTTGAACCCAAAGGAGGCTTGACTGAGCACCCCAAAGGAATATGCTGGATGTAGTCTCCTAAAAGGAATTCAAGAAAGGAAATAATAATTCAGAGCAACTGCCCCACTGGGATATGTGCAGTGCAATTCTAAGGCATGGTTGGCAGTCATAGAGCTTCTGGAATAAAGCAGAACAGCATTCTATATGCAGTCCTACTTATATTAAGCACATTTGTATTTTTATCTGGGTTAACAAAACAGGCACAGTAGTACTCAGAATAAAGTTTGTCCCGTAGATGGTCAAACTTATTTGCACTGAGCAATTGCCAGCTTGTGGGCTCCTAGGAATCTGTGAGTGTTTTGAACTGGTCCAAGGATCAGACCAGAGAGATTGGGGTGACAGCAAAGCCATTTCCTTTTCAGGTGGTACATCAGGTCTTTTGTATTGGGGTTTGGAGACCCCAGACTAGGGCTGCAAGCTGGAAATTCTGAACCAATAATGCCAAATTAAATCTGGTTAGGTGGGGAAGGTGTGTGTAGGGGAGAAGGCTTCCTAAGAATATGGTTATTAGGTCTAAGATATTCACATTTTACTCTTTTGTGACCAAGTTTAACCTGTTTCCCATTACACTGCCATCACCAATAACTGATCATCATTTAATCCAGGACTTCACATTTGAGTTTCCACCCACAATGCACAAAGCCTCGGACAAAGATGTAGGGGTATCATAAATGATACATTAAATGCACAAAGATAGCTACTTTTGTTCATGCCTCAGAAGGTATGTACAGTCATTGTATACAAATCTCCGTATGCTGAGTTTCCACCTGTCTCCCTCTGGAAAGGCTCAGCACAGAGAGAATGTTTGTCCAGTCAGGCCACATCACTCTCCAGTGCCAAGTAAAGAAGTTCTTGAGGAGGAACCTTATTCCACTGTTACTAGATGTATAGAAGATTGGCAGACTGGCAGGAGGCAAAGAGTGAGAATAAAGGGGCCTTTTCTGATTGACTGCTGGTGACTAGAGCTGTTCTGCAGTGGTTGGTGCTTAAACCACTTCTTTTCATGTTATATGTCAATGATTTGGATAATGAAATTGAACGCTTTGTGGCCATGTTTGTGGACGATATGAAGAGAGGGGAGGGACAGTTGTTGCTAAAGAAGCTGGGAGTCTCAGAAGGATTTAAACAGAGAATGGTTATAAGTGGAAGATGGAATACAGTGTGGGGAAGTGTATGGTCATGCACTTTGGTAGAAAGAATAAAGGCATAGACTATTTTCTAAATAGGGAGAAAATTCAGAAATCAGAGGTACAAAGGGACCTGGGAGCTCTCGTGCAGGATTCCTTTAAGGATAACTTGAAGGTTGAGCCAGTAGTAAAGAAGGCAAATGCATGTTATATTTAATTTTAAGGTCTAGAATATAAAATGAAAGGATGTAATACTGAGGCTTTATAACGGATTGGTCAGACTGCACTTGGAGTGTCATGCACTGTTTGGGCCCCTTATCTAAGGATTGGAAAAGATCCAGAGGAGGTTCACTAGAATGATTCTGTGAATAAAAGGGTTAATGCGTGGGTACTGTTTGGTGGCTCTGGGACTGTACTTTGCTCGAGTTTAGAAGAATGAGAGCGTATCTCATTGAAACCTATTGAATAATGGAAGTACTCAACAGAGTGGATATGGAGAGGATGTTTCCTATAGTGGGAGAGTCTAGGATCAGATGACACAGCCTCAGATCAGAAGGATACCACTTTAGAACAGAAACGAGGAGGAATTTCTTCAGTTAGAGGGTGGTGAATCTGTGAATTCATTGGCACAAATGGCTGTGGAATCCAAGTCATTGAGTATAGCTAAAATGGAGGTTGACAGGTTCTTAATTAGTAAGAGTGTCAAAGATTACAGGGAGAAGGCCGGAGAATGGGCTTGAGAGGGATGAGCCATGATGGAATGGCAGGACAGAATTGATGGACCAAGTTGCTAATTATGTTGCTATGCCTTATGGTGTTATGGTCTTATGATTTTAGTTTAAATTGTGGTCTATGCAAATGTTAGGCTATGCCTAAACATTTTGGCTTAGCATGCATAGGATTTTTTTATGAAAATAAGATCAAACAGTGAATTTCACTGCATTTAACCTAGATGGGATCTTTTCTTTCATTAAAAACATCGCAGTGGCATCATAAATGCCTAAGCCACGCAGGTTTAGCTCACAAAGCCTTTGTGCAATGAATGGACTGTCAGAAATATTCTTGGACTGCTCTGTGAAAAGGGGAGAGTGGAACTATTGGGTTCTTCTCTGGGTAAATGGACAATACCATATTCCAAAATATTTGCTCACCAGTGCTGACTAACAGGCACCAGGATGTTGCTGGGATATCGGTGAAGGAGGAAGTCCTGCTTTAGTCTTTCCAGTATGCATGGGTCTAAAGATCAATGATAGACATAAGATGATCATACACGTGATGAACTACTTCCTCCCGAAGGGGGAGTGGGGAGGGCCTTGCTGTTGCACTTCCTTCCGTATATCTCATAACGACAGGACATTGTGTTTCTATTTGCTGACACTTCATCGGTACAGATTGGGTAAAAGCAGCCCTGAAATGTGCCTAAACATCCAGCTGAAGTTGTCTATCACAGTTGTTGGCATTTACCCCATGAATATTTGCTGTGAGACATGCTTAGGCAGGGTGCCTCCAATGCAAAGGATCTTTGGGGAAAGGCTATGGTATAAGACCATTATCTTATCATATGAGGTTCCAGTATTTGTTTTGTGTAATTTAATGCTGTATATACATGGACAATTAGGAAAGAGGCTAATTATAATTTTTGTCTTTGGTACAAGATTTTTTGAATTATGTAGAAATACATGCAGGAATGGGCCCTCAGCTCATCAAGTCCACAGCAACCATCGGCCACCCTTTTTGATTAACCTCAGCCTATCCTAACCAATGTTATGCTCCCCACGTTCCCATCTGCTCCACCCTCCCATATGTTAATAGGCTGAACACTATGTGCAAGCTACCAAGGTCAATTAACCCACCAAACTGCACATTTGAGGGATGTGGGAGTGAACTGAAGCACACAGAAGAAACCCCACACGGACACAAGGAAAAGTGTGTAAACTTCACATGGATAGTAGAATTACACCCAACTCACTGGAGTTGTGAGACATCATCCCTTCCAGCTGCACCATGCTCCTGCCTCTGTGCAGCATTAGTCTTCTTTAACAAGCAAAGTAAGTAATCTTGTGTAAGAAAGGTAGCATTCTGATTTCAGAATCAAGGTATTAGAAACCTTGTTTCAAATGCTTTTCTGGGAGCTCAAGATACAATATATTATTCACTACCTTCAAATCTTGCACTGGATTTGTGAGCAATATGTTTTCCGACAGAGGATTCAGGTTAGGTTCCACCTCAACTCACTGAGAGAGGAAAGTAACAAAGCCACTAGTCCTGAATGGATCCCGGCAGCAACCCTCAAGGAAGGCTCCTGCACCGCATTCACACCCTGCTCCTGAAGGTCTGGGAAAAGGAACAACTGCCCTCAGAGCTCAGGGGGTCTTCTAATAGTGACTATATTCAAAAAGGGAGACAAAGTAGATTGTGGCAATTAGAGGCAACTCCCTCCTGTCAACAACAGGCAAAGTGCTTGAACCAACTGACTCCTTCCGCTGTCACAGACTTACTCTTGCCCATGCTGCACCAGAATATGTGGATCCCAGATTGGCCTCTACAGCCACCTGAGGATCCACCAATAGACAATTATACTACAATTCGGAGAACACTATACTTGACTCGAGTGATCGCACCAGTACTACTACTATTAATGAGAGGGAAATAAAGCTTAGGCAGTAAACCAATACAACATTTATGCAACACAGTCCATATGGCGCATTTTAAAATGTTTTTATTTAGGATGCTACGAAATTAATACTCAGTATAGTTACATTTCTGCAGCATTTCAAATGAGTTTTCTGAGACATGACAGGTTAACAGACTGTAAGCACCCACAATATTTAATTTCTAATATAAAGGGTTCATTATCTTTCTTTCTTTATTAATCTTTTTATTGATTTAAGAAAAGCATAAATACAATCAAGAGGAGAATTAGTTCAAATATATATATCAGTAAGAATATAAACCAAGATTAAGATAGACATGGTCAAAATCATTGATATTGTTAAACTAGTATAAAACACATAATTTTAAAAAATGAAAATAACAATTCTCCCCTTACCAGTTTATGAAAAAAGGGGAAACACATTGGGTTTTGAACAGAAAAGAAAAAAATAACTACTACACTATATGAAAAAAAAAACAAAAAAAAGAGACTGGGCAGTCCATTTTGAGGATACGACCGAAAAAGAAAGGTTCATTATCAACTTCTATATATAATTGCAACTCTTTCAGATGCCGACTTCATTGTCGCAACCAATTGATCACAGAATGGATAGTGTCAAAAGAGTCCACTCAACACATTTGAGCTCATTTATGCAAAGCTGTTAAAGTAATTTTCATGGAGACACAAGAGTTTGCAAATACAGGAACCTGGAGCAAAAAAAGAGCAGTTAGAGAAACGCAATGAGTCATGCTTCATCTATGGAGGGAAATAGACAGTTGAAATTTTGGGCTGAGAACCTTAATCTTGACCACTGTAGGTAAGAGCTCCATCAACCACAGTAGGAGAGAAACAATGTTTCCTAAAAAAGGAAGGACATCTCAGATGTCCTGGATCTGAAGCCTTATCTCAAGAACAGATGCAGCAACAACAGAGAAACTATGAAAACAGTGTTGGATCCTCATAAGAGAGGGGTGTCGAAGGATGTGTAGTCTAGAATAGCTGCAAGATTTGGAGTAAATGTCAGTGGACAGCTTGACTTAAAAGATGAAGTCAGAGAGATCTAGAAAAGGAAGAAAGGTTTTGGAAATATTCCAAGTGAATTTGAAAGCAAGTTGGAGGTTAGTAATGAAATTGATTAAATTAATGAGCTCTGCATGGATACAAGAGACAGCAGCTGTGCAATCATCAACGAGGCAGAGAAAAACTTGGGGAATGGTACTCTAGCAGATCAGGTACAAAGACTGCTCCATGTAGTGGAAAAGAAGACATGTGTAACTAGGGACCATGGCTACAACTTTGATTGGTATAAAGTGAGACGAATCAAAAGAGAAGTTGCTCAGAGTAGACACAAATTCTGCCAGGTGGGGGAGGGTATTTGTAAAGGAGAACTGGCTGGGTCTATGTTTTAGAAAGAAAGAGAAAGCCCTAAGGCCTTCTTGGTGGGGAATGGAAGTGTACACAGGCTGTCTTTGGTAAAGGTGAAGTGATGCAGGCCAGGGAGTGGGTGTTGTTAAAATGATGGAGACCATGTGAGGTGTCCTGGATGTAGAGGAGAACGGATTGGGAAAGGGTCGGGGGGGCATGGTGGAACAAGATAGAGTTAAATGTGAAGAGATAAGTTCAGTGGAGCAAGAGCAGGCATAAATAGTGGGCCTATCAGGGAAGTCTTTGTGAGTTCTGGGTGGGAGATAGAAATGGGCAGGATGGTGTTGGGGAACTAATTGGCTGGAGACTGTGGAGGGAAGGTGTCCCACAGTGATGAGTTCTGTGATGTTCTGGGGGACAATGACTTGATAATCATTGGTGGGGTCATAGTCCAAGGGTAGGTATAAGGACGTTTCTAAGAGATGCTGTCTGGCCTCTGCATGGTAGTCAGTCAACCCACCAGATCACAACAGCACTGCACTGAATTTAATGATGAGGTTGGAACTGCTGTGGAGTGAGTGGAGAACCATGCACTCAGAGGGCTGAAGGTTAGAATGGATGAGGTGAGTGAAGAAGCCACTTGAGGTTGGAAATGAAAAGGGTGAGAGAGGATAAAAGGACCAGAAGGAAGTGTCCAAGAGGAAGAGGAATGTTTGAGCTCTGGGACAGCCATGGACCGACACGTCGGAACAAGAATGGGAATTAAAATGTTCGGCCACTGTGAAGCTCCGTTTTTGGTGGATGGAGTGGGAGTGCTTGACAAAGCAGCCCCCCCCTCAATTTACAAGGGGTCTCACTGGTGTAGAGGAGGCCATATTGGGAGCACCAGACACAAGAGACGACCCCAGCCGTTTCGTAATTGGGGTGTTGCCTCACCTGGAAGGACTTGGGGGCCCTGAATGGAGGTGAGGGGGGAGGGGAATGGGCAAGTCTAGCATTTTGGCCACTTGCAGGGATAAGTGCCAGGACAGACGAATGGTCAAGGGAATCACGGAGGAAGTGATCCTTGTGGAAAGCAGAGAATGGGAGTGGGGAGGGAAAGAGATATTAGATGGTAGCATCCCTCAGGAGGTGCTGGAAGTTGCAGAAAGTGATGTGTTGGATGTGGAGACTCCTGGGGTGGTAGGTGAGAATAAGAGGAATTCCGAGGCTGTAGTATCAAGTCTGAGTGAGAACATTGTCCAAGATCAGATAAGCAGTGGACATCACAGAGGGGGAGCAGTGAGAGAGGGGCTCACAGAACTCCTGATGAATATGGGAAGAAAATCTCTTCAAAGTACACATACCTGGAATGAACTCACAACAGAGCAGTGTAATTGAAATACTGGAGACTGCAGATGCCGGAAACTAGAGCAAAGAGCAAGGTGCTCCTGGAGGAACTTGGTGTGTCAGGCAGCATCTGTAGGGGGAATAGACATTTGATGTTTCAACTGGAGACCCTACATCTGGACTGCTAAAGCAATTGAATGTAATTTCTATTCTCTACATCCCCCGTCCACAACCTCCATCCAACTCTACCCCGACCTTTCACCCCTTCCAACCAATTTTGACTAAATTTCATACTTCATACCTTCTCTCACCTAGAGACCGATCCAAATGCTGAGCGTTTTTCCTCTTGAAAGTAGTCACTGAGTTTCATTACACCAGTTTTAATGCCACACTCCATAATCGATATCTTGTGGCCACATCACTTAGATAACCCAGTGCTGTGTGTACTTAGCAAGAACACCGCAAAGCAAAAGGAATTTACCCTCATCATTCTCATTAATGGCCTTCAAACATCTGATGCTTGGTCTTCTGACAAAATCCATAATTGCCTCGAAGAAGAGAAATTATTTTCGTCCCTAATATAGGGTAACTAATGCTGCTACAAAGTAATTTTACAACCAGCTCATGAAAACTTACACTTTCTATCCGACCCTGTTTAATTCTATTGTATAATAATGGACAGTTAAAACTGGCACGAGAATGTTATAATATAAACCTTTCGTTGATTTCTCTCAAATAAAAGGTTCCTGGGTGAATGGAAATCATTGTTAAGCATAAATAATGAACACTATAGATAACGAGAGTTCGGAAACTACACACACAGATCGGATATTGCACAAATACAGATAAGAAATATCCCAGTCTAAATTAACCTAACCACCTTTTACATTATGAAGATACGTGGATGTGCTTGGCAATTAATTCCCTAAGTGCAAGGGCGAATTAACATCTAGAATTAACTCCCAGAATTAAGAACTAAACGCTGAATAAAAAACCTAGTAGGTCAGGTAATACCTATGGAAAGAAACGATTGATGCCATCAGGTCTAACCTTTCATCAGAACTTCAATATTAAATGTTCCTACTTTCATAGATACGGCCCGATCTGCGACGGTTTTTCAGCATTTTCTTCAGGCGCGGCAATTTTGTTAACTCTTTGTACGCTGAGAAGAACGAGCCAAGTCAGAGTCTATTAACTCTTATTTCATATTTGTGGAACGTATCATCAGTTTAGAATGTTCATGTGTTTACAACGACACCTTTCTGTTCCATTAACATGCTCATGATAGCATTACCACATAGGGTAAGTGTTTCTAAAATGTTTTCATGAGAATAAACTGTAAATTCCTCAAACAGATATCAAAATGGAGATGTCTCCATTACAGTAACCATTGTATTTGCTGTGAATTTTCAAACATACTGTTTAATAATTCAACAAATATTATAGATTGCTAATCTCCTAGTAAGTATAAACCACCTTTACTGAACTCTCCTTCATTCTGACAATATGACTAATATTCTTTTCATCCCGAAATACCTTTTCACCACACATTGCATATCCAGTGATATTTTTTCATCTAAGTACTATATCAGTTTCCGAGTCTAATGAAACGTCTCTGTGTTTCTGCTCTGCTGGGGTGCGCGGATGTCCTGATTTATATTTGATACGCAGTGCGGATAATGCAGATGCGAAGCCGATACCTTTGTTCCAATAGTTGGGGATATCCCTCTTGACCTTGATCAGTAGCTATCTGTTACCAATTATTCTGGCTCAGAATCATTGTAGATGCTCTAAAAATTAAAAAAAAAGAAGAAAATCTGATCTGAGAAGCTAGGATCTTTTAAAATTTGGTGTTTATTTACAGTTATATGGAAGGAATTTATTTCTTCTTTTTCAATATTTTTATTGATTTCTATATAGAAGAATACAGAGTCCAAGAGAATACATATTATAAAACAAAAGAAAAAATAAAATAATACCAGGTATTGAATCACACTAATGAACTCCTTACTCTATATTCATATAGATTAGATTAATTCATATATTAAAATATAAACAATTTTATATTAAAAAAAGATCTACACCCACCACCAAAGCCGAAGCTGCTTGGGAAAAAAAAAAGAAAAAAACCTTATCAGATAACAAAATATGCTATTAACCAACTTCTGTACTTTAACGAGAAGTCAAAGATTATGAAAATAATTTTAAAACGGCCCCCACAAATTTTGAAAATCTTGGTTAGATTCAGAAATTGAACAACGAATCTTTTCTAAATTTAGGCATGCCATAACATCCCATAACCACTGAGCATGATTAGGTAGAACAGCATCCTTCCATTTAAAAAAAAGCGCCCTCCTAGCCATAAGAGAGATAAAAGCCAGAATATGCAAACCAGATGTCTTCAAGATGATATCTGTTCTTCCAACAATACCAAATAGGGCAGTCAAAGGATTAGGCTTAACATTTACTTTAAAGGGTACAGAAAAAGTTTGGAATACTTCCTTCCAATATTTTCCAAGACTTGGGCATGTCCAAAACATATGAATAAATGAAGCTTCTCCATTGTTACACCTATCACAGTAGGGAGATATATCCTTATAAAAACGAGATAATTTATCCTTGGTCATATGAGCCATATGAACCACTTTAAATTGTAGGAGGGAATGATGAGCACATAATGATGAAGTATTAACCAATTTAAAAATCTCATTCAAAGTTTCTTCAGAAACTGAAGTCTGTAAATCTTGTTCCCAAAGATTTTTGATTTTGTCTGAAGAATCATTTCTCATTCCCAACAACATATCATAAAAATTGGATATTGAACTATTATAAAATGATTTCATATTAAGAATTTCATCTAATACGTTCTTATCAGGACTATTAGGAAACGTATATAATTCAGATCGCAGAAAATCTCTAATTTGTAAGTACTGAAAAAAAAGTGTTTTTGGTAAACTATGTTTAGTTGACAATTGTTCAAGTGAAGAAAGACCTCCTCCAACAAACAGATCATGTAATGCCCAATCATTCACAATGTTTAAAGACTACTTCAGTCATAGAAGGCTTAAAAAGATAATTTTTAAAAATGGGACTAAAAAGGGAGAATCTCAATAAACCAAAGTGTTTTCTAAATTGTATCCAAATCCTCAAAGTACGTTCAACTACCATATTTTCAGTTATCTTACTTAAGGATAAAGGAAGTGAAGATCTTACCTGGCAATCTTGATTTCAAGTATTACATTTGAGGTGTTACAGTTACAGCGTTCTGCACTCCCTTCAACAACTGAAAAGATGCAAATACATACATTAGTTCGAAGTTCAAAGTAAATTTATTATCAAAGTACAACCCTGCGATTCATTTTCTTACAGGCATTGAACAGTTTTTTTTTAAAAAAAAAATCACAATAGAATAAACACCAATGCCTTTGAATGGAAAATCCTACAAAAGGTTGTGGATTCTGCCTAGTACATCACCGGTAAAACCCTCCCAATCATTGAGAACTTTGTCACGAAATGCTGTCGCAGGAAAGCAGCATCCATCATCAGGGATCCTCACCACCCAGGCCACACTCTTTTCTCGCTGCTGCGATCAGGTAGAAGGTACAAGAGCATCAGGACTCGCACCACCAGGTTCAAGAAGAGTTAGTACCGCTCAGTCATCAGGCTCTTGAACCAAAGGGTATAACTACATCTGCCCATCCATTGAGATGTTCTCACAACCAATGATGGGAATGGCCAAGGTTATGAACAACCAACGATGGTTAATGACTCTTTATCTCATTATCTCATGTTCTCGTTATTTATTGCTATTTATTTAAACTTGCATTTGCACAGTTTGTTGTCTTCTGCACACTGGTTGATCTTTCATTGATCCTGTTATAGTTACTATTCTATAGATTTCATGAGTATGCCCATAGGCAAATAAATCTATCTCAGGGCTGTATATGGTGATATATATTTACTTTGATAATGAAGTTTACTTTGAACTTTAGGATCAATGAAAAACTGCATACAACAATGACGGGCAAACAACCGATACGCAAAAGACAACAAACTGTGAAAATACTAAAACAGACAAAAAGGTAATACTAATAAATAAATAAATAGGTAAGCAATAAATATCGATGACATGATCTACAGTGAGTTCTTGGAAGTGAATCTATAGGTTGTGGAATTAGTCAGTTTTAAGGTGAGTGAAGTTCTCCCCTCTGGTTGAGGGGAAATAACTATTCTTGAAACAGGTGTTGTGAGCCCTGAGGCTCTTGTACATCCTTCCTGAGAGTACAGCAGGAAAGCATTGGCTGATTAATATTATACAATTACTCTCCATCCCATTCATTTACAAATGTAAGTAGATTTTATCCTTGCCTCCACTAGAATCGTGGGTGTATCGTTCCAAAGATGCTAATGTTTTCGATGTCGATGTTGATTGAAGTCATGCCGAAACACTCAAAAGCTCTTGTCTCCAGCAGATCTGTCCAGCGTTCATACAATTATCACTCCAAATACATGGTGCGAAGTGTGAGTTCGAGCTTCTTTGCGTTTCCCACACATTGGCAGCCAATCGCTGCGGCGAGAAGATCAATGGCCAATGTGTGTCTCTCCAAACGAGGCATGAGCCATACTGTTTGACTTACTGCCTGGGGCCGAGTCTTCGCAGACCATCTGGAAAGCTGGTACGAGCCATTAATCTTGGACCAGCGGGGTCTCGTGTAAGGTTATGAAAAGGGCGAGAATGTGAGAGTGCAATTCGTCAGTGTCACCGAGCACATACGGATAAAAAAAAACACTCCTTGGCTTTTCAACATCTTCCGCCAAAACTGATGCAGGCAAACTTCCAACTAACAAACTCCGCAAAGTTCTGTGTAATTCTGTAATTAACAAAATGTCTTTCCACTGAACGATTTTAATGCTGCAACTTCAAAGGAAACAGCCTGAAATAAAATTTCATCCAGGCTTTAACGTAGCGGAGCGATTAGCGCAGGGCTTTATAACGCCAGCAATCGTAGATCGGGGTTCAACTCCCGCCGCTGTCCGCGACCGCGTGGGCCTCCTCCGGGTGCTCCGGTTTCCTCCCATATTCCTAAAACGTAAGTTGTGGGCATCGGAAGTATGGCTGCCCCAGCACATCCTCACACCCTTTTGGCCGTTGAAGCAAAAAGACGCATTTCACTTTACGATTCGATGTACGCGTGACAAATAAAGCCAATTTTTCAATCTGATAAATGCACGAAAGCTCTGGAACCAGTCAGTGCACGTTAGTATTCAGGCTAAGGACTGCACCGCAACGACTGTCGCCAAGCGTTCTGTTGCAACGTACATGAAATAGCTACTTTCGCTGAGGAAACAGCCTCTGACGTGCAACGCACCTCACAACCAACCTTCCCGACGCGACCTTTGTTGCTGCTGCTAATGGTTTCCGATGTTCGGCACGTATCACTGTTCAGCTGTGTCTCGATGCACTGACACGGCTGAGTCATTGAGCAGAGGGGGAAACAGCCGCAATGCTCTCTGACACGGCGAAGAGCAAAAACAATATGATAAAACAAGCGCACTATTGCACCTGCAGAGATATGCCGGATGCTACATCCAACCAGAATCACATACACACCAGCATTAAAAAAAATCACCAAAAATAATCAAAAAGCGCTATTTTTGTTCATGTAATAGCAACGCACACACAAGGCCGGAGGAACTCAGCAGGTCAGGCTGCATTTATGGAAAAGATTAAAGAGTCGACTCGTCGGGCCGGGACACTTAGTCGCGACTCAAAGGGTCTCCGCCCGATACGTCGACTCGAATCCTTTCCATAGATGCTACCTGGCGCGCTGAGTTCCTCCAGCATTTTGTGCATGTTACTCTATATTTCCAGCATTCGCTGAATCTCTTAGGTTGACTATTTTTGTTCATATGTTACCAGAAAGGGGGATCTTAGTAAAGTTTAAAAAAAACGGCAGATGTTGGAAATCTGAACTAAAAACGATGCTGGAAACACTCAGCAGGTCAGGCAGCACCAGGAGAATAATGATTTAAAGTTTCAGGTCTGAAACATGTTGCCAGAATCAGATATTGTATTACTGGGTGGTAACGGGGCATTTAGAAGATGCAGTGGCAACGCTGATGAGTTTCGGAACCTGGTTGTTCTTAATTCCTGCGGGATTTGAATGCTCCCAGGCCTGGTCACAATACTAAATTGTGTTTTATGTTCAGCTTCGCTCTCTCCATTTGGTGATGCAAGGTGGTCACCTGTGTCACTGTTAAAAATCTTGCCCTTAACAGTGCACTGTCTTCTTGCATTTGCCCTACCAAGGTCCAACACCTCACATTTATCTGGGTTAAATTCCACTTGCCATTTCTCTGCCCATATCTTCAGCTGATCTATATTGCACTATATTCTTTGCCAGTCTTCTAAACTATCCACAATTCCATCAATCTTAATATCATTTGCATACTTAGCAAACCACCCATCTATATATTTATCCAAGTCATGTAAATACATTACAAAGAGATCACTGTGGAACACCATCAGTTACAGACCTCCAGCTCAAATAAGACTCTTCAACCACTATCCTCTGTCTTCTATGCACGAGCCAGTTCAAAATCAACAGGCAATTCACCACAGACCCCAGGCATCTTAATATTCTGGATGCTCATGTATTCTATCCTTAAAAAGTTCTTCAGCTATTTCCTTACAGCTGATGAGAGACTCACCCAGAATTTTTCCACATTCCCTTCTTAAATAGAGGCTCAACATTAGCCACTCGCTATTGCTTCGGGACCTCACCTGTGCCCAGAGAGGACACAAAGATATTGGTCAAAGGCCTACCAATCTCGTCTCTTGCCTCCCACAGAAACCTGGGGTTAATCCCATTAGCCTCGGGGACCTATCTACTCATTAGGAGGCCCAATACTGCCTCCTTCTTGAACTCCAGATGCTGTAATGTAGTTATATACACTGCACTGATCTCCTGATACTCTATATCCTTTTCCTTATCCTCCATATCCTTCAGTATTTACTGAGGCAAAGTACTCATCAAGTACCTTGCTCTCATTCTCCACTTCCAAGCATATGTCCCCCACCCTTTTATCCTTGAGTGGTCCCACCCTCTCTCTAGTTATCCTCTTGCTCTTGATTTATGTGAGCAATGCCTTGGGATTCCCAATTCTCTTCTTTAATTCTTTTCTTGGTTGTTTAAATTCCTCATGTGTTTTGTTTGATCCTAACTTCCAAACCTTGACATCCTTTTCACTTTTCTTCTTGACTAAATTCATCACCTCTCCAGACATCCAAGATTCTCTTATCTTTCCATCCCTGTCCTATCTTTTAACAGGAACATACCTTTCCTGTACTTTATGTCTGATATGAACTTGCCAGAAAAAAAGGTGCTTCCAATTAACTCTGCTTTGTTCCAGCCTAATGTGCTCCTAGTTTGCCCTACTCCAATTTAAAACTCTCCTGCAAGGACCATACCTATCCTGAAGGTTAAGGAGTTGTGCTCACTGTTACCGAACTGATCACCCACTGAAACAGCAGTCACCTGGCCAGGCTCATTACCCAACACCAGGTCCAATATTGCTCCTTTTCCCATTGGACTGTCCATATATTGATTTAAGAACCCTTCCTGGATATACTTACAAATAATTCCCCATCTAACCCCCTAGCACTATGAAGGTCCCAGTTTATATTAGTGAAGTTGAAATTCCCCATGATGATAACCCTATTATTTTTACACATTTTCTTAATCTGATTACATACCTATTTCTCAATGTCCCAATGGCTCTTGTGGGGCGGGGTGGAGGGTGGGGAGATTTTGTAGTACAATCCCATCAAAGTGATTGCACTCTTTCTGTTCCTGAGCTCTACCCAAATGGATTCAGTGTCTGACCTCTCCATTATGTCTCCCCTGAGTGCTATTGTGATATTGTCCCTGATTAGTAGTACAACCCCCCTGCCTTTACCTCCTTCTCTATCTTTACTAAAACTTCAAAATATCTGGTACGTTAATCACCCATTCCTTCCCCCTTCTCAACCAAATTTCAAATTTCAGTAATGACTACAGCATCATATTCCATGTACTGATCCATGCTCTAAGTTCAGCATAATACCCCCAGCATTAAAATATCCACACTTTAAACTGTCCAACTCATCATGCCTGTTATTTTGATTTTGCCTTTCAATACTTCCCTGCCATCTACCTTCTGGTTTGATCCTTCCCTTACTTGAACCAAGTTGAATATTTGATCCTTTAATTATACATTAAATTAAACTAAAACTTTTCTTGTATTCTCCATCTCTGATAGTGTGCAAAGAAAATTTGGAACGTAAGTATCTGTGTTACTTAATAATTTCTTTCAGTTCTAAAAGCTCCATGATGGAGCAGATCAAAATTGTTAAATTGGTTTATTATTGTCACTTGTACTAGTGTACGATGAAAAACTTGTCTTGTTTAGCAAGCACACAGATCAATTCAACACAACATGAGGTAAAACAAAAACACAATTCAGAATTAAATGTTACAGTTACAGAGAATGTGCAGTTTAGGCAGACAAAAAATGTGTAAGCTCATAATAAGGGAGATTCTGAGCTTGGGGGTCCACCTATTATACTTATACATTCAATAGCCTGAGCAACATAGAAGCTGTCCTTCACAGTACATACTTCTGTTCTTAGTACTTCAAAATTCCAACTCATCATTTTTTTCTGACTCTGGACCTGAGGAGTTGCAAGATTATTTGGTCAGCTGAAATGGTGGACTAGATTCTGAGGGAGCAATGATGATAAAACTCTATTGTATTTATTGCTCCTTAAAGTTTGACAGCAATATTTACATGCAGAAATCTTAACATTGCTGACTGCAGTTCAATCACCTTGAATAGCTTCTATTGTCTTGCAGTCCTCCCCATTGGAATCAGTTGAACAGAAGAAATTCTGAAGATATTTAAGATCCTGTCTTCAGGATGATCAACAGGGTCATAGCTATTGAATGCTGGGGAATCCCTTGAACTAAATTATTGTTTCCTATATCTTGTGAATAAAAATAATTTAAAAATATTTGATTGCCTGCAATGCATTGTAGGATATCTTGACAGGATCATGAAAAGAACTATATATAAATATCATTTTATTCATCCTTTTTAACTGATACCTAACATGAAGTAGCTAATATCATAAAGTAGCTGCCCATGGCATGGGAGATCACCACATCTTTATCGGAGCTTCACAGGCTAAGACCAACATTGGCTTGTGGTTGGCAGCAACATCTGAACTAAAATTTCAACATTAGATAACTTTATTTTTGCCATGAGTTCTGGCTGCCATTTAATATCAGCACAATGAAAGATATATTTATAATTTACACAGATTAGGAAGCTGTAGGTGATATCCCCTTTGTTTCATGCAGCCCTTCTCTTGAGTTTCTCCCAGGAGGTTGGTCTCTTCCATGTTGCACTCTCAGTTTTCTCTCATTTCTGTTTTCACTGCTCATTAGGGTTGGGGTTAGGCTCATTCACTGACTGGAGGAGAGTTTTATAAATGTCAAAGCTATATAATGTTTTGTTTTGAGGACACATGAGGCTGAAATATGAGTGAGTGACCTCACCCAAGGCTGAGCAGTTCTGAGGTAACTTTCCCCATGACATTATCACGGAGGGCACATTGATTGGCATTCTTTGGTCAACAAGGGCCAGTCAGCCATTAGCTTCCTGAGGAGATACAAAATTCCAGGGAGTCCCCATGGACGGTCTTGAAATCCTTGGATTTCCAGATGAAAGATCTCAGCATGAATCATTGACTGTCTTTCGTTCCTTGGATGCTCCCTTACCTGCTGAGTTCCTCTAGCAGGTTCATTTTTCATAACATTCCCTGGCCACTTGGATCAAAGGCTTGTTTAAAAGTGAAAATCTAGAGCAGTACATTACATGTAATCTCATCTTGAACTTGTACTATGCTAACTCTGTATTGGTACACTGGGGGAACACTGTCCTCCAGGAAGCATTATCTTTTAAAAGGGACAGGAAAGCAAGCCCTCATCTGCTCTGTTCACTAGATGTAAAAGTAACCATGGCACTATTTCACAGAGGGGAACAGAATGATTAGCCGCTGTTCAGGGTAATATTCATCCCTCCATAAACATTCCATTAGAACATTGACTGGTTTATTATCATATTCCAATGTGTGGGAGCTTCCTGTTGACATTTGGACTGTTCCATTTCCTAGCAGAGCTACTGTCTCACAGTTTTCTGACTCCACTGCTGTCTGTGTGGAGCTTGCATGTTCTCCCTGAGACCACATGGGCTTTGTCTGGTTTCTTTCCAGATCCCAATGACATGCGGGACAGTCAGTGAATTAGCTGCTGTACATTTCCCCTAGTGTGCAGGTGAGTGGTAGAAGTGGGTGTGAATGTGTGGATCGGTGTACAATTTATACAGTGATTGGAGTAAGCTGAAGTGACTGTCTCCATGTTATACCTCTCTGGCTCTAATAATTGAAACAAGTTCGCATATAACACATGGGTGAATATATAGTATACTGGTGTAAGAGCAAGGCATGCGGTAAGCAGTAAAGAAGCCAAGTGTGTCATTATGGCAAAGAGTAGCTTTTGGAGAATAATAAAACCAGAAAATACTGGGAATACTCTGTAGGGTAGGAATATCTGTGGAAGCAGAAAATAGGATTAAAGTCACAAGTCAATAACATTTCATCAGAAATAAAAATGATTAGAAATCAAGTATCATCCAAGTTTCAGAGAAGATGGAGGGGTGGAGAGAGAGTGAGAGTGTGAGAGACAGGGTGAGAGAGAGAGAGAGAGAGAGAGAGAGAGAGAGTGTATGTGTGTGTGAGAGAGGGAGAGAGACTGACTGACTGTGTGGCTAGGCACAACTCAAATGCCATCTATAAATTTGCCAATGACACAACTACTGTTGGCAGAATTTTAGCTGGTGACAAGAAGCCATACAGGAGTTAGATAGGTTAGCTGGTTGAGTGGTGTCACAGCAAGCACGCTGTACTCAAAGTTAGTAGGACTAAAGAACTGATTGTGGACTTCAGAAAGAGTAAGAGGAGGGAACACACACCAGTCCTCACAGAGGGATTAGACGTGGAAAGGGTGAGTAATTTCAAGTCCTTGGGTGTCAACATTTCTGAGGATCTATCCTGGGCCCAACATATCGATGCAATTACAAAGAAGGCATGACAGTGACTATATTTCATTGGGAGTTTGAGGAGATTTGATATGTCGCCAAAGACATTTGCAAATTTCTACAGATGTACCATGGAGAGCATTCTAATCCCCATCTGGAATGTTCGTTGGTGGGGGGGGGGGGGGTGGTGGTGGTAGGGTACTGCACAGCATCAAAATAAGCTGCAGAAGGTTGTAAACTCAGTCAGCTCCATCATGGGCACCAGCATCCAGGACGTCTTCAAGGAGCGATGCCTCAGAAAGGCAGCATCCATCATTAAGGACCCATGTCACCAAGGACAAGCACTCTTCTCATTGCTACCATTGGGAAGGAGGCACAGGAGCTTGAGGGCACACAATCAATGATTCAGGAACAGCTTCTTCCCATCTACATTCAGATTTCTGAATGGACAATGAACCCATTAAGCCACTACGTCATTCCCTCTCTTTACACTACTTATTTAATTTAACACACACAGATATCTATATTTCTTACCATAATCTACAGTTTTTATTATTATGTACAGTATTGCAACGTACTGCTGCCGCATAACAACAAATTTCATGACATATGCCAGTCATGTTAGTGACATCCTAATTCTGATTCTGAGTCAGGAAAGTCACAGCATGCCTTGTCAGAAGATGCCATGATCCCAACAGTTGAGATTAGACTAGGAATTGCATGAAGAATTACAATACGATATTATTAAATAATTAATGAAAATATTTCAAACACTAAATGATATTGTGTATACCTAAAATTGGTCTCTTTCCATGTATGTATTTAACCCTAAATTCACAACTGTTTTGGGTGAGTCCAGATGTCATATTTCCAAGTTTGCTGGTCATTTCAGAACTAGATAGGATTGTGAGTAGGAACAAGGATGTGGAAAGGATTCAAGGGATATAGAGAAACTGAGTGAGTGGACAGGAACATGGCAGAAGCAAAATAATGTAAAAAATGTAATGCACACAAAATGCTGGTGGAACGCAGCAGGCCAGACAGCATCCATAGGAAGAAGCACAGTCGACGTTTCAGGACTGACGAAGGGTCTCGGCCTGAAACTTTGACTGTGCTTCTTCCTATGGATGCTGTCTGGCCTGCTGTGTTCCACCAGCATTTTGTGTGTGTTGCTTGAACTTCCAGCATCTACAGATTTCCTCATGTTTACGTAAAAAATGTAATGTGTATTTTAATACAAATAAAAGGAAAACAGAGTATTTTTAAAACGGTGAGATTGTGTAATATCTAAGTATTCTCGAATGTCACTGAAAGCCACCATGTACTTGCAGTTCATGTTTGAGAAGGCAAACAGCGACATAGCCTAAATGAAGATGTGAATATGGGAATAAAGAGGTTTCACTGTCATTACATTGGGTATTTATGACACTGCACCGATGTATTCTATTTAGATTTGGTCTCCTCACCTGAAAAATGATACATATACCACAGAGGAAGTGTACCAAGGGTTACTCGAAGGGCCGGGAGGGCCTATTCTGTGCTGTATCTCAATATGTGCATAGGAAAGGTTTAGGGAGATATGGGTCAAATACAGACAAATGAGACTATTTTAGATGGCATTTTGGTCAGCATGGACAAGCTGGGACAACTTCTGTGTTGTTTGACTCTGTGGGCATGGCTCGAACACAGAACTAGTCAATATTACTTTGCACATAGTGGCACAGTGGTTAGCACAACGCTTTACAGTACAGGCGACCTGCTGCTGCCTGTAAGGAGTTTGTACGTTCTCCATGTGACCACGTGGGTTTTGTCCGGATGCTCCGGTTTCCTCCCAAAGTCCAAAGGTGAACTGGTTGGTATGTCAATGGGTCGTTGTAAATTGTCCTGTGATTAGGTTAGGATTAAATTCGGTAATTGCTGGCCGGTGTGCCTCGAAGGACCTATTCCGTGCTGTATCTCAATGAAATAGCACCCCCAATGGGAAAAATTCTCCTCTCATATTCCTATTAAATCTCTCCCCTTTCACCTTATACCCATGTTCTCTTGTTCTTGATTGCCCATGTGTGCAGTCACCCTCTCCATGCCTATCATGATTTTATACACCTCTGTAAGTGCACTACTGCAATGAAGTCATATCCTACCCAACTTCTCCCTTTAACCCAGTCTCGCCAGTCCTAGCAAGATCCCCTCACCTACTCTTTCCTGAGTTTTTTCCCCAGTTTAGTGATATTTTCCGTTTTGCAAGGTGACCAAAACTGAACAGAATATCGCAAATGCACAGCAATCCTGCCTGACGAAGGTGCCTTCTACACTGGTCTACCTGCGACACCACTTTCCAGCATATACCGGGACCCCCCGTCCACAACATCGACATTACTGCATCTTTAAGCTCCCCCGACACCAGCCCGATATTCACACGCCCCGGACCATACATGCCCGTGCGCCGGGTCTAACCGGCCGCTTATTGTTAGCGCACGCGTTTAGTAGGAAGTGAAGGGAGGTCTCTTCCGGATTTGTAGGAGTTTGTGTTGACGGTGTTAGTTGTTGGGGCTGAGGCAGGTTCTTCAGGCGCCATGGGGAAGAGGCAGCACCAGAAAGATAAGATGTGAGTTGGGAGAAGTAACTATGATTTGGGAGCCCGGGTCTTGAAACAGATACCCCCAGTCACGGGGTACAAACTGCCGGCAGGATACGAACGGTCACAAACTCAGAGAAATATACCGGCCTTGGTTTTAAAATTCTCACCCTCTTGCTGTGATCCATGCTTGGATTTCATTCAGCCCATCTTCCCGTCCTTCATCCCTCGCAGAAGCCCAGGTTCTTCCACTTGTGCTGACCATGCTGCTTGCCATCTGCAACACTCACAATGCTCGTATTGGCAAAAGGTTGCAGCAAAGTTCACGGACGGTAAACGTAGTCCTTTTACAAAGTTAGAATATATGGCCACGCCAACAACGTGGATGCTTTTCTGAAGGCGAAACGAAGTGTTTTGGGTGGATCAAAGATAAACATTGCTGAATGGGTATACTGTTATGTCAACTCGGCTGATATTTTTTTCCCGAGGCACTGGATCTAGGACAATATTGTCTAAGGGAACCAAATTAGTATGCGAGAAATTCAGATTGCAAACTTTGTTGCTTCAAACTAGGTGTGAGTTCCTTTGAGTGACTCGTACAGCTCAATTTCAGCCTGCCCTTTGTGCTATTTGCATTGAGATTTCTTTCTCTTTTGTAGGTACATCACCTGTACAGAATATACTAATTTCTATGGTGGCAAGAAAGCAGGTAAGTAGGAAGGCTAATTGACATTGAAGTTGTGATTTGAGGTTTCTGTTAACACTTAAGGAAGGGGTATTGTTTATGGATCTGTATAAATTTCAAAAATGCACCCAGTGACCACTTTATTCAGTACACCTGTAAACTTCATTGATGCAAATACTGTATCTAATCAGCCATTCATATGACAGCAACTCAATGCATAAAATCATGCAGACTTGCCCAAGAGGTTCAGTTGCTATTCAGGCCAAACATCAGAATGGGGAAGAAGTGTGATCTAAGTGACTTTGTCCACGGAATGGTTGTTGTGCCAGACGGGGTCATTTGAGTATCTCAGAAACTGCTGATCTCCTGGGATTTTCATACACAAGTCTCTAGATTTACAGAGTATGGTGTGAAAAAAACCCAGTGAGGGGCAGTTCTGTGGATGAAAGTTCCTTGGTAGTGAGGGAGGTCAGATGAGAATGTGTAGATTAGTTCAAACTGACAGGAAGGTGACAGTAACTGAAATAACTACATGTTACGAGACTAGTGTGTAGAAGAGCATCTCTGAATGCACAACATGTCAAACATTGAAGTGCATAGGCCACAGCAGCAGAAGACCATGCCAGGCTCCTCTCATGTACTTGATAAAGTGGCCACTGAGTGTATATTTGGATTGTAAAATACTTGGAGGAAATTGTTGAACTTTTGAATAATTGTGAATTTAAAGAAATGATGGAATTGAAGCAGTTACTGGACTTTGAATGTGATGTGCTCAGCAGGAAGTGTCTTCAGTTCTGGCGAGATGGTTGAGAGTTGGTTCTTCCCTAACTCTACAAATACTATCTGTCCATGTTACTAGAAGTATCACTTGTGAAGGTTTTAAAAGTAGCCATGTTCAAAGCTATGTAACTGTCTTAATTATGCACCATGTGTGCTATGTAACTGCCTGCATACAAGTAATGCTACTGATGAAATGGAGATTAATAATGGATGTGCAATGCCCTCTCACCTGTTTGATACTTTGGAAGTTAGAAGCTACTGAATGGTAGAGATTTGATGTTTCAACATCATATTACGATGTTTCAACACCGTGTCTTCAAATCTGTGTATCATGGTTTTGACTTTGCTATTTGATCTAGTATTTAAATGATTCAATACTCAGTGACAGATACCTTCACTGCAGTTAACAGTTGAACAGTTCAGTAAAATATTGGGCACCAGGTTCTTGTGGAGGCAAAGGTATTTCATTAGTAGTTCGTTGAATAGCTTAAATGCTGTCAATTACTGGATTTTCTACTGCTGCAGCAATCTTACCTGTTCCAGAGTAATACTTCGTAGAGTATTGTTTTTAACACCATTTATAGTACCTGTGTCACACTGTGAATTAGTCGTTCAAGTCAAAAGTTTGGTGAGTTTAGTGCTGAAATCAGGTTTGCCAATTTAATATGAACCTTACATTTTGATTTGTTGATAACTATGAGGAGACAAAGTTTGGTGATTTTTAGTCACTTATGAGGTTGGGAGAAAACTGGCACCAATCATTGCATTTTGCAGCATGGAACAATTCCAGTCAGCCCTTGAAAGGGATATGCAGCCAGTATCATATAATCAGACTGCTGGAAGAACTTGAGCTGGTCAGGCAGTAGTTGCAGGTGCAAAGGGATGCTTAATATTTTGGGTCATGATCTTTCAGCAGGCCTGGCAAAGGGATGGCCAACATTTCGGATGGAGAACCTGCGTCAGGTTGCATCCTGATGTAGAGTCTCAATGCAAAACATCACCGGTCCTTCTGTCTCAACAGATGCTGCCTGACCTACTGAGTTCTTCCAGCAGTTGTCTTTTTCTCTGGATCCCAGCATCTGCAGCCAGCGTCATTGTACTGATGTGATATTCAAGAAAGCTGAATATATGTATAAATGCTCTGCCTTATTTTGTTTCAGAAAAATAAATGTTCCTGCATTTAAAGAAGACTGAGCATTTTAATGTTCGATTATAGTTATGGATAGCCATTGTACTCCTGCAACCCAGTTCACTGGTGGCACACCTAGTGATACTCTAGGGCAGCCTTCTGGTGCTGTGGTGATAGGGTCAGACTGCTTACAGGTTGGAAGCACCCAATTTATCTGCTCAGTTTGGTCTATAGCCAAGTGCACAGCTTGATCCTGGCAGATGTTCGGTTCCTTGTATAATGCTTGTAATTAGATCTGAATTTTAATGAGTTGATCTGATTTACTTCAGGAATGTCATTTCTTTTCTGTCCTGCAGTGATTCCACAAGCTAACTTCCGCCGCTTGCCTTTTGATCACTGCAGGTAAGGGCATGCTCGTGCTCTGCTTTCTTTTTACTCCTAAAAATTAATGACCATAATAGTAGAGTAACATTCAACTGCAGGTGGCATTGTATTGTGCAATGTAGAACAAGAGATTATGCTTAAAATTTCACACAGTTTAGACTTAAATCATCTGATGCCATTGTATTATTCTCCAGCACTTATTTTTGAAGCTTTGGCATTCTCTAAAATTACTTCTGGTCTTTCAAGTCATGCCAGCCAGCAACCCCCGATTTAATCCTAACCTAATCACGGGACAATTTACAATGCCCAATTAACCTTCTAACCTGCACATCTTTGGACTGTGGAGGAAACTGGAGCACCCGGAGGAAACCCATGCATTCCACAGGGAGGACGTACAGACTCCTTACAGAGGATGCCGGGATTGGACTCCAGGACTCCCAACACCTCGAGCTGTAATAGCGGAGTGCTAACTGCTGTGTTACTGTTGTGCACCACGGTAGTGTAGCGGTTATCGTGACTCTATTACAACTCTCGGCTTTCCAGAGTTTGGAGTTCAATTCCGGCACCGTTCTGTAAGGAGTCGCTGTACGTCCACCCTGTGGAATGTATGAGTTTTCCCCGTGTGCTCCAGTTTCCTCCACAGTCCAAAGACACACTGGGTAGGCTTCTGCATTATCTAAACTTATTTCTAAATATTGTGTTAAATATGAGCGAAACCTGAACCATTCATACCAATGGAAAGTTCTGCAAAATGCAAGGCTGCATTTAAAACCAAAAATAATACAGTTTTTATTTGTTTCCACCCAATTACAACTTTTCATTGATTTACTGATTTTTTTGAATGAATGTTAATTTAAAGCAATGAAATAATCTATACTGAACAAACTCAACCCAATTAGTTATTGCGCTGTAAATCATTTAATTTCAGGTTTTAAATGTGATGTAAGGAATTTGTAAGACATTGGAAGTTTGTTTTTGGCATTTGTGCAGTTGTGTTGTGAAGAAAAGTAAATTTTAGTCTCTTGATTCTGCCCAGACCAAATACATTTTTCTAAACTGAAAATCTTTTAACTTCTAATTATTGCCACAAGGAAAGTATTTTCTGAATAATGTATGTTTGCAGCTTAAACTGTTCAGGGATAAGAGGCTTTAAAGTATCTTTGGAATCTCAATCTTGAAATGTCTGTTATCCATTTACTTTTGGTGTGCTAAGTGAAAATGATTGTCATTTTGCTTGTTTTAACTTGCAGCTTGTCCCTTCAGCCCTTTGAGTATCCAGTCTGCACACCTGATGGAATGGTGTTTGATCTCCTGTGAGTATAAAAGGATTATTATTATGCAGCATGGCTCACTTTGTGTTTTACATTCCAATGAATAATCAGGAGAGGGATGCGCAAGAATTTGGTTAAAAGGCTTTGTTTAATCAGTCAGAATCAGATCTATTATCACTGACATATGTCATGAAATTTGTGGTATCAGCTGTGGAAGAGGGTTTTTTCCCCCTCAGCATTTGCAAAGAACTGGAGGTAATAATCCTGGTTGCATTGCGGTTTTTATTTTTAACTGGAGGCTGTGTGCTATATTCAGATTATGGATCACAGGCTGTCTTTACACAACATTCAAATGAATGGTAACAGTAGAAGAGAGCAGTGCTGGAAATCTAAATGAATATCAGAAAATCTGTACAGAAAGTGAGGTGAATCTTTCCATTTTAAAACTTCATCAAAACTAGCCAGCAGTGAGCCATTAAAGAAACTTGGAATTGTTACTTATGAAGTCTACATTGTGGTTGGTTTGGAACTCTGCAAATGGAAGTGAATCTTTGCCATTGTTGTTAAGATCACCAGACCACACATTGAACATTCCTAGAAGTGAAAAAGGCTGAATTCGGCTTTGTAGCAGGAAAATTGCATTTAGTTAGACTTTCTGATGTCTGGGAAAGGAAGTTACACAATTGCTCATTCTGATGGATTTTCTGCATTTTTGTAATAAATGATTAGACTGGGCTAGATATAACCATATAACAATTACAGCACGGAAACAGCCCATCTCGGCCCTTCTAGTCCGTGCCGAACTCTTACTCTCACCTAGTCCCACCGACCTGCACTCAGCCCATAACCCTCCATTCCTTTCCTGTCCATGTAGCTGTCCAATTTAACTTTAAATGACAACATCGAACCTGCCTCAACCACTTCAAAATGTGTGTATTGAAACCATTGCAGCAACAGATTGAAGCAAAAATATTTAAGCTCTCAAAACTAATCAAACAAATTAAACTTTTCATGATTAGGCGTTTTACTTTAGCCAAAGCCTGCTGGATTGTTGTAAATTTTATTCCTAGATTAATCATTTTAAATCGTGATGTTACAATGCCCTCTGCTGGGATCTAATGGGATTGCAATAGTTCAGACTTGATTTGTTTTAAGTTGTGGAGGGGCATTATTATGGTAAAAGTCAGCATGGATTAAATTAACTCTCTGGTCCAATTTGAAAATGTGATGGATTAGATAACCATTATTTTCAAACAATTTGACTACATTGCCTATCCACCTGGCTTCGACCATCATCCTCTAGCTATCCTCCTACCCCTCTCCCCCACCTTTTCATTCTGTTGTCTTTCCAGCCCCAAAGGAGAGTTTCAGCCCAAAATGTTGACTGGTTATTCATTTCCATAGATACTGCCTGACCTGCTGAGTAGCTCCAGCACTTTGTGTATGTTGATTTGCAATCAAGGACTTGTAGGAACATCAGTGTGGACTTTATTACCAAATGGCATAATAGGAGGTTTCGTTCAACTACGTGTGTAATCTTTCAAACTTGCTAATAGTGTGGGTGGAAGATGAGATCAAAAAGCAAAATCCATACTTAAGTAGAATTAATGAGGTAACATATATATAAATGGAAAGCAAATTGAGGTAAGGATGAAGATCAAGTTTAACAGCCAAATAAAACAGTGTTCCTCCTGGGCCATGCTGCTAAGCCCAGTACAACATACACACACAACACAGAACACGTATAGCACATATAATTATTACAGCAGAAAAACACTCCTAACATTGATTTATTTAAAGAAAGGATTGAACTCCAATCACAATATAATTTACTATTAACTTATCCTATTGAAAGAAATTTGCAGTTTTAAGCATCTGCAGATTTTCTCTTGTTTGTGATTGGATAAACTATTCTTGTGATGTTTTCTATTTTACTTTCAAAGTATCTTTACTTTTGGAAAAAAAACTAAGTCATGGGCATGTAGGTATTTGAAGTAAATTTCAAATCATGCACATACACCATTTGGTCCCTTGAGCTCATGCTGCCTCTATACATGAATAATATAGTTTGTTATATTCCCAGTATAATTATAAAATTGTCACGAAATACCATCCCAACCTTCTGTATTCCTTCCATTCTAAGCTGCATCTTAATATTAATGGTTAAAGAAATGGAAATGTGACTTGATAGAGATGCATAAGATGATAGGAAGCATAGCTAGAATGGATAGCCAGTGCCTTTTTCCCAGGTGGCAATGGCTGAAATGAAGGCAGAATTTTAAGTGTTTGGAGGAACGTATAAGACTGTTGGAAACACAAGAGATTCTGCAGATGCTGGAAATCCAGAGTAACACACACAAAATGCTAGAAAAACTCAGGTCAGGTGGCATCTACCGAAGGAATAAATAAGTCAACATTTTGGGTCAAGCCCTTTGATCATGACTTCATTTAGTTGAAGTTAGGGGTTTAATTTGAAGTTACGACTTCATCTGGCTAAATGCAGAGATTCTCCACTGTTTTGTGTGTGTTGGGTGGATGCCAGATATACACTTTTTATGGAGAGATGTGCGTGAAACACATTGTGAGAGTGATTGTAGAGGCTGGTACATTAGGAATATTTAAGAGACTTGGATAGGATGGAAGAAAAATTGTGTGTTATGTGGGAGGGAAGAAGTAGATTGATCTTGGAGTTTGTTAAAAGGTCGGCATAGCATCATGGGTCGAAAGACCAGTACTGTGTTGTACTGTTCTATGTTGTTCCTGGTTTGGATTTGTTGCTGATTTAAAATGGTTTTGAATAGTTTATGAATTTCCCAGTGATTGATCTTACCTGTGTTTCTGAAAATTTCTTGGCAATTTTTCTGTAGGTCTATCATTCCATGGATAAAGAAATTTGGTACCCATCCCACTACTGGTGAGGTAAGGATCTTCTAATACATGTCACTTATTGTTGATTACTTGTGAAGGATATCATAACTATCATCAAAAGTTACAAACTTTCCTCAAATCTATTTGTCATAGACAATATTTGTAACTTCTAAGAACAAACACCATCAATGAAAATGGAAACACAGCTTGTTGAAGTATTTTGTGTGCACCTTAGTAAAGGAAGGGGAAAGCATGCATAATATTCCAGGGAAGTTATTAATGGATCAAGGACTGGAACTCACTAAAGCAATGAAAAATCCAGGAGAAATATAATGCCACTTAGGGCATGATGGCTTGTATCCTAGGGTTTTATAAAGACTTCCAATTTTGATTTAGTTGTCCGATGAGGTAGATGCATTGTGTTTGTAGATGGCGCTGGTATCTGGCAACTCTGCGCGCGCTCTTCTGAGCAAACTGCCCTCTACACTGTCCTATACCCAAGAAACCCTTCTAAACCTCCAATCTGCTACATCTAGCAAGATCAACAACACCATGGCGAAGCTACTGACCCAGCTGGAGATCACTGACGCGCCAGAATTGCTTCTTCAACTCGGGACCGCACCTGGATGCGACCAGCGAGGCCTGGTCCGAGGCCCACCACGTTCCTGGAGACCCACGGCCTGCTACCGTGCTGGAGCACTTGGAGACGCGGCCCATTCTGACCAGCACCTCTCCGGAGCAGACGACCACACAGAAGTGACGTTGGAGACCTCAAGGTGCCCCAGACGCTTCTCCGGAGCGACCACTGTAAAGCCCCATTGGTGGCCATCCACAGCTGCCGAAAGTGAGGCCTCAGAAATTGAGCCCGAGGCTCGGCTGGAGTGAAGACCTCCACAACCGGCAGCCGACCCTCTGGGATTAAGTGTTGGCTTCGAGGCCCAACCCAATCGACAGTCTGGGACCCCGGCAGCTGGAAGTGGCAGTGGAGCCTCCCCCGTCACTCGGCCCGACCAGGAGTGCCTGATGACGCGATCCTCCGATTGATCCCCGTGGGACGCGTCCACCAACCTCAAAGAGCTGCCAACAACACACTGCATCAATGGAAACCTGGAAGGATGCACTATTTACTGAGGAAGCGTGGGAAAAGAGCTGGGCTGCTGGTCAGATTGAAGCTGAGGGGCTTTGTGTCCCTCTGCCCACCATCCTACTAGCTAACGTGCAAGCCATAGGGAACAAGGTGGATGATCTTAAAGGGAGATGCAGAACTGCTGTGTATTCTGTTTAACCAAGACCTGGCTCTCCCCTGCCACCCCCGACTGTGCCATCCGACCAGAGAGATTTTTGATCCATTTTTGCATGGCGTCTTCAAGCAAGACGAGGGGAGGTGGTGTCTGCCTACTGATCAACACTGCGTGATGCTCGGACACAGTGGCACTGACAAACTCCTGCAGCCCGGACCTGGAACACCTGTCGGTAAAGTGTCGTCCCTACTATCTGCCACGGGAATTCACTTGGTCATACTGACAGCGGTCTACATTCCCCCCCAGGCGGACGTGGAGTGTGCTCTGAACATACTGTATGCAAACATCAGTGAACTTGAGACCAGGTACCTGGAGGCTTTGCTCATTACAGCCGGGGACTTTAACCAGGCCAACCTCAGAAAGGCGCTGCCAAAGGTATATCAACATGTCTCCTGCCCCTCTAGAGGCCTGAATATACTTGACTACTGCTACACAGCAGTCAAAGTTGCCTACCGTTCTGTGCCACGACCTCACTTCGGAAAATCGGACCATCAGGCTGTCCGTACTTCTCCTCCCAGCTTACAAACAGAAACTGAAGCGGGAGGTCACGGTGTCAAAAGTAGTGTCGCGTTGGACAGAGGAAACGGATGAGGCCCTCCGTGACTGCTTTGAATGGGTGGACTGGTTAGTATTCAAGGACTCGGCAGCTAACCTGGATGAGTATGCCTCAGCTGTCACGGACTTTATCTGGAAATGCACAGAGAACTGTGTCTCTCGCAAGACGATCCGGGTATTCCCTAACCGGAAACTTTGGATGAATTATGAGGTCAAGTCCCTTTTGAAGGCTAGAGCTGCGGCTTTTAGGTCCGATGATAACAGTCGCTACACGGAATCCAGGCGTGAACTCCAGAAAGCCATTAAGGGTACCAAGAGGCAATATCGAGCCAAGTTGGACGCCCAGGCTAACCAGAGAGATGCCGGTAGACCTTGGCAGGGTCTAAATGAGATCACTGGGCTCAAAGAAAAGGCTGGGAATATCAATTAACTGTCGCGCTTCTCTTCCTGACAAACTTAACATATTCTACGCAAGATTTGAACAGAAGAGGAGCGTCCCACTCCCTCTGGATGAACTGAACCTGGTGACATCGAGATTCATCGTCACCGAGGAGGACATTAGAAGGGCCTTCCTGAGGATAAACCCAAGGAAGGCGACGGGCCCAGATGGCGTCCCGGGACGGGTTTTCCAGGCCTGTGCAAGCAAGCTAGCTGGAGTGTTTGCTGACATCTTCAACTGCTCCTTGCTTCAGTCTAAGATCCCCCTGGTGTTTTAAGAAGGCAACGATAATCCCAGTGCCGAAGAAGAGCAAGGTGGCATGCCTGAATGACTATCGACCTGTGGCTCTGACATCAATTGCTATGAAGTGCTTCGAGCGATTGGTTATGGCACACATCAACCACAGCCTACCGGTCAACCTCGACGCTTTGCAATTCGCCTACCGGAGCAACAGGTCAACGGCAGATGCCATCTCTCTGGCCCTACATCCCTCCTTTGAACACCTGGAGAATAAAGACGCATATGTAAGGCTCCTTTTCATTGACTGCAGCTCTGCCTTTAATACCATCATTCCAAATAAACTGATTCCTAAGCTCCGGAACCTGGGCCTTAGCACTCAGATCTGCAGCTGGATCTTCAACTTCCTCACAGACAGGACCCAGGCTGTAAAAATAGGGGACTAGCTCTCCTCTACAATCACCCTGTGCATCGGTGCCCACAAGGCTGTGTACTCAGCCCCCTGCTGTATTCACCGTACACCCATGATTGTGTAGCCAAGTTTCCATCAAACTCAATATATAAGTTTGCTGATGACACCACAATTGTAGGCCGTATCTTGGGTAATGATGAGTTTGAGTACAGAGAGGAATTTAAGAACCTGGTGGCATGGTGCAAAGACAATAACCTATCCCTCAACTTCAACAAGACGAAGGAATTGGTTGTTGACTTCAGAAGGAGTGGCGGACCGCACGACCCCATTTACATCGGTAGTGCGCAAGTGGAACAGGTCAAAGGCTTTAAATTCCTCGGGGTCTATATCACAAATGACTGGACTTCGTCCAACCAAGCAGAGTCCACTGCCAAGAAGGCCCACCAGCACCTTTAGTTCCTGAGAAAGCTAAAGGAATTTGGCCTGTCCCCTAAAACCCTCACTAATTTTTACAGATGCACTGTAGAAAGCATTCTTCTAGGGTGCATCACAACCTGGTATGGGAGTTGTCCTGTCCAAGACCGGAAGAAGCTGCAGAAGATCGTGAACACAGCCCAGCACATCACTCAAGCCAGTATTCTGTCCTTGGACTCACTTTACACTGCACGCTGTCGGAGCGATGCTGCCAGGATAATGAAGGACACGACTCACCCAGCCAACACACTTTTCATCCCTCTTCCCTCCGGGAGAAGGCTCAGGAGCTTGAAGACTCCTACGGCTAGATTTGGGAACAGCTTCTGTCCAACTGTGATAAGACCGTTGAATGGGTCCTGACCCGGATCTGGGCCGTACCCTCCAAATATCCAGACCTACCTCTCGGTTTTTTTCACTACCTTATTTTCCCTTTTCTATTTTCTATTTATGATTTATAATTTAAATGTTTACTATTTACTATTGATTTGTACTCCAGGGAGCGTGAAGCGCAGAATCAAATATTGCTGTGATGATTGTATGCTCTAGTATCAATTGTTTGGCGACAATGAAGTAGAGTAAAGTAACATCCTTATTGCTGAGACAGAGAAAATAGGAATTATCCACTGCTTATTTTTTTACATCTGATGTGAAGATATTGGGATCTTTGGAGTCAGAGTTTGGAGTACTTAAATTTGAACTAATTAGAGAGGGGCAATTTGTAAAAAGTAGACCATATCTAATAAAACTTTATGAGAAAGAGGGCTCATTGAAACCTACAGAATATTGAAAGTCCTGGATAGAGTGTTCTTCAAGAGGTTGCTTCCATTGAAAGGAGATTCTAGGATCCAAGGGCACAGCCTCAAAATAAAGGGATGTTTCTTAAACTGAGATGAGGAGTTTCTTCTGCCAAAGGGTGATGAATCTGTGGGATTCGTTGCATCAGAGGGCTGTGGATGCTGTTGGGTGTACTTAAGGCAGAGATTGATAGGTTCTCGATTGGTAAGGAGTTAATGTTTATAGGGAGAAGGCAGAAGAATGGGGATGAGAAAATCAGCCACGATTGAATGGTGGAGTGGGCTTTATGAGCCAAATCGCCTAATTCTGCTCCTATAATCTTGGTCTTGTATAGTTTGAAAATGCAATGGAAGTTGTAGAAGAAGGGTCATTTACAGTTATCCAGTCTGGCCTATATGTGACTGCAGATCCACATCAGTGCACTGGACTCTTAGCTGCCCTGAAAGGGCCTGTGTCATTACTGCTTCAGCGGATAGAAAAATATTAAATCAAATGGACCTAGGCTCTGGATCCCGATGTGCAAAAGTTGCCCATGATCCAGTGGACCTTACAATAGCCCCTCATGTTGTGTTCAAGTTGTTCACAAAAAAAAGGACAAATCCAATCCAACTGGAAACTGCCCACTTATGCCATTTCAGAGGATCATACCTCCTGGTCATGTTCCAGTCTCCTCCATCACAACCTTCTTGCCCCACCTGTAGGACATTCTGTCCAGAGATGGTGGAAGAGTGAGGTATGGACAAGAAGGCGTAGTTATGAAAATTTTCGGCATTGATTGTAGAGCCCATAAAGTCTCATGTTATCAGAGTGATTCACAGACAAACATCCTCCAGATTATCACCTACTGACCTGGTTCAGCTGCTGAATCAGTATGTTAAATAACAGTTTGAAGAAGCACAGTATGCCTGCTAGTTGCCAGTTGATGGGGTGGGGGTTAAATTTCCATGTTGAAGATAATTTTGGTAGATCTGTTGGCTTGACTAACATAACTGCTAGGTTGTGTAGGCAGCAGGCAATGAGCCATCCAACATGAGAGAGAAATCTGTAGACCTTGTCTACATCTGTGGAAGATGCATCTGTCCATTTCACCATTGGTAGAAATGATAGTGCTTCTACAAACAAAATTCCTCTCTTCACGTTGTTAATACCATCTACTATGTTGTATAGCACTATGGGATCAAATCAAAACGTGAGCCACAGTGGATCATCAACAGCATCGGAGCTGTAAACCACCATTCTCTGTAACCTTGTGGCGTGATAGACCCCTGGATCAAACTTAGATCGGAGAAAAATGCTGGGACTAGTACCAGATACACCTAAAATTGAGATGCTAACCCACAGGTCCATCTCTGTGCTAAACAACAGAAGCAGCATACAATGTACGGAGCTAAGTAATGTCACAACTAATGGGTCAGGCTGAAATTCTAGTCATGAGTGATGTTAGAAATTAAGTTGTAAATTGGAACTTTTCCATTTTACTGTTCCAAAAGAAGCTATGTGGCAGCCATGCCAGCACCACCTGGCAGAAAAAAAGGTTACTTTCCTCAAGCAGTAAGGCTGATCAACACCTCCACCCACTAACCCGTCACTCCACACCCTCAACCACCACTACTTTGTCATTTCCAGTCAGTCACCTTATATACAGACAGTCCTGTGCCTAGTCGCACTTTATGGACGTAAGATCGATCTATGTATAGAAGCTATCTTATGTTTATATTTATTTGCTTTTTTTGCTGTTTTTTTTTAATCTTATTGTGTTTATTTGTGCTGCATTAGATCTGAAATAACAATTCGTTCACCTTTACACAAGTTTACTGGAAATGATATTAAACAACCTTGAATCCTGATGATTAACTGACGGCCTCTTTCTGACTTTGATTGTGAAAAGAACCATTTAAACTTCTCAAATAGATATTTCAGACCACATGACAGGTATGCTGTGAACAGTACGTTAAGGAAAGATGATTTAAATAGTTCTGTGATAGAAGATACTTGGGAACAAAAGTCAGGCAGAACTTCATGAACAACAAGCAATGCACTTCACTTGAAAAATCTTAGAATGATATGGCGTGCTTGAATCTTATCTTCATTTAATGTACAGATGAATAAAGTGAAAAGGAAGCAAAATCTTTTTATTTGGAAGGATGAAATGCACAGGATAACTGTATTTGTCAACCTTTGACAACAACATGGTGGTGTAGTGTAGCACTATTACAGTGCCAGTGATCATTGATGGGGGTTCGATTCCCGCTGCTGTCCATAAGACGTTTGCATATTCTCCCCCTGACTGTGAGTTTCACCTGGATGCTCTGGTTTTCTCCCACATTCCACAGTTGTACTGTTAGGTTGGGGAATTGTGAACATGCTACATTGGCGCCCTAAATGTGGCGATGATTGGCCCAGCACAATTCTTGCTGATTTGATTCAAGTAACACATTTCAATGAATATTTCGAAGTGTGTGTGACAAGTAAAGCTAATCTTTAAATCTTTACCCTCTATCAAGCAATAGTTTATCAATGTGTTTGCAGTTCAGTTTTGCTCCCACTAGGTGGTAGCCTTTAGCTGTTGAAACACTTCCTGTTCGAATCCAAACTATTTCACTGGATTTCCTGATCTGTACATTTCTTCCGATCCAGGCACAAATCGAGTTAAAGTGCAAGGCCTGCTCCCACATGCCTGATAATCTATCCCTAGTGATAAGGCAAAGGCAGCAGGGGATGTAGAAGAGGCTTGAATTGTTTGAGTGCAGTAATCTTTAGGGCTGTAATGATGGAAGGGGTAGAAGTATGAAGGTGCAAATCCACCAGTTGGAAACTTGTGATACCAAAACAATATTTTCCAAAGTGAATTACAAATTTAATAGAGACAAAAGAGTACTTACACTAGTCACGCTTGCAGTGGAATGGAAATTACTCTGGGTGTGTTTGTATAATTTAGTTAGATTATACTCTTGGACAGTTGGGACAGTTGATCACTTGAGTAATGGTTGGCTTGTGGATTTAGCAGAAGTCAAGGACAGCTGTACTCTCAGTGTTTGCCCAGTATACACGCAGGCTGCTAAAGCAAACACATTGTGCTGCTCTCTGTTCCACTGGCTCCCAAATTCACTGTAGTCGTCATTATAACCAAGTGAATGATTTGTAACTCAAAAGTTACTCAAGCTTACTGTAAATCTGTAATGCTTTAGTAAATATTTTTCTCAGAAATCAGGAGTCGCTCAACAAGAGCGAGAGCGTCTTTGGGGAGGGATAAACAGTTGAGGTTTTGGGTCAAGGCCCTTCAGGACTAGAAAGAAAGAGAGAATAAGCCAAAATAAAAAGGTGGGGGAAGGGAAAGGGATTGCAAGTTGGCAGGTTATTGGTGATAGCAGGTGTGGGAGGAAAGTGGGTGGGAAGGGGAGGAAGGGGATAGGTATAGGGGAAGAAACAAAGGGCTGAAGAAGTAGGAATCCGTTAGAGGAGACAGTGGAACATGGGGAAGGAGGGGGGAACCAGAGCGAGGTGATGGGCAGGTGAGGAGAATCGAGGAGGTGACCGGATAGACAGATTTGGCACTGGAAAAACAGAGAAAACAGGTAGCAATTGGGAGATCCTGCCTTTTGCGGCAGACAGAGTGAAAGTGCTCAACAAAGCAGTCCCCCAATCTGAATTGCCTCACTGATGTAAAGGAGGCTTCATGGGGAGCACTGAATACAATTGATGACCCTGATAGACTCAAAGGTGAAGTTTTGCTTCATCTGGAAGGACTCTTTGGGTCCCTGAATGGTGGTGAGGGTGGACGTGTAAGGGTACATATAGCACTTTCGGGGATAAGTGCCTGGAGGGAGATCAGGTTATTTTTGACCTAATATCATGTAATGAGAAATTATTAATTAATGATCTTCTACTTAACAAGCCTTCAAGGAACAGTGATCATGGTATGGTAGAACTTTAGATAAAAGATTGAAATTGATTTAATTCCATTTAAAACCAGGTCTTGTATTTGAGGATTGAGTCGGAAAAGTTATTTTTGAAATTATACTAAAAATGGTTTGGTAATAACAAATAATAGCTAACATTTAAAGAATGAATGCACAGCCTAGAACAAATATATAATAATTTAAGGCACACAGACCCTGTAGGAATAATGCTTCATGTGTAGCTAACAGGAAAATTTAAAGATATTAGTAGATGAAAGGAAAATGCATAAAATGTTGCTAAAAAGAGCAAAAAGCCTGATGAAAATTTAAGACTTCAGTCAGGCATTAATAAAAGGAATTCAAAAATGATGTAGTGTGGAATATAAAATGAGATATTCAAAGCCCCTACAGATATGTAAAATGGGAAAAATTCACAAAATATATTGCCACACACTCAGACTGGAGAATTATTTAGGGGAAAAAAGAAATTGTTGTAGGAAATTTAAGCAAATATTTTGTGTCTTTTGTCACAGAAGACAAAAAATATCTGAAATTAATGCAGAACAGAGAGTCTGGTGTTATTGAGGAGTTAAAAGAAATCAATGTTACTTAAAAATAGTATTAAGTAAGTTATTGAGACTGAAATAATTAAATCTCCATGACCTGATGACCTGCATTTTAAAGTTTAGACAGAGCTAATGGATATACTGGTTATCTTCTTCCAACATTCTGTAGATTCTAGAATGGTTCCCACAGGTTAGAAAATAACAAATGTAAGCTCACTAGTTAAGGAAGGAGGGAGAGGAAAAGTTGGAACTATGGACACTAGCTTGCTTCAGTTGATGAGAATGTTCTTGAATCAATGAAGTGGCAGCAGAATACCTAGAAAGAGGAATCATGTTTATCAACTCTGCTAGAATTACTTGAGGTTGCAACAAGGAGATTAGTTATGGGGGAACCAATTATTCTAGGATTGGGAGGCTGTAACTAGCAGAGAATAATGGTGGGGCTCCAACTGTTCATATTTGCATCAGTTATTTGGATGAAGGTGTTGGGAGATAGAAACATAGAAAATAGGTGCAGGAGTAGGCCATTCGGTCCTTCGAGCCTGCAACGCCATTCAGTATGATCATGGCTGATCATCCAACTCAGAACCCTGTACCTGCCTTCTCTCCATACCCCTAGATCCCTTTAGCCACAAGGGCCATATCTACCTCCCTCTTAAATATAGCCAATGAATTGGCCTCAACTGTTTCCTGTGGCAGAGAATTCCACAGATTCACCACTCTCTGTGTGAAGAAGTTTTTCCTCATCTCGGTCCTAAAAGGCTACCCCTTTATCCTCAAACTGTGACCCCTCGTTCTGGACTTCCCCAACATCGGGAACAATCTTCCTACATCTAGCCTGTCCAATCCCTTTAGAATTTTATAAGTTTCAATAAGATCCCCCCTGAATCTTCTAAATTCCAGAGAGTATAAGCCTAGTTGATCCAGTCTTTCATCATATGAAAGTCCTGCCATCCCAGGAATCAATCTGGTGAACCTTCTTTGTACTCCCTCTATGGCAAGAATGTCTTTCCTCAGCTTAGGGGACCAAAACTGCACACAATACTCCAGGTGTGGTCTCACCAAGGCCTTGTACAACTGCAGTCGTACCTCCCTGCTCCTGTACTCAAATCCCCTTGCTATGAATGCCAGATGAGAGTGAAACATCATTGGGATCACTGAATGGACAATGGCACAGCAGATGGAATATAATATGTGAAAATTTAGTAGAAAAATAGAAAATTATTGTGTTCTTAAATGGCAACTGAGAGGTCTTGATGTTCAGAGGATCTAGGTGTCCTTGTACACAACTCACTGAGCTTTAACAAGCAACCACCGCAAGTATTCAGGACAGAAAAATGACATGTGCCCTGTAAGGCAATAAGATTTCAGTGCTAGAATAAAGAGGTTGCAGTTATGTAAGGCTTAGTCCCCACACCGAATATTGTGTACAAGTCTGGTCTCCCTATTTAAGGAAGGATATAAAGAGAATGCAGTGAAGATTCACTAAGGGTTTATCCCTAAGTGGAGTTTGTCCTGTTATAACAGGTTAAGCAAGATTAGTGCAAGCTCTCTTGAATTTAGAAGAATGGGAAGTGATCTCATTGAACTAAAATTCTTGGTGGCTAGGCAGGGTAGATACAGGCTAGAAAAGGAGGTTACAGTCTGAAGTTAAGAGGCCTGATGTGTGATGTCTTCACTTGATCATTAATGAATCTTATGGATTCTCCAACCAATGTTGAGTACATTCACAGAAATGACCAATAAATTTTGGTTTATCAATGAAATCGAAGAGTATATTCCTGTATTGGTCCATGTGGCATGGTATAGTAAGTGAGTCATCATCTGAATGAGTGAGAGCAGGCAGAAATTTAACGATAGTTTATTCCTGTTTCTTATGTTCTTAAGAAAAATTTAAAGATGATGGGCTGCCACAGTAATATAGTGGTTAGTGTGATCCTGTTACAACTCGGGCCATGGACTTTGGAGTTCAATTCCGGCACCATATGTAAGAGCTCTGTATGTTCTTCCCATGACCGCATGGGTTTCCTTGAGGTGCTCTGGTTTCCTTCCACAGTCCAACAGTGTACCGGTTAGTTGGTCATCGTAAATTGTCTGCTATTAGGCGAATGTTAAATACGTGGTTTGCTGGACAGTGTGGCTTGCTTGGCATGCTGTATCTCTAAATAAATAATAAAAAGAGTGCTGTGAGAGTGAATTGTGTGTCTGTGGTGTGGTATCACTGTAGTTAGTAGGCAAATTAGGAAACATTAGTAAAGTTGTTCTTTTAATACTCCTTTTAATGTTCTTGTAGTTTTAGTCATTGCTGACTGAAATGTCAAATTCTCTTTGAAGCTGATGACTAGATTTATAGAAATTCAATGCAGAGCAAGGATGGAAGACAATTATGAACCAACTGGTTGAAAGCTGACAGCCTGTGCTGATGACTTAAGTGTGCAGAGGATGTGTCCTGTTCATGGCAGCGGACTTAATGTGAGCAGTAAGGTTAAAGGAGCACTCTGACAAGTAATCAGGTCTTTTAAGTATAAGGTCACAATGCACATTATCTGTAATTTTATTGTTGTGGTTGAAAGCTTAAATTAAATCTTCTGTAAATTAATTTTCTTAACTTGTTTTGGTGAATTAACCAGGAAGATATGAATTTAATGCAGCCTCCTATTTCACAATTATACACTTTTCCACTGAAACGTCATCTAAAACACAGCTAGTTTTATCTTTCCTTGCATAGAGAAACCAAAACTGCTTCAGAATAAATATGTGGTTTCATCAAAGTTGTATGAATGAAGCAAGATTTAGATTATAGAACAGTACAGCACAGTATGAGCCCCTTGGCCCATGATGTTGTGCCAACATTTTAATCTCCTGCATGATCAGTCTAACCCTTCCCTCCTGCAAAGTCCATAGCTCTCCAAATTTCTTTCATCTATGTGCCTAACTAAGAATCTTCAATGTTTGTAAGGTATCAGCCTCAACCACCACCCTTGGCAGTGTATTCTAGGCACCTACTACTCTGTTTATTTTTAAAAAACACCTACTTCTCTCCTAAACTCCTCCACTCACCTTAAAAAGACGTCCTGTCTTCTGGTATTAGTCATTGCCATTGCCACCTTGGGGGAGGGTGGAGGCACTAGCTGTCCATTTTATCTACGTCTTTTATAATAATATACACCTCTATCAGGTTGCCTCTCATCCTTCTTCATTCCAAACACACTAAATCTAGCTTGCTCAACCTTTCATGTTCCCTAATCTAGGCAGCATTCTGATAAATCCCCTCTGCGCTCTCTGAAGCTTTCACATCCTTCCAGTAATGAAGCGATCAGAAGTGAATACAATATTCCAAATGTGGTCTAACTAGAGTTTTATAAAGCTGTAACATTATGCCTCTTGCACTAATCTCCCGACCTTGGAAGGTCAACACGTCATACACCTAGCTCTGCATCCTATCAATGTCCATTGTAATCTCTGACAAACTTCTATACCATCCAGTGTACCACCTACCTTCATGTCACCTGCAAACTTACTAACCCACCTTTCCATTTCCTCATCCAAGTCATTTATAAAATCACAGAGTAGGGGACCTGGTACAGATACCTGCAGAACACCACTGGCCACTGATCTTTGGGCAGAATACACTCTGTGTGCTACCATCCCCTCACTTCTGTGGGCAAGCTCATTCTGAATCCATGCAGCCAAGTTTCCCTGGATCCCATATTACCTGACTTTGTGAATGAGCCTATCATGGACAATGTTGTTGAATGACGTACTAATATCCATATACACTATATCACCTGCTCTTCCTTCATCAACTTGTTTTCTCCCTTCCTCAAAGTTAATCAGGTTTGTGAGGCATGACCTACCCCTCAGAAAGCCATGCTGACTATCCCTAATCAGGTAATGCTTCTCCATATGCTTGTAAATCCTCTCCAAAAGTTTGCCTACAACTGATGTAAGACCCACTGGTCTATAATTCCCAAGATTATCCCTGTTACCTTTCTGAAACAAAGTAATAACATTTGCCACCTTCCATTCTTATTGTACTACTTTTAAGGCCAATGAGGATGCAAACATTCATCGCTAAACGCACAGCAGTCTCCTCCCTTGCTACTTGTAGTAACCTGGTGTATATCCCATTTGGTGCTTGGGACTTACCTATACTAATGTTTTTCAAAATTTCCAGCACGTCTTCTTTCTTAGCATTGGCATGTTCCAGCATATTAGCTGTTCTATGCTGTCCTCACATTCATCAAGGTCCCTCGCAGGAGTTCACACAGACCCCTTGCTTATTGGTGTTGGTCTGTGGCATAAAACGGTTGGGAACCCCTGCTCTAACTGGAGAATACTGAAGCAAAGTATTCATTAAGGACCTCTCCTACCTGCTCCAGGTATATGTTTCCTCTTTTATCTCTGATCGGTCCTACCCTCACTGTGGCCATCCACCTGATCTTCATGTATGTGTAGAACGCCTTTGGGTTTTCCTTAATCCTCTTCACCAAGGCCTTTTCATGTCCCCCTCTGGATGTTTTTCTTCTCTTCTCAACCATGGTTCCTTCACTCTTACCATCCTTTCCCAGCCTCAATGGGACAGACCTCTCTGGAACCCCATGCCAGTGCTTCCTAAACAACCTCCACATTTCTGTTGCGTGTTTTCCTGAGTACATCTGTTCCCAGTTTAAGATCCCAAGTTCCTGATTAATAGCATCGTGGCGACCCACTTTCTAGCACACACGAACCAGCGCACACCAGCAGAGAGGCCGGCCCCAAAAAGGGCGCCAGGCCATCTTCACCAGCAGGTGGAAAATCCCGCGTGCGGAAAGGGTCTGGGAATATGCATTCCCCACAGCAGTCCTGCCCCAGGGAGGGCGGGAACGGGAAGGCTTTAAAGCAGGCCGCGAAGTTTGAATAAATGGCTTTCATCACAACCCTAACTCACCGACTACGTGTGGTTATTTTAGCGCTGTGTGTAGCACGCCGCTACAGCATCATAATTAACTCTCCTCCAATCAAGCACTTTTTGATACTGTCTGCTCCTATCACTGTCTAAGGCTATGGTAATGGTTCAGGAGCTGTGGTCACTGTTTCTGAAATTTTCACTTGCCAGGAGATCTGTCACCTGACCAGATTTAATGCCTGGTATTAGATCCAGCATGGTCTCTCCTAGTCAGTCTATCCAGGTATTGAGTCAGGAATCCTTCCTGGACACACCTAACAAATTCTGCCCCATCTAAAACTTTTGCACTAATTGCTGATCAATATTAGGGAAGTTGAAGTCCCCCATGACAGCAACCCTGTTATTTTTGCACCTTTCCAAAATCTGTGTTCCAATATGCTCTTCAATATTCCTATTGTAATTGGGGGGTGGTGGTGGTCTGTTGAATACTCCCAATAGAGTGGTTGGTCCTTCCTGTTTCAGACTTCCACCTACTCTGACTCAGTAGGCGATCCCTCCACGATTTCTTCCATTTCTGCTGCTGTAATACTATCCCAGATTAGCATTGCTACTCCCCCACCTCTTTTTTAAACCTACCTCCTTGTCCCTTTTGAAACATCCAGTGTCAATTTTTGTCCATGTGACAGCGAAGTCTCTGTAATGGCTACAATGCCGTAGCTCCACGTACTGATCCATTCTCTCATCACCTTTATTCATGATACTTACTGCATTAAAGTAGACAAATTTCAACCCATCCAACTGACTGCATTTAGACCATATTCACTGTTTGTCCTTCTTCACAGTTTTTCTACATGTTGCTTCTACCTTTACACTAACTGCTCCATCCTCTTATCTATAACTCTGGTTCCCATATCCCTGCCAAACTTGCTTAAACTGTCCCCAACAGCTGCAGCAAATTTGCTTGCAAGATATTGGATGCTTCAAATTCATGTATAACCCATCCGTTTTGTACAGGTCGTACCTTCCTCAGAAGAGATCTCAGTGGTGCACATATATGAAACTCTGCCAAATTATCCTATTCTTGCCCTCCCTGGCAATCCAAATATTTTTAGCTTCCTACCTAGCTCCTCATAATTCACTCTTAAGCACCTCATCCCTTTTCCTACCCTTATTGTTGGTACCAATGTGTATCAAAATTCCTGGCTACTCACCCTCCCCTTTAAGATTGCCTGAGATGTTTAAGAGATGTTCCTGATCCTGGAACCTTGAAGGGAATATGCTATCCAAGAGTCTCACAGCCACAGAATCTCCTGTCTGTTCCCCTAATTATTGATTCCCCTATCGCTACCACTCTCCTCTTCTCTCCCCTTCCCTTAGAGTTTGACACTTTTTTTTTATAATTTCAAAAACCATTGTGATGTAGGTTTAACATATCATTTGTCTTCCTAACAAGATACTGTATCTGCATGTAAACTTCCTGTGGCTCTTGTAATGTGACAGCAGATGTAACTGAATGCCAAGATTTTCTGGGTTCTCACCATTTAAAATAATGTGCTTTGTTACTTGCATGAATAATATCTGATTTCCTCATAGTTTTCTTTCTACTGCCTTTTTTTTTACCAGTTTGTCTTAATTTCTGTATCATTTTGGAGACTTTTTTTGTAATTCCTTACAGATTACAATCCCACCTGCTTTTTTATCAGTCATCTCTCTGTCATACTGTGAGTAATTTTGGACCTCGTGTCTAAGGAAGGATGTGCAGGCATTGGAGAGGTTCCAGAAGAAGTTTATAAGAATGATCCTGAGACTGAAAGGATTGACATATGAGGATAGTTCTGGGCCTGTACTTGTTGGAGTTTAGAAGAATGAGGGGTAATCTGATTGAAAGCCTACCAAATACTGAAAGGTGTAGATACAGTGGATGTGGAGAAGATGTTTGAAATAGTTGGAGAGTCAAGGACCAAAAGGCACAGATATCCCTCTAGAACAGAGATAAGGAGGAATTTCTTCAGTCAGAGGATGGTGAATCTGTGAAATTTATTGCCACACAGCTGTGGAGGCCAAGTCATTAGGTATATTTAAAGAGGAGGTTGATAGGTTCATGATTAGTAAGGGTGTCAAAGGTTACAGGCAGAAGGTAGGAGAATGGGGTTGAGAGGGATAATAAATCAGCCATGATGGGAGGGCAGAGCAGACTTATTGGATGAACAGCCTAATTCAATCCTATGTCTTATGATCTTATCTGCACATGCATGGAAGATGTCTTTGATGATGCTAACATACTGATTCATTCACTCACCCAGAAACTTTCTGACCAATGCTTGGCTTAGATTAAACCAAAACTGCTTGGCTGCAATATCAAATATGGTTTTGAGCTAGATGTGGATAAAAGGGCTGAATCCCAGAGATTGACTACCCTTGCTGCCAAAGGTGGTATTCAGCCAAATATGCATCGAAGATCGCTGGTAAAATTTAAATCCTTGGGAACTGAGGGACAAGTTCACCACAGATCATAAGCTATGGCTGTTGGAGGTCAATTAACTTAGCCCAGGACATCTCCACAGGAATTGCTAAGTGCAGTATGCTCGGCCAAACCATTTTTAGCTACTTTATCAATAACTTGTCCTGTAACACAAGGGCAGAAATAGAAATACACTCAGTGGCCACTTTATCAGGTACATCTGTGCACCTGCTTGTTAATGTAAGTATCTAATCAACTAATCACAAGGTGGCAACTCAATCATAAAAATTAGCAAACATGGTCAAGAGGTTCAGTAGTTGTTCAAAGCAAACATCAGAATGGGGAACCTAAGAAATAGGAGCGGAAGTAAGCCATCTGGTCTGTTGAACCTGCTCCACCATTCAATAAGATTATGGCTGATCTGACTGTGGACTCAGCTCCACCTACCTGCCTTTTCCCTGTAACCCTTAATTCCCTTGCTATGCAAAAACCTATCCAACCTTGTCTTAAATATATAAATAAAAATGGCCACCACTGCTCCATTGGGCAGAGAATTCTGCAGATTCACCACTCTTTGGGAAAAGCAGTTCCTCCTCATCTCTGTCCTAAATTTACTCCCCCAAATCTTGAGGCTATGTCCCCTAGTTCTAGTCTCACCTACCTGTGGAAACTGCTTTCCTGCCTCTATCTTATCTATCCCTTTCATAATTTTATATGTTTCTATAAGATCTCTCATCCTTCTGAATTCCAGTGAGTACAGTCCCAGGTGACTCAATCTCTCCTCATAGTCTTAACCCCCCCCCATCTCTGGAATCAATCTGGTGAACCTCCTCTGCACCACCTCCAAAGCTAGTATATCCTTCCTCAAGTAAGGAGACCAGAACTGCATGCAGCACTCCAGGTGTGGCCTGCCCAGTACCCTATACATTTGCAGCATAACCTCCCTGCTCTTAAATTCCAATCCCTCTAGCAATAAAGGCCAACGTCCAATTTGCCTTCTTGATAGCCTGCTGCACCTGCAAGCTAACCTTTTGCGATTCATGCACGGTAGCATGCTGCAATCTCTTACTATTTAAATAATAATCTGATTTTCCATTTTTCCTTCCAAGGTGGATGACCTCACATTAACCAACATTGTACTTCATCTGCCAGACCTTTGCCCACTCACTTAACTTACCTATATCTCTCTGCAGATTCTCAGTATCCTTTGCGCAATTTGCTTTTCCACTCAATTTAGTGTCATAAGCAAACTTAGATACATTACACTCGGTCCCCTTTTCCAGATCGTTAGTGTATATTGTGAACATTTGCAGGCCCAGCACCGACCCCTGTGGTACACCGCTCACCACTGATTGATAACCAGAGTAACACCCATATATCCCAACTCTCTGCTTTCTATTGGTTAACTAATCCTCTATCCATGCTAATACATCACCCCCCAACTCTATGCGTCCTTATCTTATGGACAAGTCTTTTATGTGGCATAAATGGAAGAAATGTAATCTAAGTGACTGACTGTGGAATATTGTTGGTGCCAGATGGGGCGGTATGAGTATTTCAAAAACTGCTGATCTCCTGGGATGTTCACACTCAACAGTTTCTAGAGCTTACAGAGAATAGTGCAAAAAACAAAATCCAGTAAGAGGTAGTTCTGTGGTTAAAAATGCCTTATTAATGAGAGAAGCCAGAGGAGAACGATCAGACTGTTTCAAACTGACAGGTGACAGTAACTCAACTAACCATGTGATAGAACAGTGATGTGCAGAAGATCATCTCGGGATGCTCAGTCATGTTGAACCTTGAAGTGGATGGGCTACAGCAGCAGAAGTCCAGGAATATGCAGTCAGTAGCCACCTTTAGGTACAGGAGGTACCTAATAAAGTGGCCATTGAGTGTTTTTGCTGATGATTGCATAACGAAATACAGTTTCATTAAGCAATCAGTCCATGTTGACCAGATGATAGATCAATTTTCAGCAATGTTAACATTTTTTTAAAATACTTCTTCCTCCATCCTTCCTTTCTTCGCTACTACTATAACCCAAGGAGGAAGTTCAGCAGCTTCAATATAGTGTACAATACAAGTTAACCATTCTGTCACCAATGGATCCACTATTACCTTCACCACTTACCTCAAACAGCTAGGATGCAGATCATAATGGCCTGGGGGCTTATTGAATTTTAGTCCCATTTACTTGATTTTTTCCTTTTGCTAATTCTAATTTATTTGACCTCATTTACTCTAATTCTTTACTCTATACCTTCTTCAGGAGGTATTTTGTACCCTTTGTGAAGGCAGCCACAACATAAATATTTGTTTAATTTCTTTGTCATTTCTTTATCAATATTATTCCTATTGTCATAGTTCTTAAAGGACCAATATTAACTTTAGCTGATTTTTTCCCCTTTAGATATCTACTTTCATGTTTCTTGCCAATTTACTCTATTTTGATTTTCCTTATCAATGTCCTTTGTTAAGATTTTCCTAGTCTTTAATATTTTGAAATTATAAACTTCCCTTCATCTAATACTATAATCTTTAAATTCCCTTGTTACCCACATTTGGATCATTTTTCTCGTGTTTGTCAGCTTAAAGGAAAATGTATCCCGTGTTACTTATGATAGAAGCTAAAGAATTTTCTTGTGATGCAGTATGTAAGTTTTTATTGTGAGATGTGAAATGAATTTAAATTAATCGTCCCAGCCGTGGTTCAGTTGTAGGACTCTTGCATCTGAATCAGAAGGGTCATGCTCTACACCAGAAACTTGAGGATGCAATTGAAGCTGAACCTCGAGTGCATTATTCATTGTCGGAAGTGTTCATTGGGATATTCTAAACTGGAGCTATATCCCTCTGTATATCTCTGTGCAAGATTCTCTTACATTAAGAGGACGAGTCATGTTATCCTTGTATTCAAATGAGTAATTAGAACTCAGTTGATAACCTGTATAGTAATTTACTGTATGCCACTGCCCAATTCTGTAGAAGGATATTATGTTAATTGACTACCGGATTTTCCAATCAACAACCTGCCCTGATTTTCTCATGTTTAAGGCTGACCAAAGACATACATCTTCAGCGCGTGGCCAAGTGGTTAAGGCATTGGACTAGTGATCTGAAGGTCGCGAGTTCGAGCCTCAGCCGAGGCAGCGTGTTATGTCCTTGAGCAAGGCACTTAACCACACATTGCTCCGGCACCTTCATAGCCCAGCGGCGGCGGTTGGTGCAGTATGGACAACACAAGGCACATTCAAAGATAATGTATGTAAATGCATTTAAAAGCTGCTGTATTACAGTATGTTAATCTAACAATGGTGTAGTGTAATCTGGATTTAATGCAAATTATTATCCCCGACTTAATGTTGAGTATATATATATACAGTGGTGCAACTACATTTTACAGGATTTATTTGTTTTTAAATACAGAATATTCCAGATGAAGTATAAGATAAATGAAGGAAGCACAAAACAGACATCAGAAACCTGAAACAAAAACAAAGCATCTTAAAAACACTCAGCAAATCTGGGTACATCTGTGAAGACGGAAGTGAAATCAACGACACACATAAAAGTTGCTGGTGAACGCAGTAGGCCAGGCAGCATCTCTAGGAAGAGGTGCAGTCGACGTTTCAGGCCGAGACTAAGGAGCACCAGGCCATTGTCTCCCACACCATCACCGACTTTATCCTCTCAGGGGATCTCCCATCCACTGCTACCAACCTTATAGTTCCCACACCTCGCACTTCCCGTTTCTACCTCCTACCCAAGATCCACAAACCTGCCTGTCCTGGCCGACCTATTGTCTCAGCTTGCTCCTGCCCCACCGAACTCGTTTCTGCATACCTCGACACGGTTTTATCCCCCCTTGTTCAATCCCTTCCGACCTATGTTCGTGACACTTCTCACGCTCTTAAACTTTTCGATGATTTTAAGTTCCCTGGCCCCCACCGCTTTATTTTCACCATGGATGTCCAGTCCCTATATACTTCCATCCCCCATCAGGAAGGTCTCAAAGCTCTACGCTTCTTTTTGGATTCCAGACCTAATCAGTTCCCCTCTACCACCACTCTGCTCCGTCTAGCGGAATTAGTCCTTACTCTTAATAATTTCTCCTTTGGCTCCTCCCACTTCCTCCAAACTAAAGGTGTAGCTATGGGCACCCGTATGGGTCCTAGCTATGCCTTCCTTTTTGTTGGGTTTGTGGAACAATCTATGTTCCGTGCCTATTCTGGTATCTGTCCCCCACTTTTCCTTCGCTACATCGACGACTGCATTGGCGTTGCTTCCTGCACGCATGCAGAGCTCGTTGACTTTATTAACTTTGCCTCCAACTTTCACCCTGCCCTCAAGTTTACCTGGTCCATTTCCAACACCTCCCTCCCCTTTCTAGATCTTCCTGTCTCTGTCTCCGGAGACAGCTTATCCACTGATGTCTACTATAAGCCTACTGACTCTCACAGCTATCTGGACTATTCCTCTTCTCACCCTGTCTCTTGCAAAAATGCCATCCCCTTCTCGCAATTCCTCCATCTCTGCCGCATCTGCTCTCAGGATGAGGCTTTTCATTCTAGGACGAGGGAGATGTCTTCCTTTTTTAAAGAAAGGGGCTTCCCTTCCTCCACTATCAACTCTGCTCTTAAATGCATCTCCCCCATTTCTTGTACATCTGCTCTCACTCCATCCTCCCACCACCCCACTAGGAATAGGGTTCCCCTGGTCCTCACCTACCACCCCACCAGCCTCCGGATCCAACATATTATTCTCCGTAACTTCCGCCACCTCCAACGGGATCCCACCACTAAGCACATCTTTCCCTCCCCCCACCTCTGCATTCCGCAGGGATCGCTCCCTACGCAGCTCCCTTGTCCATTCGTCCCCCCCATCCCTCCCCACTGATCTCCCTCCTGGCCGTGTAAGCGGAACAAGTGCTACACATGCCCTTACACTTCCTCTCTTACCAACATTCAGGGCCCCAAACAGTCTTTCCAGGTGAGGCAACACTTCACCTGTGAGTCGGCTGGGGTGATATACTGCGTCCGGTGCTCCCGATGTGGCCTTTTATATATTGGTGAGACCCGACGCAGACTGGGAGACCGCCTTACTGAACATCTACGCTCTGTCCGCCAGAGAAAGCAGGATCTCCCAGTGGCCACACATTTTAATTCCACATCCCATTCCCATTCTGACATGTCTATCCACGGCCTCCTCTCCTGTAAAGATGAAGCCACACTCAGGTTGGAGGAACAACACCTTATATTCTGTCTGGGTAGCCTCCAACCTGATGGCATGAACATCAACTTCTCTAACTTCTGCTAATGCCCCACTTCCCCCTCGTACCCCATCTGTTACTTATTTTTATACACACATTCTTTCTCTCACTCTCCTTTTTCTCCCTCTGTCCCTCTGAATATACCCCTTGCCCATCCTCTGGGGTTCCCCCCCCCCACAACTTTGTCTTTCTTCCCGAACCTCCTGTCCCATGATCCTCTTGTATCCCTTTTGCCTATCACCTGTCCAGCTCTTGGCTCCATCCCTCCCCCTTCTGTCTTCTCCTATCATTTTGGATCTCCCCCTCCCCCTCCAACTTTCAAATTCCTTACTCACTCTTCCTTCAGTTAGTCCTGACGAAGGGTCTCGGCCTGAAACGTCGACTGCACCTCTTCCTAGAGATGCTGCCTGGCCTGCTGCGTCCACCAGCAACTTTTATGTGTGTTGCTTGAATTTCCAGCATCTGCAGAATTCCTGTTGTTTGAGTGAAATCAACGTTTCAGATTAATGACCTTCATCAGCCTGGCCTGCTTAGTGTTTCCTTAACTTCCCATTTTCATTTGAAATAAATAATTGACTTTTAGTTCAAACTTTATGAAAGAACCCAAGTGGGATGAACTAAAAGTCCCAATATAATGGTGACTATGTTTCATCCTTTCTGTAGACTACATTGATCTGAAACTGGGAATTGCTGACACTGTAGCCATGGGAATAGAGAAACTTTGTTTCATTTTAGTTAATCAGTGTACATTGCTGTTCCCTTTCGTAAATGTGGAAGTGAATCATGCCATCTCTAGAAGGGAGTGACTTTTTCAGTTCATTTGCATTGCATTGCTTTACACTCTGACAGAGGTGATAGTGAAAACCAAATACAAAGACAAACACTTGAAGAATCAAGTTCCCACCAGTGTTTTTCTGTGCTCTTCTTCAATGCTAGTTGCTGCTAGTTAGTCATATTGGATGGGCATTCTTAATTTTTACATTAGTCTCAATCCGTTGGTAATCTATTAAGTCAAGCTTGATCCTCCTCATTTCTTTGTCATGGTATCACAGGTGAGCAGGAACTTTGACTAGTTTTCTAAAGGAATTCTTTCTCCCTTTCTTCTGCCCTGTTCCATGAGATCCAGAACTGGTGTTGGGACCAGCTGTAATCCATTTTGCCCTGCAGAGAGGTAATTTAAAAAAATCTGGCACCGTCCTGCCCTGTCAAGCTTCTGCAAATACTACCTACTAGTGAATTATAACAGTAATGGAGATGTTCCTTTCTATGAGACTAGGAAGAACGTTGCCTGCCTCTGGACGTGGAGGTGAAATGTTCCATTGTGGATTTCAAGACGGAATTGGATAAATAAAGGATGAAGGGAATTTTGCAATGCTGTGGACGAAGAGCCAGTGGTTGGAAGTAGCGAGTTACTCTGTCTGAGCTGGCATGGACATAATGGGCAGAATGCAAGCATGCTTACACATTTTTGAGATCTACAGCTTTGACTGAAGCAGCAAGTAGTTGAGAACCCCATGAACTTGACCGAACTATTAGGTATAATATCATAACTTAATATATGCAATCCTTACTCCACTATTACACAAACTACTTGGCTACCAATGCCCTTCATAACAGCACTTATTCAAAACTATGATCCGATGAATTTAAAAATCTTTTTAAATTTCCATTAGGTTGTCCTTTGGTGTCGCTGAAATTGAAGTCATTTCATTATTGCTTTTGTGTTTGCACAAGTATACTACTCAATCATTTGAAAGAAGGCATTAGCTTTAACATAATAACTTCTTTGTAATGAACTTTTTTGGCTAATCAGCAACAAGGGCATATTGTGGCTACATCACTAATGCAAACTGAAATAACAGCATGTTTGAACTTTAAAATGCAAACAAGTAAATTCCACATTAAAATTAAATCATTAGTTTACAAATTCTATCAGATGCTAATTCTTGCACTGCAGTAGTGATTGTTTCAAAAGGTTCTGAATTGTCTGTAAGGAGGTGTCCTGAGGTTGTGAACTGTTATATAGATATATCTATCGTTATGAAGTAAAATATATTGTATTTTTGTGACAGTTGCAGCATTGTTAGGCTGAACCTGAACCATTCAAATACTCATGATGATTGTGAACTCTTAATGTTTGGTCAGAGTGTTTTGTGAGAAACTTCTATTTTAGTTTATAGAGTTTAATGAGATAGCATCATGAATTGGGGCATATACTGAGTGGCCACACTATTAGGTTCACATGCTCCTCATGCAAATATCTAATCAGCTAATCATGTAGCAGCAACTCAATGCATAAAAGCTGGTAGACATCGTCATGAGTCCTGCTGAAGGATCTCAGCCCGAAATGTTGACTGTACTTTTTTTCCATAGCTACTGCCTTGCCTGCTGAGTTCCTCCAGCATCTTGTGTGTGTTGCTTAGATTTCCAGCATCTGTAGATCTTCTCATGTTTGAGACATGATCAAGAGGTTCAGTTGTTATTCAAACCAAACATCAGAATGGGGAAGAAATGTAGTGTAAATGACTTTGACCGTGGAATGATTGTTGGTGCCAGACGGTGTGGTTAGCGTATCTCAGAAACTGGGGTTTTCATGCACAACAGTCTCTAAAGTTGGTGTGAAAAACAAAAAAAAAACTTCCAGTGAGTGGCAATTCTGTGGGCAAAAACTCCTTGTTAATGAGAGAGGTCAGAGGAGAATGGCCAGACTGGTTCAAGCTGACAGGAAGACGACAGTAACTTACAACACATGTTACAACAGGGTGTACAAAAGAGCATCTCTGAATGCACAACTCGTTGAACCTTGAAGTGGATGGACTACAGCAGTACAAGACCATGAAGATATACTCAGTGGCCACTTTATTCTAATAAAGAGCCCACTGAGTGTATGTTCTTGAGCTTCTATTCAATGCCCTTTATGTGTTAAGATTTTGCTTAAGTAACTTCTGTAGTATGGGAGAGCAATTCCATAAATGTCAGTACTTGTTTTTCCAATATAATCATTGTGTTTAAATACTGAAAAGAATGAATGTAGTTCCTCTTATAGTTAGAAATTGGAAAGTGGATGCTGAGTCAATGAATATTTTTCAAATATAAGATCAGTAGATTGCTGTTAAGATGTTCAAGGATGTGGAGAAATTGTGGTTAAATGATTTACAGATCAGGCATGTTTTTAAAAAAAAGTTGCCAGACTAGGCTTGGGAAGCAAATGGTCTCTTGTCCTTTATGAAATCCTGTGTTGAAATGTGTGACTCTTGCTCAAGAGTTTCAGCCACATTTCCTTGGTGAACTATTCTTTCCACAAGAGATTCTTGAATCTTCAGTAAAAGACTTTAGTCAGTACACTGTACACAGTTTCAGATTGGTATCACTGATATTTAAGACCATGTTCAATTCACGGAACCATGTTCTCCCAAACTGAAAGTTACTACTTCTCATTTTGTGATGATCAGCAGCATATGACATGTCATTTACCAATACCATGTCTGGAATTTGCGGGGTATTGTAAATGCAAGATTACCCTTGTAAACACGAGGAAATCTGTAGATGCTAGAATTTCAAGCAACACAGATAAAAGTTGCTGGTGAACGCAGCAGGCCAGGCAGCATCTCTAGGAAGAGGTACAGTCGACGTTTTGAGCCGAGACCCTTCATCAGGACTAACTGAAAGAAGAGCTAGTAAGAGATTTGAAAACTTGTAAACTTCAGCAAGGTCAAGACAGCATTGTTACTGACCAGAACCTGCTGGTGATTCCTTGCCTTTGTGGGAATCTGCATGGTGTCCATTGGTAGAACATGTGCTAGGAGGAATCCTCCAGCTTCTTGATCGATCGAAATCTTATTGAATGACAGAACAGTCCAGTCCAGCTTCTATTTCTAAAGTTCACCTTATTCTGTATCCAAAGTACATATCCATCATTTAACACAAGAGCTTATCAAGTTTCCATTGCACCATTGCTGGTCACTTTCTTAATTCTATATCATATCATATCATAACTAAGAAGTCTAGCTCAATAGTTTGCTGCAAAGTTTCCCCAGCTTTTTTTAAGCCAATCTACTTTGGATCGCCCTAATTTTAGCAACTGTAGAAAGATATTTGTTTTAAACCTTGCATAATTACATTTGAAATTGAATCAGAGGAACATTAGGACCGCGTGTGTCCTTTGTTTTATGGAATCCTGGTTAACCCCTTCTGTACTGGATGCAGCAATTCAGATCAATGGGTTTACTATACACAATCAGGATAGATTTATAGAGTCTCTCAAAAGCAGAGGTGGAGGAGTATGCCTCATGATCAACTCTTCTTGGTGCACAAATATATCAGTGTTGCCCCAATTCTGCTCACCAGACCTGGAATATCTAGCATTTAAGTGCCGCCCTTTTTACCTACCATGGAGTTCTCTGGGGTCATTTTGGTAGCAGCTTACGTTCCAGCTCAGGCCAATGTCAAGCAGGATTTAGATGATCTGAGCAATGGCATCAACATGCATGAAACAGCGTACCCTAATGCCTTCACCATCGTTTTGGGAGATTTTAACCAAGCCAGCCTGAAAAAAATCACTAAGCAATTACCATCAACAGATCACTTGCAATACCAGAGAAAGCAACACACTGGACCATTGCTACACCACCATCAAGAATGCCTACTGTGCTATTCCATGCCCTCATTTCAGGAAGTCTGATCACCTGGCTGTACTTCTATTCCCTTAGTATAGGCAGTGACTGAAGACTGCAACACCAGTAGTGAGGACCAAGAAGGTATGGACAGGGGAAGCACAGGAGTGCCTACAGGACTGCTTTGAATCAGTGGACTGGACTGTATTTAGGGATTCATCTTTGAATCTGAATGAGTATGCTGCAGTTGTTACCTGCTTCATTAAAACCTGTGTAGATAAGTGTGTGCCTACAAAGACTTACTGTACATTCCCAAACCAAAAGCCAAGGATGAACCAGGAGGTATGTCGTCTGCTGAAGGCTAGATCTGTGGCATTCAAGTCTGATGACCTAGGCCTGTACCAGAAAACCAGGTATGATTTGCAGAGGGCTATTTCAAAGTACCCAGGACATATTCAGGGAGCAGTGTGTCCATTATTAAGGACCTCCAGCACCCAGGGCATGCCCTTTTCTCACTGTTAAAATCAGGTAGGAGGTACCGAAGCCTGAAGGCACACACTCAGCCATTCAGGAACAGCTTCTTCCCCTCTGCCATCCGATTCCTAAATGGACACTACCTCACACTACCTCACTTTTTTTAATATACAGTATTACTGTATTTGCACGTTTTAAAAAAATGTATTCAATACATGTAACTGTAATTGATTTACTTGTTTATTGTTATTACTATTATTTATTTATTTTTCTCTTCTATATTATGTATTGTATTGAACTGCTGCTACTAAGTTAACAAATTTCACGTCACACGCTAGTGATAATAAACATGATTCTGATTCAGAAAATATTCATAGCCCCTTCTTACCTCTGCCGTTTCCCCTTGGCTCCATAATTAGAAGACAATGGGATGGTTCTCATCTGTGTGGTGATAATGCCTAGCTCGTACTTTCCAAAATTCTGCTAACTGATCCACTTGTCTAGTTGTTTTACTGCTCTTGGATGAATCACAGTTTCTTTCAGTTAAGGTCCAGTGGTCTACGGACCCCTTGGTTAATGGTAGGGATCCATGGCATTAAAAAGGTTGGGAAACCTTAAGTTAAACAGTAGGAAAAATAAAACATTGTCCTCCATTACCATCACAAACTTCTTATCCATTTGATATAATCCTTTTTCCTGCCCGTTTCCTTTAGCTAAAATAAACAACCTACATTTTTGGTTTCCCTTTGGATCCTAATCTGACCATTTGACCTTATGTTCTATATCAGCTGACTACATTCACCTCCAGAAAATCGTCCACATTTTTTTCCTCCCTCAACCCATCTGCCTCTGAAATCCACGTATTTTCTATATTCAGAGTTGACATTCTTGTGCTGTCTTGTCTGGCCTTGCATCATCCATCTTTGTGATTAGATAATGGAAAATTGATAGCTGCTCATATTCAATCAACAGCAGGATACTTTTCATCAGTTACTTGTGACCTCAGCACTTCAGTTTAAAGAGTGTTTAAGCCCTTGTCCCTCCACCTATTTTGCTTCACTATTGGCAGCCACTCCTTGAGCATTCTAGCTTGCACAGCTCATATTAATCTTCTCTGAACCCCTCTGCTTCTGCAAAGCTTCTTACTTCTCAAGGTCCACAATAAAATATGCCTCTTGGTTAAAAGTTTTTGTCTCTGCTCACAACGCAATGTTGATTTTTCTTTTGCAATCTGTCAATCTGTCAATTCCTTGGTGTTCACATTTTCACCTGGTCCCTGAACTCCTCCATCCTGATCAAAAAGGGGCAGCAGCGCCTTTATTTCCTGCGGAGCATCAAGAAAGCTCACCTCTGTCCCAGGATACTGACAGACTTTTACCGTTGTACCATTGAGAGCATACTCATCAACTGCATCTCAGTGTGATATGGCAATTGTCCAGTATCGGACTGCAAAGCACTCCAGCATGTGGTGAAAACTGCCCAGCGGATTATTGGCACCCTATTGCCCATCATTGAGAACATCTACCATAAACGCTGCCTGGGCAGGGCGAAAAGCATTATCAAGGATGCATCTCACCCTAACCATGGATTTTTTACTCTCCTCCCATCCGGTAGGCGCTGCAGGAGCCTCTGCTCCCGCGCCAGCAGGCACAGGAAGAGCTTCTTCCCTGAGGCTGTGACCCTGCTGAACCTCACATCACAGCGCTAGGCAGTATTGCACCCCTATTGTACTCTCTCAGTACTTTTATATTTGTGTGCTGTAGTACTTACTTTTTATTCGCAGTTATCTTGTAAATAACACTGTTCTTTGCATTTCTGGTTAGATGCTAAATGCATTTCATTGGCTTTGTATCTGTACTTGGCACAATGATAATAAAGTTGAATCTAATCTAATATAATTTTAGCCCATCTCAAATATGAACCATATATACCTTTGTTTAGATTTCACGAATGTTTTCTTCCTTGGACTGATGTAAAGTACTCATTTAGTTCCTTATCCATATTTTCTGCCCATGATTAAATTTAACACTTGCAATCCCTTTCTTTTTTGCATAAACCCCTATGAATATCTAGATTGTCTTGTATGTTTACTACCAGTCTTTTCTCGTTTTCTATTTCTGTCTTGCCAACTTTAAAAAAAAATAATTTCTCTGATCTATCTCTAACTGTGGAAAAGGCACCTTATGTGGTTGCTGATGGTAGTAAGGAAAGGAATTTGGCTGTAATTTTTAATCAGTGGATTCATATGGGATGGTGCCTAAAGATTTGGAACTCACAAGTGTTGTTTAAAATGGGGGGGTGTGGATAAACCCTGTATTATCTTGAGAAAGTTCAAGAAACCATAATTAAGGGTGGTGTCAACAGCTGATTTGTTTATGTATTAATAGGAGGAAGCCAAGGAAGGATACACGATGAAGATGATTAGCAGAAGTACCAAATGTGACACAAGGAACAATATTTTCCATAGCAAGTGGTTAAAACGAGAATTGTTGTGGAGTAGTAGTAGAAGGAGACTGAATTCTAATGTTATTAAGGAATTGGATAAGCCTATGGAAGAATTTTTCAGAGCTATGGAGAGGAAGTGGTGGAGAAGGAACTGTGAAACCAGCTGGATTGCTAATCATCTCTAATAATAGAGATTTTGAAGTCAGTGAGAGGAAACATGGTTGCTGTGGTGTACGTGTATCACAAGGATAAAATACTGCATCAACAATAAAAGGATTTGTATCAGCCTGGATAGAAAATAAAACTAGTAATGGAACAGTATTAGGGAGAGCTTATTTTTTTAAACTGGAAGATAAGTGTACTGTGGACTGCCCCTGGACTCAGTATGATGTCCTTGTCTTTCTTAATACAGATTATTAACTTGTTACAGGGCACAGTTTCCAAATTTGCAGATGACTTGGAGTAATACTGTAAGGATATTGGAGAGTTAAAGGAGAAGAAGATAGGTTGGTGCAAAGGGTGGCTCAGTGGCAGAGGAAATTTAGTACTGAGGAATGTGGTGTGTTCATAGGGGCAATAACTCTACTGTGTGTTCTTTTATAGACTCCAGATAGGGAGATAGATTTTGGAACAGTGCAATAATAATAGGGTTGTTGTGATGGGACGTTTTAACTTTCCTAATATTGATTAGTATCTCCTTAGGGCAAGGGGTTTAGGTGGGGTGGAGTTTGTTAGGTGTGTTAGGTGAACCTGGCCAGGTGCCAGATCTCTCGGTGGGAGAGCATTTTTGGTGGTAGTGACCACGACTATCTCCTACACCATAGCGCTGGAGCAGACAATTTGGGAAAACATTCAATTGGAGTAGGGAGAAGTATGATGCTATTAGGCAGGAACTTGGGAGCAGATGTTCTCAGGGAAATACATGGCAGAAATGTGGCAAATGTTCAGGGAATGTTTGCATGGAGTTCTGCATAGGTATGTTCCATTAAGGCAGGGAAAGGATGGTAGAGTTAAAGAACCATGGTATACCAAGGATGTAGAAAATCTAATTAAGAAGAAAAGAAAAGCTTACGAAATGTTCAAGAAACTAAGTACTGTTAGAACTCTAGAAAATTACAAGGTTTCTAGGAAGGAGCTTAGGAGTGGAATTAGGAGAGCCCGAAAGGGCCATGAGAAGGCCTTGGTGACCAGGATTAAGGAGAACCTCAAGACGTCCTACTAGTATGTGAAGGGCAAGAGGATGAGCCATGTAAGAATAGGACCAATCAGGTGCGATAGTGGAAATGTGTGCACGAAGTTGGAGGAGGTAGCGGAGGTACTAAATGAATACTTTCCTTCAGTATTTACCAGGAAAAAAAACCTTGGAAAAGACCCTGAAAAGACTGAAACACTTGAGCATATAGACATTAAGAAAGAGGTTATGATGCAGTTTTTGAAAAGCATTGAGCTAGATAAGTCACTGGGACTGGATGAGATATACTCCACGCTACTGTGGGAAGCAAGGGAGGAGATTGCTGAGCCTCTTGCAGTGATCTTTTCATCATCAATAGGGACAGAAGAAGTATCGGAGGATTGGAGGGTTTCAAATGTTGTTCCCTTGTTCAAGAAAGGGAGTAGAGATAACCCAGGAAATTATAAACCAGTGAGTCTGACCATAGTAGTGGGCAGGTTGTTGGAGAAGATCCTGAGAGGCAAGATTTATGAGCATTTGGAGAGACATAATCTGATTAGGGATAGTCAGCATGGCTTTGTCAAGGGCAGGTCATGCCTTATGAGCCTGATTGAATTCTTTGAGGAAGTAACAAAACACATTGATGAAGGAAGAGTAGTGGAGGTGGTGTATATGGATATCAGTAAGGTATTTGATAAAGTTCCCCATGCCAGGCTGCTTCAGAAAGTAAGGAGGTATGGGATCCAAGGAGACCTTGGTTTCTGGATCCAGAACTGGCTTGCCCACAGAAGGCAAAGGGTGGTTGTAGATGGTTCATATTCTGCATGGAGGTCAATGACCAGTAGTGTGCCTCAGGGATCTGTTCTGAGACCCCTTCTCTTCGTGATTTTTATAAATGTCCTGGATGAAGAAGTAGAAGGGTGGGTTAGTAAGTTTGCTGATGACACAAAGGTTGGGGGTGTTGTAGATAGTCTGGAGGGTTTTCAGAGGTTACAGCAGGATGTCTATAGGATGCAGAACTGGGCTGAGAAGTGGCAGATGGACTTCAACCCAGATAAGTGTGAAGTAGTTCATTTTGGTAGGTCAAATTTGAAGTCAGAATATAATATTAATGGTAAGACTCTTGGCAGTGTGGAGGATGTGAGAGATCTTGGGGTCCCTGTCCATAGGACACTCAAAGCTGCTGCACAGGTTGACTGTGTTGTTACAAAGGTGTATGCTGTGTTGGCATTCATCAACCATGGGATTGAGTTCTAGAGCCGTGATATAATGTTACAGCTATATAAGACCTTGGTTAGACCCCACTTGGAGTACTGTGTTCAGTTCTGGTCACCTCACTACAGGAAGGATGTGGATACTATAGAGAGAGTGCAGAGGAGATTTACAAGGATGTTGCCTGGATTGGAGGGTGTACCTTACGAGAATAGATTGAGCTTTTTCTCCTTGGAGCGATGGAGAGGTGACCTGATAGAAGTGTTTAAGATGATGTGGAGCATTGATCATGTGGATAGCCAGAGGCTTTATCCCAGGGCTGAAATGGCTAGCACAGTAGGGGATAGTTTTAAGGTGCTTGGAAATAGGTGAAAAGGGGATGTCAGTGGTAAGTTTTTCACACTAGTAGTGATTGATGCGTGGAATGCACTGCTGGTTGCAGTGGTGGAAGCAGATACAATAGGGTCTTTTAGGAGCCTCTTAGGTGGGTACATGGAGCTCAGAAAAATAGAGAGAGGGCTGTGTGCTAGGGAAATTCTAGGCAGTTTCTAGAGTAGGTTACATGGTCAGCACAACATTGTGGACTGAAGGGCCTGTATTGTGCTATAGATTTCTATGTTCCATGTTCCATTTTGGGTGGTATAATGAGAAGATGCAATATAAATTGCAGGTCACAATTCTACATGACAGAGGGATTCAAGGGTAGTTTCAGGGCAGGTTGGTAATGTGACTTTTCTTTTAAAAAGAGCATACGGAACAGGGAGTACAAGAGAAGTTATGAATCTTTGTATAATATTGGCTGGATGACATCTGCAGTATTGTGTCCAATTGTGAGCACCATACTTTACGAAAAATACAAAGCATTTAGAGAGAACGCAGATAAGATTTAGCAAAATGATTCCAGAAATGAGGAACTTCAGGTATTTAAATTAGATTAGATTAGATTATGAGGACACGCAGTCCTCTTTTATTGTCATTTAGTAATGCATGCATTAAGAAATGATACAATGTTCCTCCAGAATGATATCACAGAAACACAAGACAAACCAAGACTTAAAAAACTGACAAAAACCACATATAGTTACAACATATAATTACAACAGTGCAAAGCAATATCATAATTTGATAAAGAACAGACCATGGGCACGGTAAAATAAAGTCTCAAAGTCTCTCGAAAGTCCCATCATCTCACGCAGACGGTAGAAGGAAGAGAAGCTGTCTTCCTGCCATGAGCTTCCAGTGCCGCAAACTTGCCGATGCAGCACCCTGGAAGCACCTGACCACAACCGACTCTTGAGTCCGTCCAAAAACTTTGAGCCTCCGACCAGCCCTCCGACACTGAGCACTATCCCTGCCGAGCGCTTCAACCCAGGCCCCGGCAATAGGCAAAGCTGAGGATTTGGGGCCTTCCCCTCCAGAGATTCTTGCTCGCACAGTAGCAACGGCAGTGAAGCAGGCATTTCAGAAGTTTCTCCAGATGTTCCTCCATGCTTCTCACGCCTGTCTCCATCAAATCAGGATTGTGCATGGTACCGATATCATTTCGGAGCAGCCGCACGTGCTGTGTCACGCCGCCATCTTCTTCTCCCCTCCTAGACTGGAAAATCTGGGGTTGGTCTGTTTGGAAAAGAGCAAGTTATGAGGAAATGTGATAGAGATACTTAATGTTGTGAAGAGTGTAGACCAGGGGGTTCCCAACCTCTCAAACCTTTCGTAATGATATTGGTCCATGGCATAAAAACAGTTGGGGAACTCCTGGTATAGACTAAGTTGCCAAGTGAAACTGTTCCCACTGGTGGAGGGGTCAGGTGAGAATGATGGTGATTAGCAAAAGATACAAAAGTGAGATGAGAAACCATCATTTTACAAATCAAGTAGTTAGGGTGTGGAATGTAGTGAGATAGTAGTGGAGGCAAATTCAATTATCAAAGGAATTGGATGAAGCTGAAAGGGAAGAATTAGCAGGACTGTGGGAGGAGGAGTGTGGAGCTAGGAAGAGCAGTGGAACCAACTGAATTGCTCTTACACAGCATCTGTATGGATATGATGGTCATCATTTAGTGACGCAGATAATTTATGGTGACATTGTGTGACTTTTGCTGTATTCTGCAATTGTTCTTTGACAATATTGTTTCTGTTTTGGGAATAAGAAGTGTTAATCAGATGTAATAATTTTGCCAGTGGCCCTGAAATGGTCTTGTGGTATTTTGTAATTTAGACAATTGGAAATAAACTACTAGCAATCTTATGACAGTAATCAGCTGCATGTTTGCAAAGAATAAACAAATCCTCTTTGTGAAATGCTTAAAATCAAAGAAACTGTATGTTCACCGTTTCATTTGAGGATGGACTGGTTTCTCTTCCTCCAAACGCTTCTAAAAATAGCTTTCCACCCAAAGGACGCAGCCTTGTTCTTTACTAAAGAAGGCATCTTCTCTATCTCAGTTCAAGTTAGTATGTACATACTTAACGGGGCAATAACTAGATTGGGAAGCAATTTTAAATTCTCTCTCTGTAATTGATTTATTTGCAGAATTTTTAATTCCTTACGATGTTGTCTGGCTTCAGATGGGCAGCCATTGGCTTTGCATTTATCACATTTAGCATCTGTGTCCTGATGCCAGCTGGATGGCTTCTAAATTGATTCATAGAGGTACCGCTCTGTAATTTGCTGGTTGAGCATGCTGTGGGCTCAAGTGACGATAATGTCAGGCAGCCAGCTGAGCTTGGTCATTGTAATTACTTGTCAAGAAACTGGGTCACAGCGAAGTGAGACAAATGTTCAAGCTGCATTGCCTTGGCTACACCTGCTTTGTGCCAAGCTATGGAGTGCTTGGCACACTCTTCATTATTCAGTGTTATATGATTGGGTCTGAGTACACTGTCTGGGACTTCTGGCACATGAAAGTAAAGTGTCATGTTGATCTTTTGATAACTGTTGTGCAGCATTTTAAAGGAACTGGCCGGATGGTTATTTTTGACAAACATCAAGGAATAGTTTCCTTGCCCTCTTTAACAACTTTTTTTGAAAGGAACCAAATTTGGAACTGTAATTGGTGCACTCTTAAAGAATACACTCATTTTAATAACTACTTTTAAGAGAAAAGGTTCTGTAAGAAACTTGATTTTATTGAGGGGAACAATAACATTCGTTCAGTCAACAAATTAACCTTGGGTAATGTAATCAAGGTATTTTGATATTGATCCATTTGATTACTTGCTATTGAAGAACGACAGAATTATAGCAGTGTTCCAGGAGAGTCACTGAACCTGAGTACAGTCTGGGCAGAAGGATAGTTTCTGCAGTTGGACTATGAAAAGACATGTACTGAGCGTGCCATCACATTGACCCAGGTTCAATCCCGGCCTCAAGTGCTATAGGTCTGGAGCTTTCACGTTCTGCTGTGACTTTCGATGCTGGGAACTCCAGTTTCCTGCCCATGCTATGTGAGCTGAACGATTAATTGACCAATTGGCCCTAGTGTGTCATTGAGTGGTAGGAGCTTGCAGGAGTGAAAGGGAATGTCAAATGAATAACAAAAAAAAATTGTAAATAACATACACAAAATGCTGGAGGAACTTAGCTGGCCAGGTAGCGTCAATGGAAAAGAGTACAGTCGACGTTTCAGGCTGAGACCCTTCAGCAAGACTGGAGGAAATAATGATGAGGAGTAGAGTTAAAAGCTGAGAGGAGGGGAGAGAGAAACACAGGGTGATAGATGAAACCAGGAGGGGAGGGGTGAAGTAAAGAGCTGGGAATTTGATTGGTGAAAGAGATACAGGGCTGGAGAAAGGGGAGTCTGATAGGAGAGGACAGAAGGCCTTGGAAGAAAGAAAAGTAGGGAGGAGCACCAGAAGTAGGGAATGGGCAATGGTGAGGGGGGGGTGGGGTGGCCATTACTGAAAGTTCGAGAAATCAATCTTCATGCCATCAGATTGGAGGCTACCCAGGCAGAATGTAAGGTGTTGCTCCTCAGCCTGAGTGTGGCCTCATCACGACAGTGGAGGAGGCCAGAGAAAGATATATCTGAATTGGAATGGGAAGTGGAATTAAAATGAATAGCCTCTGCTTTTTCGAGTGATTGCTCGGTGAAGCGGTCTCCCAATCTACACTGGGCCTCACTGATATACAGGAGGCCACACCGAGTGCACCAGACACAGTATATAACACCAATAGACTCACAGGTGAAGTGTTGCCTCACTTGCAAGGATTGTTTGGGGCCCTGAATTGTAGTGAAGGAGGAGACGAAGGGGCAGATGTAGCACTTGTTCAGCTTGCAAGGATAGATGCCAGGAGGGACAATTGAACAAGAGAGCGATCTCTTTTATTTTCACTTCGCACTCCCATTCCAATATATCTATCTATGGCCTCTTCTACTGTCATGGAGGCCACACTCAGGTTGGAGGAACAACACATTATACTCTGTCTGGGTGGTCTCCAACCTAATGGCATAAATTAATACCATTGTTCAATACCATCATCCCGCAGAGACTAGTGGAGAAACTGTTGCTGCTTGGCCTTAGCACTGCCATGTGTCACTAGATTCTGGATTACTTGACAGAGAGACCACAGTCAGTCCATGTTGGCAGGAACATCTCTGACTCCATCACGCCGAGCACTGGATCCCCACAAGGCTGTGTGCTTGCCCATTGCTGTTTACACTGCTAACACGTGACTGTACAGCCAGATTCAAGGAGTACCCGATCATTAAATTTGCAGATGATACCACAGTGGTAGGGCTCATCAGCAAAAATGATGAAACTATGTACAGGGACTAAAATGATAATGCAGTATTATTGTTGATAGCTCACAAACACTTTGAAAAAGGGGATTAAACCTCATAATAAACTGCTTGTAAATTTTAGTAGGTGGCTACACATTGAGGAAATGGAAGTCATCCAAAAAACGAAGGATAGATCTATATGGAAAACCATGGTCACTAAAGTCCACATCGGATATGGTACCTAGACAGACAGACACAAATTTTAGTCTTGTAGTAATATTTAGAAGAACCAACAGTGGTAGTATGTATATGTAATATTATTTGTCCTTTAATATTAAAGTTGACCAAAATATCATTCCATTTTATTAAAAAATGAAATAAGAGGTGAATGAATCTAGGATGAATTATCTGCATCTTTCTTGCAGAATACAAAATCTTGTGTGCAGCAAGTGTTTATGCCTTTTCTTTTGCGCTGTATCCTGAACTAGGAAAGAAATGTAATTTCAGATGCTTGCAGATGAAAGCCACCTTCAAAGAAAGGGATGGTTTCAAGGTGGAGAAACACTCTGTTTTGCTCAGCTGGGGTTGGAGAGTTATATCTAATAAAATCTCTGCAGTCTGGTAACTGGTTCCAATGTGGCAAGCAAAATTGACTTGATAATGATGGTTGCTTTAATTTCCCTCTTCTAATTTTTCCACCATCTTCACAGTTCCGTCCACCATTGAAGTTCAAAGCTCTTTTTTGATTAAGCATCACTGTTTGGATAGGAAAACAAAGACAATACTGTAGTTAACTTCTCTCAAATATTGATCTGATGCTTTAAAAAAATCTTGGACTAATTGTCAACTTGCTGTCCGCTTTTATCAGTATTTTATGAGGGATATTTCATTGTAGGAATAGTGTTTTTATAAAAAAAATCTATTGAAACTAAATGGTTTAAAATGAATGGAGGTGATTCTGAATCTCTGCATGTAAGAATTATGACAATGCTCATCTTAAAACTGATCTGAATTTTCTTCTCAAATAGTTGCTAAAGTTTAAAAAAGAGAATGTCAGTCAAATTGGATTACACTCATTGATTTGAGGTATTGTTGAGAAATCCATTGATGTGTTTCAACTATTTTGCTTAGTATGCGATGTTAGGAAATTAGTATTTGTCCACTCTTGCCGGGAAGCAAAACTCGTTAGTAATACTGCTTTGTCTCATGGAAACTGTAAAAAAATATATATATATTTAAAACATAATGCAAGAATATGTTGCTGCTATGCAGCTTGTTTCCATGTGACAAACAATTTAATCTACTGATTTCTGTTATGTGTAAATCTGAAAGGAACAGTTCACTATAACCAAATTTAAGTTTATGTCCTATACCAGTGAGGAAAGAATCCAGTCAGGCAGTGACAGCAAGGGAACATTTTATCAGTGGCCAGATTGTTCACTGGATTCTAGTGAATCATCTCACTACTGAGAAAATGCCCTTTTGTTGTTACTGCTTGTATTTAGAGCATCAAGGAAAAAGTAATTCTTCCAGCTTACTCTCGACCACAAAAACCCTTCTGGCAGGATGCATTCAAAATTGTTATTGACTATTACATGGAGTTGTTCATGGTGTATCAAGAGCATTACATCATTAATTCTGCCGCTAATTTTAGTCAGATGCAAGTTGATGGTCATTCACCACAACTGCATGAACTGCAAACTGTGTTAATTAAACCAGATGGTATCACTCATGGCAGCCTTTCTTGTAAACATGTTCTCGTTGAAATATCTGATCACAAAGGCTAAATCCAAATGGGGAATTGGTAACTCAGCTTGAATACTCAGTTATGTGTCACCTTTTAAAGTAGTGAAAAAAATCTTACAGAGCATTATCAATGACATTTTGATGCTTAGTGGGTAAGAGATATTAGAATAAATGATGAAAGTTTGGTCAGAAGGCAGGTTTAAAGGAGTATCTTAAAGACAGCAATGTGGAGAAGTTGATGAAGGATTCTAGATTCCAGGAGGCAGCATGGTAGCGTAGTGGTGAGCACAATGCTTTACAGTACCAACGACCTGGGTTCAATTCCTAGCACTGCCTCTAAGGAGTTTCTATGTTCTCCCTGTGATGTGACTGCATGGGTTTCCTCCGAGTGCTCTGGTTTCCTCCCACACTCTAAAGGCGTACCGAGTGGTAGGTTAATTGGTCATTAGACTAGGATTAAATCCAGGGATTGCTGTGCGGCACAGCTTGAAGGGCTGGAAGATACACTGTATCTAAATAAACAAACAATTAAATAAACAGATTTACAGTCTTAAGTAATGAGTATGATCACTAATAAATGCTTTGTAAAAGGCTAAAATTGTAGGACAGATGTGTTTAGTGAGTGTTTTATCTAGAATCCAGTCTAATAGTGAGAGAATAATTTTGAAAGAAATGCCCCAGGGTACATCACATACAAAATGCTGGAGGAACTCAGCAGACCAGGCAGCTGCTGAAGGGTCTTGGCCCAAGATGTCAACTGTTCTCTTTTCCATAGATGCTGCATAGCCTGCTGAGTTCCTCCAGCATTTTGTGTGTGTTGGTTGGATTTCCTGCATTTGCAGATTTTCCCTTGTTTATATAAGAACACCATTCCTGTCTTGCACTGATGAGGTATGCTTGTTCTGAAACCCAGCCAAGCTGCTGATTGTACACAAAAGAGATCAAGCACAAAGGATTTGTTTTCACTACTGGCATTGACAGAGTCAAACATTACATTTTTGGCTCATTGATGCTTAGCAGTTGAGAATTTAAAGATAAACTAACTTTCAATAGTGAATTGCAAAACTTTACTAGCAGTATTCTGCAAAATTAACAATTATACTTATAATCCAGATCAAGATATACCTGTTGTAGCGCCATTGAGCAGAGTGACCCTGAGGTCCAAGTACATTGTCCCTTGAATAATGGACACAAAATGCTGGAGGAACTCAGCAAGTCAGGCAACGTCTATGGAGAGGAATGAAGAGCCAATGTTTCAAGCTACGACTCTTCGTCAGAGCATAGACCCCCGATAGTAGCAGCACAGGTATATAGTAGTCATAGTCATACTTTATTGATCCCGGGGGAAATTGGTTTTCGTTACAGTTGCACTTCCAGTTATAGATGAGTGATGAAGAAGGCATATGTTAATCTTAACTTCATGTTTCAAAGCATTGAGTATAGGGATTGGGACATTATGTTGCAGTTGTATAAAGTGTTAGTTTCGAAGCACTTGGAATATTGGCGAAACTGCTTGGACCATACACTTCTGGTTGCCATGCTATAGGAAGAATGTGATTAAGCTCAGCAGGGTGCAAGAAAAGTTCCTGGACTGGAGGGCTTGAGTTACAAGGACAGACTGTACAGGCTTGTTTTCTCTGGAGTGAAGGAAGCTGATGAGTGATTTTATGAACATTTATAAAATTATAAGGGGTAGATTGTTGCATTCTTTTTCTTCTGGGGTAGGGGAGTCTAAAATAGAGACTATGCCTTTAAAGAGAGCGTATAAAAATATAAAAGGTATCTAATGGGGGCAGGTACAATTACAATGTTTAAAAGGCATTTGAACAAGTACATGGATAGGAAAAGTTGAGAGGACCAAATGCTGGCATATGGGATGAGCGTAGATAGAAATCTTGATTGGCATGGATGTATTGGGCTGAAAGGCATGATTCTGTGCTGTACAATCAGGAGCATTTAATGGCTCTGGACCATTACCCGCTAGAGTTTAGAAGAATGAGGGGGATCTCATTGAAACCTATCGAATATTGAAAGGTCTGGATAGAGTAGATCTGGAGAGGATGTTTCCTACACTTGGTGAGTCTATGACTAGAGTGCACAGCTTCAAAATAGTCCATTTAGTCCACTTAGAACAGAGATGAAAAGGAATTTATTTAGTGGTGAATCTGTGGAATTCATTGTCACAGATGACTGTGGAGGCCAAATCATTGAGTGTAGTTAATGTGGAGTTCTTGTTCTTGGTTAGTTAGGGCATCAAAGGTTAGGGGGAGAAGACACAAAAACAGGATTGAGAGGTATAATAACTTCCAGGATGGGGAATTCTGAGAGTGCCTACAAGGTGGCTCTTTAGAGTAGCTCATGATTGAGCCTGCTAGGAGATTAGCTAATCTGGATTGGGTGTTGTGCAATGAACCAGAATATATGATCAAATTCACACTGAAATTTGAGAAGGGGAAGCTAAAGTCAGATTTATCAGTATTACAGTGGAGTAAAGGAAATTACAGAGGCATGAGAGATGAGCTGGCCAGTATTGATGGAAAAAGAACAATGGCAGGGATGACGGCAGATCAGCAATTGCTTGAATTTCTGGAAGCAATTCAGAAGGCACAGGATATATGCATCCCAAAGAGGAAGAAGTATTGTAAAGGCAAGATGCCATGGCTAACAGGAGAAGTCAAAGCCAATATAAAAGCCAAAGAGAGGGCATATAATAGAGCAAAAATCAGTGTGAAGTTAGAGGATTGTGAAGCTTTTAAAATCCAACAGAAGACCACTAAAAAAATCATTTAGAAGGTAAAGGTGGAATACGAAAGTAAGCTAGCCAGTAATATTAAAGCGGAAACCAAAAGTTTCTTCAGATACCTGAAGTATAAAAGAGGCGAGAGTGGATATCAAAGCGCTGGAAAATGATGCTGGAGAGGTAGTAATGGAGGACAAGGAAATGGCGGATAAACTAACTACGTATTTTGCACCAGTTTTCACTGTGGAAGACACTAGCATTATGGTGGAAGTTCTAGGTATTGGGGTCATGAAGTGTGTGAAGTTACCATAACTGGAGAGGAGATTCTTGGGAAAATGAAAGGCCTGAAGGAGATGAATCACCTGGACCAGATGGTGTACACCCCAAGCTTTTGAAAGAGGTGGCTGAAGAAATTGTGGAGGCATTAGTATTGATCTTTCAAGAATAACTAGATTCTGGAATGCAAACACGAGGAAATCTATAGATGCTGGAAATTCAAGCAACACACACAAAATGCTAGTGGAACACAGCAGGCCAGACAGCATCCGTAGGAAGAAGCACAGTTGATGTTTCGGGCCGAGACCCTTCGTCAGGACTAACTGAAAGAAGAGAAAATAAGAGATTTGAAAGGGGGAGGGGGAGATCTGAAATGGTAAGAGAAGACAGGAAGGGGAGGGATAGAGCTAAGAACTAGAAAGTTGATTGCTGAAAGTAGAAAGCTGAACACCTACGCTCTGTCCGCCAGAGAAAGCAGGATCTCCCAATGGCTACACATTTTAATTCCACATCCCATTCCCATTCTGATATGTCTATCCATGGCCTCCTCTACTGTCAAGATGAGGCCACACTCAGGTTGGAGGAACAACACCTTATATTCCGTCTGGGTAGCCTCCAACCTGATGGCATGAATATTGACTTCTCTAACTTCTGTTAATGCCCCTCCTCCCCTTCTTACCCCCATCCCTTATTTATTTATTATTTTTTATTTTTTCCTTTTTTTCTCTCTCTGTCCCTCTCACAATTACTCCTTGCCTGCTCTCCATCTTCCTCTGATGCTCCTCTCCCCCTTTCTTTCTCCCTAGGCCTCCCGTCCCATGATCCGATCCTCTCCCTTCTCCAGCCTTGTATCCCTTTTGCCAATCAACTTTCCAGCTCTTAGCTCTATCCCTCTCCCTCCTGTCTTCTCCTATCATTTCGAATCTATCCCTCCCCCTTTCAAATCTCTTACTATCTCTTCTTTCAGTTAGTCCTGACGAAGGGTCTCGGCCCGAAACTTTGTGCTTCTTTCTAGAGGTTCTGGAAGACTGAAAAATTACAAATGTCACTCCATTCTTCAAGAAGGGAGAAGGGCAGAAGAAAGGATACTATAGACCAGTGGTGTGACCTCAGTGGTTGGGAAGATGTTGAATTGGTTGATTATTAAAGATGAGGTCTCAGGGTACTTGGGGACACAAGATAAAATAGCCCATAGCCAGCATGGTTTCCTTAAGGGAAAATCTTGCTTGACAAATCTGTTGGAATTCTTTGAAGAAATAACAAGGAGGAAAGACAAAAGAGAATTGGTTGACGTTGTGTTCTTGGATTTTCAGAAGGCCATTGACAAGGTCCCACACATGAAGTTGCTTAACGAACTATTACAGGAAAGATTCTAGCATGGATAATGCAGAGGCTGATTGGCAGGAGGGAAAGACTGGGAATAAAAGGAGCCTTTTCTGGTTGACTGCCGGTGATTAGTGGTGTTCCACAGGAGTCTCTGATGGGACCAATTCTTTTCACATTATATATCAATGATTTGGAATTGATGGCGTTTTCGCAGAGTTTCCAGATGATATGAAGACAGACAGAGTGGAAGGTCATTTTATGGACGTTGAGAGGCTACCAAAGGATTTAGACAGATTAGGAGAATGGTTAAAGAAATGACAGATAGAATGCAGTGTCAGGAAGTGTATGGTCATGCTCTTCGGTAGAAGAAATGTAAGGGTTGAGTATTTTCTAAATGGAGAGAAAATATAGAAAAGTGAGTCTATAGAAAAGGAGTCCTGTGGTGAGGAAGGCAAATACGATGTTAGCATTCATTTCAAGAGGATGAGAATATAAAAGCAAGGATGTAATGTTGAGACTTTAAAGCACTGGTGAGGCCTCATTTGGAGTATTGTGTGCAGTTTTGGGCCTTTTATCTTAGAAAGGATATGCTAAAACTGGAGAGGGTTTAAAAGAGTTTCACAAAAATGATTCCAGGATTGAATGGCTTGTCATATGAAGAGTGTTTGATGCCTCTGGGTCTGTAATCACTGGAATTTAGAAGAATGAAGTGGTGATCTAATTGAAACCTATAGAATGTTGAAAGGCCTCAATAGATTGGATGTGGAGAGGATGTTTCCTGTGGTAGGAGAGCCTAAAACCAAAGGGCACAGCCTCAGAATAGAGGGGCATCCTTTTAGAACAGAGATGAGGAAGGATTTCTTTATCCAGATAGTGGTGAATATTTATTTGTCAGGTCACTCGTCTGAGTCCTACTGGTACCATGCAACCCAGTACTACCTGTCGCATGGTCGGGTGGTCGGCGACTAAACCGGCTCCCCCACTAGGCTTGCCTGGTGAGGAGGGTGGCTAGACACCCTGCAGGACGAAAAACAAGACCTGTCAAAGGGCGGATGAACCCTCTCATAGGGTCAACGACCATCTAGCAAACACGTGCCGTGAAGCGCGGAAAGGGCATCCCTTGCATTGAAGCTTGGTCTGGCCATTCACTGCAACAGAACTTTCTCCAGCCGTCTTGGACCTCACCATGCCACTGGATCCGGGAGGGGACGTCGAGAGGGTGGGTCTGGACCTGTGCAACCCCCTACTCACCTAAAATCCAATCACGCACACGCTGTTCCTGAGGAGTGGAGTATCCTCACAAACCCCAGTAACTTACTGAAAGGAACCATTATCATCCTATGGGATGGATAGCCAGAGAGACAGAGAGTGTGAATATGTGGAATTCTTTGCCACAGGCAGCTGTGGAAGCCAAGTCCTTATGTATATTTAAGGTAGAGGTTAATAGATTCTTGATTGGTCAGGCATGAACGGATATGGGGAGAAGATAGGAGACTGGGGCTGAAAGAAAAATTAGAACAGTGATAATGAAATGGCAGAGCAGACTGGATGGGCCAAATGGCCAAATTCTGCTATATCTTATGGCCCTATGGTCTTAATCAGCAATGACCGGCCGACTTATGCTCTATGTTTTATGGTCTTACACATACTTAGTTATTTCAGTTAATTTTACCAGTAAGACCTAATGTAGTTTGGGAAGCACCATAGAGATGTTCTGTAATGATCATAAGGGGAGGGAATTCTTATTATATGATTGTGATCTTGTGTGACTGTTGGTAATGTGTCTTTGCACTTTGACCCTGTAGTAACTCTCGTTTTTCTGTATTCATGAGTATTCATATATGGTTAAATGACAATTAAACTTGAATTGAATCGAATCTCAGCAAAGACCCCTTGTGAGTGAAACCCAAACATGACAAATGAGATTCCTTGTCTTCATCTTTCAGCTGAAAGGAAAGGGCTTGTCAGGAACTCTCAAAAAATGGAGGAGAATCGCAATGTTTTTGATATTATGAAGCAGGTCTGTCAAAATGGCATTTGGCCATGATCAAGATACGTAAAACTCAGCATGCTGGTGAAAGCTGTGCAGTGTCAGCTATTTAAAGAAATTCTGGCTATTGTTCTTTCAGGAGTATTCTCATTTCTCTGCTGTACTCTGGAATATCCTAATTGATTCAAGATGTAGAATTTCTCAGCTCAGCAATGTGGAGCTAAGGGTTTTGAGTTCCTTTCTGTTTGGGTCCTTGGCAATTGGATTGTTTCACTTTTTGCTCAGCGTGGTCCTCTTATACTCCCTGACTTTCCATAGCTGCTGCAGTCCTACTGCTTGCATTATTTTGCTTGACAAATACTAGCCTGTGTGGAGATCACAGTAGCTGTAATCCATTTCTGAGTGTTTTCAATTTTCAGATTTGCAGCCTGATCACAATAGGGCCCAAGGGAGGATTTTATTTCTTGTCCTTTGCTTGATTGGAGCTACCTTGTACTCGGTTCCATAGGATGTTGGCAGTGTGCTAGCATTCTGCTTTTGTGCTTGTATATGTTGATCACCAAGTGGTAGTGTTCCAAAGATGTCCTACATATTGGTTCTAATTCTATACTTTTAAAGCTGTCCTTTTAAAGATCAAGAAGATGCTGATCTTGTGAGGTGATATCTACCACTTCCTTCATAGTGAAGCTGGTGTGCCATGTTTACTAGTACCATTATTTTGGTAGGTGGGGCTGATTGAAATTTGTCTTGGATCCTTTGCCAAGCCTCTTTATCCATCCAACATAAGAGTCCTTAGTGCTGTTGAACTAACTTTGCACGTAAGTGTGGTCAACCTTCCTGTTATACTGGGAAACTTGCTCTTTACAGGCACAAGGTTTTGTTAGGATCAGATCACAGTTGGCCTGTGATTCATGAATGCTCAGCCCTATTTTGATTGTTTTCAAACTCATTTGGTCCAGTCTAGTGCTTTCCCTTCCCCAGTACCTGGCGTATAAAGTTCAAGAAGTTGGAGGTAAATTTTATTATCAGAGTACATATATGTCACCACACTCTGCGATTCATTTTCCTGCTGCTGCTGCTGCTACTACTACTTTGACTCAGGCCTAGGGGGCTGGTGTTGGGCATGATGATGGACTCTCCACTTCTCCCTCTCTCTCATCAGTGTGTTCAGTTCATCTACATTAGCCGTGCCGCTGTCTTCTAGGAGCGTGTTGACCATAGTCTTGGGAGGGCACCCAGGGTTCATCTTCCCATGCTTGGGCTCCCATATGATGACTAGGCTGGCAGGTAGCTCGGGGTGGCGTAGACAGTGCCCCGCTAGTTGCAGTCTTCTCGCCTCGATCTTAGTGGTGAGCATCGGTAGGTTGTCAGCCATACTCAGAAAATATATAGAATAATAACTATAACAGGATCAATGAAAAATGAAGTAGAGCATAGAAAGCAAAAAATGTGCAAATGCAAATAACGAGAGCATGAAATAACAAGTAAATTGCATGTGATTAGATTAAGGCAGTCTCATCCTCCATGTTCCCTTGCTATACTCCCCTGTCTTTATCTGTGCTCCCTGGACTTTTCATCCTTTTCTGTCTCTGAGTCTTCTTTCACCTTCTTAGGTGTTTGAAATATTTATTTTCTTGGTCCATCGTTGTTTCCCCCAATCTGTGTACAACTTTTAAAAAAATCTATATTTTTCTGAACATATCCCATAATACCTAATATACTCAGTGGCGACTTCATTAGATACAGGTGTGGAACCCCATATGGTACTCTGCAGCTGTAACCCATCCACTTCAAAACTTGACATGTTGTGCATGTAGAGATGCTCTTCTGCGTACCAATTTTGTAGCGCGTGGTTGTTTTGAGTTACTCTTGCTTTTCTGTTGGCTTGAACTAGTCTGGCTATTCTGGTCTGATCTTTCTCAGTAACAAGGTGTTTTTGCACACAGAACAGCCCTTCAGTGGATGTATTTTGCTTCTGACATCATTTTCTGTAAACTCTGGAAACTGTTGTGCACGAAAATTCCAGAAGATATGCAGTTTCTGAGATACTCAAACTTCCCTGTCTATCACCAACAATTTTTGTACAGTCAAAGTCATTCAGATCGCATTTCTCCTCCATTCTGATGTTTGGTCTGAACAACAACTGAACCTGTTAACCATGTCTGCATGCTTTTTTATGTATTGAGTTGCTGCCATGTGATTGGCTCATTAGTTATTTGCATTAACCAGTAGGTGTGCAGGTGTACCTAAATGGCCACTAAGTGTAGCTTTAATCAGTTTCTCTGTTGTAATTAATGCTTACACTTATGTAGTTGAAATTCAACAGGAACATTCTCAGAGAGTCTCCAACTGTTGGATTGCTGCGAAGATCCTTTCTGCTTGTGTAGATCTTAGTGTGCAGTTTTTATTTCTAATTTACCCTTTTGTAGAGTGTCCATCGATAGCTTGTATTTACTGAAATCTACATCTTTACTGTTTGACAGTTTGTCTACTTTTTTACCATCTCTCTTTAGTTCCATCCCTAATTACATGGTGCATTCTTCATACAAGTTATTTTATAACTGAATGGACCACTTTTACTATGTTCTCTGATTATTTCTTTAGTTTGTTGCATTTAGCTATTGCTATTTCTCCTTTCTTGGTTTTTAGAGTCATAAAGTTATACAACATGGAAACAGGCTGTTTGGTCTAGCTGGTCCATGCTGATCAAGGTGCCTCATCTAAACCAGTCTCAGTTGCCAGTGTTTGTCCCATGTGCCTCTACACACTTCCTATCCAAATAAGTGCCTCAGCCACTTTCTCTAGCAGTTCTTGCTATACAAGTGTTCCCTCATGTCTCTATTCAATCTCTGTCCTCTTGCTTTAAACCTGTGCCCTTTGGTTTTGATTTCCTAGCCCTGAGGAAAAAGAATGTGCTTATTCACCCTATCTGTGCCCCTCATGGTTTGATACGCCTCTGTATGGTTACTTCTCAGTCTCCTATGCTCCAAGGAGTAAAGGCCCAACTTGCCCAACCTCTTTCCCTAACTCAGCCCTCTGAGTACCAGTGACATCATAGCATTTTTCTATTTCTATTTTTTCATTCTTTGGTTCAGTTTATTTAGGTTTAATTATGCTTTAATCCCTTTTATACATGTAGAAGTGGAATCTCCAGGTTCAATAGTTTCCTGACACTTATACTTGTACATGTATATAGTTTATTGCTTGATCTTGTTAATCATCTGATCCTGGATTAAATGAAGCCTATGTTTGACATGTGTACACATCAGCAGTTGGGTCAGCTGATTCAGGCTTCACCAGCTAACTCTCAATCCTGGTCATTTGCTTTTTGTCACATGTTTAAGTTGCTTTCATTAGACAAAAATGACTGGATACTTATCTCCTTTTGTTTTTTTTCCATGTTATTCTGTGATGAGAAAAACATTGTCGACGGGACTTCCGGTAGAGCTCATGGAGTGAAGTCATGTTCTTGACTCGCTCCATTACCTCTGAGTTTTTCTTCTTATGATCAGCTATATTTTAACTAACCATTAAGGCATCGACTTTTACAATACTTTGGAACAAATTGGACTCTTCGATAATGGGATGTTTTTAAGGTCTGCTATGTCTAAGAATGGAAAAAATGGGAAAGACGGCAAACCTCCGGTTAGACCGAAAGGTACCGATCTTCCTCCGACTGAACCACCGGTGACTTTGAAAGCTATATCGGATCTAATTCAAAGTGAAATTTCAACCTCTATTATGGAACTGATTCATTTGGAAATTTCAATTAATTTCCAGAAAATAGCCGATTCAATCAATAAAATACAATTATCTATTACGGAACATAAGTCGGCTATATCTAATCTTCAAAAATCCACGCAACAAAATGAACTCAAGATGGGGAAAATTGAAGAAACAATTACTATAATGAAGAAAAAACTTGACTTTCTGACCTTTAAAAACTTAGAATCCAGAATGCGACAGCAGAATCTTCGAATGATTGGTGTGCGTGAAGCTGTTGAATCTGACAACCCTATGAAGTTTTTTTCTCAACTTTTAAAAGATGCATTTCCTACTGTATTTCCTGACCAACCACCGTTATTGGATCGTGTTCACAGAGTTCCATCATACTCGTCTAAGTCAGATAAACCTCGACATGTCATCTTACGTTTTCATTACTTTCAAGACAAGGAGAAACTGTTTCGATTCGTTCGATCTAAAGGTTACATTGATTTTTCGGATCTTAATTTCCGATTCGTGGAGGATTTCAGCAAACCAATTTGGGATCAACGGGTTCATTACAGATCTGTGATGTCGGAACTCTACAAGATGGATTTAAAACCAGCGCTGCTTTACCCAGCACGTCTAAGGATTCGCACGTCGGATGGAACCTTCCGTTTTTTTGAATCTCCATCGGATGCCCAGAGTTATCTGGATCAATTTTCACCTTCAACAACTTAATCGTAATTTTTAACTATCTCCGTTTGATCGGAGGTTGTGAATCTGTTGGCCTTAATTTTTTTTTGCCTTATATGGGCAGAAAAGTGTATTTTTGATTAATTAATATGGCTGCTAAACTCTCTTTCTATCTGTGTCATTCCTTTCTTTTTCCCAGGGGATTCTGAGTGGTTATTTCCTCAGCGTCATTCTACGTATTTCCTTTGAGGCCTTAAATTTTGTAGTTTTTAAATTTTTTTTTGTAGGTTTTTATAACTAGTTTATGTTAATAATTTCATTTCTTTTTTTTGTTTATTCATAGGGTCTGGGGTTTGTTGCGGTTTTTTAATGTTTTCTGGCTTTTTCTCTGTTATATTAAGTGTTTGTTTTAATTGATTTACTTTTTTTTATTCTTTTACTGTTTTATAATTTGCTGATCTTTATTATATTTACACTTTTTTTTAGTGAGCGTCTATCGGAAGTCATGGGGGTAGTTTTAGTGCTTGCTTCTTTCCGGCTGGTCTGTTTTAGATTTAGCCTTGGGGTCATGGGGTGGGGGGTGGTGGGAGGGGCTTCACGTTTTTGTTTTTTTCTTCTTGGGCTATTTACACTATTGAAGTATTGGTTGCGTTCTCCTTCCTGGTATCTCTTGCTTGTTCTGTTCCCTTTCCGGGTTCGTGGGTCGAGCCTATCGTCAATCCTCCTTTTTGCGGGTTGACTTTAGGGGTTTATGGAGTCTATTATTAATTTTGTCTCCTGGAATACTAATGGTCTTAACCATCCTATTAAAAGGAAAAAAGTTTTTAAAGTGTTCCGGAGACTTAAAGCACAAATTCTATTTTTACAACAGACCCATGTGCGGAGGGGGGACAGATTACGTTTTTTTAAATTCTGGAAGGAACAACAGTTTCATTTGAACTCTAATGCTAAGATTCGAGGCGTCTCTATTTTTATAGACTCTTCAGTTACTTTTATACAACATGATATTATCTCTGATCCGAATGGTAGATTTCTACTGGTTAGTGGTTTACTATTTAATAAAAAGGTAGTTTTGGTTAATGTTTATGCTCCCAATATGGACTGTCCGGAATTTTATAAATCATTATTCAATCAGTTCCCGAATTTGAATGAGTTTTCGTTGATCTGGGGCGGAGATCTTAATACCTGTTTATCTCCAGCTTTGGACCATTCGGCTCCTCTACGGACCTTACCTAATAAATCTGCAGCTTTGATTAATTCATTCCTCTCTGATTCTGGGTCGACGGACATCTGGCGTTTTTTGCATCCTCAGGAAAAAGATTTTTCTTTTTTTTCACATGTTCACCATTCCTATTCAAGAATTGATTATTTCTTTATTGACTCTTGCCTTATTTCTTCAGTGATTAAATGTGATTATGACTCTATAACCATTTCGGATCATGCTCCACTTAAGCTTTCTATTAAAATTCAGGCCAATACACAAAATAATAGACAATGGCGTTTTAATTCGCTGTTGCTTCAGGACTCGGATTTTGTTAACTTTATGAATGAACAGATTGATCTTTTTTTTACAATCAACTATACAGAGGATATTTCTGTGAACATTCTTTGGGATACTTTTAAAGCTTATATTCGTGGTCAGACTATCTCGTATTCTGCTGCTTTGAGGAAGAAGCTGAAGCAGGAGGAATTGGTAATTGCGGACAAGATTAAGGAAATTGATAAGAAATATGTTATAGCTCCCTCTGAGGAGTTATATAAACAAAGAACTGAACTTCAAATGGAACACAGTTTATTACTTTCGTCCTCGATTGTAAACCAATCAAAGAAAACAAGAAGTGAATTTTATGTACACAGTGACAAAATTGGCAAACTGTTGGGTAACCAATTGAAATCTAATTATACTAAGTCTCAAATTAATCAGATTTATAATCAAAATAATCGATTGATACTTGATCATGCAGGGATTAATCAAACCTTTTTTGATTTTTATTCTTCCTTATATCAATCAGAGTTCTCTCGAGACTCTAAATATATGAATGATTTTTTAGATAACCTAGAATTCCCTGAGATTTCACAGGATATGTCTTCTATGCTAGATACTCCCATTACCACTGATGAGATTAAGAATGTTATTTCCTCTATGAACCTGGGGAAAGCTCCTGGCCCTGATGGGTTTACCGCAGAATTTTATAAATGTTTTGCATCTTCATTAATCCCGTGGTTCTGTAGGGTTTTCGAGGCTTCATTAAGACTGGGTAAACTTCCTGAATCTTTCAATAGAGCGTCAATCTCTCTAATATTAAAGAAGGATAAAGATCCTGCTCTATGTGCATCTTATAGACCAATATCTTTATTAAATGTTGATTCTAAAATTTTTTCTAAATTATTAGCAAACAGATTAGAAAAAGTACTTCCTTTTATTATTTCGGAAGGCCAAACGGGTTTTATTAAAGGTCATTACTCTTTCTATAACATATGTACACTGTTAAATATTGTTTATACCCCCTCACAAAATGTTCCTGAGTGTGTTATCTCTTTAGATGCTGAGAAAGCTTTTGATAGAGTAGAATGGCCTTACTTATTTAAGGTGCTTGAAATGTTTAATTTTAGCTCGAAATTTATATCCTGGATCAAACTTATATTATTCTCCTGTAGCCTCGGTCCGTACTAACTCTTTAAGCTCATCTTTTTTCCCTCTTTTTTGAGGTACTCGACAAGGCTGTCCTCTTAGTCCTTTATTATTTGATATTGCATTAGAACCTCTTGCAATTGCCATTCGAGAATCTCCAAATATTACTGGGATAACTCGGGGCTTAAAGTCCCATAAAATATCACTCTATGCTGATGACTTACTTTTATATATTTCTAATCCTCAAAAATCCATCCCTGCTGTTTTAGATTTATTAGCACAATTTAGTCTTTTTTCAGGTTATAAATTAAATCTTAGTAAGAGTGAACTTTTCCCGATTAATAAACAACTTCCCTTATATCACAACTTTCCGTTTAAATTGATTAATAATTATTTTTCATATCTTGGGATTAAAATTACTTGTAAACACAAAGATTTATTTAAGATTAATTTTTTACCCTTCATTGACCATATTACTCAACTTTCATCTAAATGGTTTCCATTATATTTAACTTTGGTCGTATTAATGCAGTTAAGATGTTTTTTCTGCCAAAATTTTTATATATATTTCAGGCATTACCGATTTTTGTTCCAAAATCTTTTTTGATAAAGTTGACTCAAAAATTTCTTCATTTATTTGGCAAAATAAAAACCCGAGACTGGGTAAAATACATTTACAGAAAGCTAAGAGAGATGGAGGTTTAGCATTACCTAACTTTAGATTCTATTATTGGGCAATTAATGTTTGACATATGAAATTTTGGTTACTTGACCAGGATATACTATCCATTCCTAAATGGGTAGTATTGGAATTACAATCTGCTCAGGGCTATACACTTGGCTCTATTTTAGGTTCTTCTCTTCCTTTTGATTTGAAACGCCTCAAACAGGTCTCTAACCCGATAGTTAAGTATACCTTACGTATTTGGTTTCAATTCAGAAAATTTTTTGATCTTAACCAATTTGGGCTAGCGATTCCTATTTTAGGTAACATATTTTTTCCTCCCTCTTTCACGGATCGTGCTTTTCAAATTTGGAAGACTAAGGGTATTTCATGGTTTTTGGATTTATTTTTAGATGGTTCCCTTATATCTTTTGAACAATTATCTAATAAATATAATTTATCAAGAATACATTTTTTTAGATATCTACAAGTTAGAAATTTCCTAAGTACCATACTTTCTTCCTTTCCAATGCTTCCTCCTACGTATATTTTAGATACTATAATTAACCTTAATCCATGTCAGAAAGGTGCATCGGCTATGATTTATAATATTATTATGAAACTTAGGAAAGCTCCATTTGATAAGATTAGGGTAGATTGGGAACAGGAATTGGGCTCTATCATTTCCGTGGATGACTGGGGCAGATTTTACAATTAGTCAATACTTCCTCTATCTGTGCTAAACACTCCCTAATTCAATTTAAAGTTGTTCATAGGGCACATATGTCCAAAGATAAATTAGCTTGTTTTTATTCTCATATTAATCCTTTTTGTGATAGATGTCTGGGGCAGATAGCCTCTTTAACTCATATGTTTTGGTCTTGTCCTACTCTGGAAACTTTTTGGAGAGACATTTTTAATATTATCTCAAAGGTATTGAGTATAGATATCTCTCCTCACCCTATTACTGCTATCTTTGGATTACCTAAAATTTCGAGTAATCTTTCTCCTTCAGCCCGTAGAATGATTGCATTTCTTACTTTAATGGCGAAAAGATGTATCTTACAACATTGGAAAGAGCTTAATGCTCCATCTACCTTTTTTTGGTTTTCTCAGACGATATGCTTGAATTTGGAGAAAATTAGAAGTAATCTTTATGATTCCTCACTTAAATTTGAACAGACCTGGAGATCTTTATTCAATATTTTCATTTAATGTAATTTTTTTTTCTTCCCCTTTTTGCTCCATAGTTATATTCCCTTGTTTTTTTTCCTACTGTTTTTAATGGAGGTCGGGTTTGAGGACGTGATTTTAAGTCTTTTAACTCTACTTGTTTCCAAGTTAGCCCATTGCTTTGCTGTGCTTTTAGTTTAGTTGCACGGTGGGTTTTTTTGTTTTTTTTTTCCTTTTTCTATTGATATATATATATAAAAATTAGTATACTATTATGTTACCTTATTATTTTATGTTTAAATTACATTGTTTGTATCATTTCTTTTCTGTTTTAATATCTCCTGTAATTTTATTATATTCTAACAGTGTATTAGTGCCTATATGGCTTACCTTTTGTATACTTATTCAATAAAAAGATTTAAAAAGAAAGAGAAAAACATTGTCAAAACCAGGCACAGGATTTTCAGTTGATAATATAACTTCACATGAATCATCCTTTTTCATGTACAGGTGTCCCCCGCTTTTCGAACATTCGCTTTACGAAACCTCACTGTTACAAAAGACCTACATTAGTACCCTGTTTTCGCTTTCAGAAGGTGTTTTCACTGTTATGAAGAAAGGCAGCACGCGATAAAAAATCAGCACGCAAAAAAATCAGCGCGTGATAAAAGGCAGCACGCGCCCCGAGCAGCCGCTCTCCCCCGGATTCGGGATGGCATTGCTTTAACACGTTGCATTGAGCAGCCGTTAGCAAGATGAGTTCTAAGTTGTCAGAAAAACCTGAAAGAGCTCGTAAGGGTGTTTTATTTAGCGTAAAACTAGACATAATTAAGCGTTTCGATCGTGGTGAACGAAGCAAGGACAAAGTGAGTTTGGCTTGTGAAAGCTGACGAAGATGATGTTGAAGAGGTTTTGGCATCCCATGACCAAGATCTGATAGATGGAGAGCTGATGCAATTGGAAGAGGAAACGATAACAATCGAAAGCCAATGCAGTAGCGAAAGTAAAGCAACTGCGTGAGCTTTTTGCTGCAATGATAAACTACGACTTTAATCTTGAAAGGGTACGTAGGTTTAGGGGATATTTGCAGGATGGTTTGAGTGCTTACAAAGAACTGTGATAGAAAAATGCGCGAGGCTCAGCAGTCAAGCAAGCCTTCCACATCAGCCACAGCAGACGACGAACTTTGACATTGAGGCGGGCAGTCATAGGAGAAGATGAGCTGCCTGCCCTGATCGATGATGAGATGACACCCCCGTGTCCCACCACCCCCGTGTCCCACCACCCCAACCCCCGGGCCCCGGACAGATACTGTACCGATTAGCAGAGAATGCAGTGGTAGCCAGGAGGCACACAGCACATCTTTAAGAAAAAAAGCCGAAATAAACATGCTAATTAATTAGGTGCTGCCTGGCACGTAATTGTCAGCCCAGATCAGAGGCCCGAAATATCGACTGTACCTCTTCCTGTAGATGCTGCCTGGCCTGCTGCGTTCACCAGCAACTTTTATGTGTGTAGCTCCCATCTTTAGCTCGAACAAGCCTTATTTTCCTGAACAATATTTTTATGTTTGATAAGTATCTTTTTAATGCATGTGAGATTTCTTCAAAATTATCTGCATGGATAAGCAGGGAATTAACAACTAATCAACAAACACAAAATGCTGGAGGAACTCAGCAGGCCAGGCAACATCTATGGAAAGGAATAACCAGTGGTGTGTTGGGCCAAGACCCTTCCTCAGGATACCCAGAAACTTGAAGTCAACCTTAAATGTTGTTAACACTAATTGATACAGTTGTTGGTGCACAGGGTGAGCAATGCTGTTTTCGGTGCTGACTTTTAAGATGAGATATTGAATGTTTTATTAAAGAACAGGCAGTTATTATATCGATCTTGCAAACATTTTTCTCTCAATTGGTATCACTGATTAACTATTCATTCACTTCACAGATGTTCTTGGGACTGTTGAAGAACTTCCCTTTTCCGTTGCAGCATAGCCACTAGACACCTTAATGTAATTTTATCTGAAAGTTTTAAAATATTCTAACGATGTCATGAAAAACTCTTTCAAAACAAATATTTATTTTCTGCGTTCTCTGATTATAGTCCATGTGTAGTTTGTTAAATGTTGGTGTTCCCACTTTAATGCCAGCCAAGAATAATTTTGCAGTCACTGACCTGTACATTAACAAATACTGTTCTGTAACTGGTTTCTGTATTAAAACTTTACTAGCGTGGGATTCTTCTCCCCAATTTTTTTTTGCTTTACAGCAGTTTCTTTAAGCAACCCAAGTCTCTTTTAAACTTTTTAAAAAAAGGACTCCCAACATTTGCCTTCTGCTGCTCAAGCCATCAGTGAACAGAAGCATATTTAATTGGTTATTGGTACTATCGGGGCACTCTCTGTACTTCTTGCCATTTCAACAGAAAATGGTAGGCTGTATTAGACATGTGGAATATCTTTCAAATGGTTTCGAGCTGATGGCACAGGAGAATAAGGGGAGATTTAATAGAGGTATACAAAACTGTAAGGGTACAGATAGGGTAAATGCAAGCAGTTTTTTTCCCACTGGGGTTGGCTGAGACTAGATCTAGAGCTTAAAGGTGAAAAGTGAAATCTTGAAGGGGAGCATGAGGGGGAACTCAAAGGGTAGTGATATTGTAAATGCCAGTGGAAGTGGTGGATGCAGGTTCAATTTCATCATTCAAGAGAAATTTAGATCAGTACATGGATAGGAGGAGCAGGCAGGGCAATGGTCTGGGTGCAGGTCGATGGAACTAGGCAGAATAATAGTTTGGTATGGACTAGATGGGCTGAAGAGCCTATTTCTGTGCCTTAGTGTTCTATAGCTTCTATGATGTACAAATTTTTATCCTGATGCCAGAGAGGTAAATTCTTTGCGGCGGTGCCTGTAAATCCAAAGGGCAGATGGATATCCCAGATTTGGAATTTGGTTCTGATTAAAAGATGAAATTAACAATGTGTCTCATCATACAGCTAAGGGTATACAGGGAGTGGAGCAGGCGACAGAGAACCCAACTCCAGGAGCACCAATATTGAGCGGCAGGGCAGATAAAATGTTATGACCAATTTTAACTGGCTGAGGATCTGCTGGTCAAGAAGTCTAGAAGCCAGTTGCAGATGGAGCTCCAAGACCAAGGTCCAGAAGTTTAAGGATTAATTTACTTGATATTATAGTGCTCTATAAAGTAGTTGCTTAGGCTTCTGTTACTTGATTACTGACTGGCAGAAATGGAAGCCTTAGTGTGGGTGGGAGAGGGAGAAAGGTGGGATCTCCTGTTTCCTTAATCTGTGGTTCTGTGGATTTTTAAAAATGTTGTCCAGTTGACTGTCCTTCATGTACAATCATTATTCATTGTGCTTTTACTAAAGCAACCAATTTTCATCATCTTCTCTGTCATGGCTAGTTTGATGGATGTAACTAATAGAATTTTTTTCCAGCACAAGTTAATTTTAATACTCATGCTACCAATCTGTTTCAGATCAGCTAAGTTAAAGATAGATTTTATTGGAAAGCATACTATTTGTTCATGTTGTCCCATGAGCTCTCTTTTACTCTATTTTCTCAATTGCCAAAGCATCACAGCTCAGTCTCCCTTATTTCTGTTCAGGCATTTTGTAATTTTACTTTCACAACTTAGATGACATAAATGACTGTCTACTTCAATATTTATCTTTATGTGGAAAAATGTAACTATTTCTGGCTGAATTCTAAGTGATAGAGGATATAAGCTACACTTATTCTAAAACAAGTGAAGTACATATGGAAACATTACTGCAGATGAAGTTTTAGTGATGAGTCTTCATTCTGAAGCATTAAATCTGTTTTTCCTAGATTTCTAGCATTTGTAGTTTTTTTCAACTTTAATTTGCGGGTGACTGAAGCTTGGTCGAAAATGTAAGCTTTAAGCAGTGTCTTGGAGGAGGAGGATGTGGATGTTTAAGGACGGATCTCCAAAGCTAAAAGTGAGATAGTTGGAGCAACCACTGTTGTTGAAGCAGCAAAAACTAGTTGAGTGAGAAGCCAAAGCTGGAGGAGTACTAAAATATTGTAGAGTTATATGCTTGAGAGAGTGGGACGCAGGACAACAAAAGAATTTGAATGCAAGGTATTTCTGAATCAGGAGCCAAGATAGGCCAGCACGTCATGTACTAGATAAACAAGGCTGACATGGGTTTGTGTGGAATGTGAGACTATTTTTAAGGAACTTCGACAATTGTTGGGAGACATACAAGCAGGTCAAAATGAGAGCAGCTGATCCAGCTTAAGTATTTTGAGAACCAAAACCATCATACACAGTGTACTTACTTCACAGCTTATGGGGCATAACAATTTAGTATGAATTTAAACCTGTTGTGATGTGAACTGGGAAGGAATTTACTGCCCATTTTTGATTGATCTGAGCCATGTGCGCAGCATGAATGGAGTCTCATGAAAGCTAATCTTCTGTTTCCTGACCTGAATGAAGATATATTCAAGTTTGCTGATGACACCACTGTCATGGACTGAATCAGTGGTGGTGATCAACCTCTCACAATGTCTGCAAGACTAAGGAACTGATAATAGACTTCAGGAGAGGGAAACCAGCGGTACATGAGCCAGTCCTCATTGAAGGATTAGAGGTAGAGAGGGTTAGCAACTTTAAATTCCTCAGTGTTACTATTTCAGAGGAGCTTTCCTGGGCACAGTGTCTAAGTGCAATTGCAAGGAAGGCATGACAGCGCTTCTACTTTCTTAGGAGTTTGCGGAGATTTGGCATGACGTCTAAAACTTTGGCAAACCTCTATAGAAGTGGAGTGTATGTGTAGCGTATTCGGCCTAGTACATAAAAGGTAAATCCCTTCCTGCTGTTGAGCACATCTACATGAAACACTGATGAAAGAAAGCAGCATACATCATCAGAGATCACCACCACCTAGGTCATGCTCTCTTTCGCTGTTGCCATCAGGTAGAAGGTACAAGAGCCTCAGGACTCGCACCCCCAGGTTCAAGAACAGTTACTACCTCTCAACCATCAGGGCCTTGAGTAAAAGGGGCTAACTACACTCAATTTCGCTTGCCCCTTCTTTGAAATGTTCCCACAACCAATAAACTCACTTTTAAAGAATCTATATTTTATGTTGTTGTTATTTATTGCTTTTTTTTATATTTGCCTTTGCACAGTTTGTTATCTTCTGCCCTCTGTTGATCTTTCATTGATCTTGTTATAGTTACTATTCTAAAGACTTGCTGAATATGCCCATAAGAAAACGAATCTCAGAGTTGTATATGGTGACATATACAGTGGTGCTAGAAAAATTGTGAACCCTGTAGAATTTTCCCTATTTCTGCATAAATATGATCTAAATGTCATCAGATTTTCACAAGTCCTAAAACTAGATAAAGAGAACCTAATTAAATAAATAACACAAAACAATATACTTGTTCATATATTTATTGACAAAAATATCTAATATTACTTGTATTTGTTAGAAAAAGTATGTGAACCTTTGGGATTATGCCTCCTACAAAAGCTGTTGCAGTCCTGTGTCCCAATCAATGAGGTGAGATTGGAAGTGTGGGTTGTAGAGATGCCCTGTCCTATATAAAAAAAGACACACAAAGTCAGGTTACTGACAGAGCCTGCTCTTAAGAAAGATCTGTTTATGTGCACCATGCCTTGATCAAAATAACTTTCTGAGGACCTTAGAAGAAGAATTGTAGAGATACGTGAAGCTGGAAAAAGCTACAAAAGCATTTCTAAAGACCTGAATGTTCATCAGTCTACAGTAAGAGAAATTGTCTACAAATGAAGTAATTAAATTAACTTTTTTCAAAAGGCCAAGATGGATCGCACTTCTTAAGGATCCTAACCAGAATGCATCACCCAGTTTTAATTGGAATGTTGGTGGGGGCGGGGGGGTGGTTCAAAAATACAGGGAAGAAGTGTAAGATGAATAAATTAATTTTGCTGAGCTGACTATGAAAAGAGTCAGGACAATGAAGAAATATTGTTATCTAGAGCTAAAGAACATACCTTACAAAAACAGTCGGAGAAAGAGAATTCAATGACTGTTTTGAAGTATTTCAAAATCATTTGCTAACTATTTATAGAGCTTTTCTTTTCTGTTCCAGAAATTGGATGTTAAATCTCTCATTAAGTTGAACTACCATAAAAACAATGAAGGTACGTCCTCTCTTTGTCACATTCTATTCATTGAAGAACCATGAAGGACCTTGTAGTTTGGTCAGATGTTTTCTTCACCTGTGTGCATATTCAATACATTATATGGGGGAAGGGAGAAAAATTGTTTTTTCCTTGAACACTAACATTTTGTATTCTTGCAGTATATCACAGCACATTAGACTTAACTGCTTGACAACTCTCAACAGAAATTTACATGAAACTGCCAACTGTGGTAGATAATTTTCTCCACTCTTGAAGATGGGAGGGAACTAAAAGATAAGAAATTATAGGCCAGTTAGACTAACAGTGGTAGTTGGTAAGATGTTGGACTCCATTATTAAGAAGATTCATGAAAATGGTCCCAGGAATGAAAGGGTTAACTTATGAGGAACATTTGATGACTCTGGGCCTGTACTCGCTGGAATTCAGAAGAATGAGTGGTGATCTCATTGAAACTTATTGAATATAGAAAGGTCCAGATAGAGTGGATGTAGAGAGAATGTTTCCTGTTGTGTTGTGCTGGACCAGAGGGCACAGCCTCAGCATAGAAAGATGTACCTTTAGAATAGAGAATTGAGGTCAATAGACAATAGGTGCAGGAGTAGGCCATTCGGCCCTTCGAGCCAGCACTGCCATTCACTGTGATCATGGCTGATCATCCACAATCAGTACCCCGTTCCTGCCTTCTCCCCATATCCCTTGACTCCGCTATCATTAAGAGCTGTATCTAACTCTCTTTTGAAAGCATCCAGAGAATTGGCCTCCACTGCCTTCTGAGGCAGAGCATTCCACAGATCCACAACTCTCTGGGTGAAAAAGTTTTTCCTCAACTCTGTTCTAAAATGGCCTACCCCTTATTCTCAAATTGTGGCCTCTGGTTCTGGACTCCCTGAACATCGGGAACGTGTTTCCTGCCTTTAGCGTGCCAAATCCCTTTATAATCTTATATGTTTCAATCAGATTCCCTCTCATCTTTCTAAATTCCAGTGTATACAAGCCCAGTCGCTCCAATCTTTCAATATATGACAGTCCCGCCATCCCGGGAATTAACCTTGTGAACCTCCGCTGCACTTCCTCAATAGCAAGAATGTCCTTCCTCTAATTTGGAGACCAAAACTGTACACAATACTCCAGGTGTGGTCTCACCTGGGCCCCGTACAACTGCAGAAGGACTTCTTTGCTCCTATACTTAACTCCCCTTGTTATGAAGGCCAACATGCCATTAGCTTTCTCTTTCCCTGACTGCTTTAGTAAGGTATGTTCTTTAACTCTAGATAACAATATTTCTTCATTGTCCTGACTCTTTTCATAGTCAGCTCAGCAAAATTAATTTATTCATCTTACACTTCTTCCTTGTATTTTAGAACCACCGCCCCCCGCCAACATTCCAGTTAAAACTAGGTGATGCATTATGGTTAGGATCCTCAAAAAGTTCAGTCCATCTTGGCATTTTGAAAAAAGTTAATTTAATTACTCCATTTGTAGTAATTTTAGAGGAGGAATTTTATTAGACAGAAGTTGGTGAATCTGTGGGATTCATCGCCACAGACAATTGTGAAGGCCAGGTCACTGGGTATATTTAATGTGGAGTTTGATAAATTCTTGATTAATAAGGGCACCAAAAGTTACAGGGAGTAGGCAGGAGTATGGAATTTAGAGGGCTAATAAATCAGCCATGATGGAATGGCAGAGCAGACTTGATGGGCGGAATTGAGCAGACACCATTGATTGGAGTTGTTTGTGAGATCACAAACAGTAGTGGTAATGTGTGGCATTGTATGTCAAGAAATTAGAGGGGCAAGCAGTAAGGGGGGATTAATTTAAGTATAGACTGGTCAATAGACAATAGGTGCAGGAGTAGGCCATTCAGCCCTCGAGCCAGCACCACCATTCACTGTGATCATGGCTGATCATCCACAATCAGTACCCTTTTCCTGCCTTCTCCCATATCCTTTCACTCCGCTATCTTTAAGAGCTCTATCTAACTCGTGAGGCAGAGCATTCCACAGAACCACAACTCTCTGTGTGAAAAAGTTTTTCCTCAACTCCGTTCTAAATTGTCTACCTCTTAATCTTAAACTGTGGCCTCTGGTTCTGGACTCCTCCAACATCGGGAACTATATACAACATAAAAACACTGACTCCTGCAGAACACCACTAGTCACTGTCAGCAAACCGGACAAGGTTCCTTTTATTCTCACTCACTACCTTCTTCCAAGCAGCCAATGCTCTAACCACCTTAGTAACTTTCCTGCAATACTGCGGGCTCCTAACTTGGTAAGCAGCCTCATTTGTGGAACCTTGTCAAAGACCTTCTGAAAGTCCAAATATATAACATGCTGTGCATTCCCTTTATCTATCCCACTTGTAATCTCCTCAAAGAATTTCAACAGGTTCATCAGGCAGGATTTTCCCTTAATGAAACCATGCTACTTTATCCTATCTTTGTTCTGCGTCACCAAGTACTCCATCACCTCGTCTTTAACGATTGACTTTAACATCTTCCCAACCACTGAGGTCAGACTAACTGGTCTATAATTTCCTTTCTGCTGCCTTCTTCCTTTCTTAAAGAGTGGAGTGACATTTGCAATTTTCCAGTCCTCTAGCACCATGCCAGAGTCAAATGATTTTTGAAAGATCCTTTCTAATGCTGCCACAATCTTTAATGCTACCTCTTTCAGGACCCTAGGGTGCAGTTCATTTGGTCCGGGTAACTTATGTTCTTTTAGGTCTTTCAGCTTTTTGAGCACCTTCTCCCTTGTAATAATAACTGCACCCACTTCTCTTCCTTCACACTAAGGTCAAAGTAAAGTAATGATCATGGTGTGGTCAGCTAATAGGAGATGATTGGACAATTGAGAGTTGAAGACAGGATATTTTAAATCTAGTATTGTGGAAGAGATAGGGTTCATATAGCTAATTACATTAATGAAAGTGATTATCAATATATTAGAACATTTGAATATAAAGATTAAAAGTGATTTAATTTATAAAAATTAAGCTCTTAAATCCAAACATAGTAAACTACAAAGGTCTGAGGAATAAATCGGTAAAGTGCATTAAAAATTGAAAGAGACTGCAGATGCTAGAGTCTGGAACAATAAAAAAATACTGGAGGAACACAATGGTTCAACAGCATCTGTGGAGGCAAAGGACATAAGTCGATGTTTTGGGTCAAAACCCTACATCAGTACTGAAAGGGAAGAGGAAAGGTTGCCAGTACATAGTAGTATGGGGGGTGGGGGGATGAGAAGTGGAACGAGATGAGAGGATATCAGGCAAATGGATGCAAGTGAGGAAGTGGGGTAGGACAGATGCTGTTAGGCAATGGTGAAAGCAGATTGGGAGGAGATGATGAGCAGATGGAACCAGATGAGGAGAGAAGGAAGATGGGAGAAATGAATAAAAGGGGAAGTCTACTGGGTGACAAGTGAGTGAGTGTGGGAGGATAACACCAGGGGTAACATTGGAAAGTTCATTGTTCATACTATTGGGTTCTAAATGTAAAAAAAAGTATGATGCCTAACATCTAAGTGATCAATACATAATTGGGAACAAATTATGGCTGGTAATGGAAACAATCTGGTGGGTAATGGATCTCAAGAGAGTGGGCTTGTTGAATGCCTGAGACGGCTTCTTAGAGCAGTTTGTCATTGAGCTTACTAGGGGATCAGCTATATTGGATTGGGTGTTATGTAATGAACTGGAGGCAATTAGGGAGCTTAAGGTAAAAGAACCCTTAGGTACCAGTGATCACAATGTGACTGAGTTCAACTTCAAATTTGATAGGGAGAAAGTAAAGTCTGACAGAGCAGTGTTTCAGTAGAGAAATGGAAATTACAGTGGTATGAGTGAGGAGTTGGCCAACGTCAATTGGAAAGAGCTGCTGGCAGGGATGTCAGCAGAGCAGCAATGGCGTGCGTTTCTGGGGAAAACAAGGAAGGTGCAGGACATGTGTATTCCAAAAGTGAAGAAATACTCAAAGGGCAAAATAGTGCGACCGTGGCTAACAAGGGAAGTCAAAGCTAAGGAAGTCGAAAGAGAGGGCATACAACAAAGCAAAAATTAGTGGGATTGAGAAGTTTTTAAAAACCTAGAGTGAACAACTAAAAGAATCATTAGAAGTGTGACGAGAATACACAGGATGTTAGCTGTCCTGTGCTGGCACCAGTGGGATCAGCAGTTGGTCTGCCACCTGTCTTCAGGAGTGAGAGAGATAAGGAAAACAATGGAGCAGCATTTTGAGATGTTAATGAAGGAACGGAAAGAAAGCTGTCAAGATCGGCTCCCCCTTTGAACCCTGAACTGTTTGAAGTGATGGACAGGCGATACCCCAGCAGGGGGATAAAAAGGGACAGGTTCGCTAAGGCAGGACACACACGACACCCGAGGTAACAAGACCCTGGAAGCGGTGCGTCTCTCACAAGTCGGTGGGAAGTTTTGGAAGGCTGGTTGCGGGACCAGGCCATAGACGCACAGGGTGGAAAGGCATGATCGGCGGGAACCTGGTGTGTGTCCACCCTTGCCTGGGTGCCAGGTTCATCGCAGAGAAACGATTGTATCGGGAAACGGAGGGGGTCACGGTCGGTGACCTCAGATGACATCACAAAGGACTCGCCCGAAAGCTGACTGCGAAGGTCTGTGTGTGGAAGCCGTTTTGAATATTCATTCATTTTGCTCTCTCTCTCCTTCCCTCCACTGTCTGCGAACTGAACTGAACTAAATTGAACTGAACTTTGCGTCACTTTGAAACTGGTTATTTACCCCTAGACAACGATAGAGCTTGATTGATCCTGTTATCTTAATTCTGTGTACATGTGTGTTTATCATTGCTGAACTGTTGCATTTATTATCCTTTTGATTAGAGTACTGTGTTGCTTGTTTCTTTAATAAAACTTTCTTAGTTCTAGTAATCCAGACTCCAACTGAGTGATCCATTTCTGCTGGTTTGGCAACCCAGTTACGGGGTACGTAACATAAGGGAAAAGATGAAATATGAAAGCAAGCTAGCAAATAATATCAAAGTGGATAGTAAAAGCTTTTTCAAATATGTAAAACATAAAAGAGAGATGAAAGTGGATTTAGGACAGCTAGAAAATGAGGCAGGTGAAGTAATAACGGGAGACAAAGAGATGGCATGTGAACTAATTGTGTATTTTGCATCAGTTTTCACTGTGGAAGACATTAGCTGTGTGCCAGATGTTGTGTGTGAAGGAAGAGAAGTGGGTGCAGTTACTATTACAAGGGAGAAGGTGCTCAAAAAGCTGAAAGACCTAAAAGTGCACAAGTCACCCGGACCAAATGAACTGCACCCTAGGGTCCTGAAAGAGGTAGCATTAGAGATTGTGGCAGCATTAGAAATGATCTTTCAAAAATCATTCAACTCTGACATGGTGTCAGAGGACTGGAAAATTGCAAATGTCACTCCATTCTTTAAGAAAGGAGGAAGGCAGCAGAAAGGAAATTATAGACCAGTTAGTCTGACCTCAGTGGTTGAGAAGATGTTAAAGTCATTTGTTAAGGATGAGGTGATGGAGTACTTGGTGACACAGAACAAGATAGGGTAAAGCAGCATAGTTTCATTAAGGGAAAATCCTGCCTGACGAACCTGTTGAAATTCTTTGAGATTACAAGTGGGATAGATAAAGGGAATGCAGAGCATGTTATATATTTGGACTTTCAGAAGGTCTTTGACAAGGTTCCACAAATGAGGCTGCTTACCAAGTTAGGAGCCCGCATTATTGCAGGAAAGTTACTAAGGTGGTTAGAGCATTGGCTGCTTGGAAGAAGGTAGTGAGTGAGAATAAAAGGAACCTTGTCCGGTTTGCTGACAGTGACTAGTGGTGTTCTGCAGGAGTCAGTGTTGGTACCACTCTTTTCATGTTGTATGTAAATGATTTAGATGATGAAATAGATGGCTTTGTTGCCAAGTTTGCAGATGGTATGAAGATTGGATGGATGGGCAGGTGGTATTGAGGAAACAGGTAGGATGCAGAAGGACTTAGACAGATGAGGAGAATGGGCACAAAAGTGGCAAATGAAATATAATGTTGGAAAATGCATTGTCATGCACTTTGGTAGTAGAAATAAATATGAGGACTATTTTCTAAACAGGGAGAAAATCTAAAAATCTGAGACGCAAAGTGACTTGGGAGTCCTTGTGCAGAACATCCTAAAGGTTAACTTGCAGGTTGAGTTGGTGGTGAGGAAGGCAAATGCAATGTTAGCATTCATTTCAAGAGGCCTAGAATACAAGAGCAGCGATGTGATGCTGTTGCTTTATAAGGCACTGGTGAGGCCTTACCTTCAGTATTGTGTACAGTTTTGGGCTCCTCATCTTAGAAGATATTTACTGCCATGGAGAGGGTCCAAAGGAGTTTCATAAAGATGATTCCAGGAATAAAAGGGTTATCATATGAGGAACGTTTGATGGCTCTGGATCTGTACTCGCCGGAATTTAGAAGGATGAGGGGGGATCTTATTGAAACCTTTCGAACTTTGAAAAGCCTAGACAGAGTAGATGTGGAAAGGATATTTCCCATGGTGGGGGAGTCTAGGAGAAGAGGGCACAGCCTCAGCATAGAGGGGCATCCATTCAAAACAGAGATGTGGAGAAAGCCAGAGGGTGGTGAATTCATGGAATTTGTTGCTATGTGCAACTTGGAGGCCAGGTCGTTGGGTGTATTTAAGGCAGAGATTGGTAGGTTCTTGATTGGACATGGCATCAAAGGTTACGGGGACAAGTCAGGAAATGGAGTTGAGGAGGAGAAAAAAAGGATCAGCCATGATTAAATGGTGGAGCAGACTCGATGGGCCAAATGGCCTAATTCTGCTCCAATGTCTTGTAGTGTTATGGTCAAATGTGTATCCCCTTTAAGAAATGAAAAGTCAGCTGGGAAAATGGTCCCACTATGGTAAAAAGTTAAGTTAAACATACTAATAGATCAAAGGAAAATGTTTAAAATGCATTAGAGCAGCAAGATACCTGATAATGCCCAAGTTTCTCACATAATGAGTTTCAGAAGATTTTTCTGATCTGAAGGTTACTGTAACATTGTAAAAATAGTTAAATTGGAAATACATGGGATACAGGGGTTAATTGGGGTAGCTGCTTATTAGGGAGAACTCTTAAAGAACAAAACTATTTAAGAGGCTAACTAGGATTCCCGTTGTGTATTTGGGATATTATGCTGCGTAATTGGGACAGGAGATTGTTGGCAAACAGTTTTCAAATAACATCAGTTGGGTGCACTTGTGTGGCTGTTAGACACTATACCATGCTAAGAGCAAACAGTTTATAAATATCATTAGCTACGTGTGTTTGTGCTCAAAAATCAGTGATCTTTGTCACTGATAGATGACAAGAAATAAGCAGTAAGACAATTCAGAGCAACACACACAAAATGCTGGAGGAACTCGGCAACTCAGACAGCATCCATGGAAATGAACAGTCAATGTTTCGGGCTAAGACTCTTCTTCAGGACTGGAAAGGAAGGGAGAAGACGTCAGAATAAAATGGTGTGAGAATAGTTTGCTCACTAGTTTCAAGCATTCAGGCTTTGAAATGCCAGGAGTGAAAATGAAACACTTTCACTACTTCAACAATTTCAGAACTACGAAGAATTTGAAGAAATCAATGTTGATTATCACAATGAAAATGAAGATTTGGAGGATACAATTGTCAAAAACATTGTATGAAGGCAGTCCGTTATCTGCATCAGGTGTCTGCACTGATTTTGTTCTTTTACAGTCAATCAAGAGAATGCAGAAGTGTACCTTGGGTGAATTCCTCTGTTGGTAACTAGTAGGAACTAAAACACAGTTTAATAGTATTGTAGTAATATTGATAGTGTTCCAATCTGCTCTGTGTTTTATTTAAATGCAAAATTCGTAACTCAGTTAAATTAGTCCTTTTTATACCTTTTTAATTATTTCTATGAAACTTCGGCTAAATAGGGCAACCACTTAATTGGGCCAAAATGTACCAATCCTGATGTTTCCCAATTAACCAGAATCCACTGTATATTGGAATGAATGTATGAATTGTGTGAATTGTGTTAATCCATTTTCCAAGTGACATCTCTTTCAGCAAAAGTATTGCTGCTTCTAAGATTCTATCCAGTGTAACTAGTTGTTTGTGAGTGCACCCAGACTTGTCTGAATTTAATTCCATGTTGATCATTTCATCTAGCATATAATGCATGTGGGAAGTGTCTTTATTTCATAGTCTAAATATGTAATGTTATGATTCTGGCTTGTACTAAGCTGGTCCCAGTTCAGTTAGTGCAGTGCCAATAACTAGATCAAAAGAAGTAAAGAAAAATGGTTAAATTTTCAATGTTGTTTGAGTGATTATTTGCTTTTTAAAAATAAATAGTTGGTTATCGTTGCTAAGTTAAGAAAAGAAATTTTTAAATTGCATGCTTTCTTCGTTCTTTAGCCTGTCTGCTGACTAGTTCAGCGCTACCTCAGTGTGTTGTTTGGAAGGCTGGGTGTTGCCAAAATCTTAGTTACTGTTGTTTTCGGAGTCTTTATTAAACTGCATTGTTACTGTGTAAACAAAATAATATTTTACGTTGAGTAAATAGCATCAAATTGGCTTTACACTGGATCATTTGTATTTTTAAATACAATAAGAATATTACTGTAATCTTACTGTTCATAGGCAGCAGATCATTGTATTCTGAATGGAAAGTAAATTTTTCAATTGATTTTTTTCTGCTTGTGTTATGGACAAATCTAATTGACTAAGGGTATTCACAAAGAGCATGATTTCACTGTGCACACACTACATTTGGTTGTAATCAATTGATATCCTGTTCAATTCAGCAACCCTATCAATAAATAGCAATAAGCATAAAAGGTAAAGTTAAGTGGTTTATTGTGTGATTTGGGATAATTCTGTGCTGAATTATTGCCTACGTGGTTGCGCCTCATTAATGCCATCCTGTAATGGACAAGTCACAAATTCTTTTCTGAATTACAGCAAACAGCAAGTGCATTTCAAAATGTACTACTTTGGCTAGAGCGATTTGAAACATCATGAAGTTATCAAGGCATAATAAAGTTCAAGTGTTTCCTCCTTTGATGTCACTCAGATGGATGCCATTGTATTGGGCTTCTATAGCAAGTCCTATGTTCTTACTGTTATGTAAATTCCTCTCCCTAGTCACTGTTTTAAAATGAACCAGACTCATCAGTTTTAGCATCCAAGCTGATAGTGTCTTTAGCCTTGCTTCAACACCTTCAGATCTGAATAATCTGGTCCTTCTGGATGAACAGGATGAATGTGATGAATAGCATGCATTGCTTCCAATGGTTTATCTACTTCATCTAAACTAATACTTCCATTAGGAGGCCGTGTGGTGTGTTGGCCTTCATCAATCGTGGGATTGAGTTCAAGAGCCGTGAGGTAATGTTACAGCTATATAAAACTTCAGTGAGACCCCGCTTGGAGTACTGTGTTCAGTTCTGATCACCTCTTTACAGGAAGTATGTAGATGCTATATGGAGAGGAGATTGAGAAGGATATTGCCTGGATTGGAGAGCATGCCTTATGAGAATAGGTTGAGTGAACTTGGCCTTTTCTCCTTGGAGCGATGGAGGATGAGCAATGACCTGATAGGGGTGTATAAGATGATGAGAGGCATTGATTATCTGGATAGCCAGAGGCTTTTTCCCGGGGCTGTAATGGCTAACACAAGGGGGCATAGTTTTAAGGTGCTTGGAAGTAGTTACATGAGGGATATCAGGGTTAAGTTTTTCACGCAGAGAGCGGTGGGTGCATGGAAGATTCAAAGATTCAAAAAACTTTATTGTCGTTCTAACCATACATCAGCTCTGCAGGGCAGAATGAGACAGTGTTCCTCAGGGACAGTGCAATCATAACATAACAAACGCAACACTAAATAATAAACATAACAATAAATAGTAAAACACAACAACCACGTCAGTTAAATCAGTTATGTGTCCAGTGCAAGTTAAAAGTGTCCAAAGCAGAGTCAGGTGGAGCAGCTATTTAGCAGTCTGACTGTCTGTGGGAGGAAGCTGTTTAGTAGCCTTGTGGTTTTAGTTTTGATGCTCCTGTAACGTTTGCCTGATGGCAGAAGAAAAAACAGTTCATGGAGAGGGTGTGAGGGGTCTTTAATGATGTACCGTGTCTTCTGGAGGCATCGACTCTGAAAGAGGTCTTGGACAGAAGGTAGGGAGACTCCTACCCTCTGCTCCCCTAACCACCCTCTGCAAGGCTTTTTTGTCGACAGCACTGCAGCTGGAGTACCAGGTTGTGATGCAAAAGGTCAGCACACTCTCAACCACGCCTCTGTAGAATGTAGTTAAGATGTAAGTGGGGAGTGATGCTTATTTAAGCTTCCTCAGAAAGTGCAATCTCTGCTGGGCCCGTTTCACAATCCCAGTGGTGTTCCTGGACCAGGTGAGATTGTCCGAGATCTGCACCCCAAGGAACTTGATGTTTTCCACTCTCTCCACTGTGGAGCCGCTGATGCTGAGGGGTGTGTGCTCAGGCTGAGACCGTCTGAAATCGACGATCATCTCCTTGATTTTGGTGACATTAAGCATCAAGTTGTTATCCCTGCACCAGCTCTCTCGGTGTTTGACCCCCTCCCTGTACATAGCGAAGGTGGATACATTAGGGTCTTTTAAGAGACTGTTATATAGGTACGTGGAGTTTAGATAAATAGAGGGCTATGCGGTAGGGAAATTCTAGGCAGCTTCTAGAATTGGTAACGTGGTCGGTACAACATTACACGACTGCTTTGAATCGGTGGTCTGGGCCGTATTCAGGGATTCATCTTCAAATCTGGATGAGTATACTGCAGTTGTTACCGACTTCATTAAAACCTGTGTGGATGAGTGTGTGCATACAAAGACTTGCTATACATTCCCAAACCAAAAGCGGTGGATGAAGGCCAGATCTGTGGCATTCAAGTCTGGAGATCCAGGTCTATACCAGAAAACCAGTTATGACTTGTGGAGGGCTATCTAAAGGGACAATTTCAAGTGATGGTGGAGGTGACATTGGATGTACGATAACTCTGGCAGGGTCTGCAAGACGTTACTTCCCACAAAGCAAAACCCAATAGCATGAATGGCAGTGATGCTTCACTACCTGATGAACTCAACACCTTCTATGCCCGCTTTGAAAGGGAGAATATAATTATAGCTGTATGATCCCTGCTGCACCCGGTGACCCTGTGATCTCTGTGTCAGAGGCCGATGTTAGGCTGTCTTTAAAGAGAGTGAATCCTAGCAAGATGGAAGGTCCTGATGGAAACTTGTGCCAACCAACTGGCGGGAATATTCAAGGACATTTTTCAACCTTTCACTGCTACGGGTGGGAGTTCCCACTTACTTCAAAAAGGCAATATACCAGTGCCTAAGAAGAATAATGTGAGCTGCCTTATCGCCCGGTAGCACTCTGATCTACAGTGATGAAATGCTTTGAGAGGTTGGTCATGACTAGATTAACTCCTGCCTCAACAAGGACCTGGACCCATTGCAGTTTGCCTATTGCCACAATAGGTCAATGGCAGATGCAATCTCAGTGGCTCTCCACATGGCCTTAGACCACCTGGACAATACTAACACCTATGTCCGGGTGCTGTTCATCGACTATAGCTCAGCATTTAACAACATCATTCCCACAATCCTGATTAAGAAGTTACAGAACCTGAGCCTCTGTACCTCCCTCTGCAATTGGATCCTCGACTTCCTAACCAGTAGACCACAATCTGTGCGGATAGGTGATAATGTCTCCTTTGTGCCGACGATCAACATTGGGGCACCCGGGTATGCTCTACTCTCTCTATACCCATGACTGTGTGGCTAGGCATAGCTCAAATATCATCTGTAACTTGCTGACGATACAACCATTGTTGGTAGGATCTCAAAGGGCATACAGAAGTGAGATATGACAATTAGTGGAGTGGTGTCACAGCAACAACCTTGCATTCAACGTCAGTAAGATGAAAGAGCTGATTGTGGATTTCAAGAAGGGTAAGATGAAAGAACACACACCAATCCTCGTGGAGGGATCAGAATTGGAGAGTGTGAGCAATTTCAAGTTCCTGGGTGTCAAGATCTCTGAGGACCTAACCTGGTCCCAACATATCGGTGCAGTTATAAAGAAGGCAAGACAGCGACTGTACTTCATTAGGAGTTTGGAGGGATTTGGTATGTCAACAAACACACATAGATGTACCATGGAGAGCATTCTGACAGGCTACATCACTGTCTGGTACGCTACTGCGTGGGACCGATAGAAGCTGCAGAAGGTTGTAAATCTAGTCAGCTCCACCTTGGGTACTAGCCTACAAAGTACCCAGGACATCTTCAGGGAGTGGTGTCTCAGAAAGGCAATGTCCATTATTAAGGACCTCCAGTACCCAGGGCATGCCTTTTTCTCACTGTTACCATCAGGGAGGAGGTACAGAAGGTACAAAATCACACTCAGCGATTCAGGAATATCTTCTTCCCCTCTGCCACCTGATTTCTAGATGGATATTGAACCCGTGAACACTACCTCACTTTTTTAATGTATATTATTTCTGTTTTTTGCACAATTTTTAATCTATTCAATAAACATATACTGTAATTGATTTACTTAATGTATTATTATTATTTCTTTTTTTTCTATATTATGTATTGCATTGAACAGCTGCTGCTAAGTTAACAAATTTCATGACACATGCCGGTGATAATAAACCTGAATCTGATTCTAAATGAGTCGTATTCCACAGCGTGGAAACAGGCCATTCAGCCCACTTTGTCCATGCCTACCAGTGGGCACCCTTCAATCAATGAAATGAATTTTGCTTGAAAAGAGAACGAAAGTTTTGTATTTTGAGTACTCATTTGATCATCCTTATCATCTGTTGGTCTTTTGGGCTGTCGTCGTCATCTCGTGTGAACCCTTGGTGCCTAGGTGGCACATGAGGCCTCTTTGGTTTCTGTAGCGGTAAAGATTTTACAGGGTAGGGTTGCTGGCCCTACGCCCAACCCCCAAACTGGAGGACCAGATGCTGTATTCGTCTGCCCCTTCACCTGGAACCTGCCCACCAAGGTTGAACCTACCAGGGACTGAAGTCCTAGCTGGTATAGCTCCCAGGATCATTAAGGCACACAAACCTCCCCACCACGATAAGGAACAGCACATAGGGAGGCTTTTGGGCTGTGGCTCATACAAACCAGATGAACTTTGCTCACCTGTTTCATCATTCTCACCATTAATAAACTCCACACCCATTTCTTCTCCCTCACGCTCACTTGCTCTACCTTGCCCTCCTTCATTAGCTCTCTTCATCCCAAGTCCCTTCTCCGTACGTTCTTCCTCAATTCACTATCTATATTCATCAAATTCATGAGGGGTACACTTCTTCCCACTTCTTACTCTTCCCAGTGGGCACCCAATCACCTAAACTCTATAGTAGATTAAAATAAGAAGGTTGCAGATGCAGTAAAGCTTGTAGCCTCTATATTGGACAGTTAAGAAAATGGTCTCTAAGATTACAACAGAATCTAGATCAACCAGGAAATTGTGCAGGGCAATGACTGATGAAATTTAACTTGGACAAGTGTAAAGTGATAGATGTATGTTAAATCAGAACCAGTGTGCAAAAGACACCAAACTGTACAAATACAAAAAGAATGAGGAAGTAATGATAATTAAATGAGCAATAAATATCAAGAATAAAAGATGACGAGTCCTTGAAAGTGAGTCCATAGGTTGTGGGAAAGCAAGGATGTAATGTTGAGGGTTTATAAGTTACTGGTGAGGCCTCACTTGGAGTATTGTGAGCAATTTTGAGCCCTTTATCTAAGAAAAGATGTGCTGACATTGGAGAGGTTTCAAAGGAGGTTTAGGAAAATGATTCTGGGATTGAAATTCTTGTCATATGAGGAGTGTGTGATGGCTGTGGAACTCATTGCCGCAGGTGGCTGCGGAGGCCAAATTATTGGGTATACTTAAGGCTGAGGTCGATAAATTCTTGATTAGTCAAAGTGTGAAGGGGTATGGGGGGAAGGCAGGAGATTGGAGCTGAGAGGGAAAAGGATCAGCCATGATGAAATGGCGGAGCAGACTTGATGTGCCAAATGGCTAATTCTGCTCCTCACATCAAAGTTGCTGGTGAACACAGCAGGCCAGGCAGCATTTCTAGATGCTGCCTGGCCTGCTGCGTTCACCAGCAACTTTGATGTGTGTTGCTTGAATTTCCAGCATCTGTAGAATTCCTCGTGTTTGCATTCCTGCTCCTATATCTTTTGGTCTTATGGACGTACACAGTTAATGGCAGGGCCTTGGGGAATGTTAGTCGACAGTGAACACTTGAAAGCCCTCCTGACTAGTTCACTGAAAGTGGCAATGCTGGTAGACAGGGTGGTGAAGAAGGCATATGGTATGCTTGCCTTCAGTGGCTGAGGTGCTACACAGGAGTTGGGATTTCATTGTAGAATTATGTAAATTGTTGATTAGACCACAGTTGAAGTATTGTCCGCAGTTCCTATTGGCTCACAACAGAAAGGATTTGATTAAAGGAGAGAGGATGCAAAAGGTTTCACAGGAATGTTGCTTGGACTGGTGGGTTGAGTCATAAAGAAATGTTGGCAAGTCTTGGAGAGGAGGCTGACAAGTGACAAACAGAGGTTAATAAAGTTATGAGGTGAAAGGCAGTGGAATCTAAAACTAGAAAGCACATTTTTCAGATGAGGTGGGATAGAGGGGATCTGAGAGGCAAGTGTTTACACACATTCGAGTGTGGGTATATGAAATGAATTACTAATGGCAGAGGTGGATAAAATTATGATGTTAGAAGGCTTTTGGACAGGTACTTGAATTGGAAAGGTATAGTAGGATATTGATCAAATGCAGGCAAATGTGATTAGTGTAGAGATGGACATATTACTCAGGATGGGCAAGTTGAGGCAAAGGGCCTGTTTGCATAACTCTATGAATCTCCCCCACAAAGTGATTGACATTGCTTGGACCCATGCGAGTTTCCATAGCAACACCTGTGATTTGGCAGAAATGAGTGGAGTTGAAAAACTTGTTCATTGTGGGAGTTAAGTTCAGCCAAACAAAGGAGGCTGATGGTGGAGGGAGACTGTTTGGCCTATGTTCAAGGAAGAACAAAGAGTATGTTTGATTCCTAACTTAATAGTTTGGACAAAAAGGTCATCAATCTGAAATGTTAGCCAATTCTCTCCCAACATCGTATCCTTTTTTTATTTTCTGATTATAGCATCTGTATATTTTATGCTTTTTGATTTTACAAAGATTTGCAGTTTGTTTCTTATTAGTGCTTTGGAATGGAGCAGTAGTGCAGCTGCTTTGCAGTATTCATTGTACATTACTTCCATTTCCAATGATACAGCTTTGCCAGTGAAGCACTAACAATGTTATCTAGCTCGCCATGTGTGCTATTCAGATTAAATGGATGAATATACATCTGTAAGGAACAAAAGCTGCTTTTAGTTTCAGTACACAAAAATATGATATTGAAGTACATTTGCAATTCTCTCAAATAATTGAAAAAATTATCTCCGATATTTTGATATAAATAGTCTTGTTACGTCCATATGATGGAATGTTTCCTGCTGTGTTTTGATGCAGTTTAATTCTCAGAAACTTTTTAGACTAGCTACATTTTGTTTCCCATTGAGATTCTGCATCTTAACGCTTCCTACTTGAAGTTTAAATAAGAAACATATTATTCAATTTGAATAAGGTCCATTACAAAATAAAATTGATATCCCTAAGAAATAGAATATCTTCTCAATTTGTAACACATTTTGGGGACAAACACACTTTGAACTTTATATGGTTCACAACATTTACAATGTGCTGAGGAAACAATGTCTTAAATTGTAATTTTTCAAAATCAACAGTATTTCTTCACCACTCTGTGAATGATGTTTTGCCTGTGTTACCAGTGGCACCTTTTATTTCCAGCTCTTTTTACAGTTGACTTAAAGTGTGGTATTCCCAAATAGGTCTAGAATTCCAAGCTTGTGATACTTTTCAAAAGCCTAGGTCACTCAAAGAATCAAAGTTAATAGCATACTTCTAGAGTCGTTGGCGGATATTAAATCACTGATTTTATTTATGATGCAGCTTCATGGAAACATAGAAAACCTACAGCACAGTACAGACCCTTCGGCCCACAAAGTTGTGTTGAACATGTCCCTACCTTAGAAATGACTAGACTTACCTATAGCCCTCTATTTTTCGAAACTCCACGTACCTATACAAAAGTCTCTTAAAAGACCCTATCGTATCCGCCTCCACTGCCGTTGCCTGCAGCCCATTCCACGCACTCACCACTCTCTGAGTAAAAAACTTACCCCTGACATCACCTCTGTACCTACTCCCCAGCACCTTAAACCTGTGTCCTCTTGTGGCAACCATTTCAGCCCTGGGAAAAAGCCTCTGACTATCCACATGATCAATACCTCTCATCATCTTATACACCTTGATGAGGTCACCCCTCATCCTCTGTCACTCTAAGGAGAAAAGGCTGAGTTTACTCAACCTATTCTCATAAGGCATGCTCCCCAATCCAGGCAACATCCTTGTAAATCTCCTCTGTCCCCTTTCTATGGCTTCCACATCCTTCTTGTAGTGAGGCAACCAGAACTGAGCACAGTACTCCAAATGGGATCTGACCAGGGTCCTATATAGCTGCAACATTACCTCGGCTCCTAAATTCAATTGCACGATTGATAAAGGCCAATACACTGTACGCCACCTTAACCACAGATTCAACAACACAGCTTCTTTGAGCGCCCGATAGACTCGGACCCCAAGATCCCTCTGATCCTCCACACTGTCAAGAATCTTACCATTAATACTATATTCTGCCATCATATTTGACCTACCAAAATGAACCACTTCACACTTATCTGGGTTGAACTCCATCTGCCACTTCTCAGCCCAGTTTTGCATCCTATCAATGTCCTGCTGTAACCTCTGACAGCCCTCCACACTATCCACAACACCTTCAACTTTTGTGTCATCAGCAAATTTACTAACCCCATCATTCCACTTCCTCATCCAGGTCATTTATAAAAATCACAAAGAGTAAGGGTCCCAGAACAGATCCCTGAGACACATCACTGGTGACCGACCTCCATGCAGAATATGACTCATCTACAACCATTCTTTGCCTTCTGTGAGCAAGCCAGTCTGGATCCACAAAGCAATGTCCCCTTGGGTCCCATACCTCCTTACTTTCTCAATATGCCTTGCATGGGGTACCTTATCAAATGCCTTGCTGAAATTCATATAAACTACATCTACTGCTCTTCCTTCATCAATGTGTTTAGTCACATCCTCAAAAAATTCAATTAGACTCGTAAGGCATGACCTGCCCTTGCTGACTTCCTAATCATATTATACCTCTCCAAATGTTCATAAATCCTGCCTCTCAGGATCTTCTCCATCAACTTACCAACCACTGGTCTATAATTTCCTGGGCTATCTCTACTCTCTTTCTTGAATCAAGGAACAACATCCGCAACCCTCCAATCCTCCAGAACCTCTCCCATCCCCATTGATGATGCAAAGATCATCGCCAGAGGCTCAGCAATCTCCTCCCTCGCCTTCCACAGTAGTCTGGGGTACATCTCATCTGGTCCTGGCGACTTATCCAACTTGATGCTTTCCAAAAGCTCCAGCACATCTTCTTTATTAATATCTCTAAGCTCAAGCTTTTCAGTCTGCTGCAAGTCATCACTGCAGTCACCAAGATCATTTTCCATAGTGAATACTGAAGTATTCATTAAGTACCTCTGCTATTTTCTCCAGTTCCATACATACTTTCCGACTGTCACACTTGATAGGTCCTATTCTTTCACATCTTATCCTCTTGCTCTTCACATACTTGTAGAATGCCTTGGGGTTTTCCTTAATCCTGCCCACCAAGGCCTTCTCATGGCCCCTTCTGACTCTCCTAATTTCCTTCTTAAACTCCTTCCTATGAGCCTTATAATCTTCTAGATCTCTAACATTACTTAGCTCTCTGAGCCTTTTGTAAGCTTTTCTTTTCTTCTTGACTAGATTTATTACGGCCTTTGTACACCATGGTTCCTGTACCCTACCATAACTTCCCTGTCTCATTGGAATGTACCTGTGCAGAACTCCACACAAATATCCCCTGAACATTTGCCACATTTCCTCCGTACTTTTCCCTGAGAACATTTGTTTCCAATTTAAGCTTCCAATTTTCTGCCTGATAGCCTCATAATTCCCCTTACTCCAATTAAACACTCTTCTAACTTGTCTGTTCCTATCTCTCTCCAATGCTATTGTAAAGGAGATAGAATTATGATCACTATCTCCAAAATGCTCTCCCACTGAGAGATCTGACACCTGACCAGGTTCATTTCCTAATACCAAATCAAGTACAGTCTCTCCTCTTGTAGGTTTATCTACATATTGTGTCAAGAAACCTTCCTGAACACACCTAACAAACTCCACTCTATCTAAACCCCTCGCTCTAGGGAGATGCCAATCGATATTTGGGAAATTAAAATCTCCCATCACGATAACCCTGTTATTATTGCACCTTTCCAGGATCTGTTTCCCTATCTGCTCCTTGATATCCCTGTTACTATTGGGCAGCCTATTAAAAACACCCAGTAAAGTTATTGACCCCTTCCTGTTCCTAACCTCCACCCACAGAGACTCCATAGACAATCCCTCCATGGCGTCCACCTTTTCTGCAGCCGTGACACTATCTCTGATCAACAGTGCCACGCCCCCACCTCTTTTGCCTCTCTCCAGGTTCTTTCTGAAACATCTAAAACCCGGTACTTGAAGTAACCATTCCTGTCCCTGAGCCATCCAAGTCTCTGTAATGGCCACCACATCATATCTCCAAGTACTGATCCACGCTCTAAGCTCATCCAATTTGTTCACAACACTCCTTGCATTAAAATGGATGCATCTCAAACCTTCGGTCTGAGCGTGTCCCTTCTCTAACACCTGCCTATCCTACCTCTCACACTGTCTACAAGCTTTCTCTATTTGTGAGCCAACCTCCTCTTCCCCACTCTCTTCATTTTGGTTTCCACCCCCCAACAATTCTAGTTTAAACTCTTCCCAGTAGCCTTAGCAAACCACCCCGCCAGGATATTGGTCCCCCTAGGATTCAGGTGCAACCAGTCCTTTTTGTACTGGTCACACCTGCCCCAAAAGAGGTCCCAATGATCCAGAAATCTGAATCCCTGCCCCCTGCTCCAATCCCTCGGCCACACATTTATCCTCCACCTCATTCTACTCCTGTTCTCACTGTCGCGTGGCACAGGCAGTAATCCTGAGATTACTGCCTTTGCAGTCCTGCTTCTTAACTTCCTTCCCAAATTCCTGTACTCTTTTTTTTCAGGACCTTCTCCCTTTTCCTGATGAAGGGTCTCGGCCCAAAACATCGACTGTATCTCTTCCTATAGATGCTGCCTGGCCTGCAACTTTTATGTGTCTTGCTTGAAATTCCAGCATCTGCAGATCTCCTCGTGTTTGCTCATTTGTATTGTTCCTGATTGCATTCAGAATCTTTACTGAACCATGAGAATAATAAATAATGGACAATGAGTTTGAGTCAAAAAAAGTATTCAAAGCATTAATTTTATGTAAAAGATCACTTACTATTATTTTGCTTCTCCTAGGAAAGTATCACTGCCCAGTGATGTACTCTGTCTTCACAAACAACTCGCATATATTGGCAGTTAAGTCTTCGGGAAATGTCTATTCATACGAGGTGGGTAATACCTGTTTTGATTGAGAAATCCAAAATAACACTTTCTATTAACCTCTGGGCCATTTCTATTCTTTAAGAGCAGAACATGTGCGAAGTCAGACAGTATCTGTGAAGAGCAATAAAAATGCAATTTCAGGTTGGTGACTATTCATCAGAACCATGATGAAGGTAAATAAAATTCATGACAAAAGCTTTGCCCCTATCAGAGGATTTTTGGGCAAGAGACTTATGAAAAGATTCAATGCTGGTGAAAAGTCATCTACTGCACATCGTGTTTTTTCCCTCCATAGACACAACCTGACCTTCTAAGTATTTCCAGCAATGTTTGTTTTTATTTCATAATCTGCAATTTAATATTCTTTGAAGAACCAGTCCAATATTCAGGCATGCACTGTCTTTTGTGTTTTGATGTATTGTGAGAAAGCATTTGATAATTACCCATGATTAGAATTTTCTGTTTGCTTTTTAAAAATTGAAGCAATGGTATCCTCGTTGCTCGACTCTGAACAGTAAATAATGTTCTAGATCAGGGTCTCCCAACTTGGGATCCACAGACTCCTTGGTTAATGGTAGGGGTTTAGGGCATAAGAAAGTTTGAGAATCCCTGGTCTAGAGAGCAGTTGGCCCAAAGGGCTCCATAATATTTACATCTTATAACGCTATGGGTAAGTACGCCAAATAAAAGGAAAAAGGCATAGCTTGAATACTGAGTAAGTATTTGATCTTGATCCTAATCAAAGAAACACATACTGCCAATACATCAGTAGGAATGGAAGTTATTCAGATCATAGAAAAGAGAAAAACCAATAAAGAAGAAGAACAAGGAAAACTGCCTGAACGACTACGTAATTGTCAATGCAGGATACTAGAGTGGTGCCAAAGGAGCTGTAAAATATGCTGATAGACAAACAAGGCAGTGACAAACAATGCAAACACAAGGAATTCTGCAGATACTGGAAATTCAAACAACACACATCAAAGTTGCTGGTGAACGCAGCAGGCCAGGCAGCATCTCTAGGAAGAGGTACAGTCGATGTTTCAGGCCGAGACCCTTCATCAGGACTAACTGAAGGAAGATCTAGTAAGAGATTTGAAAGTAGGAGGGGGAGGGGAGATCCAAAATGATAGGAGAAGACAGGAGGGGGAGGTTCGGAGCCAAGAGCTGGACAGGTGATTGGCAAAAAGAATATGAGAGGATCATGGGACAGGAGGCCCAGGGAGAAGGAAAAGGGGGAGGGGGGGGGAAACCCAGAGGATGGGCAAACAGTATAGTCAGAGGGACAGAGGGAGAAAAAGGAGAGTGAGAGAAAGAATGTGTGTATATAAATAAATAACGGTTGGGTACGAGGGGGAGGTGGGCCATTAGTGGAAGTTAGAGAAGTCAATGTTCATGCCATCAGGTTGGAGGCTACCCAGACAGAATATAAGGAATATAAGCTCTTCCTTCAGTTAGTCCTGATGAAGGGTCTCAGCCTGAAACGTCAACTGTACCTCTTCCTAGAGATGCTGCCTGGCCTATTGCGTTCACCAGCAACTTTGATGTGTGTTGCAGTGACAAACAAGTCAGTCCAACTACTGTAACTGCAGTTTTAGCCCCTGGTGTTTAGTCCTCAAAATGTGCCTGGAATTTTACCATTTTTGATAATTACTCCCTGTAGGATGTTTAACTCTGTGATCTCTTATTAATCCAACCTCAATGCATACAATATGACCAAATCTGCAGTAGCCAAAGTAGTTTACATTATGTTTTGGTCAGACAAATGACCCTTATTGCAACCGACAAATTCCTTTTCCACAGTGCTCTTGCCTGTTTAATTAGCATGTACATTAAAATCACCAGAGATATTTGCAGTTCCCTTTTTACATGACTTTTATATTTCCTTATTCATGCTTTGTCCTACCTTGAAACAATACTTATGAACTACTTTTCCTTGAAAAAGGATCTAGTGCTTTTTTACTCTTTCCTCTCCCCTGCTTTTCCTTATTTCTTGTCAAACTGATTTCACATCATGATCTATTGCATTTATTCTCTCTGTTACACTTTATAACTTCCTTGGTTAAGAATGTGGTACTCTACCTCCTTCCCTGTTTGCCTTTTATTTTAAAACATAAAGTGGTGTGGAAAATGGAGCTCTCAATCCTGGTTACTCTGCATCTACAAGTCTGAAATAGTTTTAAAATCAATCGCCTTTGATGCATCAACTCATCTATCTTGTGTTCATTCGTAAAAAGTCTTGAAGTTCAACTTCTTACAGATGAAAGGCTTCAATGATGGGTCTCAGCCCGATACGTTGACTGTTTATTCCCTTCCATAGATGCTGCCTGATCCACTGACTTCCTCCAGCATTTTGTATGTTACTCTGGGTTTAGAGCATTTGCAGAACCTTTTGTGTGTAATTTTTACAGCCGTTACTCCAGTTACAATTTCTGTTTTCTGCCTTTTCCTGTCATACTTTGATTTTTTGTTCATTACCTGTGCCACTGCTCTCTCATTTATAGACCATGGAACAGCACAGTGCAGGCTCTTCGGCCCCCAATGCTGTGCCAACCCTTTAATCTGTTGTAAGATTTACTCACCCTTCCCTCCTACAAAGATCTCCATTTTTCTTTCATCCATGTGCCTATCTAAGAGTGTCTTAAATGTCTCTAATGTGCCTACCACCACTCCTGGTGGTTCCATGCACCTACCACTCTGTTTAAAAAAAAACAACTAACTCTGACCCCCCCCCCCCAATGCTTTCCTCCAATCATGTTTCTTTTTGATTCATTAAACTTAATGTCAATTGAACCACTCACTGCCCCACTCCTCTAATTAGTGTAAAGCCCTGTCTATTTGATTTTCGAGCACAGTTCAGATGATGCCCACCCCAAAGAAACAGCTCTTCCTTTTTCCAGCATGGCTACATGTGCCCCATGAATTGGAATACATTTCTCCCAAATCAAATTTTCAGCATACAGTTACTTCTCAGACCTTATTCACCCATTACCAATTTGCTTGTGGTTCAAGTCAATAAACTGAAGATTATCACCTTTATGGTTTTCTTTTACAGTTTTGCCTGCACTGCTTGTAATTCTTTAGCCAAAACTCCTTACTAATTCTAACTGTGTCAATAGAGCCCACTGAATGATGACAACTTGGCTTCTACCTCTCAATCTAGGTTCCATTACATCCTAGAAGAGATGTCCTTAAACCATAAGCATGAGGAGAGGTTGGAGAAACATGGATTGTTTTCTCTGGAGCTTTGGACACTGAAAGGAGATCTAATAGAAGTTTATAAAATTATGATAAGTGTCGATAGGATAGATGGCCAGAATCTTTTATTACAGAGTAGAAATATTGAATATTGGAGGGGTTAGCTTTTAGTGGATGGGGTGGAAACTTGCAGGGGATGCTTGGGGCAATTTTTTTTAAAAAACAGATTGTAGGTGCCTGGATCATGCCATCAATAGTGTCATGCCTTCTTTGTAATTGCATGAATATGTTGGACCCAGGATAGATTTTCAGAGATGTTGACACCCAGGAACTTGAAGGTGGTTGAATTGCTGCAGAAGAGACTGACTGGTGTGATGAAGGATTTGAGCTACAGGTTAGAGTAAAGAAGGTGGGATGCCCTTGTTACATTAAAGAAAATTGGGAGGAGATTTGATGCCGTGGTAGCAGCTATATGTGGCTGTTTTAGATTGGTTAAATAAGGTGAAGCTGTGCCTTTTGGCTGATGTTTTGAGGAGCAGCGGACACATTCAAAATGATGGGTACATGTAACAAGGGTGTTTTTAAAAACCTTAAAGAGTAGTTTTCAGCTGGAACTTATCACCTTTAAGAGTGGTGCAATCTAATTAGACCAGAGCGGCCAAAAGGGAATTGAATAGAAGCAAGGAGGTCTAAACAAAAACAAGTTTAACTGTCATTCAACCATACCTGAATACAGCCAAGTGAAGCAGCGTTACTCTGGGACCAAGGTGCAAACACGGTACCAATAGTCAAATTTCTCTGCAAGGTGCTGACAGTGGGACAAATGATCTCTTGTGAGTTCTATGATAAGGTTCCATAAATAATCAAAAAGGCTAATGGCTAATGGCCTTTGTATTTAGTGACTTGAATCCAAATGGGAAGAAATTATATTGTGCCTTTCCATAAGCCTGTTTACAACACTGTTGGATAACTTGAAGAGGTTTTAGGGATCATACTCTAAAGTTGATGTATTAGCCTTTCATTTTGCAATCAAGATTGTATACATGAACTGAGAGTGGAGATATGATCTGACGGCCTTGATAACCATTACACATACATGGTTTCAGGATGGCATAGATCGGGACCTGAATATCAACGGGTGCATGATATGTGATGGCCAAGAAGTTAAGACAAGTTGGAGGAGTAGCTCGGTTAATGAATGATGGTCTTAGCATAATAGAATGGGGAGCAGGATATTAAATGCAAGAAATCACTTGTTGGTGTGCTACGTTGGTCTTATAATAATAACCTTAAGATGGAGTATTTAGGAAGGTATAATGGGAGCTTGTCAGAAATGTATGGCAACAGTCAATCATTTTAATCTAGAGATGCACACTAGTGAAAAAAACATCAAATGAGCAAAGAGAGCCTAAATAAAGAGCTCATAGTGTTTTCAGTATGGTTTCTTGGAACAGTATGTTGTAGAGCTAACTAGGGAGCATGTGATTTAAGACTGATATTGTGCCACAAGATAAGATTGATTACTGATTTAGTAGTGAATGCTCCCTTAGCTAGCAGTGATCATAGAATGAATTTATACATTCACTGGGAGGGAGAGAATAGTGGGTCCAAGACAAGTAATTTAAAATTCAATAAGTGCAATCATGAAAGCAGAGCAGATCATGATTGCACTTGTTTAAGTTTAAATTACTTGTCAATGCTCATTTCTTAACCATGAAGTAGTTAATTAGTTATTTGAGATGAAGTAGCAGCTACGCTATCTATGAGCATAAATTGTAGACATGCGGGGGATCTTCTAAAATACATAACATAAAATCTGCCCAATGCAAAAGAAGTATTCAAAGAGGAGGATCAACTATCCATTGCTAACTAAGGAAGTAAAAGGTAAAATCAAGCTGAAAGAAAAATCATAGAATTATTCAAACATTTAAAAGTTGATTAGAAAATTGGATAGAATACAAATGTCACCAAAGATTAAAAAGGAAGGAAAAACTGGAGTGCGTAGTAAAACTAGGTAGAAATGCTATAGTTAATAAGTGTTTCTGCAGATATTTTAGAATGAAAAGATTTAGATTGAATGTTGGTTGCAAATCAAACAAGTCTGAGGAATTAATCATAGGAAATATGGAAGTGCTGAATAAATTAATCAAGTATTTTGAATCATGATAGTATATACTTATAAAATAGCAGAAAATGGGAATTGAGGGGGGAGAGTAACTGAGGGAAGTTTATCACCAAGGAAATTGTGTATCGAGCAAATTGCTGTCAAGTTCCAGGTCATAGGGCACGGAAATTGGCTCTTTAACCCAGCTCGTTCATGTAGACCAAGATAACCATCTAAGCCACCGTGGAATTGCTGAGCGACACTACCACATAGAAATATTTGGCGTTGACGGCGGAGATTTCTTGCAGGATGAACTGGGCCTTAGCTTGTATGAACCAAGTGATGGCATTTTGCTCCCAAATCTCTGGCAGTTTCAAAGCGACTGCATTGGCCAACATGTTCAGTAACTCCGGAATCGTCCTATAGCGGGGTCATGAATGTAGGTTTTCGCAAATCAAGCAAAGTTTTAACGAAACACATAACACATTTAATTGAACTCCAAGACCCCCACAACAAGAGTGTGTTAAAAACCTTTTAGGTAACAACGTCATCACGTCAGACCAGCCTCTTAAAGTGAAACACCAACTCAATGTCAATGGCTGTGATTTATGTACAGTGGGAAAGGAGTTCATTGGGGAGCAACAAGTAGACAAAGGAATCATGGAGAAAGAGGAGAGTGATGGTGGGGATCATGTTTGTTGAAGATGCCAAAAGTTGCGGAGAATGTTGTGCTGCATGCAGACGCTGTTGGTGGTAGGCAAGGACAAGAGGAATATCCCTGTTAAAGTGATGGGATGATGGATTGAGAGCAGATGTGAATGAGGGCAGCATCAATGGTGGTATGAACATGTCTTTTTCCCGTTTAGGCAGTGTAATGTGTGGTGACCACAGTGTTCAAATCTCAACCTTTTCCAACTGATATAGACATAATGAGCCAAATATTCTCCTATGCCACACATTTTGTGATTCGATGATCTTCCATTTCTGCTATACTTGTGGTTAACTACAAATTTGAAATAATTAGCTTACTTTTTTGCATCTAGGTTATTTGTATAGCTTGAGCTACCATTTTTTGTGCTTTTAACATGGCTGGAAGAAAAAAATAACTGTTTAGAAAGTCATTATTTTCCTTCTATTCAGGCTGTGGAGCAATTGAACATTAAGACCAAGAATTTTCGAGATCTGCTAAGTGACGAACCTTTCACTCGGGAAGACATCATCACACTACAAGTACGGAACCTTTCCTTCTTTTGCTTTGTAGAACTGCTTAGGAAATGTCAGTAATCATGTTGCTTTTAATTCTGCATTATGCAACACTCAATGGCCACTTTATTAGGTACACCTGTGCACTTACTCATTAGTGCAAATATCTAATCAGTCAATCATGTAGCAGCAACTCAATGCATACATGGTCAAGAGGTTCATTAGGTTCATTTATTCAGACCAAATATCACAATGGGGAATAAATGATTTAAGTGGCTGACCATGGAATAATTATTGGTTTGAGATGAGATGTTTTGAGTATCTCAGAAGCTGCTGATTTCCTGGGATTTTCACACACAACAATTTCTAGAGTTTACAGAGAATGGGGCAAAAAACAAAAGAATATTCAGTGAGTGGCAGTTCTGTGGGTGAAAATGTTTTTTTAATGAGAGGTCGGAAGAGAATGGCCAGACTGATTCAAGCTGACAAGAGGGCATCAGTAACTCAAATAGCTGCGTGTTACTACGGTGGTGTGTCCTCTGAATGCACAGCACGTCAAACCTTGAAATGAATGGGCAAATGCAATAGAAGACCATGAACGGACACTCTGTGCCACTTTATTAGGTACAGGAGTTACCTAATAAAGTGGCCACTGAGTGTAAATCTGCAGTTAGTAAATTATGTAGTCATTTATTTAAATAGTGAAAAAGTAAATTATGTATTTATTTAAATTGTGAAAGACTGTAGAATGCTGTTGTGCAGAGGGACGTAGAAGTGCTAGTGCATGAATCACAAAAGGTTAGTTTGCAGGTACAACAGGTTATCCTGAGGGCAAGTGGAATGTTTGTTTTCATTGGTGGAGCAGTAAGTGAATATAAGAGCACTTAATGATCACTGATGAGCTTTCTATGATTGGACTTTAACTGAATGATCACTGATAGGACTTAAAACATTTTGAGAAAAGAACAGGACTTTCAATGAAATGCCATTCAATCTATTTATCGTCTTTATCTGTTACCAAATGAATATCACTGATTTATGATTCTGTGTAAAAAAAATATTTCAGTTCATCAGCAAATTCCTTATTAACTCTAGAATAAGAAAAGACATAAACTTATCCAACAAATTTTTTCATCCAGGTTGCAATTAATGCATTTCTATTTTATCTATAAAAATCTCTGCATTGATTTTTTATTGTGTTTGTAACATTTTTTTTAAAGCTTTTTTTCTAAACTTGGTCTTATCCTATTTTATATTCATGAGGTTGCATTTCATGGCCCTATATATTCAGAACAGTACTCAGTTTTATTAGGTGAAGATAATCATGAGCTGCAGTAATATGGAAAACAAGGTAATTGAGTGTCAAAGGCAGATCTAGATTGGCAAAAGCAGTTCTAACATCCAACCAGTGGCATGTGACATTGGAAACAGTGGACCATTTAAAGATGAAAAGCAATTGAAAGTATATCATAGATGTATCATGTTTATATCCACATTAAAAATAATTGCTCAAGAATGCAATTTACCCAATAGATAAATATCTCCATAAAATTCTCATGGAAATTTGGAGTGCTGGAATGAGCTCTCCTTTGTCTGAGGTCTTGCTTTATTAACTGTGCTGGTGACCAATTTTATGACATTGCCTTAGTCATTTGATACACGAAGAATAAAACAATTACCCCTTATTTCCACCACTGTAGGATAATGGTTTGTCTCACTTGAAATCCAATAGTTGTATTTCATTTTGCATTTATTTCATATTTCTTTACAACTTAGGACACCGCATAACCCTCAGAGCAATCCCATTGCCCCATTAATTTACTTGTAATATATATTTTCACCTGTTCCCATTACATCTCCCTGATTCTCCCACTTGCCACATATGCCAGTGTAATTTATAGTCACCTGTTAATGCTTTGCGATTTACACATTCAACATTGAATCTTCCCTTTCTCAGGCAAGTAACTCAAAGCTACTGTGCTGTGTGCACTAGCTAAAGAATTTTCTGTTAAAAGTGGATTACTATGGAATCTGCAAATCCCACATTATTATAGCCATTGTATAAATGAATTAACAATATCACTCTTACCATCTCTCAGTGGTTAGAGGTCAAACTAGTAGCAAGCAATAGATTGTACAGTGAACATCATCGATTTAATCTGGAAACTTTTCTAAAGACCAGAGGCAGCATAAAATCTAAGTGGGATATTTTGACAAACAAAATGTGGAATGGTGTCATGTAGGAATTGTGTGCTTCATCTTAATCTCAGATATAGCATTAAAGTTGATGTATAAATATAGTTGTTGCTGAGTAGCAAGCTTCTGGGCAAGTAAATAAGTTTAGGGAAGTTGATTGATAATAGATTTAACCAAGCATACTCATTCTGATTTCTAAGTGCAACACCACTATATGTAGTCACTAAAATAAAAGAATCTATTACATTTATTTGATTTATAGTCTTATAAGTCGGAAAGAGGATTTGATGTGCTATTATAATTATTTTTCTTTGAAGATATGACCTGCTTGCAGTGATAGTGTTCGTTAGCCGTTTTCATATAAAAAAAATAGATTTTGTCCATTTGCATCCAGTTGGATTGTCATGCTATAGTCATATTCATACTTTATTGATCCCAGGGGAAATTGGTTTTCGTTACAGTTGCACCATAAATAATTGAGTAGTAATAAAACCATAAATAATTAAATAATAATATGTAAATTATGCCAGGAAATAGGACCAGCCTATTGGCTCAAGGTGTCTGACCCTCCAAGGGAGGAGTTGTAAAGTTTGATGGCCACAGGCAGGAATGACTTCCTATGACGCTCTGTGTTGCATCTCGGTGGAATGAGTCTCTAGCTGAATGTACTCCTGTGCCCGACCAGTACATTATGTAATGGATGGGAGACATTGTCCAAGATGACATGCAACTTGGATAGCATCCTCTTTCCAGACACCACTGTCAGAGAGTCCAGTTCCATCCCCACAACATCACTGGCCTTACGAATGAGTTTGTTGATTCTGTTGGTGTCTGCTACCCTCAGCCTGCTGCCCCAGCACACAACAGCAAACATGATAGCACTGGCCACCACAGACTCGTAGAACATCCTCAGCATTGTCCGGCAATGTTAAAGGACCTCAGTCTCCTCAGGAAATAGAGACGGCTCTGACCCTTCTTGTAGACAGCCTCAGTGTTCTTTGACCAGTCCAGCTTATTGTCAATTCGTATCCCCAGGTATTTGTAATCCTTCACCATGTCCACACTGACCCCCTGGATGGAAACAGGGTGCTATTGGAATGTTTAAACCTTCACTTCGATATATAGTAAATTACTAGAGCACAAAACCTGCACAAATCGACTGAAAAGCAATTGCTAATATTAAAGATTTTTATTGGCAATTTTTCATAATCAAGGCCATTAAAATCCAAGTTGATAGATTTCTGAGAAGTATGGTGACCTTCTACCTTTCAAATTAAAAATAATCCAACTCCAGAATTTTCAGTTTATCTCAAGTCTAATTTAGATAGAGAAACTTTAGGATCATTGTTTTATGTAAGAATTTGTAGCTATCCTTGAGAACAGGCAGCTGGTTAAAAGTAATGTCTTTTACAGTGGAGCAAAGGGAATTACAGGGTCATGAGAGAGGATCTGGCCAAAGTTAATTGGAAGGGGACACTAGCAGGGATGACAGCAGAACACCGTTGGCTGGAGTTTCTGGGAGCAATTCCGAAGGTGTAGAATCAGACAACCGTGGCTGGCAAAAGAAGTCAAAATCAGCATAAAAGCAAAAGAGAAGGCATATAATAGAGCAAAAATTAGTGGAAAAGTAGAGTATTGGAAACTTGTAAAAACCAACCAAAGGCAATAAGGACAGAAAAGGTGAAATATGAAGGTAAGCTAGCCAATAATATAAAAGATGATACAAATTTTTTTTCAGATATATAAAGAGTAAAAGAGACGAGTAAAATGACACTGGAGGGGTAATAATGGGGGATAAAGAAATGGCAGACAAACTTAAGTATTTTGTGCCAGTCTTCACTGTGAAAGACACTAGCAGAATGCCAGAAATGCGAGAGTGTTGGGGCAGAAGTGAGTGTCATTGCTAATACTAAGGAGAAGGTGCGTGGGATGTTGACAAGTCTGAAAATAGGTAAGTCATCTAGACCAAATGGACTACATCCTAGGGTTCTGAAAGAGGTAGTTGACGAGATTGTAGAGGCATTAAGTAATGATCTTTCAAGAATCACTAGATTCTGGAATGGCTCCCAAGGACTGGAAAATTTCAAATGCCACTCCACTGTTTAAGAAGGGAGAGAGGCAGAAGAAAGGAAATTATAGGTCAAATAGTCTGACTTCGGTGGTTGGAAAGATGTTGAAATCCAGAATACTTTGAGGCACGTGATAAAATGGGCCAAAAGTCAGCATGGTTTTCTAAAGGGTAAATCTTGCCTGACAAATCTGTTGGAATTCTTTGGGGAAATAACAGGCAGGATAGATATTTACAAGGCATGAGAGTCAGTTGATGTTTATTTGAATTTTCAGAAGACATTGACAGGATGTCACATGTGAGGCTGCTTAACAAAATAAGGTGTCCATGGTATTACAGGAAAGGTAGTAGAATGGATAGAAGGCAAAGAGTGGGAATAAAAGTGGCCTTTCCAGGTTGGTGGACAGTGACTAGTGGTGTGCCTCAGGAATCAGTGTTGGGCTGTTTCTTTTCACATTGTATGTCAGTAATTTGGATGACAGAATTGATGGCTTTGTGATCAACTTTGCGGACAATACGGAGATAGGTGTAGAGGCATGTGGTGTTGAGGAAGCAGGGAGGCTGCAAAAGGACTTTGATAAATTGGGGGAATGAGCAAAAAAGTGGCAGTTGGAATATAATGTATGGAAGTGTGTAGAGAGGGAATAAAGGCGTGAACTATTTTGTAAATGGGGAGAAAATTGTGTGGAGGGATTTGGGAGTTCTTGTGAAGGATTGCCTAAAGGCTGAGTTGGTGGTAAGGAAGGCAAATGCAATTTTGAGAGGACTAGAATACAAAAGTATGAAGATTTAGACTTTTGTCTAAACTCAAGATCTTTAAGCAAGGGGTCTGTGTACCCAGTTTGGGAACCCCTAATTTAATTGAAGAAATTGATTCTAGTTTGTGGATGAATCGAAGATAGGTGGAAGGGCAGGTAGTGTTGAGGAAGCAGGGTGCCTGCAGAAGAACTGAGACAGGTTGGGAGAATGGGCAAAGAGGTGGAATGTAGTTCAGGGAAGTGCACAGTCATGCACTTTGGTAGAAGGAATAAGACAGTGGTCTATTTAGAAAATGGGGAAAAATTTGAAAATTAGAGGTGCAAAGGGACTTGGGAGTCCTCGTGCAGGATTCCCAAAAGATTAACTTGCAGGTTGAGTTGGTGGTAAGGAAGGCAAATGCAATGTTAGCATTCATTTTGAGAAGATTAGAATATAAAAGCAAGGATGTAATGCTGAAGCTTTATAAGACATTGGTCAGACAATGCGTGGAGTTCTGTGAGCAGTTTTGGGCCCCTTAGCTAAGAAGAGATGTTCTGGCATTGGAGAGGGTTCAGAGGAGGTTCACAGAATGATCCCAGAAATGAAAGGGTTAACATGTGAGGTGAGTTTGATGACTCTGGGCCTGTCCTTTGTGGAATTTAGAAGAATGGAGGGGGGTCTGATTTAAACCCATTGAATGTTGAAGAGCCTACTGTAGATTGAATGGATGTGGAGAGGATGTTTCCTATTGTGAGATAATTTGGGACCAGAGGGCATGGCCTCAGAATAGAGGGACATCCATTTAGAGCAGAGATTTTAAAAAAATGTCTTTAGCTAGAGGGTGGTGAATCTGTGAATTTCAATGCCACAGATGGCTGTGCAAGGCAAGTCATTGGGTATATTTAAGGTAGAAGTTTGTAGGTTCATGATTACTCAGGACGTCAAAGGTTATGGGGTGAAGGCAGGAGAATGGGATTGAGAGGGATAATAAGTCAGCCATGGTGGAATAGTGGAGCAGTCTCAATGGGTCGAATAGTCTCATTTTGTTTCTATGTCTTATGGTTTTATCTCTTTATTTTCAAACATGGTGGATTCCAGTTAATTGGGCCATTGGGTAATCAGGGCAGATGCTTTATTGGGCCAACGCATAAAATACAAAAACTAATTGAGAAAAATAGCAGGAATTTCCTTTGTTTATTTGGGACTCTATGCTACTTAATTGGGACAGGAGACTGTTGTCGAACAGTTTCAAACTAGTGTCAGTCACGTGCATTTGCATGGCCGTTAGATACTACACTGTGCTTAGAGTGAACAGTTTTCTAAATGGCGTCAGTTGGGTGTGTTTGTATTCAAAATGCAGTGATGTCACTGTGTGTCCGACAGAGTGATCAGCAGCTCTGGGGCTCCATAGGGGACTGTCTTGTCTCCCTTTCTCTTCACCATTTACACCTCGGACTTCAACTACTGCACAGAGTCATGTCATCTTCAGAAGTTTTCTGATGACTCTGCCATAGTTGGATGCATCAACAAGGGAGATGAAGTTGAGTACAGGGCTACGGTAGGAAACTTTGTCACATGGTGTGAGCAGAATTATCTGCAGCTTAATGTGAAAAAGACTAAGGAGCTGGTGGTAGATCTGAGGAGAGCTAAGGTACCGGCGACCCCTGTTTCCATCCAGGGGGTCAGTGTGGACATGGTGGAGGATTACAAATACCTGGAGATATGAATTGACAATAAACTGGACTGGTCAAAGAACACTGAGGCTGTCTACAAGAAGGGTCAGAGCCGTCTCTATTTCCTGAGGAGGCTGAGGTCCTTTAACATCTGCCGGACGATGCTGAGGATGTTCTACGAGTCTGTGGTGGCCAGTGCTATCATGTTTGCTGTTGTGTGCTGGGGCAGCAGGCTGAGGGTAGCAGGCTGAGTTGCATGCCATCTTTGACAATGTCTCCCATCCACTACATAATGTACTGGTTGGGCACAGGAATACACTCAGCCAGAGACTCATTCCACCGAGATGCAACACAGAGCGTCATAGGAAGTCATTCCTTGCTGTGGCCATCAAACTTTACAATTCCTCCCGTGGAGGGTCAGACACCCTGAGCCAATCGGCTGGTCCTGGACTTATTTCCTGGCATAATTTACATATTGCTATTTAACTATTTATGGTTTTATTACCATTTATTATTTATGGTGCAACTGTAACGAAAACCAATTTCCCCCGGGATCAATAAAGTATGACTATGATAGCTGTTGAGGAATAAGCAGTAAGATAATTCAGAACTGTTTTGCTACTGCTTTTCCAAGCCTTCAGGCTTGGAGATGCCAGAAAATGCCGGGAGTGAAAAGGAAATTACTTCACTACTTCAACAAGTTAGGAACTATGGAGAATTTGAAGGTATTGACAATCATCTTGAATGTTGCAATGAGAATGAAGATTTGGAGGATGCAATGTCGAAAGCATTGTATGAAGGCAGTCTATTATTTGCATTAGATGTCTGTGCTGATTTTGTTTATTTACAGTTAATCAAAACATGGCAGCGTACACTGGATGAATTCCTCTGTCATTAACTTTTAGGAGTTAATACACAGTTTTATAGTATTGTCGTAGTATTGATAGTGTTCTAATGTGTTTTGTATTTCATTTAAATACACAATTTGTCACTCCGTTGAATAGGTTACATTTTTTAATATCTTTTTAACTATTTCCTTGCAAATTTGGCTAATTGAGGCAGCTGCTTAATTGGGCCAAAATATGTCCAAATTATCTGGAATTCACTGTATATTAATTATTTTTTTGAGCACATGCTTGTTTTGTTGAAATTGATAGAAGTCTGTGCATCACTCACCATTTGTTGAAAATGCTCACAAAGTTACTTTTTCCCTGATCAGCTTAGTTTCTTTACCCAGGTGTTATACAAATTCCAAAGACATACCGGTTGGTAGCTTAATTGGTCATTGTATATTGTCTCATTGTACATAATTAAGATAGATTTAAATCATGGGATTGCTGGGTGGTGTGGCTCAAAGGGCCAGAAGGGCCTTCCACACTGTATAACAACAAACAAAAATAAAAATAAGTATTTTTTTCTTCCACTAATTTTGTTTACTCTTTAATCTGCAGAAATACTGCTCTCTTAAAGTTATCAATTACCAACAAATCCAATACTTCTGACTTTCTACTGAATGTAAAAAAGCTATTTATTTTGATAGTTCTAAGCACCAGAAAGAGGAGCTGATTATAGCTGAAGCAAAAATTGGAAGGGTAGTTCTCTACAAGTCATCATTACCATTCAGTGCAACAGTGAGTGATTTAATAAAACCACACTCAGAGTCAATCAGATACAGATTTACAAAATAGTGGTTGCCATTGTTACACAGTGATCGGAATGTAGATGAGATTGGATTGATAGAGTGGCGTGGCATTAAAAATGTAACATTTAACTAACTGAACAGTGTAAATGTAGATGTCAATCAGTATCTGTTAGGGAAAAAAAGACATGTTATTTGTAATCCAGTTATCAGCCCCTTATCAGAGCAGACTCTGAAAACATCATGTTCTTCCAATGCCACTGACTGAATTGCTAAAATGTTTTTCAGCTTCAGTTGCTCCACATCTTCCTTTTGTCATTTTCTTGTTGATATAGCAACAGCAATGTGCGTAAACATTAGTTCATGCAGATGCCGTGGATGCCAGTGTTCTGAGTTAATTGTTGGAAAACATCCCTGGATCCCTTTAGAGTTTGTTGTTACTAGTAATAGTTGAATTAAGCACTAAACTAAATTAAAAACTTGGCTTGTATCTTCAATACAAGCTGCTGTAAATTGTTTTTAAATATTAAGAAATATTTACAATGGTTTAAATGGCATTGTAACTTTTGAATTCACTGCCAGGATACCATCCACATTCTGTGTAAAATAAACTTGCATCTCAGAGCCCCTTTAAAATTCTTTTCTCTTTCCTCAAATGTGTCCTCATTTGATATACCTACTAAGTGAAAAAGATTTTGACTATTTGCTCCGCTGTTTCTCTCATATTCCTATGTATTTCTATCAATCCTCTTCCTTCACTCCAGGAAAAAGCCCAGGCTCTCCAATCTGTCCCTGTTACAAAAGTCCTCTGGTCTTGGTAGCAACCTGGTCTCTGCACTCTCCAATGCAGTCACATCCTTGCTATAGTGTGACGACTAGAACTGCATGGAATGCTCCACAGGCAATGTTTTCTGAAGTTACAGATTGGGAAGTTAAATTGAGGAAGGACATGTATACTGGGTAGGACAGTAACAAATGCTGATGGACAGAGAGACTTAGTCATCCAAATCATAGTCTCCTTCAAGAGGAAACACACATTGATCAGGTGGTAAAGAAGGCACATGGCATATTTACATCCAAAGGTTGAGTGTTAGAATATGAAGCCCAATAACTTTAGCCATCCGAGGTTCTCTAATCTTGCCATCTTTGCCTTTCACCCTTACCACATTAGCTGGCCCTGAATCCCTGCTGTCTTATAAGACTCCCATTTGTCAAATCACTTCTATTGTTTTTAAACCTTTCTGCAATTTGATGCCGACTTATTCATCTAATTCACACTGACTATTGGGAGGCCTATGGTATAACCCCAGCAAAGTGAAAGCCTCTCTCATATATCCGCAGTTCTGCCCTTAGGCCCTTGTATGATCCCCCCAAGATATCCTCTACCTACTGATGTGATGTTCTCCCTGATCAAAAGTGTGACACCCCATGCTCTTGTTGAATAATCTTCCTTCCATCATTCCTTAAACAGGTTTTGAGTTTCAAAATAAGTGAACTGATGTCAAATGAGTCAGAGACACTGGAAAATGGCTATTTAAATATTAGATGTAAAGCCTTTTATAACGTGCTCTGTAATAGGCTAATGAATAAGATCAGAGGGTTCAAAGCCAGGGTACAAGTAGCAGAATGGTTTGAAAACTGGTTTCAGGATAGAAACCTCTGTAGGAGTGAAAGGTACCTGCTCACTGTTGATGAGGATGTTTTGTGAAGCTCCAGGGAGGTCAGTGCTAGATCCACATTGTGCGTTACTGATTCAATCTTAGAATCAAAAACATAATTTTCGGTACCATGGTAGCTGGGACATTGGAGTTGAATTCCGCCACTTTCTCCATGTGACTGGGTGGGTTTCCTCCAGATCCTCTGGTTTCCTCCCATAGTCCAAAGGTGTACTGGTTAGTAGGTTAATTGGTCATTGTAAATTGTCCTGTGATTAAGCTCTGGTTAAATGGTGGGGGGGGGGGGTGGTTGCTAGGTGACCTGGCTCATGGGGCCAGAAGGGGCCGTTCCGTGCTGCTGGATCCCGAAATAAATAAATTGAATAAATTCTAAATTTAGAATGACGCTAAACTGAAGTGGGGGTGATAATTTAATCTTGAGGAAGTTAGCAACAGTAGGATATTAACAAACTTGCTGAATAGGCATTTGGTCATGAATGTGAAAACAGATTAATGTGACATAGTAATTTTGGTAAGAACAAAGAAGACTAATACTTGGAAGATATGAACGTAAATTATGGATCTTGGAGTACATCAACATGAAAAAAAATTGTGCCATAGAATAGTACAGCCACAAAATCAGGATGCTAATGTTTATTGCTAGAGACTTGAAAAGGAGAAAAGATGCACTAAACTTGTATCAAATCTTGGTTTAGACATTCAGTATACTGAGTGGAATTCTGATTTGCCATATTGTGGAAATGGCAAGGTTTACGAGGATGAAACCTCTAAGGAATTATACAGGTCTCTATGCAGCAAGATAGACCTATAAAATTTTGAAAAATCTTGGTAGAAGGAATGCCGATAATTTTATCGAAAGAGTGATGAGAATTTGAGCTCTGGGAGTGGCAGGGTGGATGCATTTAGGGAGGTTAGTCAAGCCAATGATGAGAAGAGAATGAAGGGTGACGCTAATAGATTTAGGTGAGGAAGGTTGAGAGGAAGATCAAGTGGACTGGTTGAATGACCTATTTCTGTATCACATACATATCCTATTCTAATCAATGAACTGTTGAGACGTTGTCATCACAGAGTGGTGTTGGTCCTTCAGATTCTTCATGTGTAAATTGACAGATGTTTAGAATGTAATAAATTGTATTAGTCAAAATGATCTATGCCATGTCTTATCTTATTATAAATTGTTATAAAATATCTGCCAATCTGACAGAGAACAAAATCTTCTTCCAAAACCTCATGAATAAACTGTCATCTCTCTACTCCCCATATTTTTGTTAACTGCAATCTTATTTATCTGGAGACAGGGAATAAATGCTTCAGTTTCTTATGTTGCATCTCTCCTTCTCTTCAGCCAGTGGTCATGCTTTTATGTTTTTGAAAAGGTTTTGGAAGGTTTTTGCTAAAAAAGAAATTTTGATGACCCTCTTCTTAGTTTTCTCAAAGTTATGCTCATTTAAAAAAAAATCTACTCTCATATATCTGGCATTGGGACAATCCATCATTTCAAAACAACCTAGATACTCCCAGTCAAAGAGATGCACAACAATGTTTAGACTTCTATCTACACTCTTCTCCAACAGCACTGGAGTACCACCAGCCACCACCCAAGCAACCTGATGTGATTATTATCCCAAATCTAGTACAAGGCCCCACTGAATGCTGCAGTCTCAGATGTACTGTACTCTGTATGCGACACTGAGCTGAGGCACAATCTGATTTCTCAGGTAGACCTAACATATTGGATCGATATTGATCACATTTACAAAGTCAAAGTAAATTTATTCTCAAAGAGTTTGTATGTCACCGTGTACTATTTTGAAGTTCATTTTCTTGTAGACGTTTACAGGAAAGTAAAGATATATTGAAAAAACTATACATACATTAAGGACTGACAAACAACCAGTATGCAACAGAAAACAAATTGTGCAAACAAACAAATAAGTAAATAGATAAGTAAATAAGTAGACAGACAGATAAATAATACTGACAAGATAAGTTGTAGAATCCTTGAAAGTGAGTCAATAGAATGTGGAATCAGTTCAGAATTGTGGTGAGTGTAATTGTCCATGCAGGTTCAGGAGTCTGATGGCTGTAGGTAATAAATGTTCCTGAACCCGCTCATGTGGGATCTAAGGCTCCTATGCCTCCTGCCCGATGGTATTAGCAATGCCTGGATGGTGGGAGGACTTTGATGACAAATGCAGCTTTGTTGTGGCAGTGCTCCTTGTAATGTGCTCAGTGGTGGACTGTAAAGGACTGGGGTGCATCCACCATTTTCTGTAGACTTTTTCATTCCTGAATATTGAAGTTTCCATGCCAGGCCATGATGCTACCAGGATACTCTCCACTGTATCTATAGAAGTTCGTCAAAGTTCTGGTGAATGCCAAATCTAAACAAACTTTTTCTGTTTGTGGGATCTTGCTCTGCATAAGTGACCAGGTCCAGGGTTTTCCCAGCATCAAGTATGAACTTGCAACAATTCTGCTACTGGGGAAGCAGAGCCACAGTGGGTTCAGGACTTGCATGTTTGCATTGGAATCTCAAAGTTCTTGGCATTTAGGTGGGGAAATGTCTGCATGCTCATGTGCCCCATTGACTGCATAGTGACTCTGACTACACTCAAAAACATGCAATTTTTTGTAAAATTATTTGAGATATCCAGGGCATCATTAAAAAACACAGTATAAATGTGTTATTTCTTAAATGATTTATTTTGGTACATAAAATGTGAAGCAATGCAAACAAATAATATAATTGTAATGTGGACTCTGGGACAAATAAAACAAACCATCAGCTTTCTGTGCACAGATATTTGAAGGTGGAAGGATGATTAAAATCCTGTTTAAGGAAAAAGCATACAGGGTCCTTGACTTCTTGAGCAGACGCAGAGTTAAGTATAAATAATGTTGCTCAACCTATATAATCATTGATTACCCTAGTATTACATGCAAGAACATAAGGGCTTTGGAGTGAAGTTTACAAGAGAAATGCAAGGACAATCAATTTCATTTTCATGAAGTAAGTAGAGAAGCTGCCTAATAGAGATAGGACATATACTGTCACGTGACTGGCAACAATGAATATAGAATTGAGTCAGGTCTTATAAAAACAAAAAAGCATTTATTAAACTTTGCTCATTATTATTAAAAAGATAAACGACCTTAACCGGAAGTAAACTGCTATGCGGCCATTTAACGAACTGCCAAACTTTGTACTAGTTCTTAAAGCGGTAAATATGAAAACAGTTCTTAGAATGGTAAATTTGAAAGTCCAAGAGATTTATACAGTCAATTAGGAAAGACTTTCCTGAAGTAAAGAATTTCTCGAAGACTCAACGTTACTGCCAATCCCAGCCGGAACCTGCCTTGTCCGCAGGATTCACGACGATGGAAATAAAATGGTTTAAAGGCACTGACCTTTCCCTCTGTAGAATAGACTAGATACTACACAACCTTTTCTGCTGCTTTTAGCAGAGGTTATCTCATGCAGATCATTCTTATTTGAACGAATTCAATAATGGTCGATCCTCTCCAAAACCGCCAAACGACTCCTTCAGGTTCCTGACTTCAATATTACTGAAAAGGTACATCGACAAATCTGGCAGCTGTTGGTGAAACTGCCGGCCCAACACTTCTGTACCTTACAATAGACAGTAAAAATCTGTTTTAAAATTAAACTGCGTCATGGGTCAAATACGCAGCAAAAACAGAGCATCTAACACAAAACTAAACTGAAAACTAACTGCGTCTGTATCTTATTTTACGGCGGTCGGCATCCAGCTTAATGGTGACCCAGCTTAACTGCGTCACCAGGGGTCTACCCTTATATACCCGGTGAGAACAGGTCATCATGTGACCTCACATTGGCGGGAAAATTACATCATGTGACCTCCGCAAGACCATTACATCATCCTCATAAGACAGTCACAAGATATCCATGAAGTATGTAACAATACTGTAAATTGGCAGGGGAGTAAAAGAAAGTTGTTGCACAGAGAGATACAGGGGTCCAAGTCTATAGTTCCCTGAAAGTGATAATGCAGTCTAGTGGTGAAGAGGCCATGTCAACTCCTTACCTTTAAAGATTGGGGCAAAGAATATAAGAGTTGTGATATTATCTTGCAACCTTACAAAATACTGGTTAGGCCACACTTGGAATATTACATGCAGTTCAGGTCTCTTAGGAAAGCCGTATTGTGCTGGAGAAGATGCATAGGAGATTCACCAGAATGTTGTCTGGATTGGAGGAATTTAGCTATAGGGAGAGATTGGGCAGACTGTAATGCTGTCCTTGGAGTCTGAGTGGTGATCTGAAATAGGAAAATAGGTTGAGAGGAAATAAATCAGCCATGATAGAATGATGGACCAGACTCAATTGTCTAAATGGTCGGATTCTGCTCCTTTGTCTTACAGGTCTTTAATGGGACCTATTCTCTCTATAGCTACTCTTTACTCTTAATATACCCCTATAGCCCAGCCACTTTGTACTTTCCCCTTTTCTTACCTACAGTTTCTTTTCATACCCCCTCCAATTTCTGAAAGTAATTTGTCCAGTTGACAAGTTGTATACTACAGTGAATGCCAGTGTGATTGTGTATGTAATGAGCAAGTACATTGTTGTTTTCCATTTGCCCTTTTCGTGGCGCTGAGTGGAATTCAATGCACAGTGAAGCCTGCTGTTCTGAACTATACAGGAATAAAATCAGTTGCATCTTGTAGGTTGGTCACTCTACCACAACAGCTCTGACAGCTGAAGAACAACTCGGCTTTCTGCTGTTTTATTTAAACTGTGTTATTACCCCTGAAGCTGTATCTTTTTCCTTAAACAAGTGTTGCAGAACAAGATATGACAAGAAAGTACAAAGGATAAAATCCTCAAACTTGTGCTTATTATATATAGAACAAAAGATATTTCTGAGTTTTATGTTCTTTGGCCTTAATTGTAATTTCTGTTTCTTTAACTTTTATCTGCAGGATCCAACCAATGTTGATAAGTTTAATGTTTCCAACTTTTTCCATGTAAAAAGAGGCATAAAGGTTCCTGATCCAGGTAAAGAATTTCTCTCACTCATAGCTCTGCAAATGTTGGTTTGATTGTTTTTTTTTTGGCATGTGCGTGTGTGCGTCTGCGTGCGCGAGATGATGTCTTTTTCAAGCCTTTACAAGGCACCAAGCAAGAGAGAGAGAGACTGTGTGGCACACCACTCCTCATACAGCCATTTTCGCAGTATTTTTCCCTTTTATTTTATGAGGTAGAGTTGCGATCTCAACACTCAACCCGGCACGGATGGAAAGTGTACTTGGGAGCAGCCCCGACTGGATTTGAACCTGCGAACCTCTGTTCCGGGGTCCGGCGCTGATGTCATTGTGCCACCAGCCGGCCTGCAAATATTGGTTTTAAAGAAGCATCATTTGATTGTGAAATTCTTTGTAGAAAGTAGGAAATATTCCTTAAGTATAAGTGTAGGAACATTAAATAGATGCAAGAATAGACAATTCATAAATTCATTTTAATTGTCACGGCGTTTCTTTGCAATTTATCTTCTACCTTGCAGGTCTGGAATAACTATACCTTTCTATTTCACATAATTTATTGAGTTTCATTGGATTTTAATAGTCTCCTTTAAAAGTTATTTGTAGACTAAATCTTGAAAAATATTTTGATTTACATAAGAGCATAAGAAATAGGAGCAGTAGTAGGCCACCTGGCCCGTTGAGCCTGCTCTACCATTCAATAAGATCATGGCTGATCTGGCCATGGACTCATTTCCACCTACCTGCCTTTTCCCCATAACCCTTAATTCCCCTACTATACAAAAATCTATCCAACCTTGTCTTTAATGCATTTACTGAGGTAGCCTTGACTGCCTCATTGGGCAGGGAGTACCAGAGATTCACCACTCTTTGGGAAAAGCAGATCCTCCTCATCTCCGTCCTAAGTTTGCTCCCCCAGATTTTGAAGCTATGTCCCCTAGTTCTAGTCTCACCTACCAGTGGAAGCAACTTTCCTGCCTCTACCTTATCTATCCCTTTCATAACTTTATATGTTTCTATAAGATTTCCTTTCATTTTTTCCTTCCAAAGTGGATGACCTGGCATTTACCAGCATTGTACTCCATCTGTCAAACCCTTGCCCACTCACTTAATCTATCTGTACCTCTCTGTAGGGTCTCCGTGTCTTCTGCACAATTTGCTTTTCCACTCAACTTAGTATCATCAGCAAATTTAGATACACTACACTCGGTCCCCTCTTCCAAATGGTTAATGTATATCGTGAACAGTTGCAGGCCCAGCAACAACCCCTGCAGCACATCACTCACCACTGTTTGTCAACCAGCGTAACACCCATGTATCCCAACTTTCAGCTTTCTATTAGTTAACCAATCTGCTATCCATGCTAATACGTTACCCCCAACTCCATGCATCCTTATCTTATGGATAAGTCTTTTATGTGGCACCTTATCGAACGCCTTCTGGAAATCCAAGTAAATAATGTCTGCGCTTGTTTATTCTCAAAGAACTCCAGTAAATTTGTCGAATAGGACCTGCTTTTGCTGAATCCATGCTGTGTCTGCCTGATGGATTCATTTCTTTTCAGATGCCTCGCTATTTCTTCTTTAATGATAGCTTCAAGCATTTTCCCAACTACAGATGTTAAACTAACTGGCCTATAGTTACCTGCCTTTTGCCTACATCCTTTTTTGAACAGTGGTGTGACATTCGCTGTCTTCAAATCCATCAGGACCTGCCCAGAGTCCAGAAAATTTTGGTAAATAATCACCAAAGCCTCTACAAACAAGGGGAAATCTGCAGATGCTGGAAATCCAAGCAACACACACAAAATGCTGGAGGAACTCAGGGCAGGCAGGCAGCATCTATGGAAAAAGTACAGTTGATGTTTCGGGCCAAAATCTTTCAGCAAAACTGGTCTCTCCTCAGCTTTTTTTTCTGCAGGAGTGTGGGAAAGTTGGGAAGGACAGTCCTTACAGATTATTTTTAGGAGCAGTCAGGCATATAGCTGAGGAAGGGGTCTTTTCTTCCCTCAATACTGCCAATCATTGTTGGTATAATTTCATAGAAATAGGAATGCAGGAATATACACTTCAGTTAGCAATATTTGGAGAGACAAATACTATATCATAAAATATCATTTATAACTTTAACCAACCTGTTAATGTTGGTTATGTCTATCACCCCTGTCTATCACGCCTTCACCTTCCCACTCTGCACATACCTCATTTTGTGTGAATATTGTGCCTTTTGACCGAATGTTGTGTCTTTATTTAAGAAGTGGTGTAAAGAAGAACCAGAAACTTGCCAGTCTGTAGAGGGCTCTGAGGGATAAGTTACATGTGCATGTAGAAAGGCAGGAGTTTATTAGGGGTAGTGAGCATAGCTTTGTGTGGGGGAGATCATGCCTTACAAACAATTGGTATTTTTGATGAACTGACCAAGAAGTTGATAAAAGCTTGGTCTATATGGATTTCAGTAAAGCCTTTGATTGGGTTCATGATAGGCTGCTCTAGGAGTTTAGATCGCAAGGAATCGGGGAGAGCTAATTAGATACCTGTTGACCTAATGGTAGGAAGCAGAGAATGATGTTGGAAGGTTGCTTCTTGGACTATAGGACTATGACAAATGATGTACCTCAGCAGTTAGGGCTGGCTCATTGCTTGTCATCTATATCAATGATTGGGATGCAAATTTACAAGTTGCAGTTAGCAGATGACACTAAAATAGAAGGTAATGTTGACAGAGAAGAAAATCAAAAATTCCAGAATGATCTTGATAAGCTAGGTAAGTGGGCTGAAGGAAATGGAGTTTACTTCAAGAAAGTCTGTTGCACTTTGAGCGTCAATCAAAGTAGGACTTTCACAGTATTGTGAAACAGAGAGAGTGGAGTTCAGGTCTATTGTTCCATGAAAGTGCAGTCACAGGTAGACAAGCTGGTCATTTCATAGCTTGTCACACCAGACAGCCAGCCACTCTAGTGTTGTTTGGTTGATGTTGAGCAGGTCAGTGTCAGCTAAATCAGGTGAGAGTGGGCAGTTGCGCAGAACGTGTTCAATGTTCTGCACCCTTTCACCACACTCACAGGATTCGCTGGTCTTTAAACCCCACTTCACCATATTGTCTCTCGCCCTACAAACTCCCGCTCTCGCTCTGTTGAGAGTGCACCACTTCCGTCTGTCAGGCAGTGCCCCATCTGGCAACATTTCTGTAGGGTCTTGCACCGTATTGTTTGGTGGGGTTCTGGCTTCTGTTTGTTGCCAAAGGTCAATCTTGTATGTTTGGGGGGATGTTCCATGCAGTAGTTCCTCCACTGTAGCAAAGCTTTTCCTCGATTTTAGGCGGTTGGAAACTGGCACATGATGGTGTAGTGGGTACCATGGATCCGAGTTCTGTTTACCTTTTTCAATTTTTGTTGTAGTGTGTCTTCAGATCTCTGGGGGAGCAGTGCCTGCAAGTCTGTAAATGATGTTAGTGGGTGTGGGGTGCAGTGTGCCCATGATTATTCAGCAGGCTTCGTTAAGCAACGGGTCTATTTTCTTCGCATGGGCTGATCTGCCCTACACAGGTGCACAGTATTCTGCAGGTGCATAGCAGAATGCTAGGGCAGTTGATCTAAGTGTGTGGCAGTTCAAAAATATTCTTGATAAGATAATTGAATAAGTACATGAATAGAAAAGATTTCAAAGGATTTGGGCCAAAAGAGGCAAATGGGATTGGCTTGGATAGGCATCTTTTTCAGCATGAACTACTTTTCAAACTGTCTGTTTCTATGTTGTATTTATGAATATCTTTAGGTTTATAACAACATTAGCCCAATCTACTCAACCTGTACTACTAGATTAACTCCCTCATTCTAAGAATCAGTCCAGTCTGTTGTATTGTTCTGGGGAGACAACAGCACATGCCTTATCCTTGGTTGAGCAAGCTAGGGCTTTTCTCTTTGGAGTGATGGAGGATGAGAGGTGACTTGATAGAGGTGTACAAGATGGTAAGAGGCATAAGTAGAGTGGACAGCTAGAGCGGACAGCTAGAGCCTTTTTCCCAGGGTGGAAATGGCTAATACACGAGGGCATAATTTTAAGGAGATTGGACAAAAGCACATGGGGAATGTCAGAGGTAGGTTTGTACACAGAGAGCGATGAGTACATGGAATGCCCTGCCGGGGGTGGTGATAGAGGCAGGTATATTAGGGACATTTAAGAAGCTGCTAGACAGGCACATGGTGATAGAAAAATGGAGGGCTATGTAGGAGGGAAAGGTTAGGTTGATCTTAGAGTAGGTTAAAAGTTCAGCATAACATCGTGGACTGAACGCCTGTACACTGCTGTAATGTTCTATGTTCTGGTCTGTCCAGTCCTTCATTAGCCAGTGTTTATCAGTCTAATCAAGCTCACCATTTCCTTTAGTTTTGAGAAACTGCTAGTTGGTTTCAAGACTAACATTGAAATTTTCAACCTATGATGATATTTTGGTATACAGCAACGAAATACAGCAAGGTGTAGCAATGCAATCTTATGCCATCTATATCAACAGGTTAAAAACTTGGCACTTCCCTGAACCCAATAATTAAAATTGGCTCATTTTTGATTTTGCCTCAAGTCTGAAGTTATTCACGACAAAGGCAACACACATCAAAGTTGCTGGTGAACGCAGCAGGCCAGGCAGCATCTCTAGGAAGAGGTACAGTCGACGTTTCAGGCCGAGACCCTTCGTCAGGACTAAGGGTCTCGGCCTGAAACGTCGACTGTACCTCTCCCTAGAGATGCTGCCTGGCCTGCTGCGTTCACCAGCAACTTTGATGTGTGTTGCTTGAACTTCCAGCATCTGCAGAATTCCTGTTGTTTGCACTACAAAGGCATGTCACTTTCATCCATTTTCCCAATTCAAGCTAATTGCTCTGCTCTTTTGGTTAGATGTGGACGTAGATGCTTCTTCACTGGGTGGAAAGTACCATTTGTTGAACTGTATTGAGCGGATGGTGATGGAATTTAGTGAAACAGCTTTAATGCACTGATTTCGCTATTACATTTCTTTACTTTTCACAATGCTTGTGATATCTAGGGTGGCTTAATGGTGTAGCTGGTGGTTTTACTGCTTCACTGTGACAGAGACCTAATTTTAATCCTGACCTCTGTTGTAGTTGGTGTAGATATTGCATATTTTTCCTGTGACTGCCAGTGTTTCCTCTGGGTTCTCCAGTTTCATCCTACATTGCAAAGATGTGCAGGTTGGCTCTGGTCAAGGTGATGTGAACGATGTCATGGCTCAAACTTGGTTGTTGCTTTTTGGGTTTGTAGGGATGAGAGGGGAGTTGGGGGTCAGGTTACAGTTTAGGACAGGAATGTGGGAGAGTTAGAGGTCCAGGGTAGTTAATGAAGAGCCTAAGCAGGAGTTCAAGTCCAGGTCGAAGCACTCCACAGTGGAATTTCAGCAATCTGTGGTTGAAAATCAGCAATCCCGAAAGTCATGTCACAGGTGCTGAGTATATCAGAAATCCCGAGGTTGGAGACCGGTCCTGGGTGAGATCCAGGTATAGGCAGTAGTCATGAGGGCACTGGGGTCAGAGATCCGTGCAAGTCTCGAAATCGAGGTTCGTGTGTGTCTGGTAGTAGAGGCTTGAAGGTTAAAGCTGGTGAAGTCCAGAGGGCAAAGCCAAAGGTCGAAGCCTGAAGGTCAAAGATCAAATGCAGAAGCCCAAAGGAGTCAAGAGTCACTGGGATCAGAAGTCCAAAGATCAAACTTGTAATCAAAGTCTTGTATGAAGTCCAGAGCTGGAGACCTGATGTCTGCGAGTCTGAGAATCTGGAGACAAGGACTGGAAGCCCTAAGGTGGCCTTTCTTGGGTTTGGTGGCCTGTCTGGGTGTGTGATTGTGTGTGTGTTGGGAGGGTGGTAGGAATGGGAAAGGGGCTTGCTTTGCTGTTTATGTTTAGTTGTTGTTGCTGCTTGTTTTGTCCTGTGGAACATTGTAGGCATGCTACATCGTTGCTGGAATGTGTGGCAACATTTGGGGGCTGCCCCCAGCACATCCTTGGATGGGCTGTTTCAAAGTGCATGTGATTAATAAATCTGAATCTGAAGTTAGTAGAGCAATTGGATGTTGTAAGTTGCATTTGTGTGTTTCGGAATGGTTGGATCTAGTGAGGGTTTGATGAGAACATGGGATTAATGTAGGGTCAGTGTAATTAGGTAGTTGATGGTGGAGATGGTCCTTGCGGGTTGAAGGCCTTGCTTTATCTCTCTCTGATTCAATAGCAAATGTGTTGTTTTATTATTATCAATCACCTTTTTCTTTCTTTCTTAATTTCGCTGTGCAAGTGCACTTACCATGTAATTAGGGAGGTTTATGTTGAATTGTACACTCACTGGTGACACCAAAGGAAGGAGTTTATTACATTACATTGCAGCATCTCTAAGCTTGAAATGTGGTCCTGGTTCCTACTGTGTGAAAACAATTTATGAAGAGATGCATTTGTAATGAATATAATGAATTGGAATTAGATCTGAAAGATTAAAGAAAATATGAAAACTGCTTGTAGTCAGTTGCAAGAAAAGTTGTGGTTTGTCTATACAGTTAATTAGCCTGGATTATATACTCCACGAAATTTGAGGTTCAAGAATTTTAGCTATAGCTATTCTTAGTTCACACCAGTGGTTATTTAGGCATGGTACTGGAGGACTGCCAATATGAAATGAGACAAAATTCAGATGAAAAAAAGACTGCTTTATTGAGCTACACACACAAAATGCTCGAGGAAATCAACAGGTCAGGCAGCAACTCTGGACAGAAATGAACCCTTCATCAGTCTCAGCCTAAAATTTTGACTGTTCATTTCTCTCCATAGATACTGGATGACCCGTTTGAGTTCCTTCAGTATTTTCTGTGTATTGTTCAATATTTTCAGCATCTGCAGAATCTCTTGTGTCACACCTGTTTTATTTATTGCAAGCAGACAATAAAATGGGATAAGTGTAGGATTAGTTAATTGCTTATTTGTTAGTGGCTTAGTCTGTGGGCTGATGAGCCTGTTTCTGCTCCCTATCTCAAATGATTGAATATCTAGACAGGGTATTGCTGAATGGGGCATCACTACTTAACTGGTTGGCACAATATCCTGTGAAGTCACTTGATTTATTCAGAATAACTTGGGTGGTGTGCTTAATTAAAACAATGTATTCTCAATCAGTTAGGTACTTCAATAAAAAATTTTTTATACAAGAGCTGAAATTCATTTCCTCTGGTTTTCTCTGTAACACACAGAACCAAAAGAAAAGAATAATATTTTAGAATTTCACTCATATCCTGTATATTTTCTAGATGAGGAGAAAGCAAAGTCAGACCCATCCTACTATCTGAAAAACACCAGTCTGGAGCTAAGGGAAACTCTGTCTGAACTATACAGAGATTATAAAGGCGATGAAATGCTGGCATCTATTATGAAAGAACCAGGGAAAAAGAAAGTGGATAAAATAAACGCGGTGAGTTCAAGTATTCATTAATATATGATAATAAATGATGGCATTTCTTGATAATGAAAGTACCATGTTAAAGGAAAAGAGCAATAGTTTTAATCTGTGAGGAAGCTGGGAAGATTGTCAACACAAATTGGGAGAAAAATTTCAAATGACAAATTGCGCTCTGTTTTCATGCAGTTGAGGCCTTCCATTGTTGGTGGTCATTCATGGATATTGCATTCTAGCTGTCTACGTGATACACAAGCCAGAGCAGTAGGATATGGAGGTCGGGCAGCATCAGTCAGAAACGATGAGTCGACGTTTCGGGCCGGAACCCTTCGTCAGGACTGAAAAATGAAAGATGGGGAAGGATTTGAAGAATGCTTGTAGCTTCAGTTGATAACCAGTAATTTGAATTACTGGTCTATCAACTGACGCTACAAGCATTCTTCAAGTCCTTCCCCATCTTTCATTCTTCAGTCCTGACGAAGGGTTCCGGCGGGAAACGTCGACTCATCGTTTCTGACTGATGCTGCCTGACCTGCTGAGTTCATCCAGCATACTGAAAGTGTTGCTTTGATCTTTTACAGCATCTGCAGATTATTTTGTATTTAGGATATGGAGAACAAGCTGTTGCCCGTGCAGCATGCTGCCCCTCTCCGCACAGCTGATGAATTCAAAGGAACGGCAGAGATGACACCAGTTTGACACCAGTGGTGTTGCAGTCAATGTTGAACTCAACTTTGGTCTGCCTTAGGGACTCCAGCTCCAGATTTTACCTTGGGGTTTACTCCCAAAGCCTTCCGCTTGAGTGGGTATAGCTGCAAGTCAGTGGAGGTTTGAGATCAAAGTTTTCCTTCCAGGTGAGTTGTCAACCATGACTGATTGAGCCCTATCTACCTGAAGCAGCTGATTTTAAAGTGCCAGAAACCTGTCAGTATAACTGGTTCCACCAGGCTTAGTAGCTAACCAGGAGCTGGACTTGGTTGTCAGAGGCTATTTGAGAAGCATGCTATTGGGATCATTTAATAGGCAGTGTGAGTTTATCCCCACTACCTCCCCTGGCTAAGATGACCTTAAGGAATTAAATGTAAACTAATAGGTATCTGAATGTCATTTACTTGGAAAATTTCAGTTTCTTCTCTATTAAATATGTAAGATTTATGAATGCCCATTAGACAGAGATTTAGAGCAGTTCACGTCAAATATACTGACAGCAAATGCAAGGTGATTGAGAGCTGAGTACTCTGCTAAGATTAAGATGCTTTTAACAAGTTATTCCATGAATCAGAGTTTATTTTAATGTTGAAGATGTTATGTAATTTCATGTTGTTCGGTAGTTTCCTAGCTTTTCTTTCAGAAGCACCTAGGAAAATAAAACCTAAGCAGAGTCTGCAATGTTTTACCAAACAGAACTGTGATTGATAACTCTGTTGGACCTTTTTGAGGATATTACTAGTTGAATAGAATAGGTATTTTCAGAAAGATTTTAATAACGTATCATGCAAGTGATTGATTTACAAGGTTAAAGCTCTTGGGATTAGGGGTAGTATACTGGCGTGAGAAGAAAATTTGTTAACAGAGCCAGAGATGGGAATAAACTGGTCTTGCTAGTTTGGCAGGTTGGGAGAGTGGTTATTGCAGAGATGAGTGTTTTTGCTTGACCTGTTCATAACCTATATCAGTGCTATATTTTATAACTAATGCTATAAAACTAGGCAGGATTATGAGAATGAAGGAGATGTAGGCCAGTTAAGTTTGTGGGCAGTAGCATGGCAGATGAAATATAATGCAGAAAAATGGGAAATTGTCCACTTTGGAGCATAAAACAGAAAAGAAAAGTAATTTTTAAATAGTGGCAGACTAGGAAAGGCTGATGTTCAAAGGGACTTGGATACTCTTGTGCACATTATGCCAAATCAACTCAGGAACACTAAGCAATTAGGAAGACATATTGGATGTAAACATTTGATACAAGGGACTACACCTGAAATATTGTATGCAGTTTTAATTTCCTTAATCATAAAAGAATATGCATGCCATGGGGTGTTGGGGGGGGTGGTTGCAGATTCACTTCTGGAACATCAGTTTTGCCTTAAGAAGAGAGATTGTATAGATTAAGCCTGTGTTCTCTAGAATTTAAAAAATTAGAGGATACTATTGAAACATAAAAATATTGTGCAGAGTTTGACAGGTTGCATGCACAGAGAATGTTTTCCTTAGTCAGGGAGTCTAGAACCATTGGTCACAGTCTCAGAATAATGAGTAGATTATTTAGGATTGACATGAAGGGAAATTTCTTCAAACAGATGATAGGAGCATCAATAGTGGAGGAAGGGAAACCCCATTCATTGAAGGAGGAGGACATCTCTGATGTCCTGGAAAGGAAAGCCTCATCTGGGAATGGATGTGGCGGACACAGGATTCAAGAAAAAGGAATAGCATTTTTATAGGAGACAGAGTGGGAAGAGGAATAGTCTAGATAGCTGTGGGAGTTGGTAGGTTTATAAAAGATATTGGTAGACAGTTTGTCTCCAGAAATAGAGACAGAGAGATTGAGAAAAGGGAAAGAGCTGTCTGAAATGGACCAAGTGAATTTAAGGACAGGTTTGAAATTGGAGACAAAATTACTGAAGTTGATTAGCTCAGCATGGGTGTATGAGCAGCACCAATGTAGTTGTTAATGTAGCGCAGAGTGAGTTGGGGAGCATTACAAGGTAAGGCTTGGAACATGTATGCAATGAAAAAACAAGCATAGCTGGGGCCCATGGCTACACCCTGAGTCTGGAGAAAGTGGGAAAACCCTAAAGAGAAATTGCTGAGCCCAAGGACCGATTCTGCTAATTGGAGGAGGGTGGTGGAGAAGTGGGGACTGGTGGGATCTGTGATTGGAATGTTTCAGTATTAAACAGCAGAACTGTGCTGTGACTTTGACTTGGTGTTTTAGAACAACCCCTAGAAGGAAACTTCTAGTATCCAACTTTTCATTCAGACACCAACCCAGAACATCCAGGTGATCTGAAGGGTGGTTCACAGTACCTATTGTGTGAAAAAGTGAAGTAGAAAGATACTCCACAATACAAAACCCTTTTTAGAAATTCTATGCTGAACATGTCTTCTATATGTAAAAATTTGACATTTTAACACAGCTAGCAGACACACAATTCCTTCGTCATAAGAGCAAGTATTAGAAAGGCAAATGTGCAACTAGATCTAAATGTAAAAGCACTAATGTGATTAATTTTGCATCAAACAGAAAGATAGCTGATACATCATTCAAATAAACAGGGAATATGGAATTTTTTGATACTTCATGAACTTAACAATACACAAATAGGAAGGAATTTAATCATATGATTTCTGCAGCTCACTGTTTCCCAATTGTATGTACTACCAGAAGTTGACACAGTGAGTAACAAACCATAAAGACTGGCTGCAGAGAAAAATATAATAAAATGCAAGTTAAATACAGTCAGATTGTGAAAACAAAAAAAAAGAAGACTCGTGCTTTTGATTCTTTCAATAGAATGTAATGTTGTTCTACAATTGGCAAGCCAGTACTTTCAATGCTGATATTATTCAATAACTGAAGCTTGCCTGTGTAACTTTAATAAACTATGTCACCTATTGGTGATGGAGGGTCCATCAAAACTGCCATTTGAAAACAAAAGATTTGCTTCTCTTAAAATTATCTAATATTTAGTGCAAGAATACATGAATTTAGAGCATAGAAGGGCAGCCTCCCATTTAAACCCATTCTGACATTTATCAGAATTATGTCTGATCTTCCACCTCAATGCCATTTTTTCCACTATTCCTTTTTCTTTCTTTTTCAATATTTTTATTAATTACTTGCATAGACGAATACAAAATACATTATGGTGTTATGGAAACAGAAACGAGATTGAATTTCCCCATAACTATGTATTGTAAATTAACCATAATATTGAAAAGGTATATTTTATTCTAATCTAAAGCAAAATCAAAACCCCATAACAAAATAGAAAAAAAAGAGAAAAAATACAGAAAAAAAATCTGTTTGGTTAAAAGAAAAGGAAAAAAATTTCTGACATATAGTTGTAAATTCAAACATATAATAGCTATCCTCATTGCTGACCAAATCGAAAATTGTGAAAGTAGTTCCAAAAGGGTCCACATAATGGTGAAAAAATCTTGTCTAGGCATAGAAATAGAACAGCTAATCTTCTCCAGAGTGAAACATGCCATAACATCAATCAACCAATGGGCATGAGTAGGTGGAGCGGCATCTTTCCATTTAAGCAACAAAACTCTTCTGGCTAAAAGAGAAATAACAGCCAAAATATGCAAATCATTCGGCTTAAGAATAAAATCATTTCCTCCAATAATGCCAAACAAGGCAGTCAGAGGGTTGAGTTTAAAGTTTACTTTAAAAAGCTCCAAGAAAGTTTGAAATACTTCTTTCCAAAATTTATCAAACCGCAGGCAGGACCAAAACATATGAATTAGAGAGGCCTCTTCGACATTACACCTATTACAGTATGGAGAAAAATCTGAGTAAAAACAAGAGAACTTATCTTTAGTCATATAAGCTCTATGAACCATTTTAAATTGTAAAAGAGAGTGACGCGCTCATAATGAAGGGGTGTGAACAAGTTAAAAAATTTCATTCCAAGTATCCTCATCAATTGAAATCTGTAGGTCATGTTCCCAGGGGTTTTTAATTTTGTCTAACGGAATGTTTCTCAATGCCAACAACATATTATAAATATTAGATATAGATCCATTATGAAAAGGTTTCAAAGTAAAAATTGAATCAATTAAACTTTTATCTGGACATTTAGGAAATGTATAAAGTCAAGAACGCAAGAAGTCTCTAATTTGTAAATATCTAAAAAAGTGAGCTTTACGAAGATTATATTTAATATAGTTGATCAAATGAGGAAAGTCTATCTCCAACAAACAGATCCTGAAAACATTTAATACCTAGTCTATTCCACTCTTTAAAAACTACATCAGTCAAAGAAGGTTTAAAAAAAAATTGGAAAAAATGGGACTAGAGAGTGATAAACCAAATAACTCAAAGAATTTTCTAAATTGTAACCAAGTCCTCAAAGAATGTTTAACTACAAAATTATTAGTTAAATTACTTAAGGATAGAGGAATTGAACAACCAAGAGAAATAGCAGAAAATTTATTAACAGAATTGACTTCTGAAGAAATCCAAACCGGACATTCTTCACGACTAATGTAATATATCCAAAACGTAAGGTAGCGTATGTTGACTGCCCAGTAGTAAAACCTAAAACTGGGAAGTTCTAATCCCCCATTTTTTTTTTTAGCTTTCTGAAGATGAACATTGTTTAATCGTGCGATTTTATACTTCCATAAGTAAGAAGATATAATCGAATTTAAAGAGTTGAGAAAGGATTTAGGAATAAAGGCAGGTAGGGCTTGAAATAAGTATAAAAATTTAGGCAAAATATTCATTTTAATAAAATTAATATGTCCAATCAGCGATAAAGAAAGGAGAGACCAATTTGAAAGTACCTTCTTAACGTATTCCAAAAGAGTGAAAAAGTTTTCTTAATAAAGAAATTTATAATTCTTAGTAATTGTTGTACCCAAATACGTAAATTGATTTCTCACAATTTTAAAAGGAAATTCAGAGTTAATTGATACAAAATTATTCAAAGGAAAAAGTTCACTCTTGTGAAGATTAAGTTTATATCCTGAGAACTGACTAAATTCAGAAAGTAAAGAGAGTATTGTGGGTAGAGAGGACTCCACATTAGACATGTAGGGCAAAACGTCATCAGCATAAAGCGACACTGTATGAGTGATACCCCTCCTTAAAATACCTGATTATGTCAACGGATTCACGAAACGCTATGGCTAAAGGCTCTAAAGCCAAATCAAAAAGTAAAGGACTCAAAGGACAATGGTTTAGAACTCTGAGAGTTAGTGAGAACCTGTGCAGTGGGAGATGAATACAGTAATTTAATCCATTGAATAAAATTGGGGCCAAATTTAAATTTATCTTATATTTTAAATAAATAATTCGATCAACCCGGTCAAAGGCTTTCTCAGCATCCAAAGGAATCATGCATTTCAAAGTTTCTTTAGAGGGAGAATAAATAACATTCAGTAAACAATGAATGTTAAAATGAGAATAACGATTTTTAATAAATCCGGTCTGGTCATCAGAGTTAATAAAAGGCAGAATGTTTTCCATCCTATGAGCCAAAAGTTTAGATAAAATTTTAGTGTCAACATTAAGTAAAGAAATAGGTCTGTAGGAAGAGCTATCAGTTGGACCTTTATTCTTTTTGAGTATAAGTGAAATAGAGACATCATAAAAAGATTGTGGCAACCTACCTAATTTAAAAGAGTCAGAAAGAACAAAGTAAGTGAGGAATAAGCAAAGGAGCAAAAGCTTTGTAGAACACTCCAGAAAATCCGTCAGGACTGGGAGCCTTCTCTGAACTCAGAGAATGGACAACCCGGACAGTTTCCTCAGAAAAAAAGGTTGATCTAACCATTTTCGATTAACCTCAGAAAGTGAGGGAATGTTTAAACGATCCAGAAAATTATTCATAGCATAATTGGCTTTAGGGGAATCTGAACTATACAGTTTAGTGTAAAAGTCTCTAAAAGTATCTTTTATTTCTAATTGATCAGAAGTTTTATCACCATTCGCTTTGGAGATTTCCTTAATTTGATGTTTAACTGTTAAAGTTTTAAGTTGATTAGCCAAAAGTTTGCCTGTTTTATCACTATGAACATAAAATTGACTTTTATGTTTTAAAAGTTGAGTTTCAACAGGGTAAGTTAAGAGCAGATCATATTTAGTTTTAACTTACACACGTCTTTTATACAAAACGGGATTGGGATCAGAAGCATATTTTTGATCGAAATGTTTAAGCTGATTGGCTAAGTCAGTTCTCTCCTTATTAGCTATTTTCTTAATACTTGCAGTATAGGAAATAATTTGGCCTCTAATATAAGCCTTGAAAGCATCCCAAATAATAATAATAAGTGCCATCAAGCATATTCTCTTCAAAGAAAAAAGTAATTTGACTCTCTAGAAATTGTAAAAAAAAAAGCGCCTTATCTGATAGTAAAATTGGATTAAAACGCCAAAATCTGTTTGATCGAGAAACAGCTGGAAGTTAAAAGAACGGGGGCATGATCTGAAACAGCAATTTCTTTATAATCACAGGATCGAACAGAAGGGTATCAAATGACTATCGACACAAAAATAATCAATCCTGGAATAGGTATGATGAACATGAGAAAAAAAGGAATATTCTCTACTTATTGCGTGAAAAAAAGGCCAAACATCAATAATGTCACATTTCATTAGAAAAGATTGGATATAGACCATAAGACCATAAGACAAAGGAGCAGAAGTCGGCCATTCGGCCCATCGAGTGTGTTCCGCCATTTTATCATGAGTTGATCCATTCTCCCATTTAGTCCCACTCCTCCGCCTTCTCACCATAACCTTTGATGCCCTGACTACTCAGACACCTATCAGTCTCTGCCTTAAATACACCCAATGACTTGGCCTCCACTGCTGCCCGTGGCAACAAATTCCGTAGATTCACTACCCTCTGGCTAAAAGAATTTCTTTGCATTTCTGTTCTGAATGGGCGCCCTTCAATCCTTAAGTCATGCCCTCTCGTACTAGACTTCCCCATCATGGGAAACAACTTTGCCACATCCACTCTGTCCATGCCTTTCAATATCCGAAGGGTGTCCCCTCAATCTTCTAAACTCCAAGGAATACAGTCCAAGAGCGGACAAACTTTCCTCATATGTTAACCCTCTCATTCCTGGAATCATTCCAGTGATTCTTCTCTGTACCCTCTCCAATGTCAGCACATCCTTTCTTAAATAAGGAGACCAAAACTGCTCACAGTACTCCAAGTGAGGTCTCACCAGCACCTTATAGAGCCTCAACATCACATCCCTGCTCCTATACTCTATTCCTCTAGAAATGAATGCCAACATTGCATTCGCCTTCTTCACTACCGACTCAACCTGGAGGTTAACCTTAAGGGTATCCTGTACGAGGACTCCCAAGTCCCGTTGCATCTCAGAACTTTGAATTCTCTCCCCATTTAAATAATAGTCTGCCTGTTTATTTCTTCTGCCAAAGTGCATAACCATACACTTTCCAACATTGTATTTCATTTTCCACTTCTTTGCCCATTCTTCCAATTTATCCAAGTCTCTCTGCAGACTCTCTGTTTCTTCAACACTACCGGCCCCCCCACCTATCTTTGTATTGTCAGCAAACTTAGCCACAAAGCCATCTATTCCATAATCCAAATCGTTGATGTACAATGTAAAAAGAAACTGCCCCAACACGGACCCCTGTGGAACGCCACTGGTAACCAGCAGCCAACCAGAATAGGATCCCTTTATTCCCACTCTCTGTTTCCTGCCAATCAGCCAACGCTCTATCCATGTATGTAACTTTCCCATAATTCCATGGGCTCTTATCTTGTTAAGTAGCACATGTGTGGCACCTTGTCAAAGGCCTTCTGAAAATCCAAATGTACAACATCCATTGCATCTCCCTTGTCTAGCCTACTTGTAATTTCCTCAAAAATTGTAATGGGTTTGTCGGGCAGGATTTTCCTTTAAGGAATCCATGCTGAGTTCTGCCTACCTTGTCATATGCCTCCAGGTACTCTGCAACCTCATCCTTGACAATCGACTCCAACAACTTCCCAACCACCGAAGTCAAGCTAACAGGTCTACAATTTCCTTTTTGCTTCCTTGCTCCCTTCTTAAATAGCGGAGTGACATTTTCAATCTTCCAGTCCTCCGGAACCATGCCAGAATCTATCGACTTTTGAAAGATCATCACTAATGACTCCGCAATCTCCACAGCTACTTCCTTCAGAACACAAGGGTGCATTCCATCTGGTCGGGGAGATTTATCTACCTTTAGACCATTCAGCTTCCTGAGTACTTCCTCTGTCACAATTGTGACTGCGCACACTTCTCTTCCCTGCCACCCTTGAGTGTCCGGTATACTGCTGATGTCTTCCTCAGTGAAGATTGATGCAAAATACTCGTTCAGTTCCTCCGCCATCTCCTTATCTCCCATTACAATTTCTCCAGCATTATTTTATATTGGTCCTATATCTACTGTCACCTGTCGTTTACTCTTTATATACTTGAAAAAGCTTTTAGTATCCTCTTTGATGTTATTTGCTAGCTTCCTTTCATAGTTAATCTTTTCCCTCTTAATGACCTGCTTAGTTTTGTATGCTTTTAAGAACTTCCCAATCCTCTGTCTTCCCATTAATTTTTGCTTCCTTGTATGCCCTCTCTTTTGTTTTAACTTTGGCTTTGACTTCTCTTGTCAACCACGGTTGCATCCTTTTTCCATTTGAAAATTTCTTCTTTTGTGGAATATACCTGTCTTGCACCTTCCTCATTCCTCGCATAAACTCCAGCCACTGCTGCTCTGCCGTCCTTCCCGCCAGTGTTCCTTTCCAGTCAACTTTGGCCAGTTCCTCTCTCATGCCACTATAATTACCTTTACTGTACTGAAATACTGACACATCAGATTTCGGTTTCTCTTTTTCAAATTTCACAGTGAACTCAATCATGTTATGATCACTGTCTCCTCAGGGTTCCTTCACCTCAATCTCTCTAATCACCTCCGGTTCATCACACAATACCCAATCCCCTAGTGGGCTCAACAACAAGCTGTTCTAAAAAGCCATCTCGCAGACATTCTACAATTTCCCTCTCTTGAGATCCAGTGCCTACCTGATTTTTCCAATCCACTTGCATGTTAAAATCCCCCACAATTATCATAACACTGCCCTTCTGACAAGCCTTTTCTATTTCCTGTTGTAATTTGTAGTCCACATCACTGCAGCTGTTTGGAGACCTATAAATAACTGCTATCAGGGTCCTTTTACCTATAGGAGGCAGATCTACTAATATTCAATCGTTTCAAAGATGAACGTGTCTAAAACAGGGTCAAGACAACAATTAAAATCCCCTCCCAAGATTAAAGAGTACAAATTTAAGTCTGGTAAAAAGGAAAAACAATGTTCAAAAAAGCCAGGATCATCTGTATTCGGAGCATAGAGATTAGCAAAAACATAGAATATAGAATAGTAGAGCACAGTACAGGCCCTTCGGCCCACAGTGTTGTACCGACCCTCAAACCCTGCCTCCCTTATAACCCCCCACCTTAAATTCCTCTATATACCTGTCTTGTAGTCTCTTAAATTTCACAAGTGTATCTGTATCCACCACTGACTCAGATAGTGCATTCCATGCACCAACCGTTCTCTGAGTAAAAAACCTTCCTGTAATATCCCCCTTGAATTTCCCACCCTTTACCTTAAAACCATGTCTTCTTGTATTGAACAGTTGGGAAGAGATGCTGGCTATTCACTCTATCTGTTCCTCTTAATATCTTGTGTACCTCTATCATGTCTCCTCTCATCCTCCTTCTCTCCAAAGAGTAAAGCCCTAGCTCCCTTAATCTCTGATCATGATGCATACTCTCTAAACCAGGCAGCATCCTGGTAAATCTCCTCTGTACCCTTTCCAGTGCTTCCACATCCATTAGTTTGTTATCTAGTTTCCCTGAGACTATAACGAACCGCCCATTGGGGTCAGACATTACATCATGTTGAACAAAAGCAATTGAATTGTCAAAATCTGAAGCATCTCTAGCTTTGGCTTGAAAGGAAGAATGAAAAACTAGACCATTCCAACGTTTAAACAGGCGTCCACAGTCAGATCTACAAACATGTGGCTCTTGTAAAAAAAAATTGAGGTATTCATTCAATTTCTTAATATAGATAAAAATCTTATTGCGTTTCACAGGGTGGTTTAAACCTTTCATATTTAAACTAAGAAAATTAATATTGTATACCATTTGATTATGTTTAAAACAGAGGTTAAACATAAACCACTGGAATATACCAAAAATCCAAACCTTAAAAATTCAAAATGCTTGACCAAGCAATAGATGAGGCAGGGATAACCAAACAGTTGATAAAAAAAAACACTCCTGTCCACCCCCCCCCAGGAAAAAAATCACCCAAGTGAGGGCAAAAGCTAATCTACTGATAAATCCCTCCCCCAACATCTTACTGGCAAAGCTCCAAGAGAAGAAAAGATTAGTACAGAATGAATTCCAACCTAGACTAAATAACCTTCAAAAGAACTAAAAAAAATCGAAACATAATGTTTGCAAAAAATAATTGCAAAGAAAACTTACTGAAGTTAAGTCTATTAATTTTCCAAACAGAAAAAATAAAAAAGAGAAGAAAAAGAAGAATTATTTATGAAAATATATCAAAAAAAAGAATTATTCAAAGAGAAAAGTAATAAACAAGTAAACTGCACAATTGCAACGAATTAATCAGTCAAACTGAGGGAACAAGGTTATATGAAGCAGAAATAAACATTTGAACTTCTGGAGTTGATAGACTAAATATTATTCCAAAGAGCTAAAGAAGAGTTCAAAACATCATGTTGAAAAAAAATTAACTCAGCAAAGAAAATACAATAAGAACAGAAACTAATTATAAGAGTATACGAGAATAGAGGAGAGAATTGTTCAAAAAAAAAAGACATACTAAGCCATTAGATTGCAAACACCCAACAACAAAGAATTGGTCAAGCTAATGAAGCTTAATTTATATGATACAGTAATAAACAGTTAGTCTCCTGGACATGATTTGGCCTGAAGAAAATCGTTCACTTCCTCAATCGAACAAAACCACTTAGGAGATCCATTTTCCAAAATGATCCTGAGGCAAGCAGGGTAATTTAGTGAAGTTTTATAGCCTTTGGTGTATAACTCCGCCATAACCTTTTTATACATAAAACGTCGTTTAATACCTCAGATGAATAATCTTCGACCAGTCTTATCTTATAATCTTCAAAACTAATCATACCTAACCGACGAGATTGGTGAATTATGGAAACCTTAGTTTGGAAGTCACGAAAAGCAATTATCGCAGGTCGAGGTTTTTGTTGAGAAGCGGGTCTAAACACTGGGATTCGGTGTGCCCGGTCTATTCTTGGTGGAGTATCCAAAACATCAGAAAACAAACGAACCAACAGATTTGCAAAATATTCTGCAGGTCGCTTGCCTTCGACCAACTCAGGAAGACCCAAAATTTGTATATTGTTCCTTCTTGATCTATTCTCTAAAGCAACAATCTTTTGTCTTAAAGAATCAACGATTTTCGATTGTTTATCTCTGAGCTTTTCCAATTCATTCGTCTTAGTGTCTAGTCTGGTTAAAGCATCTTCAGGTTCTTGAATCTGAGTGGTACGTTCCTGTAAAGTGTTTTGCAAAGTCTGCAGCAGAGTCTCCAATCGTTTAAGCTCTGTGGTAATTTTTAAACATACACCGGAGAGTTGTTCAGACATTTCGCTCTGAGCTTTCTGAATTAACTCCGCAATAGCTTCCATAGTCACAGAAGGATCCTCTTCTTTTTTTGAAGTTTTAGCACGAGACATCATAATACTCCAAAAGTAAGTTTTTCAAAGCAGATTGGATTCAGTAATTTAAAAAGAACGGAGCTGTTTGAAAAACGCATCTACTGCATGCAATGACAGTAGGAGGAGTCCCACTATTCCTATTTCTGTCAATTCCCTTCAAACATGAAATCTGTGCTTTGGAGACAAAATTGCTGAAGTTGATTAGCTCAACACCAATGCAGTTGTCAATGTAGTGCAGAACGAGTTGGGGAGCATTACAAGGGAAGTCTTGGAACATGTATGCAAAGAAAAGGCGGAAAGGCAAGCATAGCTGGGTATCATGCAGATGCATAAATTACCAAGGCAAGTAGATCTATTGGACTTCTTTCTTGCCAAATTTAAAGATCTGTTTTACATTACTTTTCCTCTGTTCTTTTGTTGTGCCCCCAAAGGAGAGAAATGTGGAAAAGAAAGAAAAGGCACACACAACTCTAAATACTGGAAGAACTCAGCCAGTCAAGTAGCATTTGTGAATATTACAGGGAAATCAAACTTAAACATAGTATTGTAACACCCTGGAAAAGGTTTCACTGCTAACGTAATGGTCTTTCTGTAGAAGCAGTGTTTGAGTTATGATTAGAGATAACAGGTGCCATCCAATCAGGGGAGCAGATTGTGTCTGACACCAGTGTGAGCTGGGGTCTTTGGTGGGAGATGAAGAGAGAAGACGCTGAAGAGAACCGGTCATAGGATTCGACCTGGTGAGGGACTGTGATTCGATGGAACAAGGTGCAAAGGTCTACTGAGGATCATTGAATGTGACTTTTGGAAGAGTTGAGCTCCAACTTGTGCACATTTGACTGTTTAATTATAGTAGGCCTGTTTTGTTGTTTTTCCTCTTTTCTTTGCTAACCCTTTAGTTAAGTTAACATTCATAACTATAATCTCTTTAATCGTATGCAATGTGCTGTCTGCTATTTCTTGGTACTAAGTTGTAACAGGGTAGCAAATCACACAGCATGCACACAAACCAAGGTTTGGAATGGGAGAAACGTCCCAATCTCATGGATTTGGCAGGACCGGAGTATGTATTCCCTAGACCTACGCAGCCCGGAGAAACTGGGGTTTCAGTATTAATGTTAAGCATTTCTAGATTAGAGTACTACCATAATAGAGACTATACTGTATGACAGATAACTGCAACCTATGGAAAACAGTTTATAATGTAAGCGTTTGCTTTATTCCTGGATTTCAGTGCTTCAAAAAGGATAGAGAGGGAGGAAAAAGGGGAGGAGGGGTGGCATTACTGGTCAGGGATACTATTACAGCTACAGAAAGGGTGGGTAATATAGCAGGATCCTCTTTTGAGTCAATATGGGTGGAAGTCAGGAACAGGAAGGGAGCAGTTACTCTACTGGGGGTATTCTATAGGCCCCCTGGTAGCAGCAGAGATACAGAGGAGCAGATTGGGAGGCAGATTTTGGAAAGGTACAAAAATAACAGGATTGTTATCATGGGTGACTTTAACTTCCCTAATATTGATTGGCACCTGATTAGTTCCAAGGGTTTAGATGGGGCAGAATTTGTTAAGTGTGTCCAGGATGGATTCCTCTCACAGTATGTGGACAGGCCGACCAGGGGGAATGCCATACTAGATCTAGTACTAGGTAATGAACCGGGTCAGGTCACAGATCTCTCAGTGGGTGAGCATCTGGGGGACAGTGACCACCGCTCCCTGGCCTTTATAATTATCATGGAAAAGGATAGAATCAAAGAGGACAGGAAAATGTTTAATTGGGGAAAGGCAAATTATGAGGCTATAAGGCTAGAATTTACGGGTGTGAATTGGGATGATGTTTTTGCAGGGAAATGTACTACGGACATGTGGTCGATGTTTAGAGATCTCTTGCGGGATGTAAGGGATAAATTTGTCCCGGTGAGGAAGATAAAGAATGGTAGGGTGAAGGAACCATGGGTGACAAGTGAGGTGGAAAATCTAGTCAGGAGGAAGAAGGCAGCATACATGAGGTTTAGGAAGCAAGGATCAGCTGGGTCTATTGAGGAATATAGGGAAGCAAGAAAGGAGCTTAAGAAGGGGCTGAGAAGAGCAAGAAGGGGGCATGAGAAGGCCTTGGTGAGTAGGGTAAAGGAAAACCCCAAGGCGTTCTTCAATTATGTGAAGAAAAAAAGGATGACAGGAGTGAAGGTAGGACCGATTAGAGATAAAGGTGGGAAGATGTGCCTGGAGGCTGTGGAAGTGAGCGAGGTCCTCAATACTTCTCTGCGGTATTCACCAATGAGAGGGAACTTGATGATAGTGAGGACAATATGAGTGAGGTTGATGTTCTGGAGCATGCTGATAGTAAGGGAGAGGAGGTGTTGGAGTTGTTAAAATACATTAGGACAGATAAGTTCCCGGGGCCTGACGGAATATTCCCCCCGCTGCTCCACGAGGCGAGAGAAGAGATTGCTGAGCCTCTGGCTAGGAACTTTATGTCCTCGTTGTCCACAGGAATGGTACCGGAGGATTGGAGGGAGGTGAATGTTGTTCCCTTGTTCAAAAAAGGTAGTAGGGATAGTCCGGGGAATTATAGACCAGTGAGCCTTACGTCTGTGGTGGGAAAGCTGTTGGAAAAGATTCTTAGAGATAGGATCTATAGGCACTTAGAGAATCATGGTCTGATCAGGGACAGTCAGCATGGCTTTGTGAAGGGCAGATCGTGTCTAACAAGCCTGGTAGAGTTCTTTGAGGAGGTGACCAGGCATATAGATGAGGGTAGTGCAGTGGATGTGATCTATATGGATTTTAGTAAGGCATTTGACAAGGTTCCACACGGTAGGCTTATTCAGAAAGTTAGAAGGCATGGGATCCAGGGAAGTTTGGCCAGGTGGATTCAGAATTGGCTTGCCTGCAGAAGGCAGAGGGTGGTGGTGGAGGGAGTACATTCAGATTGGAGGATTGTGACTAGTGGTGTCCCACAGATCCTTGGGACCTCTACTTTTCGTGATTTTTATTAACGACCTGGATGTCGGGGTAGAAGGGTGGGTTGGCAAGTTTGCAGACGACACAAAGGTTGGTGGTGTTGTAGATAGTGTAGAGGATTGTCAAAGATTGCAGAGGGACATTGATAGGATGCAGAAGTGGGCTGAGAAGTTGCAGATGGAGTTCAACCCGGAGAAGTGTGAGGTGGTACACTTCGGAAGGACAAACTCCAAGGCAGAGTACAAAGTAAATGGCAGGATACTTGGTAGAGGAGCAGAGGGATCTGGGGATCCATGTCCACAGAACCCTGAAAGTTGCCTTACAGGTGGATAGGGTACTTAAGAAAGCTTATGGGGTGTTAGCTTTCATAAGTCGAGGGACAGAGTTTAAGAGTCGTGATGTAATGATGCAGCTCTATAAAACTCTGGTTAGGTCACACTTGTGGAGTACTGTGTCCAGTTCTGGTTGCCTCATTATAGGAAGGATGTGGAAGCATTGGAAAGGATACAGAGGAGATTTATCAGAATGCTGCCTGGTTTAGAAAGTATGCATTATGATCAGAGATTAAGGGAGCTAGGGCTTTACTCTTTGGAGAGAAGGAGGATGAGAGGAGACATGATAGATGTGTACAAGATAATAAGAGGAATAGATAGAGTGGATAGCCAGCGCGTCTTCCCCAGGGCACCACTGCTCAATACAAGAGGACATGGCTTTAAGGTAAGGGGTGGGAAGTTCAAGGTGGATATCAGAGGAAGGTTTTTTACTCAGAGAGTGGTTGGTGCATGGAATGCACTGCCTGAGTCAGTGGTGGAGGCAGATACACTAGTGAAGTTTAAGAGACTACTAGACAGGTATATGGAGGAATCTAAGGTGGGGGCTTATATGGGAGGCAGGGTTTGAGGGTCGGCACAACACTGTGTACCGAAGGGCCTGTACTGTGCTGTACTATTCTATGTTCTATGTTCTATAACAGTCCGTAAATGAGAATACCAGATACTGCTTAATTCTGACCATATTGAGGTGAATCCAATGCATCTCAAACCTTTCCTTTTGAAACGAGCCCATTTCACTTCACTTTATTTCTCTATGTTTGGCAGAGGAAGAAAGAATTTTATCACCATCAATCCTGGCCCATTTCAGGAGGAAAATTAAAAAAAACTGCAGATGTTAGAAATTTAAATAAAAACAGAATGCTGGAAATAGTTGTCAGGTTAGGTAGCATGATCTGAAAATAAGAATAGAGTTAGTTTTTCAGATTGATGACTTTTCTTGGAACTGAGTGAAATATAACCAAGTTACAGAAAGGTGAAGGGTGCAGAGAACAAAGAAAATGTCTTTGATAGAGGGAAGGTGGGGAGATCAAAGGTTCCATGTGATAGTGGTGTTTGTGTTATCTAGAATTTCTTGTCTGCTGTTTGAGCTGTACTTTCCAATTGTTTTAGATGTCTCTTATATTTATTCAGTTTTCTGTTTTGTCTGTGTGGCTCTATCTAGGCTATACTTGGTTACAACTTTCTAGATCTACTGTCAGGATTCTTACTCATCTTGCTTTGATGGTCAAAAGAAAATCTTAGAATGTCCTTTTAAGTTCAAAAGCTGTCTACTTTTTAGTATTGCCGTATCCTCCAAATATACAATTATCCCCCTTGTCCTCTCACCCTCTTTATCCTCACATCCTGTGATCCTTCTCCCCTTCCTCTTCATGTCTTCGGCTGACTAAAGTCCTGTGCTATGGGGTTGCCTCCATTAATCTCTCCAATATACAGTTTCTTTTTAAGGCCTTCCCTTGAATTCATCTGTTTGAGTTCTTTTATCTCTACTTTTCTGTAATCATGTATCAGTCAATCAACTAAAGTCTTATTTTGTTAGCTGAAGTGTGTAATGGAAATTATTATTTCACTGTACCGTAGATAGTTTGAATGCTTCTTTGCTGTAAAACCCCTTGCAACTAATTTTAAAATTTGATTGGTATCAATAATTACGTGATTTGGTAATTGACCCCATATTATGTCAAAACTAAAGAGATAGAATTGATCTAATTCTATCAAATATCAGTTTTCTTTCCCTGTTCCTTTTGGAGATTATGTAGCTAGAAATATTTTGCTATTAATTTTATTTTACCTTTAGTTCAATTTCTGACAAGGACTCCTGTATATGTTCAATTCTCTATAATGAATCTCTTGGGAGTAACTCTACGTATTGTAGACGTGTTAATCCATTTCTTAACTATTGTAACATCTGAAGTAATCTTAGTTGTTATTATTTTAAATTTTTCCACTTACCTGTTCAAATTTATGTAAGATTTCTTTCTTGTCCAACCCACCATTGCCATTAGGTTCATTGTTCACACTGTTTGTAGAATGATGTCACCCTATATGTTCACAGTTGCTGAAGGTGATGAAATTTGATACTGCTTGTCACAGTTGAAAAGAATGTGATCTAGCTGTCTAATCACAAAATACCCCTACTGTCCTTTTACTCAAAGTTAACATTTAATGATTCTTCTCCACACTTAGGGAATCACTTGCTATAGAAAGGGAAATGTGCATTTCTTTCTTACAAAGAGATTGGGCAGGCTAGAATTTTATTTCTTTGAACATAAGAGATTGAGGGGTGACCTTGTAGAGGTTTATAAATCATTAGGGTTATAAACAGACTGAATGTGCATTGTATTTTCCCTGGGAAACTCCCCCACGCCCCAAAAGGCAGGTATTCTATCTGGCCACAGCTGATGTAAAGAAGACCCTAGCCAGGGTCAACCCACATTAAGCTGTGGGACCTGATAACATAACTGGTCAGGTGCTGAGGGACTGTGCAGCCCAGTAAACAGAGGTTCTAACATGCATCAACATCTCTGGAACTGTCCACTGTCCCTGCAGGCTTCAAGGCAGCCACCATCATTCCAGTGCCTAAGAGAGCAACAGTAACCTGCCTCAGTGATGACCGTCCAGTGGCACTGATTGCAGCAATAGTGAGCTGCTTTGAGTAGCTGTTTATGGATCGCATTAAATCCCATCTTCTTGCTATATTGGACCCTTTCCTGTCCACTTACTGTTCAGATCGGTCCACTGATGACGCCATAGCATCTGAACTCCACTCCATTCTGTCCCACCTGGAAGATGGTGCCTCATAAACCAGGATGCTGCTTATTGACTTCAGCTGTAACTGGGTCTTGGACTGCTTGGCAGAAAAGCCACAGTCAGTCGGCATTGACAGGGACAACTCTAGCTGCATCACGCTGAGCACCTGGCCCCCCTCCCAGGGCTGCCTGTGTAGCTTGCTTCTGTTTACGCTGTTGAAACATGACTACACTGTTAGACGCACTTCAACCCAAATCATCAAGTTCACTGATAACACAACAGTGGCTGGCCTCAGCAACAACGACAATGGGACGGCATACAGAGAGGAGGTACAGCAGCTGGTAAGATGGTGCGAGCACAACTTGGGTCCCAATGTGGACAAAACCAAAGGGATGATAGTGGACTTCAGTAAGGTGCACATCTCAGTGCACATAAATGGTTCCTCTGGAGAGAGTTAGAAGTGGCAAGTTTCTGAGATTGTACGTAACAGACAATCTCTCAGCACCATCTCTTTGGTTAAGAAAGCACAGCAACATTTCCACTTCCTGAGGAGATTGAGGTGAATGAGACTTCCCACCCCATTCTAACCAATTTTTACAGGAGCACCTTCGAGATTCTCCTGATCAGCTGCGTCACTATCTAGTACGGGAATTGTCAGGCATCAGACTGCAAGTCCCTACACAGGGTTGCGACGACTGCTGAGGTCATCGGGGTCTCTCTTCCAACCATCAGATATATTTATCTCAAGCACTGCATACATAGGGCCCTTAGCATTGTTCAAACTCCCTCCCATGCACCCAGCAATGTCCTTGACCCCCTACCATCAGGTAGGAAGTACCGTGGCATTAGAACAAGAACTGTTAGGATGGCAAATAGCTTCTCCCCCTCTCCCAGGCCATAAGACTACCGAACTGCCTGTCACCGCTCAGATCTCATCACGTATGAGTCCATCAGTTTTCTGCATTATACTGTTTACTTTTTACTGTTTTGTAAATGCACCTTATTATTTGTTAATTTATTTGTGGTAATAATACTTTGTGTTCTGTGTGTGAGTTATATCTACTGTGCTGTGTACCTTGTCCAGAGGAGAGTTGTTTCATTTGGCAGTATATATGTATGTGGTTGAATAACAATAAACTGAACTTGAACTGAACACTATAAGGCATAACAAAGGTGAGAGGTGAAAGATTTAAAAGGGATCCAAGGGACAACTTCTTCATGTAGAGGACGGTGCATATGTGGAATAAGCTGCCATAGACGGTGTTTGTGGAAGGTAGAATAACAACATTTAAAAGCCAGAGTAACACACACAAATGCCAAGGAACTCAGCAGGCCAGGCAGCGCTTATGGGGGGGAAGTTCATGTTTCAGGCCGAGACCCTTTATCAGGACTGGAATTGGGAAAGAAGCTTAAATGAGAAGTTGGGGGAAGGGGGACGAGTACAAGCTAGCAAGTCCAGACCTAACCAGTTCCCCTGTACCATCACTCTGCTCCGTCTAGTGGAATTAGTCCTTACTCTTAATGATTTCTCCTTTGGCTCCTCTCACTTCCTCCAAACTAAAGGTGTAGCTATGGGCACCCGTATGGGTCCTTGCTCTGCCTGCCTTTTTGTTGGCTTTGTGGAACAATCTATGTTCCAAACCTATTCTGGTATCTGTCCTCGAATTTTCCTTCGCTACATCGATGACTGCATTGGCACTGCTTCCTGCACACATGCTGAGCTCGTTGACTTCATTAACTTTGCCTCCAACTTTCACCCTGCCCTCAAGTTTACCTGGTCCATTTCCGACACCTCCTTCCCCTTTCTTGATCTTTCTGTCTCTATCTCTGGAGACAGCTTATCTACTGATGTCTACTATAAGCCTACTGACTCTCACAGCTATCTGGACTATTCCTCTTCTCACCCTGTCTCTTGCAAAAATGCCATCCCCTTCTCGCAATTCCTCCGTCTCCGCCACATCTGCTTTCAGGATGAGGCTCTTCATTCCAGGACGAGGGAGATGTCCTCCTTTTTTAAAGAAAGGAGCTTCCCTTCCTCCACCATCAACTCTGCTCTCGAACGCATCTCTCCCATTTCAGGCACGTCTGGTCTCACTCCATCCTCCCGCCACCCCACTAGGAATAGGGTTCCCCTTGTCCACACCTACCACCCCACCAGCCTCCGGGTCCAACATATTATTCTCTGTAGCTTCCGCCACCTCCAACGGGATCCCACCACTAAGCACATCTTTCCCTCCCCCCCCCCCCCCCGGCTTATCAACAGGGATCACTCTCTACGCGACTCCCTTGTCCATTCGTGCCCCCCATCCCTCCCCACTGATCTCCCTCCTGGCACTTATCCTTGTAAGCGGAACAAGTGCAAGTGCTACACATGCCCTTACACTTCCTCCCTTACCACTATTCAGGGCCCCAGACAGTCCTTCCAGGTGAGGCGACACTTCACCTGTGAGTTGGCTGGGGTGATATACTGCGTCCGGTGCTCCCGATGTGGCCTTCTATGTATTGGCGAGACCTGACGCAGACTGGGAGATCGTTTTGCTAAACATCTACGCTTCATCCGCCAGAGAATGCAGGATCTCCCAGTGGCCACACATTTTAATTCCACGTCCCATTCCCATTCTGATATGTTTATCCACGGCCTCCTCTACTGTAAAGATGAAGCCACACTCAGGTTGGAGGAACAACACCTTATATTCCGTCTGGGTAGCCTCCAACCTGATGGCACGAACATTGACTTTTCAAACTTCCGCTAATGCCCCACTTCCCCCTCGTACCCCATCCGTTATTTATTTTTATACACACATTCTTTCTCTCACTCTCCTTTTTCTCCCTCTGTCCCTCTGACTATACCCCTTGCCCATCCTCTGGGTTCCCCCCCACCTTGTCTTTCTCCCTGGGCCTCCTGTCCCATGATCCTCTCATATCCCTTTTGCCAATCAACTGTCCAGCTCTTGGTTCTATCCCTCCCCCTCCTGTCTTCTCCTATCATTTTGGATCTCCCCCTCCCCCTCCCACTTTCAAATCTCTTACTAGCTCTTTTTTCAGTTAGTCCTGACGAAGGGTCTCGGCCCGAAACATTGACTGTACCTCTTCCTATAGATGCTGCGTTCACCAGCAACTTTGATGTGTGTTACAAGCTAGCAAGTGATAGGTAAGACCAGGTGAGGAGGAAGGTGGGGTGGGGAAATGATGTGAGACATCTAAAAGACATCTGGACAGGTATGGGAATAGGAGGGATATAGAGTAATATGGGCTACACATGGGCAGAGGGGATTAGATTGGTGGGCATCATGGTTGTCATGGGCAAGTTGTGCTGAAAGGCCTGATTCAGTGCTTTTTAAGTGTGCATTGTAGATACCCATAGCTGAAGAGGTACTGTCAGAAAGCTCGTAGTCCCAAAAAATTTCTCATGACATGTTAAAAAAAAAATGATGAAACACAGAACATTATATTATTTAGCCAGTGGCATACTGGACTAGTAATTTAGAGAATCAAATTCAAATCTGAACATTTAAAATTTGAATTCAATTTTAAAAAATGTTGAATTGAGTAGAAATGACTGTACTTTCAGTTATTCTAATAACTCAATTGTTCACATGTCTGTTCCAGGAGAAGAAAATCTTCCATACTTACACTGTCTGCACAGCATGCCACACCAATCCACTCTCACATTAGCCACCCTTGAACTGTGTTTACAATCCATTGAGGTAAATGAAAATTGTGACAAAGAATAACCCTCCACTTAAGGCAATGTAGAAGCTTCACCACACAGACCAGGAGGTCTAGTAGGCAGCCCATAGACATTGTGACAAGTGTAGTTAGAAATGGGCATTAAATGCCAACCTTCCCTGCAATACCCAGCTCCCAGCAAGATCTATTTTTAAAAGACAACAGAACTATTTGCGGAAATAAATTTGACAAATCTTGAAAGAAAGACCCCATAAGTTAAATTTTTTTTTAAAACACAAAATGCATGAAGAAGAGTCATTGCCCAAAACGTTCCTGTCCATAGATGCTGCCTGACCTTACGAGTTCCTTCAGCATTTTGTGAGTGTTACTTTAGCCTTTTTTTTTATGAGTTCCTTGAATGTCAGATTTAGGACAGTAAATGCTCATGACAGATTGGAGACGTGTGTGAAAATTGAGGATTAGTATTCTGTGTTATAATTAAGTGAATTAAATAAAAACTTGAATGTTTTCCACCATAAATCAAATATAGTGCATTGATATGTCCATGTGAAACCATTTAAATTAACAAATCTTTTCATGCACCATGTCACATTTAATACTGATGCAAAACAGACTTGGTCAGAGCATAGAGAATGAATCTTTTCATTCATCAACCACAATACCTACATTTCCCCCGTTCAAAACTCAAGTTACCTTCCTTCCTCTATCTGCACTGTAGTAGAAATCTTCCACCATGAGTAAATCTTAAATAGTTGCTGTTCTTTTTCTATTTTCTCCATTCATTTAACTATATGTAATGTAAGAAGGGGTCATGCTCAGATGGCATGCATAAGTTGCCCAGTAGCTGTTTGGCAGAATCTCTGAGGGACCTTTTCAGTCAGTGTGTGCCTGACTCTCTCTGAATGGTTCACTGTGAGTGAATGGATACAGCAAATCTCTGTATGTGATCAGAATCGGGTTTAATATCACTGGCATATGTCATGAATTTGTTGTTTTACAGCAACAGTACAGTTTCATACATAATAAAAAATATAAATGACAGTAAGAATATATATATAATTAGTAGTGCAAAAAAAAGATCTTTGGTGATGTCATATTGGCAGATTATCGAGGCTATTGAATGTTACTCCAATTAATGCTCCATCACACTTTGAATTTATTACTTTTAGATGTCACACTGTTGTATAACAAGTTTTCCAGCAAACCCAATAAATGTAAAGCAAGTACAGGAAATAGAGCCAAGATAGTTTCAAGCTAACATGGAAGCCAGAGTGCCTATGAGTTTGTATTATACTTCAGAATAAAAAAAGACAATTTCTGAATGTGTGGATTGTTGGGGTGCTGGGGACTCATAATGTTAACACTGAGGAGTTTGATAATAAATTGCATATGGATTCAGCAAATAATTAACAAATGAAATTCGACACCAATAGAAGAGAACATTTTTGTAGGAAGATTATGGTGCCACTTTTTAATTGGCAGTTGGGTATCTAAATGAGAAAGGAACAAGGATATCTTGAAGCATCCCAATTACTCATTTATGGTCAGATGGTCTGTTTGTGTACTGTATATCCATGTAATCCTTTGATGTCTTCATTCAGGCTAATGTTGGGTATGCTGTGAAATCTAGATTTCACGTTACACCTTCAAGCATGTTTGTAATTTGATCATTTGTATGCCATGCATTAAATAAATTCAAGTTACAAACTGTTGCTTTGTTCTGAAACAGAAGTAAAGAATAGATTTTTAACTAATTCAGTTAAAATTATTGATTTAGTATTCATTCTAAGATGTTCTGGAAGTTGGTGTTCATCACAAAGGTATCCTGCATCTGTTGGCTTATTCCACTGATGTGCATCCTCTGTGTTCTGTAAAGGAAATGAGCTAAGTGTGCAGCATGAGGTCACCCTCTCATATCTTAAAGGGATATAGGATTGTCTAGGATGATGTACAAAGTATAGGATCACCCATGATCTTTTTGCAAGGCAGTAGTAGCTTGGGCCACCATATGCTTATGTCTGTTCCAATTGCATATGTTTTTAGTTTGCATTTTGGAGGAAAAAATGGATTTCATAAAATTGTTGTTGCTTCTTTCTACAGGCACATTATTCTACAGGAAAAGTCTCAGCTTCCTTCACATCCACAGCAATGATGCCTGAAACTACACATGAAGCAGGTAAAACAGATTAGCTCCTTCAGCTACATGTAATATTGGGATTAAGTCTTTGTCAGTTTAGACTGTTATAGTTGGTGCAATGCTCATCACTGTCTTGCCACTCACCAATTAAAAACAGTGTGTGCTATTTACTTTATAAACGGCATGCGGTTGTTCCTTTGCGTGTCAGTGTAAAAAGCAGCATTCTGATTGCCAATTCACTTAATAAGAAAAAGCCGTCTGGCTCAGTAAAGAAATGTTGAATTTCGAGGCTAATCTTAAAAAAAGTGAGGAGGAATAGCCAGCAAGCTAGAACAGTACATCAAGTACATATGATTTTAGTTTAATAATTTTGAACTGTAACCACAGTGCATGCAATTTAAAGAGATGAGAAATAGAGACCACAATCTTTATAATACCATTGTTTTCAGATGGAGGTTGATCTAAGTTAGTGTTGATATTGTTTTTGGAAGGGTCTCTAAGTTGAAATTCTTAACATTTCTTGATGTAAAATTAGGAAAATGTTCTAAAAATAACCAGAAGAAAAATAAGTGAGCACCAATTTAAATAAAAATGGTTTAGTGCTCTATCTAAACAGTTTTGATCCAGACTTTGGGTCCTGTCTTTGTGGAGTATTCAGGTACTCCCTAAGTCTAAGTGCTGTGGATGCTGTGGTGTCCTTCCACTATCCCAAAGGTGTGTTCATCCATAGCTTAATTAGCTATGGTAAGTAACTGCAAGTGGAAGTAGAAAGAGTTGATGGCCACATGGGCGAGAATAGCTTATGGGGAAATAACAACAAGAACAAGATTCATGGGATAACTCTAAGACTCGCTGGACTGAATGGCCTCCTGTGTTGTAAGCAATATTTAAAAAAGAATACAGAAGTATGATATGTGGATGTGGTGAAGTAGGACTGTGGCATTTGCGTTATGATTCCATGGTTTCAAAGTTTTCTTGCAGTTATAGGTAACTGACAAACTACAATCCACCTTAACCAGTCACTCCTCCTGCTCTCACACTACCATTAAGCACAAAACCTCCCTCCAACCACACCCTATCACCTCAACAATGACAGCAGCTTTCAAAAATGAAAATACTCTAATTCCAGGAATTGTTTCACGTGGCCAACAACACGTAAAATGCAGTATCCCTTAAAATGGAAGAGCCAAGAGATCCATTGCCTTGTTTGACTCTGTAGGTTCCATTGGCTCCATGATGTTAGTCATAGTCATACTTTATTGGTCCCGGGGGAAATTGGTTTTCATTACAGTTGCACCATAAATAATTAAATAGTAATAAAATCATAAATAATTAAATAGTAATATGTAAATTATGCCAGTAAATTATGAAATGTCCAGGACTAGCCTATTGGCTCAGGGTGTCTGACCCTCCAAGGGAGGAGTTGTAAAGTTTGATGGCCACAGGCAGGAATGACTTCCTATGACGCTCTGTGTTGCAACTCGGTGGAATGAGTCTCTGGCTGAATGTACTCCTGTGCCCAATCAGTACATTATGTAGTGGATGGGAGACATTGTCCAAGATGGCATGCAACTTGGACAGCATCCTGTTTTCAGACACCACCATCAGAGAGTCCAGTTCCATACCCACAATAGTACGAATGAGTTTGTTGATTCTGTTAGTGTCTGCTACCCTCAGCCTGCTGCCCCAGCACACAACAGCAAACATAATCGCACTGGCCACCACAGACTCATAGAACATCCTCAGCGTCGTCCGGCAGTTGCTAAAGGACATCTTTCCTCAGGAAATAGAGACGGCTCTGACCCTTCTTGTAGACAGCCTCAGTGTTCTTTGACCAGTCCAGTTGCCTGTTTAAATCAAGCTGAAGCATTATATGTTGGTCATGAACATTGGTCCATGCTACAATTCAGCTAGGTCATAGCTGATTATTCGAATCCTATTTATTCGGTTTGGTTCCATTTTATGTAATGCCTTACCTATCACAAAACTTCTTTGAGATGTTCAAATAGCCTAGCTAGAGCACTACCACTCTTGGCACTAGGAGCTCAAACAGTAAGTAAGGCAAATATGTTGTCTAGATTGATGCTGATGGAATACTGTATTGTTGAAAGTGTGAACTTTTGTGTAAAGTGATGAACTGAAGACAGATCTGCTTGCTCCGGATGTTGAAAGGCCTCTTTTCACTTAAAATGTCCCCACGTCACAACACCACCAAAGCTGAATTATTTGTTCATTTGTTTTTTAGTTGCGCAGAGCTTAGTTTGAGCAGAGAACAGTTTTCCTACATAATTGTTTGTCCAACTTTGGGATGTCCTTAGAACCTGGCTTGGGACTGGAACTTTACAAAATATTTTGAACTGTGAGCTTTCTGAAGTGAATCAGTTGTAAAAGAAATAACAAATATATTACAGCTCATTATAAGCACAGGCTCATACATTGTGTAAGCATTTTCACCGCAAACACTTCATCAGATAGGCTCTTAATTCTAGCTGTTCTGCCATCCAAAGGGCATACATGAGTCAAATATTGACTCTCCTTAGGATAGTATACTCCTTAACAGAAACGGTGGCCCACAACCATTGAATAAACACGGAACAGAGCACCTTTCAGGCTATTAAACACAACCCACCCTCACAGACTATTTCATTCTCTTCTATTATCTTGTTCTTTGCTGATAGTTCTGCAAATTAACTTCCTTTAAGCCACAGAATCAGAGATATGCAGGGTGGAAATAGGCCCACCTAGCCTGTGTTGACTATAACACACTCATTAACACTGGACCTACTGTCCATTTACTGTTTTTTTTATTCTCCCAATTCTCTGTTTCTGCATTTCCATTTGAAACCCCTTGTTCATGTACTCCTTCTACCATCATAGGCAATGAGCTCCAGGTGATGGCAAAGCGTGTTTAAAAAAATTATCTTTGCACCCTCCCTGTAGATTTTCTCTGTCATTTTGATTCTATGCCATTGGCCCTGCTGAAGGCAGCAGTTTCTTTATTTAGCCTGCCCAAAATGGTAATATTCTTCAGCATCCCCAGCAGGTCTCTTCTCAAGTTGTAAATGAAATCCCTCCATACTGAAATCATTATTTTAACTTTTTTCTGCACCTTCTCTTTGATCTAACTTCTCTTCTCCATATGATGCACAGCTGTGTCTAATGCCTTGCGTAGTGGTTCTGTGGGACCCTCTTCATTCAGAAACATGAGAACTTATTGAGGTGTATGGGCTGGGAGAGGGGAGACCAGAGAATGGCAAAACAAACGTAAGAGGAACAAACTAATCTGCTTAAATATATGGTAAAATGTTTTATTTGGTTGCCACTGGAACAACAAAAATAAATTTATTTTCCTCAGCATTCTGCTACGGTTACTGCAAACATCAAGACTACGTAAGATTAATTAGAGCTTGAAGCTTCATAATAACCTATGATCAGATTTGCACTATTATGCTAGTCTGTCATTAAACCAAACCTCTCCTTCCATGTATTATTTATAAAATATTGAAAAACCTCTCACCTTTGTCCTCTTTTATAAAATATGCAGTGACATTTTACTTTCCAGTTTGAATTAGAAATATTAATTCTTATATATGGCATGTACTGGTGGGTTAGAAAGACTGACTTGGTATGGTGTGGTGGGCTACTCAATTATTATACTTACAGATATTTCAGGCTTTGGCTTGGCAATATATGTAATTAGTGATTGGTTGTTTTGGTTCTCTATTATTTTGTTATATACACTGAAAAGATCACAGGACATGAGTGTTTAATCTTCATCTGTGCATGAAATAAAAAATGTGAAAACCATATCTGTTCTACACTCATGGGATGAACTTGCCAATGACAACAAGTAGTTCCATATTGACTATTGACAACAAGTTCTCATAAGTGCATTTGAATGTTCATTCGTTTTACTGTGCTAATCAAATGCAGAAACAGAACAATAAGGCAGTGGGATATATAGGTTTCTTCCAGTTATAAATTCCTGCGAAGTGTTTCATTCTGTGGTTTGCTAAATCCCTTGAAATCTACAGACCTGAAAACAGAAAAATAAGAGACATTTCCCTGTAGATTTTTATCACTAGAACTTTATAGAATATGGCTAAAATAACCTTCCTTTCTGAATTTGCTGTTCAATACATTCAGCTCCATTTGCTACTAATAAGTTTCATTGAAAGGAAAGATGTTGTTTGAAGTAGAACCTCATATCCCGAATTCAGAGAGACCCTTCAGTTTACACTCCTGGTGAATAAAAGCCTCATTGAGGGCTCTGCTTCACATACCTATTCTTTGACTATTCTATTTGTTCGTTTAGGTTCAAATGCTTTTGCATAATAGCCCAAACTCCACATGCTAAGAAATAGAAGCTAAAATCTAGACCACGGCAATTTCTTTGAGGAGTTGCAGATTTGTATTCTGCTAACAGGTCTATTCTGGGAACATTGGAGCAGTTGACTATTCAAACACTAACCTGTGATTTAATTGTGGTTGACCTATACTTGATTTCCACTTATCCATCCTTATATCATTTGAACTGCTACCTGACAAAAATCGACCAGTCTCTGTCTTGCAAATTCTGTTTATCTCCTTATCAGGATCCACATCCATTTGTTGGTAGAGTTCCAGGTTTTTATTATTCTTTGTGTGCAAAAGAGATTTCCAAATTCATTCCTAAGTGTCTCAGTTCTCATTTTAATACCATGCCCTTGTTTCTAGGATTTTCCCACTGGGAAGTTAAATACTTTTTCTGTAACTTTTATATTGAACATTTTTGATATAAAGCTTGAGAAATCCAAACCAAACTTTATGCAACATGTCCTTGTAATTTACTCCTTTTAAGCCCAGTGTCGTTTTGAGGTATCAGTAGAAGCTAGCCCAAAGCAAATGCATGCCATTGACAAAGACTGGAATAAAAATATTGCCTGCCATGAGGGATGGCGTCATGGTGATTTTACAGGTGCAATATGAGTATTCTCATTCAAATGGTGTGAAAAGCACTAGAGAAGAGTATCCCAGCATCACTTTCAGAGCACTGTTTTCACAGTCTCAGTTTGCTTTTAGAATTTCTCATGTTCATGGAAGTGCTTCATTTGGAAACTGGTGCTTGCTCATGAGACAAATGTGAGCTTCTACCTTTGAACAGCTTTGAATAATTTCTCTTTATGTACATGATATAAGGTGTACCAATAGCAGTGAAGAGTTCTGGTAATTGTTAGAGTGAAGCTTAAAAATCAATCAGCTTACATGATCTTGTTTTGCTGAAATTTATCATTCATGTTGAATAATGTTCAACTGGGAACTTGATACCACCTTCACCTTTTTCAGTTTTAATGCATTAGTGAACAAAACCAAGTATTTTGTAATAATTTCAGAATCTGTGGAATATTATAAATTGCTTCAATAAATCTTTAGTTTCAGTTTTCATTGTCTTTTATGTATTTTCTTTCCTGTCTTTACAATTCCTCCTCTATCTTCTTCATTGAAACATTAAAATCCACCTGCTTTTTGCTTCATCTTCTCCTTTCGTTATCTCAAGGATCAAATAAATTTGCCATATACATTTGTCAGTATTAAGAATTTGCTGTGTTGTTTTGCTCAGGGTGCAACATGCAACGCAAAACAACGTTAAATAATTATAAATCATTATGTAAGAATAAAGCTAGAGGTTAAAGTACAAATATGGAATAAAGTGTATATAAATACAGGTGTCCCCCGCTTTTCGAACGTTCGCTTTACGAAACCTCACTGTTACGAAAGACCTACATTAGTACCCTGTTTTCGCTTTCAGAAGGTGTTTTCACTGTTACGAAAAAAAAATTCAACACGCGAAAAAATCAGCGCGCGATAAAAGACAGCGCGCCCCGAGCAGCTGCTCTCCCTCGGATTCTCGCCAGCATTGCTTAAGCATGAGCCTGTGAGCAGCCGTTTGCAAGATGAGTTCTATGGTATTTGAAAAGCCTGAAAGAGCTCGTGAGGGTGTTACACTTACGGTAAAACTAGACATAATTAAGCATTTTGATCGTGGTGAACGAAGTAAGGACAACGTGAGTTTGACTTGTGGAAGTTGACGAAGATGATGTTGAAGAGGTTTTGGCATCCCATCCCAAGAACTGACAGATAAAGAGCTGATACAATTGGAAGAAAAAAGGATAACAATCGAAACCAAATGAGTATTGATAAAGTACGACTTTAATTTTGAAAGGGTACGTCGGTTTAGGGGATATTTGCAGGATGGTTTGAGTCCTTATTAAAGAACTGTGTGATAGAAAAATACGCGAGGCTCAGCAGTCAAGCAAGCCTTCCACATCAGCCACAGTAGAGGATGAACCTCGACCTTCGACATCGAGGCGGGCAGTCATAGGAGAAGATGAGCTGCCTGCTCTAATGGAAACAGGCGACAAGATGACACCCCAGTGTCCCACCACCCCAACCCCCAGGCCACGGACAGATACCGATTCGCGGAGAATGCAAAGGTAGCTGGGAGGCACACAGCACATCTTTAAGAAAAAAGTCGAAGTAAACATGCTAATTAATTAGGTGCCACCGACACGTAATTGTCGGCCCAGATCAGGGACAACGCAATTGGAAATTGGCACTGATCTGGGCCGACAATTACGGGCGGCACCTAATTAATTAGCATGTTTATTTGGGCTTTTTTCTTAAAGATGTGCTGTGTGCCTCCTAGCTACTGCTGGACCACTGCGTTCTTCGCTGCAATGTATCGCTCAGCGGCCTGGAGGGTGGGGGGGGCCACTGCACCACCCAAGCTCCGACGACTCAGTCTAACACACCATCATCAGTGTGCTCGGCGCTGTCCCGATTCCCGTAAGTGATACTACACTGTACATACATTATTTCTACTTTATATCGGCTGTGTATTTTTACATGTTATTTGGTATGATTTGGCAGCTTCATAGCTTAAAGGTTACTGGAGAGCGCTTGCACGTGTTTTTGCCAACAGCGCTTGCATGAGATTTCCTGCCAATGGCGCTTGTGTGAGATTTTCGCTCCGGAGAACAGTTCAGTAATGATTGTGGAAAAGTATTTCTACTTTATATAGGCTGTGTATTTATCATATCATTCCTGCTTTTACTATATGTTACTGTTATTTTAGGTTTTATGTGTTATTTGGCATGATTTGGTGGGTTATTTTTGGGTCTGCGAACGTTCACAAAATTTTCCCAAATAAATAAATGGTAATTGCTTCTTCGCTTTACAACATTTCGGCTTACGAACCGTTTCATAGGAACTCTCTACCTTCGGATGGTGGGGGAAACCTGGACATAAAAAATAAAACATGTCTACAATGTAAACAACATTATTAAAAAGTGGTTTAAAGTGGATGGTGGTAGTTGGTGATGGGTGACTTCACCTTAACTCACTTACACCTTTCCCAAGTCCTGTCTTCCTGACCCGCTCTTTCATTCACTCAGTCACCCTCCATCCTGTCCCCTAATTAGCTCACTACATTTATACTACACATTCACTTCCTGCTGCCCCATTTATAATTTCTTTCCTTTCCTCAGACAAATTTGCGTTTGTTCCTCTTATTTTTCCTTCCTCAGTCTCCTGTCTCTCCCTTTACTAGCACCGCCACTAATGTTCCCATGTCACTTGACCTAGTTTCTCCAGTAGTGTGGCTTCCCTGCCTGTAAACCATGATGTTTTCATGTGTAGACATCTATTTCACTGGAATAAATTAAGGATTAAGTTCAGCTATACAGTACATGTCTTCTGAAGTTCTATGTCAGTGACAGAAACCTGGAGATAGGTTGCATTTTTATTTCAATTCTTCAGTGACATGTAATTTGAAACGGTGACTAGAATGTAGCAAGAAAATACTAAGGTTAGATTTCGCTTTCTTCTATAACCAATCTAAATAAGTAACATAGGAACTATTAATTGTAAATTGCCTTGTACCATTCTGATAATCACATGATGAAGCAAAAAGGTGTTGTTAACAAAGCAGAACAATTAAATACTATCAGCTATTCTACAGAAGGTACAGACTATGCTGTGATGATAGTCCCATTGATAAGAAGTTTTGACGTGGTGGAAGCTCGTGGCACAACGAAGTATATGAATCAGAAGTAGGTTCAACATTAGAAGAAAGATCTGGAGTTATGGTTCTGAAGTCACCAGGTGCAGCATTGTTCTACACTGGGTCTTGTCACTATCAGAGTTTATATAAACATTAGAATTATACCCAGGACAGCAAGAGAATTGGTTACTGCCCAAAATTTTATAAAAATATTAAGTACCATTACAACCGTTCGCTATAGCCTTTGTCGAAAAAAAAATTTTGCATTCTTTTAAGTGAGACTTGATCTTAAGACCTGAACAGTTGATTCAGTGACCTCTGCTGTTGTTAACCCCCACCACCAGATCTCTTGTTAACATTGGTGCCTAACCATGATTACTGCTGTGTGAGCTCTGACCAACTACCTCACCCTGAAAAATCCTGATTTGTTTATTTGATTAGAATGGAATCAAAATGATCAAACGTTTCTGCCACCATACTTCTTACCACTTAGCCAAACTGTATCAAAATGATTTCTCAATTCGCTCTTGTAATAGGTTCTTCATCTTGCTAATTGTTGGGCTTCTTTTAGCTCCCATTCCCCTTGGTGTGCAACTGTTGAAAAGGTTAAACATTAAACTTTACTTTTATCTTTCCTTCACAGCGGCCATCGATGATGACCAGGTCCGTTACCGATATGTCAAAAAGAAGGGCTATGTCAGACTCCACACAAACAAAGGGGTTCTCAACTTGGAGCTGCATTGTGAAATGGTTTGTACATTATTTAGCTTCACACGGATCGTTTGCAAATCCTTGCTATAATGTGAAAAATTATGTTATGCAGACACAAGACACTGCATATGTTGCAATCTGAAGAAACACACAAAGAACTGGAGGAACTCACCGGGCCATGTTGCATCTTTGGAGGCAAATGAATAGTCAGTGTTTTGGGTCAAGACCCTTTAACTGAACCGAAAGATCACTGGTATTAAAAAGTGGAAGGGAGGGGTGAAGCAAGAGCTGACAGGTGATAGGTGAATCTAGGTGAGGGGGCTGATAGGCAGATGATGGAGGAGTGGAGAATGGGAATGATGTGTGAAGCTGGGAAATGGTAAATGGAAGTGACAAAGGGCTGACGATACTGGAATTTGATAGTAGAGGAAAGTGGAACGTGGAATAAAAGGAAGGGGGTGTGAGGAGGAGAACTGATGGATGGAGTGTGCAGATGATGGGCAGGTGGAGGTGGTGAGGGAGGAGAAAGAGAGACTAATGGGGGCCAATTGGATCAGATGGGCACAGAGCAGAAAATCAGAGAAAAGGGGTGGTGGGGCAATTACCAGAATTTTGAGGTTAATATTCATGCCACCAGGTTGGGAGCTGCCCAGGCAGGATCTGAGGTGCTATTCCCATCATTTTGTGTTTATTTTCATTAAAACACAAGGTGTATGGCAGTTGAAAGTTTTACCTTGCACTCGCTTATTTTGTCAGTTTTCAGTTTGAAACAGTTTTTCTGAAGTCCTAAAGGTTCAGCTCTTGAGAAAAGTGGACACTGAGTCTTGAGGTATTGATTACTTTTCCCCTTTGGAGATGTGTACACCAACTTCCATGATTTAATGTAATGCAGAGAAAATAACTTCTACTCCAGATGATATAGATTTAGTGTGAAGGGTGAGAAATTTAAAAGGGATTTGAGGGGGCCTTTTTCACCCAGAGAGTATTGAGTACCTTGAGTACACTGCTGGAGAGATAGGGGCAGAGCTTCTGACAGCATTTAGTAAGTGTCTAATTGAGCACTTGAATCCCTGAGACATAGAAACCTGGAAAATGGGGTTATTACAGATGGATTCCTACTGGTTAGCATGAATGTGGTGGGCCGAATGGCTTGTTTCCATGCTATATAACTGAGCCTCAGATAACCAGGACTTGAACCTTTGAAGATGTGATCTGGATAGGCGGAGAATGACCTCTTTCCCAAATGTAGTTTGATGGCATGAAGGTAATGCAGAAAACAGAGAAGAGAGATTGTTCATCTGCAGAGGTGCATCATCATTGCTAAATGCCTTGAAATGAAAAGCTGGTTAGATACTGAGCATCTCTGTCCAGGCCAGCATTTATCACCTTTGAGAGGTGAGAGTGAAGCATTTTACAAATTTCCCTCGCTTGGGATCCAGCCACCCTTTCCAATCTCTACCTGCTTATTAAACTCCCCCATGACTATTATAACATTGCCCCTTTCACATGCCTTTGTTTTTAATCTCCCATTTTAATTTATATTCCACATCTTGGCTACTGTTCAGGGGCTTGTATATAACTCCTATCAGGGTCTTTTTACTCTTTCAGTTTTTTAACTCTACCCACGAGGATTCTACATCTTTTGATCCTAAATCATCTCTCTAAAGATTTGATTTCATTTTTTACCAAGAGAGCCACACCACCTCCTCTGCCTACCTCCCTGTCATTTGGATACAATGTGTATCCTTGGATGTGCAGCTACCAACTATAATCTTCTTTCAGCTACAATTCAAAACGTTATACTTGGCAATTTCTACCTGTGCTACAAAATAATCCACCTTATTCATAATACTACATGTATTCGAATATAACACCTTCAGTCCTTTATTCATCTGTCTTTTTGATTTCCCCCCATGTTACACTTTAACTCATTCCTCTGACTGCAATTTTGCCTGATCATCTGCCTGTCCTTCCTCATAGTCTCATTACACAATGCATCGACTTGCATACCAACGACCCCATCTTCTAACCTTTCACTTTGGTTCCTATCCCCCTGCCAAATTAGTTTAAATCCTTCTCAACAGCACTAGTAAAACTGCCCACAAGGATATTGTTCCCCCTCAGGCTCAGGAGTAACCTGTCCTTTTTTTTTAACAGGTCACATCTTCTCCAGAAGTGATCTCAGTGATCAGAAATCTGAAACTCTGCCCCATATACTAGTTCCTCATCCACTCATTCATCTGCCAAATCATCCTATTCTTATCCTCACTGGCATGTGACACTGGCAGCAATTCAGAGATTACTACACTGGACTACTCTGTTTTTCAGCTTTCTACCTAACTCCCTATATTCTCTCCTCTGGGCTGTCCCTTTTCCTACCTATGCCATCGGTAGCAATATGTACTATGACTTCCTACTGCTCACCCTCTGGCTTTAAAATGAGTGGACCCGATCTGAGACATCCCTGACCCTGGCATTTGGGAGGCAATAAACCATCTGGGTGTCTCTTTCCCATCCACAGAATTTTCTGTCTGCTCCTCTATGTAATCCCTTACCACTACTGCTGTTCTCTTCCCTTCTGAGCTACAGAGCCATACTTGGTGCTAGAGACCTGGTCACTGCGGGTTCCCGTGGTTGGTGACCCCGCCACCCAAGCACCCCAACAGCAGTATCCAAGAGATATACTTATTATTGAGGGGAATAGCCACAGGGGTTCTTTGTACTGGCTGCCCGTTCCCTTCGCCTCTCCTGACAGTTATCCAGTTACATGCCTCTTGCAGTGTGGGAGTGACTACCTCCCTGTAGCCCCTATCTATCACCACCTCAGTATGAACCAAAGGTCATCCAGCTGGAGCTCCAATTCCTTACACAGTCTCTAAGGAGCTGCAGCTTAGTGCACTTTGTGCAGATGTAGTTATGAAGGGAGACTGTGGGTCTCCCAGAGTTCCCATATCTCACACAAAGAACATACTACTAAATCTAGACCCATTCTCACTACACTAGCAATGTACTTGTAGACAAAGAAAGAGAAAAATAAACTTGTTAGAAACTTAGAGCCTCTGCTGAAGCCTGTTGAGCCAAAGCCTGGCTGCTCTAACACTGACAACTCCACCAATGGCAACTCCTACAATGGCTGCTCCTGCTTATCAGTCCCTGCCAAGTGCCTAAGTGATTGTTATGATTGCAGCCCACCGAAAAGTCCTGAAAGGCTCTGAGCTCTTTTTATCAGCACATTGTCCAACAGCAGACCCCAGGAGCAGACACTGATTACCAGCTAGTCGAACAAATGAACCATTTGCTCAAAATGGAGAAGTATTGAGAACTTAAGATCTGTCTGGGAATATGTAGAAGTATACAGCAGAAGGAGTGCACCATTTTCCACACCCACCTCCCTGCTCTGCCAAACGCCTACTGCCTCATCTCGAGGAGTCAGCAGCTCCCACCTCAGGTGCAGATACAGTACTGGAGTGGAAACAGGACAGCCAAAGGGACCACTATAAAGAAGGAAGATGTATTTCAATGGCAAACTTGTACAGAATAGGAAGTAAATAATAAAATCAAGAGGGAAAGATGATTTTGCTGTTTTTCTTCTTCGGCTGTCCATCGATTTTCGATGTTGACTGAGACCTGGGCAAGGTTGTATGGAAGACCAGCAGTTGCCCATGCTGCAAGTCTCCCCTCTCCACGCTACAGATATTGTCCAAGGGAAGGGCACTAGGACCCATACAGCTTGGCACGGGTGTCATCACAGAGCAATGTGTGGTTAAGTGCCTTGCTCAAGGACACAACACGCTGCCTCAGCTTAGGCTCGAACAACTTCTTCTTGCGCCCTTAACTCCTGGTGGAGTCATCGGGGCGCCGTCATGACAAGCTTTGCATCAGCTTTTTGGTGTGCTCATCATGCAACGTGTCTTGGGCATCTGAAACCTGGCGGAGCCCATCCCTCTCCAGGTTTGACCACAGCCGATTTCCTCCAACTAGGTGGCTCGCCTTGGTTGTGAACACGTGGCCGTTATAGTTCATCTGAGAACCTTTCCATCCCAGCTGGTAACTTCATTATAGAAGTCTTTCACCCAGTGGTGCCGTGTTAACACCACCCTCACGTGGTTTAGCCCGCCAGCCGAAGCAGTTTACTGGGGTATCGCGCTTGGAGCCAGCACGAGAGATTTAGGAGATGGATGAGGACCAGTGATGCCCATCCACCCTGTCTGGTAGGGAGCAGCATGCCAGACATCAAAGATACTACCTCTATCCAGAGTTCTGAGGCTCGAACTAGCGACCTTCCGATCACTAGACCGATGCCTTAACTACTTGGCCATGCACCATACGTTTTTGACAATTATAACTGAAGTATCATGGCTATATACTTTTTAAGTTAATTTTCAGTGTCAGAAAGTTTGTTACAAAATAATTAAGTTAGAATGAATCACTGGAATGACTGAAGCCCTAACATTTTCTGTAAGTGGTCCAGTTGTAGTTAATCTGTTGTAGACTATTAGACTATTGAGTTCTAATAGTCTCAATGCTAATCACAAAATCTGGGCTTTTGCATGGTCACAAGTTAACGAATTTATTCACAGCAATGTCCCATAAACATTGCTGCAATAAATTTTCAACTAATTTGCTTTTTATTGGTTAAAATATAAAAACTATTTCAGGCTTCGGAAGCAGCACCCCATTTCTTAGTCAAAAGTATCATGTAATCTTTAGAGAAGAGAGGTAGTTTTGGTTCAGTGTCTCATCAGAAAGCTGTGACAGCACAACAGGTAGAGTGTCAGCCTGGAATTCAGGTTGCATCAGTGGAGTGGAGATTGAACTCCAGATCTCTCATTCAGGTAACAGTGCTGCTGTCCAGTTAAGGTTGAAGATAGAATATTCAAAAAAAAAATCTGGAGAAAAGAATGAGAAAGACCTAAAAGTTTAATCGTTTGAACTTTTCATTGAGGTGAATAGGATGTGATCAAAACCGAGTAAATCAGAGTCGGCATTCAGTAGCTTTCTCCCCAACCCTAGTTTTCTCACTGTTCCTTCAAAGATAAGGAATGGTATATTTCTATCAGCAGTGGCATCCTTCCAATGCTTTTCTCAATTGACTGTGTATTTAGCAGCCAAAGCAGTAAGTGTCAGCATAGTATTTAGCTATGAAGACTTTTGGCATAAGCAGATAGTTCTGTTATCACCTGATATTGAAATGGTGCATTTCCATTGAAAATTATTGGATGGTGATAAAAAATAATTTGTTTTAATTGCCACAATTCCTCCTACTAGTATTTTGGAGATTGCTCTTGACCAGATGTTTAATTATCCAGTTAGGGTAGTTAAGAAAGCTTATGGGGTGTTAGCTTTGATAAGTCGAGGGATAGAGTTTAAGAGTCGTGATGTAATGATGCAGCTCTATAAAACTCTGGTTAGTCCACACTTGGAGTACTGTGTCCAGTTCTGGTCGCCTCACTATAGGAATGATGTGGAAGCATTGGAAAGGGTACAGAGGAGATTTACCAGGATGCTGCCTGGTTTAGAGAGTATGCATTATGATCAGAGATTAAGAGAGCTAGGGCTTTACTCTTTGGAGAGAAGGAGGATAAGAGGAGACATGATAAAGGTGTACAAGATAATAAGAGGGATAGATAGAGTGGATAGCCAACGCCTCTTCCCCAGGTCACCACTGCTCAATACAAGAGGACATGGCTTTAAGGTAAGGAGTGGGAAGTTCAAGGGGGATATTAGAGGAAGGTTTTTTACTCAGAGAGTGGTTGGTGCGTGGAATGCACTGCCTGAGTTAGTGGTGGAGGCAGATACACTCGTGAAGTTTAAGAGACTACTAGATAGGTATATTGAGGAATTTAAGGTGAGAGCTTATTTGGGAGGCAGGGTTTGAGGGTCGGCACAACATTGTGGGCCGAAGGGCCTGTACTGCGCTGTACTATTCTATGTTCTATATTCTGTAATATTAGCGAAAACTGCAGGTTTTCAAAGTCCGATAGTGTTAACTGCTTCTCTTTCCACTGATAGCATATGACCTGCTGAGTATTTCTCGTGTGTTCTAAATTTCCACCTGTAAAACAACAAAATCATTGTCAAACTATATGTGGTGCTTGTCTTCTAAACGTTCAATGACTGAATAAAAATAATTAAGATGAAAATGATTTTTCAAAACAAAATTCTAGTGGAGTTCCAATACCACCAAATGTAGATCATGTCTGTAACTTGGGATTTTTCTTGGAATGTATCACACATCTGTGCGTTTGGATAAGAACAGGCAGTCTGGGAACATCAGGAGATGTAAGAAATATTTGGAATCTTTGGATTGTTTTATTTCATCGTGTATAACTACTTCTTTGCAGCATTATTTAAGCTCATGGACTCCAGACATTTATAATGTAGTTTTTAAGTATCTAGGCAACTGAGAACATGTGTATAAGTTTGTACTATCTTTTTGCTTTGTACCAAGTCTAAAGACCTTTACACTGCTGTTCACTTCATTAGCCACCAGGAGATGCACTAGGCTAGTGAAGGCATGAAGTGTAAGAACAAAAAAAATACCTGATTCCCCAGAATGGGCAGTGGCACCTGAACCAGCACAGGTATTATACTACCCGTCCCCTGAATAATGTATTTTGAATTATGTATGCATGTTTCAAGCTTGCATTCCAGGAACCTGAGGCTAAAGAGGAAAACTGCTCATTGTGTTCCTCCACTTTCCCATGTGACACAGGCTACTTTAGGAGCATTTGGAGCACAGAGATTCAAGTACTGGATACTGAGTCTGGCTGCAGTATAGTATTCATTTACTTTGAGCAAAGGGCACAATGAGTAGCAGGGAAGTGTGCTGCCCGTGACCAGTGAGAAGATTCTGGGCCAAAAAGTCCCAACCTTGAGCAGCAGAAAAGTGGGGAGAAAAGTTTACGTTGAATATCCTTGTAATAAGTTTGAAGAATATTTCATCACATATTTAATATATATTTCAATGATAGTGTCTCAGTTGTCATGGAGAGCCAGCTTTTGAGTGTAATGACAATCATATAAATCCCTCCTTTAGATTTAGGTAGAATTGTTCATACCTTGAATGTAATCTCTGTTTAGTGCAGTGTTGCATCAGGGTACCCTGTACTTTATTATAAATGACATTTCAATTCTGGCAGTTATGTTTAATTGTTGGGGTGGGGGTATTGTGTGCTCAAATGGGTGTGGGGCATGTGCAAATGAGTGGGTTCAGCTTAAGTTAGTAATTAAGCTTTCAGTCATTAGACTTTTCTGAAAGTTCTTTGGAATGCTTGTATCATGCTTCATGAATATTACTGAAGATGTTTTTGACAGCTTGGTCTCCTTAATGAACCTCATCATACGGTAGGCTTATTCAGAAAGTTAGAAGGCATGGGATCCAGGAAAGTTTGGCCAGGTGGATTCAAAATTGGCTTGCCTGCAGAAGGCAGAGGGTGGTGGTGGAGGGAGTACATTCAGATTGGAGGATTGTGATTAGTGGTGTCCCACAAGGATCTGTTCTGGGACCTATACTTTTCGCAATTTTTATTAACGACCTGGATGTGGGGGTAGAAGGGTGGGTTGGCAAGTTTGCAGACGACACAAAGGTTGGTGGTGTTGTAGATAGTGTAGAGGATTGTCAAAGATTTCAGAGAGACATTGATAGGATGCAGAAGTGGGCTGAGAAGTGGCAGATGGAGTTCAACCCGGAGAAGTGTGAGGTGGTACACTTTGGAAGGACAAACTCCAAGGCAGAGTACAAAGTAAATGGCAGGATACTTGGTAGTGTGGAGGAGCAGAGGGATCTCAGGGTACCTGTCCACAGATCCCTGAAAGTTGCCTCACAGGTGGATAGGGTAGTTAAGACAGCTTATGGGGTGTTAGCTTTCATAAGTCGAGGGATAGAGTTTAAGAGTCGCGATGTAAATGATGCAGCATGTATAAAACTCTGGTTAGGCCACACTTGGAGTATTGTGTCCAGTTCTGGTCACCTCACTATAGGAAGGATGTGGAAGCATTCGAAAGGGTACAGACGAGATTTACCAGGATGCTGCCTGGTTTAGAAAGTATGCATTATGATCAGAGATTAAGGGAGCTAGGGCCTTACTCTTTGGAGAGAAGGAGGATAAGAGGAGACATGACAGAGGTGTACAAGATAATAAGAGGAATAGATAGAGTAGATAGCCAGCGCCTCTTCCCCAGGGCACCACTGCTCAATACAAGAGGACATGGCTTTAAGGTAAGGAGTGGGAAGTTCACGGGGGATATTAGAGGAAGGTTTTTTACTCAGAGAGTGGTTGGTGCATGGAATGCACTGCCTGAGTCAGTGGTGGAGGCAGATACTCTAGTGAAGTTTAAGAGACTACTAGACAAGTATATGGAGGAATCTAAGGTGGGGGCTTATATGGGAGGCAGGGTTTGAGGGTCAGCACAACATTGTGGGCTGAAGGGCCTGTACTGTGCTGTACTATTCTATGTTCTATACTTTTTGGTCTGAAAGATGGGATTTAACAGTTTTTCAGATGGCCTGGAACAGCAGCTGTTTGTATTGTTCTGCAACATTGTTTATGCCACCAAGGTATCTTACTGAGCTCTAATGGTGATGGCTGATATTTAATGAGCTTTCTGTACATTAATAGTTTGGTCATGGGAGTTTTTGGTCTCTATTGCGACAGTTTCACCTCTAGCACTTGGAATCAGGAGAGCCATTTATGCCCATAAATCCACAAAACTGGCATTTTTATGGCTGATCTTCGAGACTAATTGTGTGTTGTTTTTATTCATTTCCAATGAGGCAGTTAGCATTAGACCCTCATTGACAGAAGAGAAAAAGTAACTGGGCTCCTCCCTTTCCTTGACGCATTCACAGAAATTGGAAGGCAGTGCAATCAAAGCTCTAAACGGACAGTATTCCAACTGTGGGATGTTCTGTCAAGTCTCACTCAGCAAAACAATTGTTTCTCATCCACGATTAAAACTGTTTCATTTCCTTGAAAAATAGATCCTTAAAGAAATAGTTGTCTGTCAATCAGGACCAGTGTATCCTATTGAATACATTCATAATTTTAATACATTGAAATTAGATTGCTGTCTAAGTTAGTAACTCAGAATCACAGGCAAGTTTATACATGCCGCCATCTAAATTCATCATTTCTTGCCCTGTGTCATTTTTGTGTAGTTGTGTTCTACCATCCAGGGATGTTGTGGATTTAAATTTTCCAGGTGCAGCTAGCACCTTCCTTACTGCTAAACAACTCTCACTTTGATAGGATCTTCTGACAAGAGCTTCCTGATTGATATCTGATGTGCAGCACATAAATCCCATAGAAATACATCGACAAGATGTTGTGATATGCAGCACATAAATCCCATAGAAATACATTGACAAGATGTTAAACCGTGTTCCAAGTTTAACCAGCTGTTCGCAACATTCAAAAGCTATTAAAAATTTAATATTTTAGCAACATGTTGGAAATTTATGAAGAATATAAACATTGAAACAGTAAAAAGAGCACTAAATTTGTTTATATCAATACAACGACAGTTTAAAAATGCAAAGCAACTTGCACAAAATGCTCGAGGAACTCAGCAGTTTAGGCAGCATCTATGGAGAGGAATACGCAATCGAAATTTTGGCTCGAGACTCTTCATCAGGACTGGAAACAAAGGAGGAAGAAGTGAGAAATGGGGGGGGGTTTGTGGAAGAGTATAAACTGGCAGGTTATAGTTGAGACAGGTGGTGGGGGAGGGGGAGATGAACTGAGGAGCTAGGAGATACAGTATAGGTGGGAAAGGGAAAGGGCTGAAGAAGAAGGAATCTGATAGGAGAGGAGAGTGGACCCAGGGGAAAAGGGAAAGGAGAACATGTACCAGAGGCAGGAGAAGCGATAATTTTATTTAAGGAATTAATTTATTTCATTTATAGTCGTAGTCATAGTCATACTTCATTGATCCCAAGGGAAATTGATTTTCGTTACAGTTGCCCCAACCAAGAATAGAGTATAAATATAGCAATAATTATTTATTTAGAGATGCAGCGCAGAAAAGGCCCTTTGAGCTGTGCTACGCAGCAACACACCGATTTAACCCTAGCCTATTCATGGGAAAATTTACATTGACCAGTACATCTTTGGACTGTGGGGTGGGGGGGTGGGACGGGGGAACTGGAGCACTTGGTGGAAACTCACACACACATGGGAAGGAAGGTACTTACAGAGAACGCTGGAATTCAACTCTGAACTCCGATGCCCTGAGCTGTAATAGCATCGCGCTAACTGCTATGCTGCCACGGCGGCCCAGTAGGGGCATGGTAAGATGGGAGCCAGAATGGGAAATGGAAATGAGAGAGAGTGGGGTGGGGGGAGGAATGACTGGATGTTAGAGAATTTAATGTTCATGCCGTCAGATTGGAGACTACCCAGATGTAATATGAGGTATTGTTTCTCGAACCTGAGAGTCTTTGTTGTCATTCTTCTCAACTGTAGCAAATGGAGCAAGTTGGCTTTTCACTGCTGAACTCTATGATCAGTCCAATATCACAGCACAGTTAGGACAGCCGCAAGGATCTGCCAGAAGTTCAGGATTTCCTCATTAGTGTACAGAGGAATCCGAGGCATATAGTATATTATGCAAAACTAAACAAAAAAATTAGAGTCCAACTGAAGTAATATTTGACTGATGATCCTTTGTACTTCCCTCCAACATTCACTTTAGCATTTTAGAATACTTTTATACTGATGTCTTGTTTTAGTACTATGATTACAGTGTGTACCGAATCACTGTACTCTGTACTTTCCAGCTTCTCACTATAAAGAAAATACTGCAAGCTGTTTTGTTGGATCAAAGCAGTTCCTTCATTTTCTGCTATCTGCTACTTCTTTGCTCCTTCACTCTATAGATGTTCCTTTGTAACTTCCTACTCCTGGTAATCAAGACAGGTAAAAAGAAAGGAAGCATATTAACAAATTAGAAACTTCAACTAAAAATGCGTTTTTTTTTCCCACTGCCGTGATTTCCTGTTCTGTAAAAAGGTCAGTCACTGCCTGTCCCTTGAGGTTAAGAAATTGTTCAGTTGACACCATAGGGTGCAGTAGCAGTGTAGTTACCTTAGAGTCTACCAGGCAGAGTACCAGACTTCTCCAGATGCATGAGTTCAAATCTCACCATGGCATCTGGGGGGAATCTACACTCAAGTGTTTGACAAAAATTTGCTATGAAAGTAATAGTCTCTGAAATGCTAGGCATGAAACTGGATAGTTGTAGAAAATGCCCCGCATTCATTTCAGGAATGAAAATCAGCCATTAATTTGGCTAGACAATATGTGGCTCCAGACCCACTGATGTGTTTGATTCACACCTCTTCCTCTTCCTCAGCTAAGGAACAATTAGAAGCAGATAATAATATTGGTGTCCCAAAGGCCACACTTGTAAACAAGTAAATGAACAAATCTAGCAATGAGCAAAATCTGTCATTAAGAGAGAGCAAAGCACCTTTTCCAATCTAAAGCAATATAAAAGTTTGCATGATAATATTCATGGAATGCTATGTCCTTGCCCAGTGGTTCCCAAACTCTGTTGGGTTACCACCCTTTTGGCTCCCAGGCCACGTACTCAGCACACCCCTCTTCCTTTCCAGCCATTACATAAAAGGTATAAGGAATTCTGATTTATGATGCACAGCGAAAGAAAATAGAAATTGCAATTTCAAAGCAGTGACAAATAATTGCAAACACAAGGAAATCTGCAGATGCTGGTAATTAAAGCAACACACATCAAAGTTGCTGGTGAACGCAGCAGGCCAAACAGCATCTCTAGGAAGACTCCTGACAAAGGGTCTCGGCCCGAAACGTCGACTGTACCTCTTCCTAGAGATGCTACCTGGCCTGCTGCGTTCACCAGCAACTTTGATGTGTGTTACACAAATAATTGCAAACAATATTCAAATCCATTTAAATTTACAAATAAAATAATTATAGTAAAACAGTTTTAGAGCATACATTAGTAGTCCAACTATTCACTGCTTCATTGTTTTTTCACGTTTCAATGAGATCGATGGGCTTGGTGCAGTGATATCAGCTTCTCAACATCAGGCTGAATGTCACTTAGGAGTCTCAGATCACTATGTTCAATAATTTGCAGTCTGTTTCATTGCTTTGAAAGCAGTTGGGCGACTGCTCTGAAAACGCACTTCACTAAATATGATGTTGGAAAGGCAATCAAGAACAACCTGATCTTTTTCCACAGGACAGTGTTCAGAGATTTCTTTCTGCAACCAAAAGTCTTGTTATGATTTTTTGAAACTCAGCTTCAGCTGTGAAACATTTTGTAGCAAGATTAGTTCTTCCATCCTTGCTGTTAGTTCTTGATCATTGATCAGGAGTGGATCTATTACCCAATCTAGAAATTGGATTGAGAGACAATCCTGAAATCTCTCTGATATATCTTTATGCAGCTCACCCAGGTGGGCACAGTATATTTGAAGATCATCATCTGGTACTCTTTCTTTCCCTTACAACTCAGAGAGGCTCGGAAATTGGAAAAGGTCACAACGATCAAAGTTGCACTTAAATAGAGTTAACTTGGACTGGAGTGTGGAGACGACTGATTTGACTTTGACAAGATTCACATCATTTATTGGCAATTGAAGATTGATTTAATTAAACTTTGCAAATAACTCTGACAAATAAGGAGTGCCATATCTAATATTTTTGTGTTGATTATTGAGTGAAGCAGTTGAGTCTTCAAAGAATTTTATCAATTATGAGGCCTGTAATCCCTCTGTAGCTCCCCTTGCTACCGAGCATTCCCCACTGCCCCCTTTATCTTTATTGCTGCTTTGGAAACTCCCACCGCCCCAGGGGATGTTATCACTCACTGGAACCACTGCCCTAGCCCATACTTCTCCCTTGGCCAGCATGTTAAAACAGCAAAATATTAGTATTATTGAAATTTGGCAATACCATTATCATTATTGTAAAAGTTAAAAGTAAATTCAAAAGTTCAAAATATGTATATGTCACCATATACTACCTTGAAATTCAATTTCTTGCTGGCATTCTCAGCAAAACAAAGAAATACAATAGAATTAATTTTTAAAAACTATGCACAAAGTCAGACAAGCAACCTTTGTGCAAAAATAAGACAAACTGTAAATGCAAAAAAACTTATAATAATATATAAGTAAATAATACTGAGAACATGAGTTGTAGAGTCTTTGAAAGTGAGCTGATAGGTTATATTCAGTGATCAGTTTAGTGTAGAGGTGAGTGAAGTTATCCATGCTGGTTCAGGAGCCTAACACAAGGAGTTCTGCAGATGCTGGAAATTCAAGCAACACACATCAAAGTTGCTGGTGAACGCAACAGGCCAGGCAGCATCTCTAGGAGGAGGTACAGTCGATGTTTCAGGCCGAGACATCAACTATACCTCTTCCTAGAGATGCTGCCTGGCCTGCTGCATTCACCAGCAACTTTGAGGTGGTTCAGGAGCCTGATGGTTGAAGGGTAAGCTAATGGTGTGGGACCTAAGACTCCACTGGAGGAATGTATTGTAGAGGAAGAGACTGTATCTGAGGTAGAAATGAACAGCCACCTTTAAATAGAAGAGGTGGGGGAGTAAATAAAGAAGCTGGATAGGCCAAATACATTAAGAAGATCTATTAATGATTTCCTAAATTCTGGACAGGTTCCAGCATGCTGGAAAATGACACCTCCTGAAAAGTGAGATAAAACAGGGAACCAGAGTACCTCTGGAGCAAATGACTGGAATCCATCATTCATCTCTAACAAGGCCATTAGAAAATTCTGATTTGATGAGGCTGAGTTGACATGCTTTATCAAGGAAAGAATATGTTTGACAGAGCTAATAGTCTTTGAGGATGTGATCACGAGTGCAGCTGAAAGGGAATTTTATTCTCAATGTCGGAATACTTAAGGGATCATTTTAAAAGAAAGGAAACAGTAACAATAAATAGGTCATTTTCATGCTGGTCTTTTAGTGTTCAGTGTCTCTGCATCAGTATTAACGATTTACAATATTGACTGATGAATTAGTCAATAATATAAAGTTCTGTAGCAAACAGATCTGTAAGAATGACGAATCTGCAATGGAATATTGACAAGTAAGCAAACAAGGAAGTGGCATCTGGAATATAATATTGGAAAATGTGAGGTTATTGAATATGGTAAGAAGAATTGAAAAACAGAATACTTATTAAATGATGAGAAACTGGTAAATGTTGGTCTCCAGAGGTATCTGTAAATACTTGTTCATGAGATTTAGAAAATATATGGGGGTATCAAAGCAATTAGGAATGCAAACAGAATGCCTTGCTTTACAGTGGATTGGAATATAAGAGCTCAGCTTGGTGAGACCTAATACTATCTGTAGTTTTGGACCCATCCCTTGGAATGAGTGCAGTATGGTTTAACTAAATTAATTCTTGATCTGAGGGTGTTGTCCTTTGAAGCAAGTTTAAATAAGAATGCCAGATAATGGAATGCTGAGCAGTGATTTCAGTGAGGTGTAGGAGATTCTGAAAGGCATTGATAGGGTAGACAGGGCCTATAGCTGGAGAGTCCAAGACTAGGAGATAAGGGGCGAGCTATTTTTAAGCTAGATGAGAAATTAATTTCCTCAAAGGGTTATAAATCTTTGAACATCCATACACTGGACTTTGGGATATCAGTGTTTGAATATGTAAAAAGGCAAGATTGTTGCAGTTCTGGATACTCGAGGAAAATGTGAATGCGGTGTGGTGCCAGCTCTGAACCTGTTAAATGGTGAATCAGGCTTCTGGTGCTAAATAGCCAAGTCTTGTTAGAAAAGGTACTCAAATGAGGATTAATATTTGGCTTACTGCTCTTGTTGAGATAGCTTGGTCATAAGGTTTTGGATGCACAGACTATGATATCAAGGAAGGTACAAAATTAAAATATTGTTCAGAAGAGTAATAAACTTCAGGAGTCACAGAACCAAGTGGATGAAATAGATCATGGAAAAATATGGAGTGATGCGCTGATGAACCAAAATTGCAACGGATGGTGTGAATTAAATGGGATAATTTTAAAAAGTGTGCAGTTTGAGGCTGTAGATATTAAAAATATTTAAGGATTTTGTTGCAATAGGTTAAACAGTACAGTTTCAGTGGCAAAAAGGTTGGTTGTCAGAAGACAAAAGTTTAAGGCAGTGAGCCAAAATCTACTCAGCACCTCTTTATTCAGTACACCTGTACACCTGCTCATTAATGCAAATATCCAACCAGTCAATCATGTAGTAGTAACTCAAGATTTAATATTGTTTAATGTAATTTCCAGTACACAAATGTAAAGGAGAATGAAATAATTGTTAATCTGGATCCGAAGCATCACAAAAAATACACAGTAAGATAAGGAACACGAAAACAATTAAAAACACAATAAATAGAAATACGTAAGCTAGCTTATATATTTAGATTTATTGTATGCCCAATGCATAAAAGCATGCAGGCATGGTCAAGAGGTTCAGTCATTCTTCAGGCCAAACATCAGAATGGGGAAGAAATATGATCCAGGCATAACGATGGCTGAGTTTCTTAGAAACTGCTCATCTGAGATTGTCACCCACAAGTCTCTACCATTTACAGAGAATGCTGTGAAAAACAAAAAACATCCAGTGAGCGGCCGTTCTGTGGGTAAAAACACCTTATTAATGAGAGAGGTCAGGAAAATGGCCAGACTGATTCAAGCTGACAGAGTGTGCAGAAGAGCATGTCTGAACACACAACATGTTGAACCTTGAATTGGATGGGCTACACCAACAGAAAACCAAGAAAATACCCTCAGTGACCACTTTATTAGGTACAGATGATATACACTGAGTGCATATAGATAACATGAGGAAAAACTATGTTGAAACTCGAATGCAGATCTGAAAATTAGTAATAGCTGGCCCAGTAACAATGATCAAAATTGAACTGGAAAGCTAAAAGAAGAAAATGCAGAGTTTTAGGGGAAGAGAATGACTATCACACTAATAAGATTGATCAAAGGGCAGATATGATGAGCTAATAGGCCATTAACTAACTACTCTGTTTGTGATTTTGAGAATGACCCAGTTCAGTAGCTGGAAAATGACATGACACAAATATCATACAATGATTTGACAGTGAAAAATCCATGTTTCATATATGTGGTCAATAACCTGTTATTAATCACATGGTATATGAAACTGTTTTTGAAAATCTTGTCGATGGAAATAAATCAGTGAAGCAATCCTACCTTGAGCACGAATGCTTAATAATAGATTAAAGATGTACAATTTCTGAACAGCAGTAATTTTGATAGAGCTGCATGTTTTCCATGAAAATGCTGTAATAGCTTTTATATATTTCCATAGCAGTTACTGCTTGGTTTCTTGGCTCTGTTTTTATTTAAATAGAATTTTCCAAAGCATTCATATCCATGTGCTAATAATATTGCATGCTGACTAAGTCACAGCAGCAGTCGCTTACAGCCTGTGCCAAATCATATTTCTTTCTGGTAGTGTTCCTCGATCCATTCAGCTATCCATTGAAGCCCTGGTTCCTGAGCAGAGTGAAGAATAATATTGCATTACTCACATATAGATCCCGTTCCTCTTAAGCCAAAAGGACGTATCCTGTTTTTGAAGCAGCAGGAGATCTGAATTAGTAAGGATTTTAAATTTTCAACAATTTAAACATAAGACATTCTGCAAATAATGGACATCCAGAGTAACACACAAAATGGTGGAAGAACTCAGCAGGTTCCTCAGCATCTATGGAAAGGATTAAAGAGTTGACGTTTCAGCTCGAGTGCCTTCATCAGGACTGGAATGGAAGGGGGAAGAAGCCATAATAAGAATGTGGCTTGCAGTACCATCTAGAAGGTGATAGGTAAAGCCAGGTGAGGGGAAAGGTGGGGGAGGGGTGGATGCAGTGGGAAGTAGGGAGTTGAAGAAGGAGGAATCTGAGAGGAGAAAATAGTGAACCATGGGAGAAAGGGAAGGAGGAGGGGCACCAGAAGAAGGTAATGGGCAGGAGAGGATTAAAGAAGGGATAATTTCAAAATGTTAATGGCTCATTAATTCAATAATTACTACACAATAGCCAAGACATTCTCATCAACTGAATTTACTTTGGTGAAAGAAACAAGAAAGCTGAACTAGGTACTGCCATTTATTTATTCCCCATTTCTTAAGAATGTGTATACTTTCAGCATTTTTATTGAATAGCCGCAAATAGCTCAAGAACAATGTGTATTCTTGTTGTTTTAAAAACATTTTTTGTGGATGTTGGCCTGGGACAAGAGACTGACTAATCTTTCTAGAGAATTTTGAAGATTTTGCGGAGGCAACATTGGTGATATCTTTGCAATAACTTGATGTTCCTGTGGCAGATACTCCAGGACTCAGTAGCAAATATAGGATAAAGATCACTGCTACCGAGTTAGCCAAGAGTTTTATGTAGATCTTGCACAAAGTTAGATTACTTCATAACAGGAACTGATTTGTACATGTCACCTCTTATTCTATGCTGAACTAAACTGCAAAAAATTCCATAATTAGATTCCTGATTATTCAAATATCCACTTACCAAAGTACTACAAATAAAAATAAAATTCTGCAGTTGGTGGATACGGGTAAAATTAATACAGGAAAATATAATTGTCTTTTCTCTGTTTGAATTTCATAGACCCCAAAGACATGCGAAAATTTCATCAAATTGTGCAAAAAGGGATATTATGATGGAACAAAATTTCACAGATCTATACGGAACTTCATGGTGAGTCTATTGCTTAATGCTTTTGAAATCCGTCCTGTGCTATGATACTTGCAGTTCACACCAATTAAAGGTGGAAATTCAAGATACAAACTTGATGTTCTAGGATTTACTGATGTCAGTAAAAGAAAAAAAACAGGCCAATTTTTACATTTTGATAGAGTTCATCTATAAAATCCATTTTGCATTAGGAATTTCCTAAGAGCGCTTAAGCTTTCAACCCACTGTGGCAGTTTATGTCATAGTCTTTTGAAATGTATTACATTTACTGAGCTTCAACTCATATATGACACTTTTTAGCTCAAATAAAATCCTAAAATGTTATTAAGCATAGGTAGCTATGAATATAATATATAAATATTTTTATATGTAATTATGTAATCCTATTGCTCTTATTTAAAAGGTGTGGGTGTTCATTTACAGCTTTAAAATGAAATAAATTCTGTACTGATCTTTGTTTTAAATTCCATGAAACAGATTTTTTGATAAGCACTGAGGTAGCTGCCCCTTGATGACTTCCTACAAAATTATTCAAAGGTCTGCAAGTGTATTTGGTGCTCACTAGCCTTATTTCCTGAGAAGCACAATTGCGTCCTATAAAACTACTTGCAGTTTTGCTCAGTTAACTATACGGTAACTTGCACTTGAATTGGTAGCATATCACATGCATTTAAAAAGTGTTTCATTTAAATTACCACATTTAAACAAATTGATACCAAGGCATATGGAGTATTATCTACATCTCACCTGTATTGTAGTTTAGTTGAAATTGTTACACTGTGATACAGGGCATTAAATCTTTAGATATGGCCATGCCAGCATTACTAATGCCCAACAGCAAACAATGTTGGTAAACGGATCTCCAGAGCACAATGAGAATTGTGTGAGCAGGTATCCTTGTGGTGAGCAGCAGCTGTCATTGCTCCTGTGCGTATCCTAATGGCCACATTATTTTGTATGCTTCAAAAACGCTAACCTAAAAACAAAATTAAAGAATTTTTAACCTTTCAGTAATCTGTAGGTTCTTGGCATTTTCCCTTTTTTCCCCGATGACTGCAAAATCACATAGTTTGGATTGACCAGTTGCATATTAATAAGTTCATTAGAATATTAAACTGTCATTTAACTTATCTATCAACATCTCATTTTTTTAAATCCAGTTTTTGAATTTTATTGCTTATTTTTAGCCATTCAATTTCATTAAATATTTTTAAAATGGATTTCTAATCTTTTCAACTTTCAGACAGAAAGAGCAAAGTGGCTGAGAAGGCTAAGACTACCATTCCTGGTAGCCTTAGATTTCTCAGCCTCCTAACTTCCGCTGTCTGAATCTTTCCTGTTTCACAGTACACCCAAGTGACAATTCCTGCCTTAGACATACACTAATATATTATTAATAACTGTACTTAAGACTGTAATTTAAATTATAAAGCATTGTTGAATAACACTAGGGTAACACGTTGCTCTGTCTTTAAATATAAATTTCAGTGATGTGTATGAAATAATAGAGAATAGTTATTAGTATTGAACTTGAAGCAAAAATATTCTGCTGAATTATTTCACTCACTAGGTTCAGAGCATAGCTCTCATCAAATGTGATTATGATGCAGTATATTGCAGTTGTTAAGTTGGACAATCCATCTCCCAACTCCGTGGGAGAGAGAAAATAATACCTTATGGCAATCTATGAAAAGATACATGGCATTTCTATCTAATTCTTTGGGTCAATCTGTCAAGTTATAACAAATCGTTAACACATGATACAAGTATTAGCCTGTAATGGATAATCTTTTCAATTGCTGTCACGTAATCTAAATGTTGAATCCCTCATGAGCACGATTGCATTTTATTGGGCAACACAAATACAGGACATAGCAACTACAGCAATTAAACATTTTATTATAATTTCTTGGTGTTTGAATCGTACATGCTATTTCAATTTTAAATAGGTACACTTATTACCATATAAATAATGAAGAAATATAAATAGACTAATCATAGTCGGACAGGTTAACTATTTCCACCTGAGCTTCCTGAGTTCTTGGATAGCTTTAAAATTTTGAATGTCAAACTATTTGCCACCTCTCTTCTATCCATTATAATCCTATCTCCTATTTCTTCCACTGTTCAATTTCTTTTATGAAGCCAGTTATGGGGTACTTATTCAGTATCTCAGCCTTCTGCCTCCATGAAATTTTGCCCATGATCATTATGACCATGATTCCTTGTTCCTATTTTACTGCTTGCCAAGAATTGTTCTTTGCCACTCTGCCCTTGTGCTCTTCAATGTCTTCACTGCCTGGTTACTAACTATACTCTACCTGTCTTGGATTTATGTCTGGAGCTGTGAAAATCCACCATTGATTATCAAATGTTTTCATAACCAGATTTAGTTTCCTGCCCAGCTGATCTATCCCATCTTGTTATATAAACAACATAATAGTTGGACAGTTTCAGCTTGAATCTTTCTTTGCCTGTTCCAAATAGGTGTAATATTTTATTGAATAATATTACCTAGGTTCTCCCCCAATTAAATGCTCACCTTTTGCTTTACTTTATTGTCCACACAGAGGTTCAGTATCCCTTTATTCAAAGCTGGGTTAGAAATGTTTTGCATCAAGAACTACGTCATATTAGTTGCTATTTATTTCAACTTAAAAGTTCATACTAGAATAATTATGGTCCCCACTAACTAGTTTTGAATGTCTCTGATATGTGCTGCCGCAAATTGGCTCCTCTAACTCTATCAGTATTTTAATTTTTAATAACATCTAGAAAGGTAAAAACTTGCTTTCTGTTCCTGGGCTTTGAACCATCCATTATTACATTGACATCAGATCAGTATTGCTACACAGCTCTCCTATGCTCTTGATCCCTGACATATCCATGCTGAATATCTTGCAATATCTTTTTTTCTGGCTTGACAATGCCAAATGTTGAATATCTAATCCTCCACCACCTATCAGTCGTTAAAGTACAATCAATAAAGCTACAAGTTCACACACTATGACTACTGAATTGTCACAATAGATAAGTTAAAATTTGAAGTGTTCATCTTGTCTTCAACTGCATTCACCATATCCATTGTTTTGCAGAATTCAGTGAGTTAACATAGAGCATAAATTTTTGCCTAACAGTTCCTGTATTTTTAACTTCTAAATTTTCCTCCAGTGTCCAATTGAAATGATCTGTGTAATTGGATGTGCATAATTTTGATAGCCTTTGTCATATTTTTTTCTAAGCACATGTTTCTCTATTGAAACTTGCTTACTGCCAGTTTCAGCACTGGTATTTAGAGCAGCAATAATGGTCCTCCATCTTTGGCAGCATTCAAGATTTCTCTCATTGTGTCAGTAGCTTCCTCTCGGTTTTCACTACTGTCAGCCTTGAGAGTCCTGGTTGAAGACTCAGGAATACAGTCGCACTCAGATGTAGAAAGATTCTTGATTGCAGTTTCTGTAACAATTTTGCTTTACTAGTCAGAGATGCTAGCCTGAGATGAATCTCTGAACCCGGAGGGCAACTTTTCTGTTGAAAATTCGCCCAAATTATCTGGCATGTTTTAAAGATTGTGTTGTAGTTTGCATTCTCTTGCACCTAGTTGGTAAACTCGATAGCCATCACCATGTAAAGATACAAAGACTGGAAATAGTGCAGAAGTTTTTAAGAGTTTTAAACTATCTGAGTGTTGTACATTTTGCAGTACATTCTGGTTAATTGTGACACATTGACACCTGTATATTTTGGCTCCATTAAAGAACTGTCCCAATTAGCTGAATTTCGTGGAAATCCTTAAAAAGGTGTACAAAAAAAAGGCAAACAGAGCAACTTATTATGTATTTAAAGAAATACATATTAGAAATAAGTATCAGAAACTAATAAACTGTTTTATAGTACTGTAAAACAGTCTATTAGTTTCTAATACTTATTGATGGAAGAATTCATCCACTTTGTGTCCTTTTGACTGTAAGTGAACAAAATCTGCGCAAACATCTAATGCAGTAACCTAGTGCATCTAGTACAATGATGTCGACGATTACATCCTCCAAATCTTCATTTTCATTGTAGCATTCAAAACTATTGTCGATACCTTCAAATTCTTCATCATTTCTAACTTGCTGAAGTAGTATTCAACAAGTTAGTAACAAGAAACCAGTGAAATAATTTCATTTTCACACCTGGCTGTTTCTGGCATCTCCAAGCCTGAATGCTTAAAATCACAGTGAACAAAACTGTTCTTACTTGTCTTACTGTTTGTTACTCACCAACTATCAGTGACAAAAATCTCTGCTTTTTGAACACAAACACGAATGTGATGCTATTAAAAAACTGATTTCTCTAAGTATGGTGTAGTGCCTAACAGTCACACAAGTGCACATGAGTGACGCTAGTTAGAAACTGTTTGGCAGCTGTCGTCTGCCCCAATTAAGCAGCATCGTATCCCAAATAAAGTAAGGGAATCCCGGCCATTTTCTCGATTAGATTTTATTCTTTAACAGTTGTCATAAATAAGTGGCTACCCCGATTAACCAATAGCCCAATTAACCAAAATCCACTCTACTTAGTTTTTATTTGGCCTGCTACCTCCCTCTGTAACTGGATCCCCAACTTCTTGACCAACAGAGCACAATTAGTAAGGTTAGGCAGCAACACCTCCATCACAATTATTCTCCACACTGCTGCCCCCTATTCTACTTGTACACTCATGAATGCATGTCCAGATCTAGCTCTAACTCCATCTACAAATTTGCAGATGATATCATTGTAGTGGGCCACATCTCAAATAACAATCTAGAGTAAGGAAGGAGATAGGGAGCTTAGTAACATGATGTCATGACTACAACCTTCCCCTCAATGTGAACAAAGCAAAAGAGCAAAGTATTGACTTCAGGAAAAGGGGTGGTGTGCTTCATTCTGCCTAAATCAACAGTATTGAGGTTGAGAGCTTAAAGCTTTGTAGCAGTAAACATCATTGATAGCCTGATCCAACCATGTAGCTGACATGACCAAGAAGGCTCACCAATCCCTCTACTTTCTCAGGAAGCTAAACAAATTTATCACGTCCCTATTGACTCTTACCATTTTTTCAGTGCACCATAGAAAACATCCTGTCTGGATACATAATGGCTTGATACAGCAACTGCTCTGCATGTGACTGCAAGAAACTGCAGAGAATTGTGGCGAGAGCTCAGCACATTATGGAAACCAGCCTTCCCTCTGTGGACTCTGTCTATACTTCTCACTAGCTCAGTAAAGCAGCCAGATAATCAAAGACTCCACCCACCACATACATTCTCTCTTTACCCCTCTTCCATCAGGCAAAAGATACAAAAGCCAGAAAGTTCATACTACCAGGCTCAAGGACAGCTTCTACCCCACCATTATCAAACTATTGATTTCCTAGTACGATAGGATAGACTCTTGGCCCCACAATCTACTTGGTTATGATCTTGCACCTTATAGTTTACCTTCACTACACTTTCATACTTTATTCTACATTCTGTTATTGTTTTAACTTGTTCTACCTCAGTGCACTGTGTAATGATTTGATCTGTATGAACAGTATGCAAGGCAAGTTTTTCCACTGTATCTTTGTACATGTTTTAATAATAAACCAATTCCTGTTACAAATCCTGAAACCTTTAAGTTTTTAATGGCTTCATCATACTATTTTGAAACTCCTTTCACTTATTATTGATGACTCCAGCAACTTTGCTCTGTGCAATAATTGACTATTAATTATATAAATGAGCCTGGATTTCTTTGTGCATGGATGCTTTGCACTGTACTGCTTTAACGCCATTAGATAAAACACTCATCTTCCAACTCAATTGCTTTGTCCTATTTATTTGATGTAAATTCCCAGCTCCTGTGTACCTTTATGGTTGTTGTGCATCCTCCCAAATGGTTCCATAATTTTGTTTACTTTGCATCTATCACATCCAAATCGTCAATAATTGCAATGTATGGTATTAGTCTCAATATAGAGTCCCATTCCTGCCCCCAAATAGATCTTCTATTTGTGATGACCACTTGCCTTTCACAGAGTTTCAAAGTTTACAATAAGCTAAAAACTTTTCCATTGCCAACAGCCTTCTACTATATTTATACATAGAGTCAGAGAGTTAATCAGTACAGAAATGGGCCCTTCAGCCCAAATTGATCTTGCCAACCAAGTTGGCTTTCTGACCTCGGCCTCCTTTTAATGAAAGTTCAAAGTGAAATTTATTATCAGAGTACATACATGTTACCATATACAACCCTGAGATTCTTTTTCCTGCGGGCATACTTAGCAAATCTACAGAACAGTAACTGTAAACAGGATCAATGAACAACAAGCTGTGCAATTACAAATATAAATAAATAACAACAACTATTGAAAGCATGAAATAACAAGATAAAGAGCCCTTAAAGTGAGACCATCGTTTGAGGGAACACCAGAAATAGAATGAGTGTAGTTATCCCTTTTTTTTCCCCAAGAACCTGATGGTTGAGGGATGGTAGCTGTTCTTGAACCTGGTGGTGCAAGTCCTGAGACACTTGTACCTTCTACCTGATGGCAGCAGTGAGTAAAGTGATGGCCTGGGTGGTAAGGGTCTTTGATCATTTCTAACCATCACAAAAATAGGGAAATGGTTAACTGCGTAGAAAATAACATAACTTATTGGGGAAAATTGAAATGATATCGGGAAGTACAAGGGATTAGAATGCACTTTTCAGAATGTAAGCACAGAAGCTTGAATTTGAAAGACCATCTTCTTAGCTGTTAAATTTTATGATTCAAAGTAAATAGCTCCTTTATGAAAACTGTGAGCTTTTTCTTGTGAATCAGCAAGCTGAAATTGCAGCTGTATTTCCACATTATCTGTTTGCACTGAAAAACGAATCTCCTAAAGAAATTGGAACTCATCCTGGAAAGAACTTGTCCTTTCTTTAACTATTCTGTCACCCCATGCTTAGCAAGCACCACAGGATCCACATACCCCAGCAAACTGGTATGGTTTCTATACTCAATTTTGGATGTCTTGGTCATCTTGCTTCTAGTTAACAGTCATCACAAGATATCCCTTCAGCAAGCCTTTTATTCCTTCACATTGCGTGGTTTCTTCTGTCTTTCTTCATTGCTCCTGAACATCCTCTGTCCATTGCTCCTGTTTTTGGAAAATCTATCTATAGATTCTCAGGCTGGTCACTTCTATTAATGCCTTACTTTTATTAACTCTGCTTTCAAATCTCTCTCAGCTACTTTTTTTTCCATTTCCCACACTGCCCAATATTTACAAAGTGTCTTGCAAAGCTATCTCAGGATTTCCCCCCATTAATGAGCAATGTTGTGGAAAATTTATGGTATAAGTGAACGCACTATCAAAATACAAGTTGTTTCTAGTACTATCTTTCTTTTTTCCAGATTCAAGGAGGTGACCCAACTGGCACCGGCACTGGTAAGATTTTGTCCACTTTTGAAATGGAGTTCATTTCAACAAGGTTCTTAATAAATAATGTATGCAGGAGGGAGAAGAAACTAAGGATGTTCTTCCTGCATGAACGTAGTCTGTTGCTGCCTCTGTTTCCTGGTGCACTGAATGTTGATAAAGGTTGGGTTTTGGAATCCTTACTAATCATCTGCACAATGCTCCAATGTTTATCAGTCAAGCAGAACTTGCTTTTGAATTATTTTCACATGTTTCTCTTGCTCTGTTCATGAAGTTGAGGCTCAGTGTGACATTTCAAATTGTAGATCCCAGCACAAAATATTGCATTTCTATATTTCCACCTTCGTTTTTCTTATGCAGTCGAGTTGGCATATGAGAGTTGCCATAAAACTCTTTGTCTTCATACAAGCAAAGTATGGCAATTAGTTGATGCAATGGATTCTCAATATACACCTACCTCTGTGTAGAGGATAACTTATTAAATTTGATAAGTCAATAAAGACAAATTTGTTGTATTTCCTTTGTTAAGTTGAGAAATTAGATCAAAAGGTAATGCATATTGCTTTCAGTGGCTGATGTGTGAATTACAGATTCTAGGCATAGACATTGCCACCGGGAGTTGTCGGAGTTCCCACTAATTGTGCCCTGACACCTTGTCACCTGCTTTCTCTTGTTGTGGAGCTGCATCAGGGAAGTTCAAAGTAAATTTATTATCAAAGTACTTAGGATATGCTACTTTGAGATTCATTTTCTTGCAGGCATTTACAGGAAAAAAAATTGCAATGAAATTTTACAAAAAACTATACATATCCAGACAAAGACCGATGAACATGTGGAAAGGAAAGCAAACCGTACAAAGAAAGTGGAATTTATTCCAGCAACTTCAACCATCTGTAAATAACTTTTGGAAGCAGGGATGTTTTGAGAGGACGTTCCTAATCTCCTAAATTAGGGAAACTTTTAATTGGAGTAAGGGGAAATATGAGGCTATCAGGCAGGAACTTGGAAGCATAAATTGGGAACAGATGTTCTCAGGGAAACGTACGGAAGAAATATGGCAAACGTTCAGGAGATATTTGCGTGGGGTTCTGAGTAGGTATGTTCCAATGAGACAGGGAAAGGGTACAAGATCTGTGGTGTACAAAGGCTGTTGTAAATCTAGTCAAGAAGAAAAAAAGAGCTTACGAAAGGTTCAAAAAACTAGATAATGATAGGAATCCAGAAGATTATAAGTCTAGCAGGAAGGAGTTTAAGAATGAAATTAGAAGAACCAGAAGGGTCCATGAGAACCTTGGCAGACAGGCTTAAGGAAAACTCAAGGCATTCTGCAAGTATGTGAAGAGCAAGAGGATAAGATGTGGGAGAATAGGACCAATCAACTGTGACAGTGGAAAAGTGTGTATGGAACCAGAGGAAATAGCGGAGGTACTTAATGAATACTTTGCTTCCGTAATCACTACGGAAAAGGATCTTGGCGATTGTAGGGATGTCTTGCAGTGGACTGAAAAGCTTGAGCATGTAGATATTAAGGAAGATGATGTGCTGGAGCTTTTAGAAAGCATCAAGTTGGATAGTCACCAGGACAGAACGGAATGTATCCCAGGCTACTGTGGGAAGTGAAGGAGGAGATTGCTGAGCCTCTGGCAATGATCTTTGCATCATCAATGAGGACAGGAGAGGTTCCAGAGGATTGGAGGGTTGTGGATGTTGTTTCCTTATTCAAGAAGGGGAGTAGAGATAGCCCAGGAAATTACAGGCCAGTGAGTCTTACTTCAGTGGTTGGTAAGTTGATGGAGAAGATCCTGAGTGGCAGGATTTATGAACATTTGGAGAGGCATAATATGATTAGGAATAGTCAGCATGACTTTGTCAAAGGCAAGTCGTGCCTTACGAGCCTGGTTGAATTTTTTGAGGATGTGACTAACCACATTGTTGAAGGTAGAGCCGTAGATGTAGTGTATATGGATTTCAGCAAGGCATTTGATAAGGTACCCCATGCAAGGCTTATTGAGAAAGTAAGTAGGCAGGGATCCAAGGGGACATTGCTTTGTGGATCCAGAACTGGCTTGTCCACAGAAGGCAAAGAGTGGTTGTAGACAGGTCATATTCTGCATGTAGGCTGGTGACCAGTGGAGTGTCTCAGGGATCTGTTCTGGGACCCCTACTCTTTGTGATTTTTATAAATGACCTGAATGAGGAAGTGGAGGGATGGGTTAGTGAATTTGCTGATGACACAAAGGTTGGGGGTATTGTGGATAGTGTGGAGAGCTGTCAGAGGTTACAACGGGACATTGATAGGATGCAAAACTGGGCTGAGAAGTGGCAGATGGAGTTCAACCCAGATAAGTGTGAGGTGGTTCATTATGGTAGGTTAACTATGATGTCAAAACATATCATTAATGGTAAGACTCTTGGTAGTGTGGAGCGTCAGAGGGATCTTGGGGTCCGAGTCCATAGGACACTCAAAACTGCTTCGTAGGTTGACACTGTAGTTAAGAAGACATACGGTGCATTGGCCTTCATCAATCGTGGGATTGAGTTTAAGAGCCAAGAGGTAATGTTGCAGCTATATAGGACCCTGGTCAGACCCCACTTGGAGTGCTGTGCTCAATTCCAGTCGCCTCACTATAGGAAGGATGTGGAAACCATAGAGAGGGAGCAGAGGAGATTTACAAGTATGTTGCCTGAATTGGGGAGCATGCCTTACGAGAATAGGTCGAGTAAACTCGGCCTTTTCTCCTTGGAGCGATGGAGGATGAGAGGTGACTTGATAGAGACGTACAAGATAATGAGAGGTATTGATCATGTGGATAGTCAGAGGCTTTTTCCCAGGGCAGAAATGGCTAGCATGAGAGGGCATAATTTTATGGTGCTTGGAAGGGGAGGTGTCAGGGGTAAGACTTTTACGCAGAGAATGGTGAGTGCGTGGAATGGGCTGCCAGCAGTAGTGGTGGAGACGGAAACAATAGGGTCTTTTATGAGACTCCTGGATGGCTACATTTTAGAAAAATAGAGGGCTATGGGTAAAGCCTAGGTAGTTTTCAGGTAGCGACATGTTCAGCACAGCTTTGTGGGCCGAAGGGCCTGTATTGTGCTGTAGGTTTTCTGTGTTTATATCTCAGCATTCATGGTCTGGTTGTTATCAAAGCTTTGTGAAACAGATATTGAAAAATTGTTGATTCTTATGTTACGTACCCCGTAACTGGGTTGCCAAACCAGCAGAAATGGATCACTCAGTTGGAGTCTGGATTACTAGAACTAAGAAAGTTTTATTAAAGAAACAAGCAACACAGTACTCTAATCAAAAGGATAATGAATGCAACAGTTCAGCAATGATAAACATACATGTACACAGAATTCAGATAACAGGATCAATCAAGCTCTATCATTGTCTAGGGGCAAATGACCAGTTTCAAAGTGACGCAAAGTTCAGTTCAGTTCGCAGTAATCGCTGTCGTGGCGATGGACAGTGGGGGGGGAGGAGGAGAGAGAGAGCAAAAACGAATGAATATTCAAGGCTTCCACACACAGACCTTCGCAGTCAGCTTTCGGGCGAGTCCTTTGTGATGTCATCTGAGGTCACCGACTGTGACCCCTCCGTTTCCAGATACGACCGTTTCTCTGCGCTGAACCTGGCACCCAGGCAAGGGTGGACACACACCAGGTTCCCGCCGATCGTGCCTTTCCACCCTGTGCGTTTAAGGTCCGGTACTTCCCACCGACTTGTGAGAGACGCACCGCTTCCAGGGTCTGGTTACCTCGGGTGTCGTGTGTGTCGCCTTAGCGAACCTGTCCCTTTCTATCCCCCTGCTGGGGTATCGCCTGTCCATCACTTCAAACAGTTCAAGGTTCAAAGGGGGAGCCGCTCTAGACAGCTCTCTCTCCCGTCCCTTCATTACACATCTCCAAATGCTGCTCCATTGTTTTCCTTATCTCTCTCTCTCCTGAAGACAGGTGGCAGACCAACTGCTGATTCCACAGGACAGCTAACATCTTAATCTATGTGTATTCCTGTCACACTATCTCTTACAAAATTAGATAACAGTGCAAAGTAGTGATGTGTGTTGTGATAATGGGGGAACTGGCTTGAAAATAGAGTAGAGGTCAAGATCAGATCAGCAGCAGTTTTACTGAATGACAGAACAGAATCAAAAGGAAATTCCTGTTCTCACATTCTTTCTGTCTTGATGCAAATGAAATAAGTAAGTCTATGAGCTGGTCATCTCTTTTGCACCTCATGACATTGGGAAATCTTAAGTATTAATCATATTGGTTTATCTTGCAAAGCATGAATTGTGATGAGGAACATTGGAAAGGTAGTGTAGTTGCTGACCATGGAAGGGCTGTTCATTATCTGGCTGGCTATAATTGGATTTGTCTGAACAATATTGTAGGAAATATTTTTAATACAACTTTTGTGGATGCCATCCACAAAAGGTCTTTTCTTTAACAGGCTATCTTTTTAACCTTTTGTTTCCTTTTATTCAAATAATTCTTTCAACAGTGTACATATAGCATATTTTGAATCATACTGACAATTTCATGAACCCTTACTTTATTGCATTCTTGTAAAATTTACACTGCAACAGATGACAATATGAATCGTAGACTATTTCCAAATCTTGTGACAATACTCAATTTGCATTGATTTAAACTTGAATTGCTCTGCCAGCCTTAGCTCTTCCCACAGGAACAACATGATACAGATTTGGAGTCAGGAGGCCATGCTATCACAGTTCTATCATCAGTATAGATGAATTTTACTCATTCTTGACGTATGTACTCTCAGCAATTGGTGAAATGTAGACTTGTGCTATCACAAACGCAAAGCAATTGAGAGGCAGTTGTATATTCTGCTTATATTTTTGTCTGAAACTGAATGGTTTAATTTTCTTAATTTTTCACTTTGATCAAAATAAATTGGAAGATCCAACAAGGAAAATAATATTTTTAGAAAGTACCTTTGGATATTATGGTTATAATGTCCACTAAATAGATGGAACTCCAGTCAGTTTAAGTTTAGCTAGTACCATTTGGCTCCAGAACTCATGATAACATTGGTCCAGACGTGAATCAAACAGCTAAATTCCATGGTGTAAACAACAGGAATTCTGCAGATGCTGGAAATTCAAGCAACACACATCAAAGTTGCTGGTGAACGCAGCAGGCCAGGCAGCATCTGTAGGAAGAGGTGCAGTCGACGTTATGGGCCGAGACCCTTCGTCAGGACTAACTGAAGGAAGAGCTAGTAAGAGATTTGAAAGTGGGAGGGGGAGGGGGAGATCCAAAATGATAGAAGAAGACAGGAGGGGGAGGGATGGAGCCAAGAGCTGGACAGGTGATTGGCAAGAGGGATACAAGAGGATCATGGGACAGGAGGCCTAGGGAGAAAGAAAAGTGGGAGGGGGGGGTACCCAGAGGATGGGCAAGGGGTATGGTGAGAGGGACAGAGGGAGAAAAAGGAGAGAGAGAAAAAGAATGTGTGTATATAAATAAATAACAGATGGGGTACGAGGGGGTACTTATGCCCCAGCTCCCCCTCGTACCCCATCCGTTATTTATTTATATACACACATTCTTTCTCTCACTCTCCTTTTTCTCCCTCTGTCCCTCTAACTATACCCCTTGCCCATCCTCTGGGTTTCCCCCCCCTCCCCTTTTCCTTCTCCCTGGGCCTCCTGTCCCATGATCCTCTCATATCCCTTTTGCCTATCACCTGCCCAGCTCTTGGCTCCATCCCTCCCCCTCCTGTCTTCTCCTATCATTTTGGATCTCCCCCTCCCCCTCCTACTTTCAAATTCCATGGTGTACTCACCTACCTTTGTTTGGTCTTCTCCAATGCTGTAGGGAGGCCAAATGCAAATTGGAGGGTCATCTTTTATTCTGCGTGGGTAGTTACAGTCCAATGGTATGAATATTGAATTTCTTTTTCAATCTTTTTATTAATTTCGAAGTATAGAAACAAAACATAGCAATAATACAAATAGTAGGAGAAATATTGTTACACTTAGGAAAAGTAATTGTAAAATCAAATAGTGTAAGTTAACAAAGCTTCCAATCATGTAGAATTGACAACGGATAATACAAATCGAAAAAAACTGAAAATCATGAAAAAGAAAAAAAACAAAACCAAAAAAAAAACAAACCCCATCCCCAAAGAAAAACAGAATTAATCAACTAAACTAAAAGACTTGGACAAAACTAACAACTTAAAAATGGAAAAGAAGAAAACCTTAGTGTCGACGACTCCATTCCCCTCCAACAACAGTACAGAGAGATAAAACAAGTTTGGAAATGATCAAATTACATCAAATGAAAATGCTGGATGAATGGCCTCCAAGTTTTTTTAAACTTAATGGAAGGGTCATAAACTGCACTTCTAATTTTCTCCAAATTCAAACACACCATAGTTTGTGAAAACCAATGAAATACCTTAGGAGGGTTAATCTTTTTCCAATTCAACAAAATGGACCTTCTAGCCATTAAAGTAAGAAATGCAATCATCCTTCGTGATGAAGAGGTTAAATTATTTAAGTCTATCATTGGTAGTCCAAGGATAGCAGTAATTGGGTGAGGTTGTAAGTCTATGTTTAGGACTGTTGAAATAATATCAAAAATATCTTTCCAATATTTCTCCAACAAGGGACATGACCAAAACATGTGGGTTAAAGAAGCTACCTCGGAATGACATCTGTCACATATTGGATTAATATAAGAGTAATAACGAGATAGTTTATCTTTGGACATATGAGCCCTGTGCACTACTTTAAACTGTATCAACCTATGTTTAGCACATACAGAGGATGAATTCACCAATTCTCAGTCGGTATATTAATCTCAAGTTCTTTTTCCCAGTCAGCTTTAATTTTATTAGAAGCATCAGGACATAAATTCATAATTATATTATATATAATTGCTACTACACTTTTCTGAGAGAGATTTAAATCTAAGATTTTTTCCAAAATGTCCATTGGATATGGGTGTGGAAAATTAGGGGAAACAGTAATTAAAAAGTTTCTAATCTGTAAATATCTAAAAAAGTGAGATCTGGGTAAATTATATTTATTAGAGAGTTGATCAAAAGACATAAAACAATTATCCAAAAATAAATCGCGAAAAGATATTATACCTTTGGTTTTCCAATCAAAATAAGCTTGATCCATATTGGAAGGTTGAAAAAGAAAATTTGATATAATGGGACTTGCTAGAATAAATTGATTAAACCCAAAAAATCTTTGGAATTGAAACCATATATGTAAAGTATGCTTAACTATTGGGTTATTCATTTGTTTATATAATTTAAAAGAAGTAAAAGGAAGTGAAGTTCCTAAAACCGAACCCAAGGAAAACCTTTGTAATGAATTAGATTCAAGATTTACCCAATGAGGGTTTAAAGATACGTCCAAATCTCGTAACCAAAATTTTAAATATCGAATATTAATTGCCCAGTAATAAAATCTAAAATTCGGGAGGGCGAGCCCCCCCTCCTTTTTAGATTTCTGTAGCTACCTTTTACCTAACCTAGGATTTTTATTCTGCCAAATATATGAGGAAATTTTTGAATCTACATTATCAAAAAAAGATTTTGGGATGAAAATTGGAACCGATTGGAATATATACAAAAATTTGGGCAAAATGATAATCTTAATAGCATTAATCCGACCAATCAAAGACAAAGAGATTGGCAACCACTTGGTAAATAAAAGTTTAATCTGATCAATTAAAGGTAAAAAATTAGCTTTAAATAAATCTTCATATTTTTTCGTAATTGTTATCCCTAAATATATAAATGAATCAGTAACCAATTTAAATGGTAAATATCCATAAGTAGGTACATGCTTATTTAAAGGGAATAATTCACTCTTATTAAGATTCAATTTGTAACCAGAGAAGTTACTAAATTGAGCTAACAGATCTAAGATAGCAGGAATTGACTTCTCCGGGTTAGAGATGTATAACAACAAATCATCTGCATATAATAATTTATGTATTTCGTTTCCACGGGTAATACCAACAATATTTGGCGAGTCACGAATAGCAATTGCTAAAGGTTCAAGACCAATATTGAATAGTAAAGGACTAAGAGGGCAACCTTGCCTGGTGCCACGAAAAAGACAAAAAAAAGGAGATCTATAATTATTTGTACAAACCGAGGCTACCGGGGAGTAATATAACAATTTAATCCAAGATATAAATGTCAAATTAAAATTAAATTTCTCAAGAACATTAAATAAATAAGGCCATTCAACTCTGTCAAAGGCTTTCTCAGCATCTAAAGAGATAATATATTCCGGGGTAGTAAATGAGGGGGTATAAACAATATTCATTAACCTCCTAATATTAAAGGATGAATAGCGATTTTTAAGAAATCCGGTTTGATCCATAGAAATAATTTGAGGTAACACCTTCTCCAATCTAGTTGCTAGAATTTTTGAAAAAATTTTAGAGTCTAATTCAGAAGAGATATCGGTCTGTGTGATGCACAATCAGTAGGATCTTTATTCTTTTTAAGAATTAAGGAAATAGAGGCTTCGTAAAACGATTGTGGTAATTTACCTAAACTGATTGCTTCCTTGAATATTCTAGACAATTTAGAACAAAGAATGGAGGAAAAAAATTTTAAAAATTCCACTGTAAACCCATCCGGACCGGGTGCTTTACTGGAATTCAATGATGAGATTGCAGTTATTATTTCTTCCTCTGAAATGGAAGTTTCTAATGATAGGGACTCTTCAGTTGATAATTTCGGAAAACTCAATTTACCTAAAAAATCATGCATGAAGTTAGAATCATGAGGAAAATCAAAGTGATATAAAGAGGTATAAAATTCTTGAAAGGTTTGGTTTATCCCAACATGATCAACTGTGAAAGTATCATCCTGTTTGCGAATCTTAGTAATTTGACGTTTAACTGAATCAAATTTCAATTGGTTGGCCAGTAATTTACCCAATTTATCGCTATGAATATAAAAATCACTTCTAGTTCTCATTAATTGATTTTCGATCGAGGATGTTAATAATAAGCTATGTTCCAATTGGAGTTCAACTCTGTGTTTGTACAGCTCCTTACTAGGAGAAATAGCATATTTTTTATCGACTTCTTGAATTTTATCAACCAACAAAAAGTATTTCATTGTTAACACGTCTTTTCAAACCGGCCGAATAGGAAATAATCTGACCACGGATATAAGCTTTAAAGGCGTCCCAAACAGTTCCATTGGAAACTTCTTCCGTAGTATTAGTTGAAAAGAAGAAATCAATCTGCTCCTTTATAAATTTGACAAAGTCCTGATCTTGAAGCAAAATAGGGTTAAATCGCCATTGTCTGCTAGTACAAGAGGTGTCCATTAACTTGATGGAAAGTTTCATTGGAGCATGATCTGAAATAACAATACTGTCATAATTACAATCAACTACATATGGAATCAAACGAGAGTCAATCAAGAAATAATCAATTCGAGAAAAAGAACGATGATCATGTGAAAAAAAGGAGAATTCCTTATCATTTGGATGTAGAAATCTCCAAATTTCTGAAATCCCAGAATCCAACATAAAAGAGTTAATAATAGTAGTCGACTTATTCAGTAAAGCCGGACTAGCTATGGATCTGTCCAACATGGGATTAAAACATAAATTAAAATCACCGCCCATTATCAACATATACTCGTTTAAGTTAGGAAAGGAAGTGAATAAGTGTTTAAAAAATTCAGGATAATCCACATTCGGAGCGTAAACATTAACCATAGCGACCTTTTTATTAAAAAGTACCCCAGTAATTAACAGAAATCTGCCATTAGGATCTGAAATAATGTCTTGATGAATAAATGTAATTGAAGGAGCAATAAAAGTTGAAACGCCTTTAATTTTGGCTTGAACATTTGAGTGGTATTGTTATTCTTTCCAAAACTTAAAGAAGCGTTGATTGTCCTCTTTCCTTACATGAGTCTCTTGTGCAAAAATAATATGAGCATTCAGTCTTTGGAACACTTTGAAAACCTTTTTCTGTTTTATTGGATGGTTTAAACCATTTATATTCCAAGAGGCAAAATTAATAGTATGAGGCATAATTGAGAATTAACCCTTTGGTGAGTAAGGGGTTAACCATAATGTGAGCTCATGAAATCGGAAGAAGAATACATGATTAGAGAGGAACCAGAAATCTCGACACTGTGGACATCTTTGTAGTTCTGAATCAGCCCAATAGAAAAAATTAGAAAAGAAAAAGACTATCCCCTCCCCCAACCCCAAGAACCCCAAACTAAGCCAAAGAAGGCTGAAGAAAGCTCTAGCTAAAACTAATTCTAACCCCATTTCTGCAGGGGGGCAACTCCAAAAATATATGTTAAATAGGTGACCTCCCAGAGACTAATATATGTAAAAAAATAACCAGTATAATAATTAGTCTACATAGTAAAAATTACTAAAATATATGAAATAAAAAAAACTTAGTCAATACGTATAATTAGTTATAGACGAGTAAATAAAAAATCACTTCCAAAAGGAAAAAAAGGATTATGGGAAGAAGCATAAGAACATGGCGTCCCAAAAAAAAACAAAGGAGGTTATACAGAGAGAAAGACAAGTTGCCATTTTAATTATGCAAAAACCAAAAATAGGAAACATATAACTAAAAATGATCGTCGGATCAGATCATTAATGATAACGAAAAAGGAAAAGTTAAAACAAAAGGTTAACTAAAGGAAAATTATGTTATTCACAGGAGATAAGTATTCTATATAAGTTTAGAATAACAACTATGGTAATAAACAAAGAACAAAAATCTTGGACTTATAAAAAACCTTCATCGCACGGTAGTAAAAGGTTTATTTAAAAAAACACCAGAATGGAAAAAAAAATTGGTGCTGGAAGCACCCGACACAGATTAAGAGAGGGTGTCTGTATCAGATGGGAAGTTATCATCCTAAAAGCTTCGAGCGGCAGTTGTAGAATGGAAGACACGACGATTACCATCGGGAAGAGAGATTCTGAGACGTGCAGGATACAATAGTGCCGGTTTGAGTTTTTTTGATAGCATTCCGACATTAGAGGTTTAAAAGTCAGTCGTTCCTTCATCACTTCAGGACTGTAATCTTGAACTATCCTGAAGGAATGCTGGCGATACTTCATCACCCCTTGTTGACGAGCAGTCTGGAGAAGTTGTTCTTTAACATTGACATAATGGAAATGAAGAATAACTGGTCTGGGTTTGGAAACAGCCGCTGCCGACTTTATCCACGGTATACGATGGGCGTGGTCGAGTAATGGGGGATCGTTGGGAAAAACTGAACTGAACGAATCCTTTAAAAGTTGAGCAAAGTATATTGCAGGGTCTCCAATCTCAACATCCTCGGGTAAGCCAATTAAACGTAAGTTTTGTCTTCTCGATCGATTCTCAAGGTCAATAACTTTGGATTTAAGTTGTTGGAGTTGTTTAGTAGTTGAAGCTAGATTCTTCTCTAAGCTCTCAACTTTTGTGTCCGTCTTCTGAGATTTAGTATCCAGTTCAGAAATTTTTGCATCGTGTTTTTGAACATCAGAATCCAGGGATTTCAAAGAGTCCGTGATTGATTTTAAATCTTCATTGAGGCTTTGACGATGTTGTTCAAATTGAGCAGTTAAACTTTCAGATAGTTTTATCCAATGCTGCTCAAACATTTCCTCCATAACTTCATAAGTTAATTCCGTTTGTTTGGAATCGCCTTTCTTCTTTCCTCCGTTCCCATCAGCGTCTTTCCCATCTTTAGTTCTAGATCTCGTACTCATTTCTCTAAGCTCGAGAGTTACAGTTGACAAAAGGAAATCAATTAATCAGTAAATCAAGAAGATAAAGTAAATCTTCTGGTGTACTTAAAGTTGATTAGATCAAGGAGATCATAGGTTAAAAAAAGGATAACGGGAATGGAGCGAAGCCAAAGAGACGACCTCACTCCATGAGCGCTCCCTGCAGAATCTCGAACATTGAATTTTTGAATGTCAGATAACACATTCTCCCCTGTGTTCTCTGTTCAGACACATTCATCTGTCAGCCTAGCTTACTTTCTTTGTACGTTCCTCCCATAGCTTCCCTTACATGGTTTAGTCTGCCCATTCCCTCCCCATTTGGGTCCACCCATCACATACTTGCTTTTATCCCATAAGACATAGGAGCAGAATTAGGCCATTTGACACATGGAGTCTTTTCTGCCATTCCAACATGGCTGATCTATTATCCCTCTCAACCTGATTCTCCTGCCTTCTTCCTCATAACCTTTCACACCCTTACTAATCAAGAACCTATCAACCTCCGCTTTAAATATACCCAATGATTTGGCCATCACAGCCATCTGTGGCAATGAATTCCACAGATTCACTACCCTCTGGCTAAAGAAATTCCTCTCATCTCTATTCCAAAGGGACTCTATGTACCGGCATCCCTCACAGTACATACTGGCAATCTCTCCTGTTCCCAGTGCAAGGTTTCAACCTGCAATGACTACTTCCACATTTTGCCTCCACAGATGCTGCTTGACCCACTGAGTTCTTCCAGTGTTAGCTTTTTGTTCTAGATTAAAGTATCTACAGTCTTTTTGGGTTTTTTTTAATCAACTGATTGAGGTGGCTAGTTATGAGCATGTAACTTTTTGTGCCAGATTTATTTGTGGTATGAGGGTATTACTGGCAATGCAACCATCTATTTCTAAACATCTCTGAATGAAGAAGACTGAGAGAGTCTATGATATTGGTAGCTTTGGAGGTATATACAGCCAAGGTTAAAAGGACAGCAAATTTACTTCCCAAAAAAATGCATTAGTGAACCAAATCAATTGTTGCGGCTTTAATTCCAGGTTCATGTACAGTATATATTTGAATTTAAATTAAATGACTACCTTGGGGAATTCACACTTATACTCTAGAGCAGTAGTTCAAGGCTTTAGCTGCTAATACAGTAACATAGCTGCTACACTGCCATCCCTAACAGTATTCTCATATGCTTGCATTGCTGCATCCTTGAATATTAGAGACCAACCTTTTGGATACTGTGAATCCTCAACAATCTTAGAATAATACGGCATTAATTCTTATAATTTTCTACACGACATGCTGTCTAATTATCATGAAAAAGTTCAAGGAGATTTTGAGTCTCTCACTGCAGCTGTTGCTGCTGAAAACTGTAGGCCAGTTGTTCATCTCAATGTTCAAAGTAAATTTATCAAAGTACGTGATCACCATATACTACCCTGAGATTCATTTTCTTGTGGGCTTTCACAGTAAATACAAAGGCGCACAACAGAAGCAATGAAAAACTACACACAATAATGGGCAAACGTCCAATGTGTAGAAGACAACAAACTGCAAATGCAAAAAAGTATATATTAGAAAGAAACAAATAAGCAATAAATATCAAGCAGATGAGTTGTAGAGTCCTTGAAAGTGTGACCATATGATGTGAAATTGTTGCAGTGAGTGAAATGTAGTGAAGGTATCCGCTCATTCAAGAGCCTGATGGTTGAGGAGTGATAACTGCTTCTGAGCCTGGTGGTGTGGGACCTGAGGCTCTTGTACCTCCTTCCTGATGGCAGCAGGGAGAAGAGAACTTGGCCTTGTCCTTGATCATGGATGCTGTTTTCCTGTGACAGCGGCCCTTGTAGATATGCTCAATGCTTTATCTGTGATGGACTGGGCTATATCCACTGTTTTTTTATAGGTTTCTCCATCCCAGCCTTGGTGTTTCCATACCAGCTGTGATGCAACCAGTTGATATACTTTCCGCCACACATTTATAGCAATTTGTTAATTAAGCTTCCCTTGGACTAGCTTGAGTAATCCTACTGCAAAGCTGCAGTTCCAGCAGTGCTGTAGGAAGGGTTTGCATGTTTCTAATGTATATAGTCAGCCCTGTGCTTCTCAGTTTGATTCCAGAGGTACCATGTTTAAACATCCTTTAGAAAGTTACTGACATTCATGGTTCAGATTCAGATTATTTATTAGGCATACATTGAAATATACTGTGAAATTCATCGTTAACATTAACGACCAATACACATAAGGATATACTAGGAGCAGCCCGCGAGTGCGGCCACATTCTAACACCAACGTAGTATGCCTACAATACCCAATGAACAATGGTTAACAGAGGCTCCATCTTCCTCTCACCCCAACCCTCCCCTCTCCATTGACACCCCCAGCCTCCCCCCTCCCCCCTCTGATCCCAGCTCTCATCCGTGCCGGGTCTTTACCATCCCCTCCGACCTTCAACTGTCGGAGGCAGAACGCTCTGTTCTCAGTAAGGGCCTCACCTTTGTCCCCCTTCGCCCACACCTCAGTGAGTTCCATGTTCACCACGATGCGGAACTTTTCTTCCACCGTCTCCGTCTCCGAGCCTACTTCTTCGGCAAGGACTCTTCCACCCCCACCGATGACCCCTTCTCCCGTCTTCAACCCTCCTCTTCTTCATGGACACCCCGCTCTGGTCTTCTGCCTGCTCTGGATCTCTTTATTGCTAACTGCCGACGGGACATCAACCGTCTCGACTTCACCGCACCTTGTCCCCATTCCAACCTCACTCCTTCGGAACGCTCTGCTCTCCACTCCCTCCGCACTAATCCTAACCTTATTATTAAACCCGCCGATAAGGGGGGTGCTGTTGTAGTCTGGCGTACTGACCTCTACCTCGCCAAGGCACAGCGACAACTCGCAGATACCTCCTCTTATTTACCCCTCGATCGTGACCCCACTGAGGAGCACCAGGCCATCGTCTCCCACACCATCACCGACTTTATCCGCTCAGGGGATCTCCCATCCACTGCTACCAACCTTATAGTTCCCACACCCCACACTTCCCGTTTCTACCTCCTACCCAAGATCCATAAACCTGCCTGTCCTGGCCGACCTATTGTCTCAGCTTGCTCCTGCCCCACCGAACTCATTTCTGCATACCTTGGCACTGTTTTATCACTCCCTGTTCAATCCCTTCCGACCTATGTTCGTGACACTTCTCACGCTCTTAAACTTTTCGATGATTTTAAGTTCCCTGGCCCCCACCGCTTTATTTTCACCATGGATGTCCAGTCCTTATATACTTCCATTCCCCATCAGGAAGGTCTCAAAGCTCTATGCTTCTTTTTGGATTCCAGACCTAATCAGTTCCCCTCTACCACCAGTCTGCTCCGTCTAGCGGAATTAGTCCTTACTCTTAATAATTTCTCCTTTGGCTCCTCCCACTTCCTCCAAACTAAAGGTGTAGCTATGGGCACCCGTATGGGTCCTAGCTATGCCTGCCTTTTTGTTGGGTTTGTGGAACAATCTATGTTCCGTGCTTAATCTGGTATCTGTCCTCCACTTTTCCTTTGCTACATCTATGACTGCATTGGCGCTGCTTCCTGCACGCATGCAGAACTCGTTGATTTTATTAACCTTGCCTCCAACTTTCACCCTGCCCTCAAGTTTACCTGGTCCATTTCCGACACCTCCCTCCCCATTCTAGATCTTTCTGTCTCTGTTTCTGGAGACAGCTTATCCACTGATGTCTACTATAAGCCTACTGACTCTCTCAGCTATCTGGACTATTCCTCTTCTCATCCTGTCTCTTGCAAAAACGCCATCCCCTTCTCGCAATTCCTCCGTCTCCGCCGCATCTGCTCTCAGGATGAGGCTTTTCATTCTAGGACGGGGGAGATGTCTCCCTTTTTTAAAGAAAGGGGCTTCCCTTCCTCCACTATCAACTCTGCTGTTAAACGCATCTCCCCCATTTCATGTACATCTGCTCTCACTCCATCCTCCCGCCACCCCACTAGGAATAGGGTTCCCCTGGTCCTCACCTACCACCCCACCAGCCTCCGGGTCCAACATATTATTCTCCGTAACTTCCGCCACCTCCAACGGGATCCCACCACTAAGCACATCTTTCCCTCCCCGCCTCTCTCTGCATTCCGCAGGGATCGCTCCCTACACAACTCCCTTGTCCATTTGTCCCTCCCATCCCTCCCCACTGATCTCCCTCCTGGCACTTATCCGTGTAAGCGGAACAAGTGCTACACATGCCCTTACACTTCCTCCCTTACCACCATTCAGGGCCCCAAACAGTCCTTCCAGGTGAGGCAACACTTCACCTGTGAGTCGACTGGGGTGATATACTGCGTCTGGTGCTCCCGATGTGGCCTTTTATATATTGGCGAGACCCGATGCAGACTGGGAGACCGCTTTGCTGAACATCTACGCTCTGTTCGCCAGAGAAAGCAGGATCTCCCAGTGGCCACACATTTTAATTCCACATCCCATTCCCAATCTGACATGTCTATCCACGGCCTCCTCTACTATAAAGATGAAGCCACACTCAGGTTGGAGGAACAACACCTTATATTCCGTCTGGGTAGCCTCCAACCTGATGGCACGAACATCGACTTCTCTAACTTCCGCTAAGGCCCCACCTCCCCCTCGTACCCCATCTGTTACTCATTTTTATGCAAACATTCTTTCTCTCACTCTCCTTTTTCTCCCTCTGTCCCTCTGAATATACCCCTTGCCCATCCTCTGGGTCCCCCCCCCAACTTGTCTTTCTTCCCGGACCTCCTGTCCCATGATCCTCTCGTATCCCCTTTTGCCAATCACCTGTCCAGCTCTTGGCTCCATCCCTCCCCCTCCTGTCTTCTCCTATCATTTTGGATCTCCCCCTCCCCCTCCAACTTTCAAATCCCTTACTCATTCTTCCTTCAGTTAGTCCTGACGAAGGGTCTCGGCCTGAAACGTCGACTGCACCTCTTCCTACAGATGCTGCTTGGCCTGCTGCGTTCACCAGCAACTTTGATGTGTGTTGCTTGAATTTCCAGCATCTGCAGAATTCCTGTTGTTTATGGTTAACATAAGCATATTCAGGAAACTATCCTAGAGGTTTATGATGATTTCTTCAGCAGTGAAACAATTGTCAAAGTAGTGACTATTTCTGTTTTATTCACTGAAGGAAATAAATGAATCACTGCATTTTTCCTAGAAATCTAGAAAAATAGTGAAATATGAAATATTCATTGTTGCGACATAATTCAAGTTGTGGAGGGAAAGGACATTGTCATTCTTTGCTCTTGAGCAATTAAAGAATGTTATTTTGGCCAGCCTTTGAAAATATTGGAGGCAGAGCAACTTTAGAGCTACAAAGAATCAATTTCACGCATCCTTCCAGATCAACTGTATTCATTTGTAACTTATGGAACCTTGGTGTGGCAAAAGCTGCAAATACATTCAAACGTAATTTGCTGGTGATAGAAGGGCATGAGAGGAAACATAAATTATCTTTTTTAAAAGAAATCTCTTTCTGCTGTTACAGCTCTTTTTTTGTCTTGAAAAATCGCAGCCTTCAAATCCAATTTTCCAGAAAACAAAATCATTCTAGCTACATCTTCTGCTTCCTGCTCTTGTCTTTTACTGCACAACACTAATGATATAGAGCATAGAACATCACAGCACAGTACCTGTCCTCATATCTGCTCAGATCTCTGATCTTTCCATTTGCTTACCTAGTTAAAGCAACTTGGAGTATCCTCTGTAAAATCCGATTCTGAGGAGGTCCTTCATTTCAAATTGCCCCCCCCCCATTCCATTATAGGCTTAATATTCATTTCAATTTCCTTGGGTTACCTGGGATTAAAATATAAAGTATCTCATTAAATGTGTCTGTTTTTGTTATAGTCTTCAGTGAATGCTTAGAAATTTTGAGTTTTTTGTCCATCAGAATTTCAACATTTCATCTGCTGAGGTTCGGAGCTCTGACTTCCTTTGAATTAGAACATTTGTGGATTTGCCCTGTCCACATTCCTCCTGTCGTAAAATTCAATTGATTTTCCTGTACCCTCTATCTTCCTTGAGCTTTAATTTTTCCTAATTAGAGGGCACTTCTAAACACTTGCATGCCTTAAATCTTGAATATCCTGTGATAAATCACTTTGCAAACTAATAGCAATAGTTTGGCGATGTAAGCTAGATCTGTAAGCTTGCAGTTTTCTGGAGACTAATTGTCCTAAGTGGTTTACTTGAATGCATTTACTTTTATACAATCTCCTAACTGTGGAATATTTTGCTTCTATTATTTTTGCCCTTCTTGAAACTCTTTTAAGCTGGTGCTATCCAAGAACTGCCTCTTGTCTCTCCTTTAAAAACAAATACGAAACTGAGCTCTTTGTATAATCTTTTGGTCATCCTTACCATGCCACATCTTCTCAGTTAACTATATGCTACCTTTGAAGTGTTTTGGGAACTTTGTCCATTGATGGAATGATAATAATTATCATATGATAAATATGATACTGTAGCGGTGTGCTACACACAGCGCTAGAATAACAACACGGAGTCGGTGAGTTAGAGTTGCGATGAAAGAGATTTATTCAGACTTCGCGGCCTGCTTTAAAGCCTTCCCGTTCCCGCCCTCCCTGGGGCAGGACTGCTGTGGGGAATGCATATTCCCAGACCCTTTCCGCACGCGGGATTTTCCCCCTGCTGGTGAAGATGGCCTGGCGCCCTTTTTGGGGCTGGCCCTCTGCCTGCGCGCGCTGTTGTGAGCCGGTTCGTGGGTGCCAGAAAGTGGGTCGCCACATAACCCCCCCCCCCCCAGAACCGGCGATACCTCCCCCAATGTCCACAGTCTGGATCAGCCTCTGTTTGGGAGGTCTGCCCCTGCGCCGTGGTGCCTGAGCCTGGACCGGCTGCACCAAGTCCACATGGGCCGGTTTGAGTCGGTCCACCGTGAAAACCTCCTCTCTCCCCCCAATGTCCAGCCGGAACGTGGACCCGTTGTTCCTGATCACCTTAAACGGCCCCTCGTAGGGCCGCTGTAGCGGTGCCCGGTGTCCGCTCCGTCGTACAAAGAGAAACTTACAGTTCTGCAGGTCTTTGGGTACACAGGTCGGGCTCTGTCCGTGCTGTGAAGTGGGTATGGGGGCCAGGTTACTGAGCCTCTCCCGTAGTCTGTCCAGGACTGCTGCGGTTTCTTCCTCTTGCCCCCTTGGAGCTGGTATGAACTCTCCTGGGACTACCAGGGGTGCGCCGTACACCAACTCGGCCAACGAGGTGTGCAGATCTTCCTTGGGCGCCGTGCGGATTCCGAGCAGGACCCAGGGAAGCTCGTCCACCCAGTTAGGCCCCTCCAGGCGGGCCATGAGAGCCAATTTCAGGTGATGGTGGAAGCGCTCCGCTAGTCCGTTCGACTGTAGGTGGTAGGCAGTTGTGTGGTGTAGCTGCGATCCTAAAAGGTTGGCCATAGCTGACCACAGGCTGGAGGTGAACTGGGCGTCCCTGTCGGAGGTAATGTGGGCCGGTACCCCGAAGCGGGCTATCCAGGTTGCGATCAGTGCTCGGGCGCAGGATTTGGAGGTGGTGTCGGTGAGCGGGACTGCCTCTGGTCATCCGGTGAACCGGTCTATCATAGTTAGGAGGTACCGCGCTCCTTGTGACACTGGCAGGGGCCCCACGATATCCACATGGATGTGGTCGAACCTCCGGCGGGTGGGTTCAAACCGCTGCGGCGGAGCCTTGGTATGCCGCTGCACCTTGGCCGTTTGGCACTGCATGCACATTTTGGCCCATTCACTGACCTGTTTACGCAGTCCGTGCCACACGAACCTGTTGGCGACCAGCCGGACGGTTGTCCTGATGGAGGGGTGCGCTAAGTTGTGAATGGACTCGAAAACCCGCCGGCGCCAGGCTGCTGGGACGACGAGGCGGGGTTGGCCGGTAGCTATGTCACATAGTAGGGTCCTCTCACCTGGGCCTACGGTGAGGTCTTGGAGCTGCAAACTGGAGACTGCAGTCCTGTAACTGGGGATCTCAGCGTCTGCCTGCTGTGCCTCTGCCAGCGCTGCATAGTCCACCCCCTGGGACAGGGCCTGTATGGTCGGTCTGGAAAGTGCGTCCGCCACGACGTTGTCCTTTCCTGAGACATGCCGGATGTCCGTCGTGTACTCGGAGATGTAGGACAGATGTCGCTGCTGGCGGGACGACCTGGGTCGGACACCTTCATGAACGCAAAGGTAAGCGGTTTGTGGTCTGTGAACGCGGTGAAGGGCCTACCTTCTAAGAAGTACCTGAAATGCCGGATTGCCAGGTATAGTGCCAATAGCTCCCGGTCAAAAGCACTGTATTTGAGTTCAGGTTGTCGTAGGTGTTTGCTGAAGAACGCCAGGGGTTGCCAGCGGCCCTCGATGAGTTGTTCCAGCACTCCACCGACTGCTGTGTTGGATGTCCACTGTGAGGGCAGTAGGGCCGTCCGTTCTGGGGTGCACTAGCATTGCGGCGTTTGCCAAGGCCTCTTTGGTTTTAATGAAAGCGGTTGCGGCCTCTTTGTCCCAGGTAATGTCCTTGCCCTTACCCGACATTAGAGTGAACAGGGGGCGCATGGTTCGGGCTGCTGAAAGGAGGAAACGGTGGTAGAAATTCACCATACCCATGAATTCCTGCAGGCCTTTAATTGTGTTGGGTCGGGGGAGGTTGCGGACCGCGTCTACCTTGGCGGGCAGCGGGGTTGCCCCGTCTTTAGTAATCCTGTGGCCCAGGAAGTCGATGGTGTCGAGTCCGAACTGGCATTTGGCTGGGTTGATTGTAAGGCCGAATTCGCTCAGGCGGGAGTAGGGCTGGCAGAGGTGGGACAGATGCTCCTGCCGACTACTGCTGGCTATGAGGATGTCATCCAAATAGATGAATGCAAAGTCCAGGTCGCGTCACACTGCGTCCATTAGCCGCTGGAAAGTCTGTGCGGCATTCTTTAGGCCGAACGGCGTTCGGAGGAATTCGAAAAGTCCGAACGGGGTGATGAGTGCTGTTTTGGGGATGTCGTCCGAGTGGAGAGGGATTTGATGGTATCCCCGGACGAGGTCTACCTTGGAAAAGATCCTTGCGCCGTGTAGGTTTGCTGCGAAGTCTTGAATGTGCGGCACAGGGTAGCGGTCTGCCGTTGTAGCCTCGTTCAGTCTGCGGTAGTCACCGCATGGTCTCCAGCCCCCCCGTTGCCTTGGGCACCATGTGAAGGGGGGAGGCCCATGGGTTGTTGGACCGTCGTATGATCCCCAATTCCTCCATCTTCTTGAACTCCTCCTTCGCCAGTCGGAGCTTGTCTGGGGGAAGCCTTTGAGCACGGGCGTGGAGGGGTGGTCCCTGGGTTGGGATGTGGTGCTGTACTCCGTGTCTGGGCATGGCTGCCGTGAACTGCGTTGTCAGTACTGATGGGAAATCCGCCAGGACCCTGGTGAATTCGTCGTCGGACAGCGTGATGGAGTCCAGGTATGGGGCTGGCAACTGTGCTTCACCCAGGGAGAACATTTGAAAAGTCTTGGCATGGACTAATCGCTTCCCTTGCAGGTCAACCAGCAGGCTGTGGGCTCGCAGAAAATCCGCCCCCAGGAGTGGTTGGGCCACGGCGGCCAGTGTGAAGTCCCACGTGAACCGGCTGGAGCTGGACTGTAGCCGCACCGTGCGGGTGCCGTAGGTTCGTATTGTGCTGCCATTTGCGGCCCTCAGGGTGGGTCCCGGTTCTCTGTTGTGGGTGTCGTAACTCGTTGGAGGTAAGACGCTGATCTCCGCTCCGCTGTTGACCAAAAAGCAGCATCCCGACTGCTTGTCCCAGACGTACAGGAGGCTGTCCTGATGGCCAGCCACCGTAGCCATCAGCGGCGGCTGGCCCTGGCGTTTCCCGGGAATTTGCAGGGTGGTCTGTGCCCCACCGCTGGTGGTAGAAACACCATTGTTTGTTGGGCTCCTCACTCCCGTCGCCGGGTTTTGTAGGCTCTGCTGCCGGGCCTGGTCTGGTCTGTCGTTGGGCACGCGGCTTGGTGATCTGTGCGACGGATGCCCCTCTCTCTTTCCTGGCATTCCACAGCACATCTGCTCGGGCCGCCACCTCCCGGGGGTTGCTGAAATCTGCGTCAGACAGCAGCAGGCATATGTCCTCGGGCAGTTGCTCTAGGAACGCCTGCACAAACATGAGGCAGGGTTTGTGTCCTTCAGCCAGGGCCAGCATCTCGTTCATTAATGCTGACGGCGGCCTGTCTCCCAAACCATCCAGGTGCATTAAGCGGCATGCTCGTTCGCGCCGTGAGAGTCTGAAAGTCCTTATGAGCAGGGCTTTGAATGCTGTGTATTTGTCGTTCTCCGGGGGCGACTGTATAAACTCCTCAACTTGTGCAGCAGTCTCTTGGTCGAGTGAGCTCAGCACATCGTAGTAGCGAGTGGACTCCGAGGTTATCTGCCGAATGTGGAATTGTGCTTCTGCTTGTTCGAACCATAATTGGGGTCGCAGCGTCCAGAAGCTTGGCAGTTTTAACGAAACTGTGTGAACAGATGCAGCGTCGGTCATCTCTGGTCCAAATATTGCTTGGGCCGTCGGGGTCACCAATTGTAGCGGTGTGCTACACACAGCGCTAGAATAACCACACGGAGTCAGTGAGTTAGAGTTGCGATGAAAGAGATTTATTCAGACTTCGCGGCCTGCTTGAAAGCCTTCCCGTTCCCGCCCTCCCTGGGGCAGGACTGCTGTGGGGAATGCATATTCCCAGACCCTTTCCGCACGCGGGATTTTCCCCCTGCTGGTGAAGATGGCCTGGCGCTCTTTTTGGGGCCGGCCCTGTGCCTGCGCGCGCTGTTGTGAGCCGGTTCGTGGGTGCCAGAAAGTGGGTCGCCACAATACCTTACTTCACATTTTATCCTTTCAGTTTGCTGCTATGAATATGAGCTGTTTTCTTTTCATGCTTAGTCATCAGTTGAATAAGAAATCTGTTGTTGAAGCTGGCTTTGAGTTAAAAATAAAATCTGATTTAAGTCAGAATAAATAGATTTTTTTCCATTCCTGACTTCCAGTCATTGCCACAAACAAAACAGTCTCGTGTATGGTTCTGATCTGTTTTAGGATGAAGTACCAAATATTGTTTGGGAATGCTACGTATTCTGTATTAATATTTATGGAAATACTAAGTAGGCTGCCTTGATCCAACAAAAGTAATAAACCAGGCTGGCATTCCATGACCTAATCTGAATCTAAATTTTTTTGGGAAAGACCATTATTAGAGAGACCAGTATAGTCCATCACATTGGTTACCAAGAAATCTAGTTGGGAATTCAGAAGAATCCAATTTAATGAACGGCATTTAGTTGAAGTGAATGCAATGGATACATTTAAGGAGAGGCTGGGCAAGCATACAAGAAAGAGGGGAATAGACTGTTAGATTGGGTAAGAACCCCCTGCTGCTCCATTGGTTTTGCGTGCAAGTTATCTGAAATTGCATCATAGTTTCTGATATTTTACTGTGGTCCCACTGCACTCTTAACTATGGTAGCAGTTTCATATTCCCATAGATTAGCAAGTTCTCTGAAGCAATCAATAGCATATGAATTAGGATAACAGTAAAATATATTGCAATAAAAGAGGAAGTACTCCCTCAAATTGGTTCGCATTATATTTGTGGTAAATGATACTGGTGAGGGGTAGGAGGATGTAATCACAGTCGAGTCCTGGCTAAAAAAAAATGTCAGGGCTGGACACTTATTCCTGATTAGAGTCTAGTCAAAAAAGTGGGACAAAGTATTGATGAAAGAAAATTGTGATGGCATTTATAAACATCAAATGTTGTTTGTTAGATCTAGGAAGCAATGAAGGAAGTATATTCTGCTGTGCTTTATTTCGACAGTGACCTCTTAAATAGAAGATGGAAATAAATGTTCAGATTTCTGGGTAGCTTGCAGAAAGTTGCAAAAGGATGCTAAGTTCATCAATATGATGTATGTTTTACAAGTCATGCACAAAGTTTACAAGTTAGCAAAATGTGTAAAACTTAGAACATTTACGGGGACACCTAAGCAACCAATCCCTTGCTGTTGTGCGCTTGTTATTCTATCTATTGTGTTTATTGTGAGCTTCATGAAAGCAAGGAATTTCCTTGCACTCTGGTGTGTGTATGACAATAAACTAATCTAAAACCAAAACTGGATCTGAACAACAGGTCCAAGTGCATAGATCACTGAAATTGGCCACATAAGTATATGGCATGGTTGCCTTCACTGATTGGGGAATTGCTTATCAGGTAAAGGAAATCACATTGCAACTTTATCAAACTTTGTTTAGACTGCAGTGGAATACTCTGTGCTGTTCTGGTCACCCCATTACAGGAAGGATGTGGGGGCAGAAGAGATTTATCAGGATGCTGCATGGATTAAAGGGTATGGGTGATAAGGTGTGGTTGTACAAACATGGGTTGTTCTCCCTGGAAGCTAGGAGGTTGAGGGGAAACCTGATGAAGTGTATAACATTATGGGAGGCATAGATATGTTAGACCGAATCAAGAAAAGTAGGGATATGTAACAATATTAAAGATTGTAGAACAATATTAACAACTTCTAAATTTTTAAAAAATAATAACTGAGTAGGAAGATAAGAGTGGAAAGTAATCAAAAGGAGTGAAGATTTCTAAAAATGCCCAAGAGCTTTCTGGATCTGCTCATTTCACCAATAAGGCAGTTCTATATCCAGTTCTGGGCATGTTTCTGTGAAAAATTACCTGGGAATCTGATCACACCACACTCAGCTTAGAATAACAATGGAAAAGGAGGAGCAGAAACAGAATCTGGAAAATATTCAATTGGTTAAGGTATCTAATCAGTATGACTGCTTGTTCCTGCAGCTCACCAACATTATTTGCTATGTACAGTATTCATTTTAAACTGATTTGCATTTCTTCCCAATCTGATCCATCTCAATTACAAAATAACCTCCATTCTAATTGTGCTCAATTTTTCCAGTCCTCTGTTTGGCTTTTATCTCCACAGTGCTTCATCTGGGGCCCCAATCTCTGAAAATGATTTATGTAGATAGATACTTAACCAAGCCCATCAGTTCTAATAGCCTTGGCACCAGTGAATTCATAGAGCTTGTGTTAGTTACGCAAATTGTTCTCTCTGTCATGAAGCAAATGAACCTGAGCACTCCAGCCTATCCCATGTTAGGAGTGCATCTGCCCTGAAACTAATAACTGAATAGCATTCCTATCTTACAAACATAATGAGAGCGAAAAAAGGAATGTGCAGACAGATGTATCAAGAGGCTAGATTGTTGCTGAAGTATTAGGCGCTGGCAAATTGATTGAATTGCTCAAAGTGAGATGTCTCTTGCAAAGAGCTCCGCATGGCATATTACAAGTACAGAGTGCCTCATACAAAGCAACGATGAAGCTGAGGTATTTATAAATAACCTCTTCGTTATGTTTGTCTCCAGGTGGACTTTGCAGCCACTTAATAATTATACTTCTTCTAACAGATGGTGCAGTGTTTATATAAACCAGTCTGAAGTCCTTCAGTGGATGAATAATGATTGGCAAATAAAGTAGTAACTGATCAAGGGGAATTTTCAAAAAGATGCTTTGGTACAGACAAACCTGTTTCCTTGAGGGAGAAAGGAAGGGAAGGATTTAAAGGAAGAGCTCGTGGGGGGAGGGTCAAAATAGAGACTGGACAGATTAAAAATTAGAAATTAAAGGGGCTACTGAAGCTGAAAGCCCAGAGGTATACCGATGAACCTATTTCAATAACGTTGTGCAAACAATTGTCAAAATATCTGCTGCTCCAATTGCAGTATCTTGGTCACAGTGAAATTTAACCACTCCATCATTGGCAACCTGGGACTGAAGCTCTGGAAATTCACTTCCAAAACCTCTCCACCGTTCTACCATTCTTTGAAAAACTCCTTAAACCTTCCCATTTTGACAATGTCTTTGCTCATCATCCTTAAACTCTACTGATCAAATTTGCAGAATGCTACTCTATAGTATCTTGGGATGTTTTACAGCATTAAAGCTTCCACAGAGATGCCAATTCTTGTTATAAATTAAAGTTTAGATATGCTAGTGTGAGCTTTCTGTCATGTGACATTAAATATGCTTGTTGATCAAGAGGCCAGCCCTCCATTGGCCGGGGTTGACCATGGATGTTGCATCCCAGCTGTCTGTTTAGTCAACAGTATGATATGGAGGGCAAGCTGTTGCCCATGCAGCAAGCTCCCCCTCTCCATGCAGCTGATGAACCCAAAGGAACAGCAGAGACCAATATGGTTTGGCATCAGCGGCATCGTAGGAATTGCCATTCAGTGTTGAACTACCTTAGGGACTCCAGCTCCAGTTCTTTCCTCGGAGTTTACTCCCAAAGTTTCCCCATGAGTGGGTATAGTCTCAAGGCAGAAGAGTTTTGAGACGAGACTTTTCCTTCTAGACGAGCTGCCAATCACAGCCTCATTGCCGGAAGCAACTGGTTTTAAGGCACCAGTAACCCATCTTTGCCACTTCTCCTGTTAGTAGAAACAGTTCCACTGGCCTTTGTAGCTAAGCCACACGTGAGGGCCAAGTACTGGAGTTGGTTCTTATTTGAAACGCACACCATTGGGATCATTTAATAGGTAGTGGGAGCTTAACCCCACTACTCCCCCCACAAACCGCCCCCCCCAGCTTGTAACTTTGACAACCTTAAGGAGCTGCTTATTGATAAGACCAGTAATTTCTAATAGCCTTCAAGTTTGATGTTTTACTTACAAGAAATTTGTGGAGGCTCCTTGCTCCCACAGTTGAGTGTTGAGTGCCCGGTTATGTGGATTAAATCTTCCCTTAGACTAATACTGACAATGACTGAATGGCAAATATAAGCTTAATGTGTTAGAGCCCTGCTATCCTTCAAACTTAATGAACACAGGAAAAGGAAAATACAATCCTTCACAAGCATAAACATGCGATTCTGCAGATGCTGAAAATTCAAAGCAGCACACAAAATGCTGAAGGAACTCAGCAGGTCAGGCAACATCTATGGAAATTCATAAACAGTCGAGGTTTCAGGCTGAGACCTTTCATCAGGACTGGAAAGGAAGGGGGAAGAAGCCAGAAAGAGAAGGTGGGGGAGGAAAAAGAGTATAAACTAGAAGAAGCCAGGTGGGTGGGGGAGGAAGTAAGAAGCAGGGAGAAAACTCCAGTGCCCCTCCACCTTCCCTTTCTCTCATGGTCCACCTTCCATCCCTTTATCTTTTTCACCTATCACCTCCCTGCTGCTTACTTTCTCCCCACCCACCTGACTTCAGCTATCACTTTAAAATTTCTACTCCTTCCTGTCCCCCCACCTTTTTATTCTGCATTTTTTCCCCTTCCTTTCCAGTCCTGAAGAAGGGTCTCGGCCCAAAACTTGTTCATTTCCATAGATGTTGCCTGCCCTGCTGAGTTCCTCCAGCATTTTGGGTGTTATCTTTCACAAAAGGCATTTAAGTAGCCAGCAAATTACTGATCAGGTACTGCAGCATTGGTTATATTATTGAATTGCTGGAACTGACGTAGCTCTTGGTCAGAGCTCTGGGTGGCATCAGTCAGCTGCAAACACTGTGGTGTCTTGTACAGGCTAGAGATAAAGCTTCGATATAACTAACCTCTTTTGTGTTTGTCTGTAGGTGGGCTTTGCAGCAACTTAACAATAAACTGCTTCTGGCAAATGGTGCCGAGTTGAGGGTTGTTTACATTGACCCAGCAACAGAATTCAAAATGTGTACAAGCTCCAAGCTCTGCTTTTCTGCCATAACAGGTGTTGCTGAAAGATTGAAATATGCAATTACTTAAAGTAAGATTGGATTGTGTATGTCGTGTGGAGTGGCAGTTTTTGTATTTCAGAATATACTTTATTCAAAAATAAAATTATATATAATAAACCATTCAATAACTTTCCATCCTTTACATACATTTCCATTATAGTCTGTACATAATCCATACTTATGGCCACCCGCGTGGCACTCCAGTTGTTGACCTTACCACATCATTGTTGTGGAGTGGCAGTTAAATGTTTGATACCAGAACCGCTGAGGCAGAGGTAGACGAGGAGATATGTCTTCCCTTTACTCAGTGGCCCTCTCATTAAATTTGAGAAGTTCAGACTCATTTGTTTTACACAAGAATAACCATAACTCTAGGTGCTAATTATCTAGAAATTATTTTTTCTTTTGTGATTAAGGTTAAAGTGATGGAACATAGTAACCCTTGTATCTGCCCTTGGTGCGTTGAAAGATGGGTGCAAATGCAAATATTGAAATGGTTAATGGTTCCAGCTGGCGACTGAATTAAAATCACCACTGTGGCTTCTCAATTTGAGCTCAAAAATAATTTCACATTTCATTGTTTATGTGTATATGTGAAATTAATGAATAACCTTGTAATCTTCATTTGAAGCAATTCTAAGTATGAACATGTTAGAATTTTTGACAGAATAATAAAAATACACAACACAACAGCATTTGAAAAGGAAACGTAGGTTAATATATTAGTAGAGCCTCTCCAACAGAGTCTAACTGCAATCAGCTATGCCTTTGAATATTTAATCTCTTTTTCTTTTTGCTGAAATCACTGCCTTGCATTTCTGGTGTTTTTGTTTTTAATTGGAGAAAAACTTGAGATTGTTTTGCTTTTAATTGAACTGCAAGGTCCACGTATCGAAGGTGACCTTGCAACTAACGCAGTGAGTGAATGGTCTGACTGCACGCACTATGTACTGCACTGAGTCTCATTCATCACACTAACAGCCTGCAGGAGGCTGGCTGGATCTCACTAAGGGAGATCGTCCCTCTTTAGGTGCCACATTCAAACGAGGTAGTAAGTGAACATGAGCTGTCCTCATTAATTCAAGCTGTTGCCTCGACAGGGCATCAGGCAACCTGATTGGCTACAATGCAATAACATTGAGGAGAATGTTGATGCGATGAAAGCTGACAGTAGTCGGGAAATTAAATCACAGCTCAAGCGATACCTTGGTGCTTGTTCAGATACAGGGTACATACCCAGTCTTCCTCGTGCACACTTCCTTTTCTTTTTCCTCTTTGAAATGGAACAAATAAATGTACACCACTGATTTTGATACGCTAGGGCATATCAACAACTGACTCTGTTCCCTCCATTCATTACTGATTATTCTTTGCTAAGTAAAGTGATGCATGCCAAAGAATGGCACATTATGTTGAAATTTGCTTCAATAATTATTCATTGTATCTTAGCAACCTGCTAATAGATGACTGATGATGTATTTGTGAAAATGCCTTCCTTTCCAGGTGCTGTGCTAACCACAGTGCATCACGCTCTGCTGGAAGCTTCATTTAACTCATCAAAGCCCTTTTGATTCTTTGGGTTTTTCAGTGGGCCCTGGTGTGTACAAGTCAAGCCAGCTAAAGTATCAGTATGTTTTTGAAAGGTAGCAAGGGCATTTGCTGTGTTCCGGCTGACTGACTATGGCAGCATATTTGCTTCCAGTAAAGAATACAACAGTCTGAACTTGTCTATCCTGGTGTGTAATGTGAAAATTCTAAATGACTGCAACAATGTTTGAAAGCAATAATTTAGTCAAATTATAAGGATCCTGGGACCAGCAGGCATCAGAATTTGAAACAATAATTATCTCACGATTGCAATATTTAATGTAGTTCCTTTCAAAGAAAATGATTTCTATACCCCTTTGCCTTGACTATGACTAGAGTTCCTGAAGTGGTTGAGTGCTGAGCAATAACTTAAATTTATACAGAATTATTTTTACATAAGATTCCCAAAAGTCACTTTAAAGCTGTGTGATCAAATGTTACAAAATTCAACAATGCCATAAAAGGATATGATAGCAAACTAGAGTCCAGCTTGCAGTGAGGAGAATGCAGAGATAATTTAAAGAGAAATTATACTGAGGGCAAGAATTTTATATGGTGATAATGGAGGGTTTCATGTTTCCTAAAGATTAGATTAGTAACAATGTTGAAAAAAAGTTAAGAAGAGGTTTGCTGAAATAGGTTCAGGAGTGCATTGTCTTATTGATACGTTTCCAAGCTAGTAGGGAGGCATTGCTAGATCTGTTGCTAGAGAACTAGAGGAAACTGGAGAAAATCTCAGTGGTAGAATATTTTGGAAACAGTAAAATAATCATAATATTTAGATTCGCTGAAAATGTGCTGGAAAGTTTTATGATTTAAAGTGTATCAGTTTTACTGGGCTGAAAATGGATTTGGCCAAGATCTGCTTCTTGACCTTATGAATATTTTCAACAGTTTCTTTTGGAGATCATCTGTGATTAACCAGTCCTCATTGCCCTCTCTCTGCTAACACCACCACCATTTGTCTTAATCATTTCATTTGGTCTCCACTCTATCACAGACAACTAGTTCACCACTCTCTCTTCGTTGTACCTTGAAGCATGTTTAATTTCTAACTTTACCTTGTTCTGGTTAAAGGTCATTGACTCTACTTCTCCTTCCATTTATTTGTTATTATTTTCATTTGTATATCAAGCTCTCAATGTACTCAGTTTTTAGTTTCAGACAATAAGACCTCCTAGGTCTTATTGCATATTTGGCCATTTGGTCCATCATGTCTGCCTGACCATTCCACATGGCTGATATATTATCCCCTTCAACCCCACTCTCATGCCTTCTACCCGTAACCTTTGATGCCCTGACAAATCAAAAACCTACCAATGTTCACCTTAAATATACCCAAATGATTTGGCATGCACAGCTGTCCGTGGCAAAGAATTCCACAGATTCACCACCTTCTGGCTAAAGAAACTTTTCCTCATCTCTGTTCTAAATTGACATCCCTTAATTCCTAGACTGTGCCTTCTGGTCCTAGACTCCCCCACTATAGGAAACATTTTCTCTGCATCCACTATCTAGACCTTCCAATATTCAATAGATTTAAATGAGATTTCCCCTCTTTCTTTTAAACTCCAGTGAGCATAGGCCCAGGGCCATGAAGCACTCCTCACATGTTAACTCTTTCATTCCTGGGATCATTCTCATGACCACCACTGTACACTCTGCAATGCCAACACATTCTTTCTTTTATAAGGGGCCCAAAGCTGTTTGCAAAACTTCCAAGTGCTATCTAACCAATGCCTTATAAAGCCTCAGCATTACATCTTTGCTTTTATATTCTAGCCCTCTCAAAATGAATGCTAACATTGCAATTGTAATCCTTACCACCTGCAAGTTAACCCTTTAGGGAATCCCAAATCCTTCTGTAACTCTGATTTTTCAATTTTATCCCCTTTTACAAAATAATCCACACATTTAATCATTCTGCCAAAATGCATATCATGCACTTCTCTATATTATATTCCATCTGCTACTCATTTGTCCATTCTCCCAATCTGTCTGAGCCCTTTTGCAGACACCCTGCCCTTCCACCTATCATCACATCGTCTGTGGATTTGGCCACAAATCCGTTAATTTCTCAATCCAAATCATTGACATACAACATGAAAAGAAGAGGTCCAAACACTGACCCGTACAGCACACCACTAGTCACCCGCAGCCAACCAGAAAAGACACCTTTGTTCCCACTTTGTGCCTCCTGTCTATCAGCAAATCTTCTATGCATTCTAGTACCTGTCCCATAATACTATGGGTTCTTATTTTGCAGCCTCATGTGTGGCACCTTGTCAAAGGTCTTCTGAAAATCTAAGTAAACAACATTCACTTACTCTCCTTTATCTATCCTGCCTGTTATCTCCTCAAATAATTCCAACAGATTTGTTAGGCAAGATTTCCCTTAGAAAACTAAGTATTGTTTGCCCAAAGGGTGTGTCCAGCATTTTCTTTTTCAGTTGTCACCAGGTTAAAGGGGAATCAAACTTGGCAAGCATGACTCATAGCAAATGGATGCCTTCAAAATGCTCATTAATGCAAATATATTAATCAGCTAATAATATGACATCAGCTGTGTATAAAAGCATGCAAACATGGTCAAGAGTTTCGATTATTGTTCAGATCAAATGCCAAAATGAGGAAGAAATGTGGACTAAGTACCTTTGACCATGCAATGAATGTTGGTGCCACACACGGTGGTTTGTTTATCTCAAAAACAGCTGATCTCCTGGGATTTTCATGCACAACAGTCTCTGGAGTTTACAGGCAATGGTGCAAAAAGTACAAAAAAAATCCAGTGAGCGACAGTTCTGTGGGCAAAAATGCCTTGTTAATGAGCGAGGTCAGAGGAGAATGTCCAGACTGGTTCAAGCTGACAGAAAGGTGGCAGTAACTCAAATACCCCACGTTGCAACAGTGTTGTACAAAAGAGCACCTCTTAAACACACAACACATTGAACCTTGAAGTGGATGGGCTACAGCAGAGAAGACCACGAACATACACTCAGTGGCCACTTTATTTGGTGCAGGAGGTAGCTAATGCAGTGGCCACTGAGTGTAGGTCTGTAACTGAGAAGAACAGGTAAGACAACTAGTGTCTGCTACTAAAAACAATAATTTTTATATGTGGAAAGAAAGAGGGAGCAGAATGAAGCAGAAAAAGATATTTTATAGTAGAAGACAGATAGACTGTGTGAATGAGAATCAGGCCAAATATAGAAATTCAGAGAGAACATTAAGAAGGGGAAATAGAAGAGTGAAAAAAATATTTCTTCACAAGGCTGTAATTATATGATATTCATTGCTCAAAATACAGAATTCAGTGTTACATTTACAGAAAGTGCACTGCAAGCAGATTATAAGCTGCAAGGCCGTGACGAGGGAGAGAGTGAGGCGAAGAGTCTGTCTTATTTAGGGGGACCATTCAATAGTCTTTTAACAGTGGGAATAGGCACAGTTTTTGAGTCTGGTGGTACATTGCTTTGAGAATTTTGTATCTTCTGCTCAGTACCATATGAAATGGGAAGCAGTGCTGCTTTAGCTTGTTCAGAAATATTCATTTTTTCTTTGGAACCCTTGTCTGCACTCTGCCTGTAACCCCTGATTACCTGGGGACATAAGAATACAGATTCCGGATTCTGGAGCAATTCCCCTCCTCAAATCCAGGCCAACCTGTTGGATTTTGGCTGTTTCCACCACAACAATGAGACTAAGCACACATTAGAAGTACACGACCTTGTATTCTACTTGGGTATAAACAACTCAGTGGTACAAATATTCAACTTCCCATTTTCAAGTAACACAGAGTTCAAGTCCCTTTGGTTTCCTTTCCCACCCCTACTGGTTTGCCCCCCACCCCCCCAGGTTCTCTCCATTTTTGCACCTTTATCCATTCCTCCTATTCCCCCTGCACTTTCAAAGATTTGTTACCTGGTTCCATCTGCCCATCACCTACACACCCCAAACCACCTGGGTTTCTTCTGCCTGTGCCTTTTCTTCCTGTTCCCTCTTCCGCCTGGTTCCATTTGCCCACCACCCCTCCATTAACTGTTTCTGTTTATTACCTTCCAGCCTCTGGCTTTACCTTCCCCACTCCCCTGCTCCACCTGGTTCCATCTGCAGATCACCCCCCCCCCCACCTCACCTGGTTCCATTTATCACTTACCTGCTCCTGCACCAGCCCACTCTCACCTCTGTACCTGCTATTGTCCCTCCACCTTTCAGACCTAATCCTGAAGCGTTGACTATCCATTTACCTCCACAGGTGCTCCTTAACCCACTGAGCTCCTCCAGCAGTCATCTGGTTCCCTTAGTTTTGAATATATTTACAGGATCAGTGTCCACAGCTTTGGGGATGAGGAATTTCAGACACTTAAAACACCTTGAGAGAAGAAAGCCTTCCTCATCCCTGTATTATGTGGGCACCATGTTACTATGAAACTGCACTCTGGTCCTACGGGGAATATCCTCCCAGTATTTACCTTGTCAAGTTAATCTTCAATAGTTCTATTTAATATCAGAGAAATGTATGCAATATACATCCTGAAATTCTTATTCTTTGCAGACATCCACGAAAAGGGAAGAGTCTCCAAAGAATATATATATAAATTAATATATATATAAATAAGAATATATATATTTTAGCTAGGGTGCCTAAGATTTTGCATAGTATTGTATTTGTCAATGAGGAGCAGAGAGCGAGTTTATAAATCTGGCTGGAGCAAGGAATGTTGGGAATGGTGAGGGTGGAGTATTGCAGGAAGGGTGTGGGACAGGTAGCAGAGAAGGAGTGCCAGGAGCGAGGTAGCAGAGAAGGAGTGCCAGGAGCGGGGGAGGGGTGCTACAGGTGCAGACAGCAACCCTGCGACACCAGGCAGGTCATTTAATTCCAAATGGTTTATTGATTATTTCAGAATGTCTCTTTAATGATTCCCACTCCCTCCACTCTCCCTTCCCCTTTTCCCAACCATGATTCCACTCTCCCTGCCCCCTTCCTATTTTCAGTCTGCAATAGAGACCCATATCAGAATCAGGTTTATCATCACTCACGTATGTGAGTATAGTGCAATACATAAAATTACTACAGTAATATGCAAAAGTCTTAGGCATACGAACTATATATATGCACCTAAGGCTTTTGCATAGTACCGTTAGTTTCAATAATATTGCCTACCATTCTTCAAAACAAAATAAGGATGAACATTCCATTAACTTTTGCAATTACAGTGACCTTCGTCCTTCATTGATGTCCTAATGTCAGGCCTGCAGCTTTTTTAAACGTTGCTCCATCTCCACTGTCTTAGATATTTCTTTCACTGCAGATTTCCTTGTGTTTGTATTTCTTTCACTCATTGGGTTTGACTGTCTTTGTTGTGTGTGTTTCTTTAATGGATTCTATTGTGTTTCTTTGTTTTGTGGCTACTTGCAAGAAGTCTAATCTCAAGGTTGTATCTGGTATACATACTTTAATAATAAATTCACTTTGAGCTTGAACTATTTCTTGTGAATGTACTCTTACATTCCACCTTCTCCCTTGATCATTTTTTAAATTTTCTTTTACTGTTTTCCAAATTTTCCAAATCCTGAAATTTGCTTTTTTTCGGTGTCATTTCTGGTAAACTAGAACCTATACTGTTTTGTAATGTTCTAATGTTCCAATGTAACGTAATATAATTAGTGGAAAAGTACATAATTCACAACCACTGACATTGAAACGTCGACTGCACCTCTTCCTAGAGATGCTGCCTGGCCTGCTGCGTTCACCAGCAACTTTTATGTGTGTTGCTTGAATTTCCAGCATCTGCAGAATTCCTGTTGTTTACCACTGATATTGAGTTGGGCTTCACTTTAACAGGCTGATCTGACGCAATGAGGTAATTATGTAAAGGACTCTTACCGCACTTTGTGTTCAGTGTTTGGAGTACCATAAATGAGTTGTTACTGTTTTTCTTAAACATAAAACACCTCATGCCACTTTATTTGTGAAAATCTGCACTGGTGATCCCGATACTCTAGGTTGATTCCAGAGTTATTGAACATGTCGGCCAATTCAGTTGCTTTAAACTCCCAGAGTCTTAGGAGCAAAATGCCATTGCTTTGTTTGTACAAGATGAAGCTCAATTTGCACTGCAAGACAATACCAAGTTCTACCTGGTGGTAAAGTCGCTCGGCAACTCCACGGCTGCAAGAGTGGTGAGTCTACTAGAACCCCTGCCTGAACACAATAAAAACCGATCACTGAAAACTCATCTTTAACAGACTTTTGGACTGTCAGAGTCTGAGTGTGACAATCAGTTGTTCTCCTTGCCTGGCCTCGGTGTTGTTGGTCCTTTGGATCTACTGGACCACATGCTGTCTCTCCTGGGAAATCACTCTTCATGGAGCAAATGCCTGATCAAGTTCGCATAACCCTTGTTAATGCACCTGTGTAAGACTATAGGGAGCTGGCTAAAATGGCTAATGATCTACTCTCAGCCAGGCTGAGATGCATCACTCCTCTTCCTTTCCCTGCCTGAATAATGCCCCCCCTCCCAACATAAGGATCCCGTGGATGCAAAGCAGATGATGCCAGGCCTGTGTTTTTACCACGTTCACTTTGGTATGAACACTAGGAAGGGCCAACCACCTTGCAGCTTTGACAGTGCCTGCACATCAGGGCATCAGAGGTCTGTGAACACAGTGGGTTCCACTTGTCAGGGTTGTCTCCTGTTCATTATGTACAGCCTTTCAGGGCGATGTTCCTGTGTGACACGGGTGCTCAAGTGAGTGTGCTGTGAGCATCTCCTATTGATGAGAAGGCAAAGAGTGATGAAACCTTGCTGGAGGCTGCCAAAAGCAGCAGAATCCAGACTTATGGGATATGTGTGACGCTCTGCTTCTGTGGGCGATGTTACACATGGGACTTCATCCTGGCTGAAGTGGCTAGACCACTGCTCAATGCAGATTTCCTGGGTACTGATCTTAAGAACTGCTAGCTTGTGGATATCAAGGACTTTGGGTCATTAGCTGGACAGTTGATTTTTTCCTAAAATCCATCTAATTAGGGGCTACCATCAGGTGCCTGTATGCTTGGAGGACATTCTCAAAATGGCTGTGATAACCCCGTTTGGCCTCTTTGAGTTTCTGTGCATGCCATTTGGACTGAAAAATGCAGCACAGACTTTCCAACGGCTGATGGACTCTTTTTGCTGGGATGACACACTTGTCACCAATGCATCCAAATCTGAACATGTATCTCATCTCTACACACTTTTTGAGCGCTTAAGCCAACACAGGTTGATTATTAATACTACTAAATGCCATTTGTCAACCACTGACTTGCTCTGCCATTGCAGAAGGTGCAAAACCCTCCCATCAAAAGCAGCCACTATTATGGATTTCCCATTGCCCCGCACTACTAAAAAGTGACAGGAGTTTTTAGGCATGGTAAATTTCTACCACAGCTTCATTCCACAAGCTACTGAGCTTCTGCTTAAAGGCAGTATCCCTAATCACGTGCTTAACTGGTCAGCAAACATGACCAGGACATTTGAAGATACCAAACAAGCTCTTTCCAATGTGACCCTGGTGGTGTACCCACTCCCCAGTGCACCAAAGCCGTTGCTACTGATGCTTCAGACTATGCTGTGGGTGCTGTGCTGGAATGGTTGGTCGAAGGCCTTCTTCAGCAGGCTGCTCCGTCCCCCTGAAAGGAAGTACAACACATTTGACTGTAAGCTTTTCTGTCTCTATCTGGCTGTCTACCTTTTTCTTTTTCTTTTTCTTCTCAAGGGTCACCATTTCAGGGGAAAAATAATGCCATGACTGATTGCCTCTCACAGTTAGCCATCGAAAACCTAGGGATTGACTCTGCTGCCATTATAGTCGACCAAGCCACTGACCCAGAGGTCCAGGTCCAGCAATAAGGGGCTGTAGCTGGCTGACATGAAGTTCAGGGAAACTGGGGTTTCTCTCCTGTGCGATGTCTCAATCGGTCACTCTTGCCCCATAGTGCACAAACTGGAGGCGGACTGTTTTTGACTCCATACGTAGCCTCTTGTATCCAGGCCAGAAGGCCTCTCAGAAACTGGTTGCACTGAAGTTTGTGTGGCACAGCCTTAGGAAGGACGTGCATGATTTGACTGGAGGCTGTATAGAATGCCATTGGTACTTTTTCAGGACCCTGAGCGACAGTTTGACCATGTCAATGTCCTCCCTCTCCCATAGTTTCATGCATCTACTTACCATGGTGGACAGTACCCCCAGGTGGCCAGAGGTTGTCCTTCCAGCATCGACAATGGCCACAGAAATAGCTCGGGCGTTCACCAACACCTCAGTTTGGTGCCCCATCTGATATTTCATCTAGTCATGTCCCCCATTCATTTGAAACCTCTGGACTGTGATGGCCCAGAACCATGCCATTAGGCTACGTCACTGTTCCTTAAAGGCTGCTCTGAGGGCTTCCCTTACAGATAAGTGTTGGCATGATCATCTCCCATGGGTCCTGCTGGGACTTAGATCAGCTCCAAAAGAGGACTTGCAGTCATCCATGGCTATTGGCCCACAGGCAGCCTTTACAAGTGCCAGGTGATTTTATTCCTGACACCATGACCACCTGGTCAACCTCTCGATTGTTCCACCCACCTCGGTAAATTCAATTCCTTTGCACCTATTCTTACCTCCTATCATGGCGTGCAGCACTCTTCCGGTTCTTGTTGACCTAAATTCCATCTCGTTTGTTTTTGCCCTCCATGATGTACACCAACATCCTCTTAGGCCCCCTTATGCTCCCTCATTCCAGTTTTTGGAAAGGAGAAGAAAAACTGTTATCATAGCTAGGAGGGGTAAACCTGAATGTATTTTGTTAGATCACTTTAAATGGCCCACCAAGATTTGGAGGATTCCGCTACCAATCCCCTGCCGTCACGAGTAAGAGCTCTGAATGAGCCAGGGTCACCTGCTGTTCCTCCACACATGGTACGTAGGACCCAAGATGGATGATTCGTCGGAGCTCCAGACAAGCTCACGATGTTGGTTTTAGTGAATCTGGGGGGGACTTGTGTATGGTAATGTAATTGGTGGAAATGTAAATAATTCACAACCACTGGCATTGAGTTGGGTTTCACTTTAAGAGGGTGGTCTGATGTGATGATGTAAATACATAAAGTACTTTTACTGCGCTTTTTGTTCAGTGTTTGGAATGCAATTAATGAGTTGTTAAGGTTTTGCTTAAGCATAAAACGCCTTACTTCATTTTATTTGTGAAAGCCTACACCAATAATGTCTGTAATTTCTTTAGTTATCACCAGTGGATCATTCTTCCTGTAGTGTTCTTTGTCAGTGGGATTTATATGTTGAGAATTCTGAGGCTTTCATATTTCTTCAAATCTTTGCTATGTTTATTAACCCACACATTTTGTGACCTATCTATTTTGCCAACCTACTTTGGTTAATCCAGCCTTCATACTGACTTAATTCATACTGGTTTTCACCTTTCGTGTGTCACACTCAAACTCAATGTAAAGTATGGCCATATTGTAATTGCTTTCTCTCCTATGATCCCTTTCAACAAATCACAAATTGACCTTTTGTCATGGCATAGGACAAGATCTGAAGTAGGTTTTCCTGTTATTAGTTTCATGACATAGCACCAAGAGCTGTCCCAAATTCATTACTTAAAGACAGCTTTCAAGCAACATTGGTCACTTTGTTTTTTTTTTGCTTATTCAAGATGAATTTCCCTACGATTATTAGAGTCCAGTGGAGGGTTTTCACCTTCTTTTCCTGTCCAATATGTTGGTTGACCCACAGATTTCTTCCAACAAAATGTTTGTTGCTGTAGGTTCCAGTATCTGCAGTTTCTTGTGTCTCTGATTATTAGATCCCTTTCACTTAAGTTCATCTTATTTCTCCAGTAAAACCATCTTTTATAGGGTCTTTGTTGAAGTTTTTTTGAATTTGCAATATTGATCTCCTAAGGCAAGATTATCCTTTAAGGTGGCATGTTAGTATTGTGGCGGGTATAACGCTCACAGAAGCAGCTGTAAGAACGAGACTCATATCCTGCTGTTGTCTGTAAGGAGACTGTACAATCACCCTGTGGCTGTGGGTCTCCTCCAGGTGCTCTGGTTTTCTTCCACACTCCAAAGACATATGATCAGGTTCAGTAAGTTGTGGACGTGTTATGTTGTTGCCAGGAGCATGACGATGCCTGCGACTGCCCCCAGGACATCATTGATGCAATGACCTATTTCTCTATATGTTTTGATGTTTTAATGTACATGTGACAAATGTAGCCTGCTTTGTCTTTTATCTCTAGTTTTGCTATTACGTCACTATTTAATATCAAGGTTTCTTTGCCACCTCACCACATGCTGTACATTTTTCCCAACACCAGCACAATGTTATCCACTCTCTGATACTAAGCATCAAAGACTTGGGAATATTCAATTTGTGATGGCCGTTGCAATCATGCCCTAGCCACTAATCCTTACAAATTCCACACCCACGGAACTCTATGAAGATGTCTCTTCTGCCTATTTAATGTCTAGTTTATTTTTTATGCTTCTTCTAAAAGTGGTCTACCTTCTCCCAACCCTTTCATCCTTTTATTTCACTCTGTAATCTGCATCACTGTAACAAAAAAAAAATCAGATTTATGTTCACATCTTTTGTATTTTCAAATGTCTGTCTTCTGATTATAGTTCTACATAAATGAGTTTACATTTCATTGTATTACAACTGTAACTTTTATTCATTATCTTCGAGTAAATTCATACTTAACAACCTCTGTGCCTGGATTAGATGTTGCTCATGTTGACTGGGAAACTATATGGTAATCCCAGTCACCTTCAGTTATAGCTCCCCCTCCTTGCCCTTGTCCCCTTGTTGTGATTGCAATTAGTATTGTTTGTTGGCTAATTGCTGTTTAGCAAGTGTCTGATTTTTCTCTGTCATTGCCAGAAGGAGGGAATTGGAGAATTTGACCTGGGTCTGATATTTAGTTTTATCTGCATTGCCAGCCAGGATGAAATATATGCAGATAAAAATAAGTGAATGTATGAAAGATCAGTAGAACTAAATAGTCATTGTACTTCCTGGCTTTGTTCTTCCTGTGTATTTAGCTTGACCACTATGTTATTAACTGTTCCTGTTGTTTGTTAAATTGAGCTTTATCTTCCTGGCCAGAAGGTATTGGTGATAACCAGGTGCAGCTTGGATAATGGGTCATCTATTTTTTATTTTAATATATTAACATTGCGTCAGACCCTTAAATTTACATGGGCTGTGCAGTCTTGGTAGCCCAACACAGCTTGAAAGCAAGGGTATTTTTCACACTGTGTCATTGAGAATGCACAATGTTAAAGAGGGCTCGTGGTTACGCAATTACAGTAGGAATGCTTCCACCAGAGTATTAAACTCATAATTGTTATTTATGTAATTATTAAATTTATTCAGTCAGCAATGGTAACAGTAGTACTTACAGGACAAATGCACAAAATGCATACTTATTACATTTCTTTTCCTAATAGATTGTTGTAAATGATATGTGTTGGAGTACTTCATATTGTTGTAGCTGTAGATACAATCTTTGCAGTGCATTTACTTTTGCTATTGTTCCACAATGTATTTCACAAAGGGCAAAATGGACGCCTATTTTTATATATCATATTTTACACAAAGCCCAAGTAATTGGTGATTGATTTATTACTATCACATGTGCTGAGATACAGTGAAAGACTTTTGTTTTCATGCCACCCAGATGGATCATTTCATGCATAATTTTATCAAGGTAATACAAAAGGGGAAAAAAAAGCACAATGCATAATATAGTGTTGCAGCTACAGAAAAAGTGCAGTGCAGAGAGGCAAAGTGCAAGGGCTACATCCAGATGGGATGCTTTCTTTCTATGATGCATCTCTTAAAAATGCTGAGGGTCATCAGATACATGCCCAATATTCATAACCTCTGGTGTCCTTTATTGTCCATACTGTCCACATGGCTGGGCCGGGACAAATTGTTGTTGTGTTCCTCTTGTTAATGAATCTTAACTCTTGTAAAATTGGTTTCCACAGTTGTGCAAAGCATGTTAATAATTGCATAGTTGAAATGCTGTTACCTGTTTCAATGTTATATATTGCCATTTGGATATAAATTAAGTAGTGCACAATCCAAAGTTCAAAGTAAATTTATTAACGAAGTATGTATATATCATATACAACTCTGAGATTCACTTTCTCGCGGCATTCACAGTAAATACAAAGAAATACAATAGAATCAGTGGAAGACTGTACACAAGATTGATAAACAACCAATCCGCAAAAGACAACAAACTGTGGAAATACAACAAGAAAAAAAATAATAGTAAATAAGCAATAGATATTTAGAACATGAAATGAAGAGTCCTTGTGTGAAAAGATCAGTGATAGGGCAAGTGAAGTTATCCCCTCTGGTTCAAGAACCTGATGGTTGTAGGATAATAACTGATACTGAACTTGATGGTAAACACGAGGAATTCTGCAGATGCTGGAAATTCAAACAACACACATCAAAGTTGCTGGTGAACGCAGCAGGCCAGGCAGCATCTCTAGGAAGAGGTACAGTCGACGTTTCGGGCAGAGACCCTTCGTCAGGACTAACTGAAGGAAGAGCTAGTAAGACATTTGAAAGTGGGAGGGAGAGGGGGAGATCCAAAATGATAGGAGAAGACAGGAGGGGGAGGGATGGAGCCAAGAGCTGGACAGGTGATTGGCAAAAGGGATATGAGAGGATCATGGGACAGGAGGCCCAGGGAGAAGTAAAAAAGGAAGTTACGGAGAATTATATGTTGGACCTGGAGGCTGGTGGGGTGGTAGGTGAGGACAAGGGGAACCCTATTCCTAGTGGGGTGACGGGAGGATGGAATGAGAGCAGATGTGCGTGAAATGAGGGAGATGTGTTTGAGAGCAGAGTTGATGGTGGAGGAAGGGAAGCCCCTTTCTTTAAAAAAGGAGGACATCTCCCTCGTCCTGGAATGAAAATGCCACCTCCAACGGGATCCCACCACTAAGCACATCTTTTCCTCCCCTCCCCCCACTTTCCGCAGGAATCGCTCCCTACGCAACTCCCTTGTCCATTCGTCCCCCCCATCCCTCCCCACTGATCTCCCTCCTGGCACTTATCCTTGTAAGCGGAACAAGTGCTACACATGCCCTTACACTTCCTCCCTTACCACCATTCAGGGCCCCAGACAGTCCTTCCAGGTGAGGCGACACTTCACCTGTGAGTCGGCTGGGGTGATATACGGCATCCGGTGCTCCCGATGTGGCCTTCTATATATTGGTGAGACCCGACGCAGACTAGGAGATCGTTTTGCTGAACACTTATGCTCTGTCCGCCAAAGAAAGCAGGATCTCCCAGTGGCCACATGTTTTAATTCCACATCCCATTCCCATTCTGATATGTCTATCCACGGCCTCCTCTGCTGTAAAGATGAAGCCACACTCAGGTTGGAGGAACAACACCTTATATTCCGTCTGGGTAGCCTTCAACCTGATGGCATGAACATCGACTTCTCTAACTTCCGCTAATGCCCCACCTCCCCCTCGTACCCCATCCGTTATTTATTTATATACACACATTCTTTCTTGCTCTCTCCTTTTTCTCCCTCTGTCCCTCTGACTATACCCCTTGCCCATCCTCTGGGTTTTTCCCCCCTGCCCCCTTTCCTTCTCCCTGGGCCTCCTGTCCCATGATCCTCTCATATCCCTTTTGCCAATCAACTGTCCAGCTCTTTGCTCCATCCCTCCCCCTCCTATCATTTTGTATCTCCCCCTCCCCCTCCGACTTTCAAATCTCTTACTAGCTCTTCCTTCAGTTAGTCCTGACGAAGGACCTCGGCCCAAAACGTCGACTGTACCTCTTCCTAGAGATGCTGCCTGGCCTGCTGCGTTCACCAGCAACTTTGATGTGTGTTGCCTGAACTTGATGGTGTGGGTCCTAAGACTCCTGAACCTCCGTCCTGATGACAACAATGAGAAGAGAGCATAGCCTGGTTGGTGGCGGTCCTTGATGATGAATGCTGCTTTCATGTAGCAGTGCTCCATATATACACTAATTGCTGGAAGGTTTGCCTCTTTAGTCACTTACCACATGCATATACTTCCTCCTTTGTAAATGAAAGACAGTTCAGTTATTTGAGAATAAAATCTCTATTTGGTTTCCCCAAGTTCAACCTTTCACCCATTTGAAGTGGACAAGGTATAATCAGAAGGTTTAAACACAGAAACAGGCTGATGGTTATGCTCCACAAGAACCACCGCTTTGGGTCCTTCGTCTGCAACTCTTCCAGTAAATATCACAAATGGGAGGGGGGATGGAGACCCCGATGATCCTCTCGGCGGTTTTTACTGTCCTCTGTAGGGTCTTGCGGTCTGATGCCTTGCAGCTTCCGTACCACACAATGGTGCCAGACAGGACACTCTCGATGGTGCTCCTGTTGAAAGTTTTTGGAAAGGGGCACAGGGAACCTTGCATGCCTCAATCTACTCAGAAAGTGTAGACACTACTGTGCCTTCTTGAGTAGTGAGGAGGTGTTGTGGGAGGTTAGATCACCCTTTATGTGCACACCGCAGTACTCTTCACCCTCTTGACGTGCAATGGAGAGTCATTGACCTGTGCTTTCCTGAAGTCCAATATCATCTGTTTTGCCTTGTCCACATTAAGACTCAAATCTTGAGCCTCTATCTCCTCTCTGTATGCTAACTCACCATTGATGTTGATGAAGCCAACCACTGTTGTATCAACAGTGACCTTGGTAATGCAGTTTGAGCTGATTCTGACAGTGTGGTTGTGAGTCAGCAATGGACTGAGCACACACTCTTGAGGGTACCAGTGCTCAGTGTGATGGAGCCTGAGATGTTGCTGTCAGTTCAGACAGATTGGGGTCTTTCATCCAGAAGTCCAAGATCCAGTTACTGAGAGGGGTGTAGAGCCCTAACGAGGACAGTTTACCCACCAGCCTCTGAGGTATAATCATGTTAAATGCTGAGCAGAGATGGATGAACAACGTCGTGTCGTACAAGGGAGCATTTTTTAAGTGGGACAGGATGGAGTGGAGATCGGAGGTTATGGCATCATCTGTGGACCAGTTTGAGCAGTAGGTTAACTGGAAAGGGATTTTATACAATCCATTACCAGCCACTCAGACACTTTATTATTGTAGAAGTCAGTAATCATTTAGGCCCGTAACTGTTGGCCGGATAGTTCCATCTATTTGCTCCCAGCTTCTGGTGCTATTCCCACTCTGCTTCCCTCATCCTCCACCCCTTCACCTGGAATCACCTGGCTGTCTCCTGAAAGGTCACAACCCAAAATGCCAGCCTCCGTGGACGATGCCTGGTCTGTGTTGAATACTTGCCCTGGTTCTGCAATTGTACTGAAGAGTGTACCTGTAGTGCTCAGCATCTACTTGCACAAGTATGTTAATCCAAGATATAACAATGTCTAATTTAACATGTTCCCTCCCTTGCAGTTTTCTAATACTCAGAGCAATGGATGCCACCACATTTTACCTAAACAGAGGTAACCCGCGTGCTCATCTTGTGAACATGTAAAATAATGATAATGCACAATATTATCACTTTTTTATCCAGGTTTTCGTGCTCAGGCTTCTGAATCCAAATAGCTTTTTACTAGAGAGTGAGTTTTCTGTCAGTAGCATTTCTCCCCCATACCAGCTGGTTATTTGCTTGCCTCTTCATGTCCCTTTTTCTGTTCCCAATCTGGGGAACAGCTACTCCTCTCACAGTTCCCATTCAAAACCTTTCTTTCTTTCACCTTTGGAATTTAATAAAGATACCATCTGTTCCTAGTGAATAGGGACTTTGATTGTAATGTTGGCCGTTATACGAATTGGGTTTAAAATCGCCAGCATATGTCGTGAAATTTGTTGTCTTTGTGGCAGTAGTACAAAGCAATGCATAACAATAGAAAAAACTGAATTACAGTAAATATTAGAATCAAGTTTATTATCACCAGCATGTGACGTGAAATTTGTTAACTTAGCAGCAGCAGTTCAATGTAGGACATAATGTAGCAGAGAGAGAGAGAAAAATAATATTGATGAATAAACAAGTAAATCAGTTACATATATTGAATAGATTATTAAATAATGTGCAAAAGCAGAAATACTGTATATTAAAAAAGTGAGGTAGTGTCCAAAGCTTCAAAGTCCATTTAGAGCAGCTAAATTAAATAAGTAGTGTCAGATGAGAAATAAGAAAGTAGTAATGTAGTGTTCATGGGTCCAATGTCCATTTAGGAATCAGATGGCAGAGGGGAAGAAGCTGTTCCTGAATCACTGAGTGTGTGCCTTCAGGCTTCTGTACCTCCTTCCTGATGGTAGCAATGAGAACAAGGCATGACTTGGGTGATGGAGGTCCTTAATAATGGACATTGCCATTTTGAAGCATTGCTGCTTGAAGCTAGTACACATTACATTTTGCAGAATGAGCCATCTAGCATGCATGTTGTAAATATTTTGAACTTTAAAAAAAACTGTATCCATTTCTTTTTCAAGGCACAACAGGAGTTATTCTTAAATCTGTCAATTAAAGAAAACTAAAATCTTAAAGAATTAAATCTTTGTGGAATTCAAAATTTTGTGTAGCCCCCCGGTAAGCCTCAGGCTCACTCAGCTCACTTTCGTCTAGGGGAGTAGCCTTCGGCCCCGCCAAACTGGATAATCAAGTTTGTGTGGATGCTGTGTGATGTACCCCACCCCGCCAAATAACAGACAATACACCATATGCGACTAAATGATTACTTTTTATAGATCTTACTGGAACTATGTAATTAACAGAGATAAAATATAAAAGGAAAATAAAAGGCGCCAAACTTATCAAAGTTCAACAACTTCGTGCACAACAGTTGGAGCTCAATTCACGGAGTCTTCTTTCCACCATTCGATCCCCTCCGACCTCCTCGACCCGCCACCTGGGACCAACCACGGTCGACCAGACGCTCCACACGAGTCTGTCTTCGTCTCCTCTCCTCGCCAAAGACCCTGGGCCTGGGACTCCCGCTTGGGGTCTGTTCCATTGGCCAGTTTACAGCATCGCGTCTCCTCTCCGTCCCCATCGCGCCTTCTGCCCCAAAGCCCGCGAAAACAATAGCCTACAGCAGCGGTCCTCAACCACTGGGCCGCGGACCGGTACCGGGCCGCAAAGCATGTCCTACTGGGCCGCGAGGAAACAATATGATTTGGCGATATGAGTCAGCTGCACCTTTCCTCATTCCCTGTTATGCCCACCGTTGAACTTTAACGTACACGAGGTCAATACCCACGTGTCATCCATGTCAGCGCGGGAAGGAGATCAACTCTTTGAGCTTGCAAATGACGGTGGGCTGAAAAGTATGTTTGACATAACGTCTCTGCTGGCATCCTGGATCAAAGTCAAGGCTGAATATCCTGAGATAGCCATGAAAGCACTGAAAACGTTGCTTCCGTTTCCCACATCATATCGCTGCGAAGCGGAGTTTTCTGCAATGAATGCAACGAAAACTAAATTGCGGAATAGACTGGACATAAGGAACCGCCTTCGAGTATCGCTGTCTCTCATCACCATCTTGTTGCAGGGAAACAAACCCAGGGCTCCGACTGATTCATACGGGGAAAATAAGTGCTGTGTTTTTAATATCTGAACGTTACTTAAAATATTATGATGCTATTGACTTACTTATATAACCATATAACAATTACAGCACGGAAACAGGCGATCTCGGCTCTTCTAGTCCGTGCTGAACGCTACTCTCACCTAGTCCCACCGACCTGCACTCAGCCCATAACCCTCCATTCCTTCCCTGTCCATATACCTATCCATTTTTTCTTTAAATGGTAATATCGAACCTGCTTCTGCCACTTCTACTGAAAGTTTGTTCAACACTTACTTCAAGCTCTCCTGTCCTCCCCTGATAATTGACTTATCACTATTCATGCGAGGAAAATATGCGCTGTGTGTTTAATATTAAATTCGTTAGATAATCCCTTTTAGAAATGAAATTGAGTGTATTAGCCACTTATCACCTGTATTCCGGTCGTGATTAACACCCCCTCCCCCCAAACAGAATTGTCAAAAACGATTTGTAGAAAAAAATCAGCACATGCACGCATGCGCAAGTCACACATGCGCACTGGTGCCCGTGCAAGGCTTCATGGTCATTGTAGTCTTTCTCAGGGTAAACACAACGTATTTGACTGCTACTCTTGTCTGTTGGCAACCCTAATCTGCCCCCGCCCCCCCCCCCCCGGCCAGGTTGGCCAGTCCTCAAGAATATTGTCAATATTAAACCGGTCTGCAGCGCAAAAAAGGTTGGGGACCCCTGGCTTACAGACACACAAGAAAGAATAAGATCTATCCCAATTGGTTAGCAAATGAATACAATTCTCTTATTAGTAATTCTAACCCAAACAAGCTGCGAGAGAGAAGCACTTTCTCAGCAGTTAACATAACAAAGAAGCCATTTTATTAGCCTTAGCAGTAACATAAAAGAAGAAATCACTTACACTCTTCCCCCCACCAAATTTAGTCATGTCCTCATGACTTCTAAATAACTCACCAGCCCTCCCTGCAGACACAAAAACCCAATCCAGGTACAAACAGTGACATTGCTCCCCAAACAGTGGACCTTACACCCTGTTCTTCAGGCGCTAAATAGGCCAAGCTATCTGGGAGTTTCCTAATCCTCCGAGACCTCCGAATTCCCTCACCTAAACCCTTCAGGCTCGGACACTACTGGGGATACCTCGGGTCTGCTTGCCAACTCCTCTCTCAATTTCTCACTCATGCTCCCACTGCAACTCGGAGCCCCCGTCCCGTGTCCGGGGCCCTGCTTCTTTTCATTCAGGATCCTGCAGTAACCCAGGCTGTCCACAGCTAGCCCTCCCCACTACACCTGACTCAGTGGGAGAAGGGCCAAAAGTCTCTTCCTCAATCAAGGGGAAGTTAGCGAAAAGCAGCATGTACCACACATCCAGCACATCATCCTTCGAATCCATATTCTTCCCCATTTCCTCGATCGGTAGCTGCTGTTTTATTTTCTCCAAACTGAAGCACTTAGCCTGGGCTGCCTCTGCAGCCTCTTCAGCCTCCTGCAATCGAGACGTCAGCTTCTTCTCTGACTCCTCCAACTCTCGCCCCAGTCTCAGCAGTTCTGACTCAAGCTTCGTGGCCATCTCCATCTGGGACGCAATTACACCACCAGCTTCTAACAATCTGTTCTGGATCGATTTCTTCAGTTTCTGCTGATCCTTTCGAAGGTTGGTCATTGTTTCGTCTCTCTGGATTAATTCATCAGTAAATGACTGCAGTTTCGGCTCGGAATTCCGTTTTCCTGTCTCCACTTTGACGAGCGTGAACTCCAATTCTTCAATGGTTGTCCCAAAATTGCAACACTCCATCTCCAGCCTGCATTTCTGAGCGTTCTGTTCAGCGGTACAAATCTCCTCTCTCAGCCAAACACTCAGGATCTGCGTCTTTCTCCAGACTTGGCACTCGTCCAAAGAAAGTTTTACTTCGTGAATTCTTTGTCGCCCGGGCTCCAGCACTCGCCTCATATCGTAGTCCCCCAAGGCGAATCCAAACCCTAAGAGATCATCCACATATGCCAAAACTCCAAACACCTCCACATCCCCCATGGTCTTCCTCATGCCCTGCGGGAAGGATGCAGGGGCTCCGGATATTCCCTGTGGCATCTTTTCGGACTGGAAAAATCCTAGGGGACCTATAACGGCCGTTGTCACCTTGTCGGCCTCACTCATCGGGATCTGGCAACATCCACTCCTCAGGTCCAGCACATTAAACCACGTCGCACCACACAAACAGACCTCGCGCCTTTGGCCCTCAGGACCATATTCTGGTCAAAGACAGTGCGCCTGTTCAGAGTCCTATAATCCACACACAAGCTGCCTACATCTTCCACAGCTACAGGGTCCAGTCGCTGCGACCTCTCTCTCACCAAGGTGTCTTCAGCGGTCAACTCCCCTCCCTCGTGGTATTTCGGAGCATCTACTAAGAGGGTCTCACCCTCAGATACTTCTCCCAGGCCGTAGCACAATCGGGTCTCGTTTAAATTCGGTACCGGCCCAAGGCTGCTACACACGTCCTCATGAGCAGCTCGAAACACTGGGTGCACAGACAATGCCCCCATGAACTCCCGTTTCACTGACCAATAATCGTCTTCTGGATAATCACTGGCACTGGTACCCCAAATCTCCAGTGCCCTTAATGTTGTCAAGGGTAAATGCTTCAGAAACCGGTTGTAAAACGAACTGTACAACAACTTTACCATGGCTTCCATCTATCCGTAATGACACCCGAGGGCGTGGTCCCTCTAAGCCTTCAGGAATAGGGTCTTTTCCTTTCGGAAGTTCCTTGGTACATTGCTGGGAACGTGCTCCCCCAGAGACCCCAAGCCACTCCCCCACTGGGCCTCCAGTAAGTTTCCCGACACCTCTCTGATCAGCTGAACAACTGAGGGAGGGGCTGATCCCCTTAAATGATCCCCTAGCACTTCATTTTACTTCCAGTCGAACCAGACTCGTTTTCCCCCGCTTTCAGATAACTGGCAGCTGTCACTACAGGGTAATTGACCCTGACAGTTCTAACACCGTCAACAGCCCGCCTACTCAAACTTGCAACCAATCCCTGCCGCTCTCCCTCAACTGAGCACTGCCACTCATCTAACAACTGAGAGATCCGCTCTGCCCGTGTCTCGCACGCCTCCGCCCCTTTAGGGGCGGACATCATCCCAAAAACCACGCGGAGCCTGCCACAGCTGGAACATTTATTCGCAGACACTACCTCCGAATCAGACCACTCTTTCCTCTCTCTCCTAACAGTATAGACAGCCCATGGTCCCACCTCACCTGGGGCACCAATAAACACTGGCAGTCCCACCACCATTTCGTCAGCGCTCGTCTGAAATCGAACAAAGACCTCCGGTGTACCAACAGCCACCCCACCCACCACGCATGCAGTAACAACCAGTAATTCCACAGAGGTACGCCAGCTTTCCGTCCCCACAGCATGCATAATTTAAAGAGGGCGATCACACAGCTTCCTACAAAAAATCCATATTCCGGATGAGTAACCCCACAATGTAGCCCCCGGTAAGCCTCAGGCTCACTCAGCTTGCTTTCGTCTAGGGGGAGCAGCCTTCGGCCCCGCCAAACTGGGTAATCAAGTTTGTGTGAATGCTGTGTGATGTACCCCACCTTGCCAAATAACAGACAATACACCATATGCGATTAAATGATTACACTTTATTGATCTTACTGGAACTATGTAATTAATAGAGATAGAATATAAAAAGAAAGTAAAAAGTGCCAAACTTATCAAAGTTCAACCACTTCGTGCACAACAGTTAGAGCTCAATTCACGGAGTCTTCTTTCCACCATTCGATCCCCTCCGACCTCCTCGACCCGCCACCTGGGACCAACCACGGTGGTCGACCAGACGCTCCACACGAGTCTGTCTTCGTCTCCTCTCCTCGCTGAAGACCCTGGGCCTCTGACTCCCACTCGAGGTCTGTTCCGTCGGCCAACTTACAGCATCGCGTCTCCTCTCTCTGTCCCCATCGTGCCTCCTGCCCCAAAGCCTGCAAAAACAATAGCTTCCAGACACACAAGAAAGAATAACATCTATCCAAATTGGTTAGCAAATGAATACAATTCTCTTATCAGTAATTATAACCTAAACAAGCTGCGAGAGAGAAGCACTTTCCCAGCAGTTAACATAACAAAGAAGCCATTTTATTAGCCTTAGCAGTAACATAAAAGAAGAAACCCCTCACATTTGCAAGACATGTTTGACCTTGATGTATAATGTCCTACTTTGTTCGATTTTAACATGCCTAGCTACTCACCACCAGAACTGATGGATGATGTAGTAACACTTATCACATTTACAAATTGGTTGGAAACTAACTACAAACTAAATCAGGGCTCTGGACCTTATTCTAGCAGCTGGGATTCAGTTGGTTAAGTTTTTTTTTGACTGGCAGTGAATGGCCTCCTTTATAATACGTTTTCTATGATTCGTGTGGCAAGTTTTAGCACCAGCAAGTTCAGATGGATGAATATATTCCCTTGTTACCATAGTTTATCCCTGAATTAATTTACAATACCAGTCTTGATTATAGAAAAGGGATTTATTCCATTGCATGTTAATAATGTTACCAATCTATTTCTAAGTATTTAACATAAAATTCTAAATCTCAAATTGGGAATTTAAAAAAAAACCAAAATGTTGAAAATGTGGCCTTTTTCGGGTTTCTGTTGAATTCACTGCCACTTCTCTTCCAAGAATATGTAACCTGCAGAAGCTCTTCTCCACTCTCCAACAGGATTTCCATCTGTCTCTCTTGCCTTATTTACCCTTGCCCCCATGGTGTCTCATTCCTTTCTTGCTTTTGAAAAGGTGTTGACCTAACCCTCCTTCAGTAGCCACATCTCTCTCCTTTGCGTCAAATAGGGCAGAGCTTGTACTCTGTTACGTACCCCGTAACTGGGTTGCCAAACCAGCAGAAATGGGCCACTTGGTTGGAGTCTGGATTACTGGAACTAAGAAAGTTTTATTAAAGAAATAAGTAACATAGTACTCTAATCGTAAGGATATAAATGCAACAGGTTAGCAATGATAAAACACACATGTACACAGAACTAGGATAATAGGAATCAATCAAGCTCTATCGCAGTCTAGGGGTAAAATGATCAGTCTCAAGTGACGCAGAGTTCAGTTCAGCTGAGTACAGTTCGCAGTAATGGCTGTTGTGCCGTTGGAGAGAGAGAGAGAGATAATATGCAAATTCTGATTCACACAGACCTTCGTTCTTCGCAGTTAGCTTTTGGGCGAACTCTTTTATGTTTTCTGTGGTCACTGACTGGGACCCCTCCGTTCCGGATACGACCATTCTTCTGAGGTGAACCCGGCACCCAGGCAAGGGCGGACACACACACCAGGTTCCCGCCGATCGTACCTTTTCACCCTGTGCGTCTATGGTCGGTTCCCGCGACCAGACCTCTAAACTGCCACCAACTTGTGGGGGCACACCGCTTTTCCAGGGTCTCGTTATCTTGTGATCTCGTGGTGTCATGCCTTAGTGAACCTGTTCCTTTTATCCCCCTGCTGGGGTATTGCCTGTCAAACAGTTCAGGTTCAAAGCAACCGGTCTGTCAATACTCGGAACTGTGTCTCTTTTCGTTAATCTCTCTCCTCTCTCATTAACATTTTGAATGCTTCTCCATTTGTCTCTCTTATCTCTTTCATCAGCATCAATCTTCTGATAACTTGGTTTTTCGTCACAACTCTTAAAGAAATTCTAGGATGCTCCAAAATAGCATGCCATGACTTTTACTCTCAAATAGGTCTGCAGCCTTTCTGTTAGGAAATGACTGCCACTTAGCCACATCTTTGAAAACTACAGTTAGATTAACAGTTCAAACAGGGAGCTGCAGTTCTGTAATTACATTAACCCATCCTCAGTCTGAAGGTTTATTTCCACCTATTTTCAGGTTTCTTCCAGATTATCTGGTGTCCATTTCACCCTTTTTTGATCAACAAAATTAGCTGTGCAAAGCAGCTGTGTAAGTAGTTTTCTTGCAGTTAAAATGAATGGTTGGGAAATGATATCTGAAACATTTTTCCTACTACATTAACTTTTTATATTCTTAAAGACTAATAATATAATTGTAACATTTATGGATGTTTATTTCCTGCATTCATTTTCAAAATAATTACGTTTTCTTATTTCCAAAAAGGATAGGAAGGAAGCAATTATGTATTTTAATGAAGTTGTCCCATCCTCACACTTTAAATGTTAATGCTTCCTTCCTATCTTTGTGCTTATTAACTTCACATATTAGACAATGTGAACTACCTGCTGCATCTGGGCACCCATTACTGCTCTTGCTGCCTCTGGGATCCACTCTAGCTCCTCAATTTGTATCCACTACCACCCCCCCACACAGCACACTCTCTCCCATCAATACCTCTGCAGTCCCTCTTCTGCCATCACTTCTGGAATCTTACTTCAAAATTTCCTGAACCTTTACAAATGCACTGGCATTATTGTGTGTAATGTCCAAATCATCTACACAAGAATCCTTTGTAAAGGTGGCTTCTGTAGAGGCTTTCTCAGGTTTGGCGGAATGAATACTCCAAACATCTTGTATGGAAGATGCCTCACTGCTTTATTACTAAGAAGATGGATGGTGTCAATGTGATAAGACAACAACTAACTAGTTATTTATGTTTATCTTCAACTTGTCCAAACACAGACTAATTCAATATCAGACATGTCTTGACTTAATTTGAATCAATAATCTCAGTAAGAGGTGTAGAGTGCAGTAGGTTTTGATTAGATTTGCCTAGTAGTTTATCATCCATGATTTTGAGAAAATTTATATGTTCCCCAGACTGACTCACTTAAAAATAGTTAAGCATTCTGTTGAAGTATTCCAAGCCACAGTCTCTATCCATTGTAGCCTCCTGTATTTTGCGTCGTGATTGTCTGCCTACTGTCCATTTCCCAAAATATAGCTACACTGCTTTTCTCAACACAAGTTTCAACAAACCATCACACAGCACAATAATGAGAAGGTGTTGCTCCATTTATCCAAAGTAACATACTGTGTATTTCATTGTTCAGTCCCTGGGTAAAACAACTTATATTTAGAGGATTAAACCCTTTGTCAAAGTGCGATTTAAAATAAACTGATGGGAAATTTTATTGTATTTAAAAGCACAGTACAAAACGTATGTATTCATCTATACTATTCCACAATTCTTAAAAAAACACTGTAACATCATAAACTGAAAGACTTGCTTTTCCCAGGAGCTTAAATTAGTCAGGTTTTAACCCCCAAGAGTTGTTTCTACTTTGTCCCTGGAAAAGATCATGCAAGTTCTTTATCATGAAAGGTGGTTACACCCTAGGAACAATCACATTCTTTGCCTTGCCTTTTGGAAGAGTGTTTCTAAGTAGGCATTATTTCTAACATGGGGTATTACTTATACTGTTATAGAACATGTATACTCAAATTTCTATCAGTAAAATTAAGTATTTATAAAGAGGCAAATAGATGTACATGTGCTACTTTTCACTCATATCTGCACTCTATTTGTTTCAGTAAGTGGAAAATACTCAGTAAAACCACACCCGTAAACATCAGACATGTCTTGAAAAGTAAAGCCAAGTATTTACAAAGAGATTGAAACCTAGAATTGTTCCAGGGTTTGTATTAATCATTATGGTTATATTTGTTATTAAACCATTCTTGCTTGACATGCTTCCATTATTCAAGGTAAATTCCAAAGTAAATCTATATTCAAAGTACATATGGTATATGTCACCATATATTACTTTGAGATTCATTTTAATGCAGGCATTCACAGTGAATACAAAGAAACAATAGAATCAATGACAAACTACACACAAATGCAGACAGCAAAACAACCAATGTGCAAAAGACTAATTTTGTGCAAATAAAAAAGTAAAACAAATTAAATAAATAATAAATGAATGAATGAATGAATAAATAAATAAAAAAAATTAATTGAGAACACGAGTTGTAGGATCCTTGAATGTGAGTTGAAGCTTGTGGAATCATTTCATTGTTGAGAGTGAAGTTATCCACACTGGTTCAGAAGCCTGATGGTTGAAATGAAATAACTGTTCCTGAACCTGGTGGTGTGGGACCCAAGAGTCCTGTACCTCCAATTGAGTTTTCAGGTAGAAAAAGTATTCAGATGGACAGGCTAATGAATCAAACACTGTATGTAGGTTCTTGTCACTGTATTGCTGAAACTGACAGTTACCTCTAGAGTCTTCATATGCTGAGTAAAATCCAAAAACCTAAATATCATTGTCAGTGACATCCTGCTCCCCTGCATGGCTCACCATTGGAGATATTCTCAGATAAAACATCTTCTGGAAATTGAGAATTTAAACATTTTATATAAACATGTAATAAAATCCCACAGGAAAAAGATCTCTAATTTACAGGGCTCATCTGACATTTTAACAGTATCAAAGCCATAATTAGCAAAAAACACACTGTTTGCTCTAAAATAATTTTAGATGTGGATTCTTACAACTTTTGAATATTTCAAAATTCTATATTTTTCAAATAATTTAAATATTTTGTATTTTTAATAATGTTCTCTTTTAGTTTTATTTCTACCTTAATTTTGTATACATCTCAATCTTTTGTTTAATTTCTGTGAAAAGTTTAAAATTTAGCTCAAAATTGAAACTTAAATTTATAACCATATAACAATTACAGCACGGAAACAGGCCATCTTGGCCCTTCTAGTTCACGCCGAAATGTCTTGTGCAATCTATGAAAATTATTCACTGTAACTGGGTGCTCAGCTGCCTTCATGACATCGCTGTTGCTGAACAATGGATGTTTTGGTTGCTAAAATGAAATTAACATCAAGGAAATGAGAAATTAATGGAGTAAAGTTCATAAGATCTTTGTGGACTGCTCTTTATATTTAGATCAACACCAACATACTTTTTTCACCATTTCAAAATAAGGGCCTGAATTTTGAGGCATGGTATGTGACTATTTAAGGACTTTGGGCACGTGGCCAAGTGGTTAAGGCATTGGACTAGCTACCTGAAGGTCATGAGTTCGAGCCCCAGCTGAGGGAACGTGTTGTGTCCTTGAGCAAGGCACTTAATCACGCATTGCTCTGCGACGACACTGGTGCCAAGCTGTATGGGTCCTAATGCCCTTCCCTTGGACAACATTGGTGTCGTGGAGAGGGGAGACTTGCAGCATGGGCAACTGCCGGTCTTCCATACGACCTTGCCCAGGCCTGTGCCCTGGAGAGTGAAGACTTTCCAGGCCCAGATCCATGGTCTCGCAAGACTAACGGATGCCTTTAATTTAATTTAAGGACTTAATAAGGCTAAAAAGGTACTCATTCTGTTTGGGCTTATTGCACTCACAGCTTTCCACCAACATCAATTATTCTTATTCCAAATTTATTCAAGACAAATTAACAAAGATTGATTGCTAAGAGTAGTAAACTCTATCAATGTACCAAGTGACTAAGAACATGACACAGTGCTTTGAAAAAGTATTCAGCCCCCAGACATTTGTTCATATGAATGAGTATCACAACCAAGGATTTTTATCAATTTAACTGAGAATTTTTATTTGTGAATAACATGCTCCTTTTTCACACGTAGAAACCAAAAACAAGGGAGCATTGTAAAGCATGAAAATCTAAAAATTCAAAACTGGAATGTCAGCAGTTCAAATCTATTTGTCCCCCTTTGCTCAGTACTTAGTTGAACCCTATCACAGCCAGTAGTCTTTTTGGACAATGTGATGAAGCAAGATTTACCCATTGTTTCTTGCAAAATTGCTCAAGCTGTACCAGGTTAGTTGGGGAACAGTGGTGGACGGCAATCTTGAGATCATACCAGAGATGTTTGATCGGTTTAAGGTCAGGACTCTGGCTGGGCCGCTCAAGGACATCAATTTTCTTCAATTGAAGCCGCTCTATGTTTCCTCTGACAGTGTGTTTTGGGTTGTTGTCCTGCTGAAAGATGAACTTCCTCCCCAGTTTAAGCTTTCTGGCAGAGGCTAGCAGGTTTTTATTCAGGATTCCCAGTACCAGCTTCTGAAAAGCATCCCCATGGCCTATACTACATCCATACTTTATAGTAGGGGTAGTGTTACCCAGCTTATGCACTGTGTTAGATATATCCCACATGTTGGTTGGTTGGCTGGCATCCATCTCGAAGGATAATGATCATCATCACAAGCCTGGGCAGAACGGCTGGAGATCCTAAGATGCCCAATCATCAAGATCCCCCTCTCGGCCTCACCAGTGTAGTCCAAAGGAAAGCTTATGAAGCAATACATTTGGCACCAGCTTGGTTACAGGAACTGCCGGAAGGATGTTCAATGATGTCTAGCTGCTTGAGGGGCTCCACTCCGGATTTGCCGTCTGGGTTTACTCCCGTAGCCTTTGTCTCTCCCAAGACAGCCCATAAGGCAGTGGAGCTGCTTACCCACAAGCACCAGGGCATGTCCACATACCGGTGGGCCTGCATGCTACATGTGCAGGGGCCAGACCTCTACCCTGTCCTCTGTAGTTCAGCCTGAATCCGAAAGGAGTTCAGTTTCCATGTGTCACCAACAAGGAGGCACTACATGAGGCTTGCTGTTGGAGAGGCTATGTACTGGCAGGGAAAGACTTTAGACATTCAGCTATCCTTTTCACGAGACTGCTAGCTAGCGGTGGAAGCTGAAAGTGAGGGGGACAAGCACTACCCACTACACTACCGCACTAGACACATCGCACCAATCATTTTGACACCACACGTACTGATGAAAAAAAGCACATCCTTGCCCGTAAAGATTTTCTAAAAAGACTACTGGCTGTAATAGCTGCAAGAGATTGTTTAAATAAGTACTGAGCAAAGGGAATGAAAAACTTTGAACTGCAGGTGTTGCAGTTTTTGAATTGTTAGTTTTTCATACCTTACAAGTTTCCCTGTTTTTGGGCTCTACTGTGGGGGAGAAAGGACCATATCATTCACAAATAAAAATTCTCAGTTATATTGATCAAATTCTTTGGTTGTAATACTCATTTACGTGAACAAAGGCACTGTAAATGGGCCGCCTTCTTACCTTTTATCTAATATTTTCAGAATCAGAATTAGGTCATGTGACGTGAAATTTGTGAACTTAGCAGCGGCAGTTCAATGCAATACAGTCGGCCCTCCTTATCCATGAGTTCCGCATGCGCGCATTCAACCAACCGCGGATCAAGAAAACCCAGAAGTGCTCTTCCAGCATTTGTTGTTCGAGCATGTACAGACTTCTTTTTCTCGTCATTATTCTTTAAACAATGCAGTATAACAACTATTTTACTTAGCATTTACATTATATTAGGTATTATAAGAAATCTAGAGATGATTTAAAGTATACAGGAGGATGTGTGTAGGTTATCGTGGATCGGGATAGAAAGAAAAAACGGAAGTTCTCTTACTAAGTAAGTCAGAACAGGTACATCTGGTATTATTTAGCGTCAATTAGTCAAAGGTTTGTCTTAGTATATAGTATATATTTTACCTTTCTATGCATATAAAACAGTTAAGAAACGTATGTTTCTGTGCCGGGCTCGGAAACAGAAGTTCCCGAGTTCGATCCAGTGACAGATTGCTCCCAAGCGCGCTCGCCATCTGTGCCGGGTTGATGTGCAGGATCAAAAACCCAAAACCCCAAAACCCAGTAATTAAACCACTGCATTGCTTAGTAATAATTGTAGCTTTCATCGGGGCAGAGCCTTTCTCACTTTATCCTTTAAAATTGTTCCGATCGTTGACCGACTGTAGCCTAGCGCTTTTCCAAAGACCGATGGCGTTTCACCTCTTTTTGATTGCTTTATTATTTCCACTTTATTTTCCATCGTGTTCGTGATTATTTTCATGAACAGAAACACTGCAGATTCAGAGTTCTGCCACCGGGTCCTAATGTCCACTGCACTGAGACAGGTTAAATAAGGTCTGGGATTCCACTGGGTCCTAAGGTCCACCACATTGAGACAGGTTGAATAAGGGACTTGAGCGTCCGTGTTTTTTGGTATCCTCGAGGGGTCCTGGAACCAATCCCTCGTGGATAAGGAGGGCGGACTGTAGTTAAAGACAGCCCACAAGGCACCTGATGGAATGCACCCTCGGGTTCTGAAGGAAGTAGCCAGAGAGATTGTGGAGGCATTAACGATGATCTTTCAAGAATCGATAGATTCTGGCATTGTACTGGATGACTGGAAAATTGCAAATGTTACTCCGCTAGTTAAGAAGGGTGGGAGACAGCAGAAAGGAAAATATAGACATGTTAGCCTGACATCAGTGGTTGGGAAATCGTTGGAATCAATTGTCAGAGATGAGATTATAGAGTACCTGGAGGCACATGACAAGATAAGCCAAAGCCATCATGGTTTCCTGAAAGAAAAATCCTGCCTGACAAACCTACTGCAATTCTCTGAGGAAATTACAAGCAGGGTAGACAAAGGAGATGCAGTAGACATGGTGCATTTAGATTTTCAGAAGGCCTTTCACAAGGTGCCACACATGAGGCTGCTTAGTGAGATAAGAGCCCATGGAATTACAGGGAAGTTACTAGCCTGGGTGGAGCATTGGCTGGTCGGCAGAAAACAGAGAGTGGGAGTAAAGGGATCCTATTCTGGCTGGCTGCCGGGGGGGTACCAGTGGAGTTCCACAGGGTCAGTGTTGGGACCACTGCTTTTTACGATGTATGCCAATGATTTGGACTACAATATTAATGGATTCATGGCTAATTATGCCAATGATACAAAGATATGTGGAGGAGCGGTAGTGTTGAGGAAACAGAGCCTGCAGAGAGACTTAGATAGCTTAAGAGAATGGGCAAAGAAGTGGCAAATGAAATACAATATTGGAAAGTGTATGGCCAGGCACTTTGGTGGAAGAAATAAATGGGCAAACTATTATTTAGATGGGAAGAGAATTCAAAATGCAGAGATGTAAAGGAGTCCTTGTGCAAGATACCCTGAAGGTTAACCTCCAGGCTGAGTCGGTTGTGAAAAAGGCGAATGCAATGTTGGCATTCGTTTCTAGAGGTATAGAATATAAAAGCAGGGATGTGATGTTGAGGCTCTAGAAGGCACTCTTGAGACCACACTTTGAGTATTGTGTGCAGTTTTGGGCTTCTTATTTTAGAAAGGATATACTGACATTGGAGAGCGTTCAGAGAAGATTCACAAGAATGTTTCCAGGAATGAAAGGGTTCCCATATGAAGACCGTCTGGCCGCTCTTGGGCTGTATTCCTGGTGTTCAGGAGAATAAGAGGGGTCTCATAGAAATATTCTGAATGTTAAAAAACCTGAACAGATTAGATATGACAAGGTTATTTCCCATGGTAGGGGATTCTAGGACAAGAGGGCATGACTTCAGGATTGAAGGACATCCATTTAGAAATGAAATGTGGAGAAATTACTTTAGTCAGAGGGTGGTAAATCTGTGGAGTTTGTTGCCATGAGCGGGTGTGGAGGCCAAGTCACTGGGTGTATTTAAGGCAGAGATAGATAGGTTCTTCATTAGTCAGGGCATCAAATGGTATGGGGTAAAGGCAGCAGAGTGGGGATGACTGGAAGAATTGGATCAGCCCATGATTGAATGGCAGAGCAGACTCGATGGGCCGAATAGCCCACTTCTGCTCCTATATCTTATGGTCTTAATATAGAAGAGAAAAAAAATAAAAATAATAATAATAAATCAATCAATCAATTACAGGTTACATATATTGAATAGATTTTAAAAAGTGCAGAAAACACATACTGTATATTAAAAGAAAGTGAGGTAGTGTCCAAGGGTTCATTGTCCATTTAGGAATCGGATGGCAGAGGGGAAGAAGCTGTTCCTGAATTGCTGAGTGTGTGCCTTCATGCTTCTGTACCTCCGTCCTGATGGTAACAGTGAGAAAAGGGCATGCCCTGGGTGCTGGAGGTCCTTAATAATGGACACTGCCTTTCTGAGACACCACTCCCTGAAGATGTCCTGGGTACTTTGTAGGCTCGTACCCAAGATGGAGCTGACTAGATTTACAACCCTCTGCAGCTTCTTTTAGTCCCATGCAGTAGCCCCCCCCCCCCAATACCAGTGTATTTGTTGACATGCCAAATGTCTTCAAACTTCTGATGAAGTATAGCCACTGTCTTGCCTTCTTTATAACTACTTCGATATGTTGGGATCAGGTTAGATCATCAGAGATCTTGACACCCAGGAACTTGAAGCTGCTCACTCTCCACTTCTGATCCCTCTACGAGGGTTGGTACGTGTTCCTTCGTCTTACCATTTCTGAAGTCCACAATCAGCTCTTTCACCTTACTGATGTTGATTGCCAGGTTCTTGCTGCGGCACCACTCCACTAGTTGGCATATCTCACTCCTGTACACCCTCTCGTCACCATCTGAGATACTACCAACAATGGTTGTATCATCAGCAAATTTATAGATGGTATTTGAGCTATATCTAGCCACACAGTCATGTGTATATGGAAATTAGAGCAGTGGGCTAAGCACACACCCCTGAGGTGTGCCAGTGTTGATTGTCAATGAGGAGGATATGTTATCACCAATCCGCACAGATTGTGGTCTTCCGGTTAGGAGGTCAAGGGTCCAATTGCAGAGGGAGGTAAGAGGCCCAGGTTCTGCAACTTCTCAATCAGGATTGTGGGAATGATGGTATTAAATACTGAGCTATAGTCGACGAACAGCATCCTAACATAGGTGTTTGTGTTGTCCGGGTGGTCTAAAGCTATGTGGAGAGCCACTGAGACTGAGTCTGCTGTTGACCTATTGTGACGATAGGCAAACTGCGATGGGTCCAGGTCCTTACTGAGTGTAGTCATGACCAAACCCTCAAAGCATTTCATCACGGTAGGTGTGAGTGCTACTGGTCAATAGTCATTAAGATTGTACTGAGAGCATCCTGAGCAGCTGCATCACTGCCTGGTTCGGAAATTGCACCATCTCGGATTGCAAGACCCTGCAATGGATAGTGAGGTCAGCTGAGAAGATCATTGGGGTCTCTCTTCCCACCATTAGACACTTACACCACATGCTACATCCGTAAAGCAAACAGCATTATGAAGGACCCCACGCACCCCTCATACAAACTCTTCTCCCTCCTGCCATTTGGCAAAATGCACCAACGTATTCGGGCTCTCACGACTAGACTATGTAACAGTTTCTTCCCCCAAGCCATCAGACTCCTCAATACCCAGAGCCTGGACTGACACCAACCCACTGCCCTCTACTGTGCCTATTGTCTTGTTTATTATTTATTGTAATGCCTGCACTGTTTTGTGCACTTTATGCAGTCCTGGGTAGGTCTGTAGTCTCGTGTAGTTTTGTGTTGTTTTACGTAGTTCAGTGTAGTTTTTGTATTGTTCATGTAGCACCACGGTCCTGAAAAACATAGTCTCGTTTTTACTGTGTACTGTACCAGCAGTTACGGTCGAAATGACAATAAAAAGTGACTTGATTTGACTTGATTAAGGCAGCTCATTATTCTTCTTAGGCACTGGTATAATTGTTGCCTTTTTGAAGCAAGTGGGAACGTTTCCATTAAAACAATACCAAATGTTGTTCCAAAGTTTTCATCCTGACAGGTGGATATCACTAGTTTCTCTTTCTGCTATTTAATTTTGCTCCCATTCACCCCATTTCCTGCTATTTTTTAGTTTCTCTCGATTTCTATTTTTTACATTCATTGAGGAGAACATGCTGTGTGTGACTGAAGGTACCAGGTGTTAACACAAACTTAAATAGACTTTAGTAAGGCATTTGACAAGGTCCCTCATGGGGCGCTGGTCAAGAACATTCAATCACTCAGCATTCAGGATGAGGTAGTATATTGGATTACACATTGGCTTTGTGGGAGAAGAGAGTGGGAGTAGAGGGCCTGACTGGAGGCCTGTGACTAGTGGTGTTCTGCTGGGATCAGTACTGGGTCCTTTGTTGTTTGTCATCTATATCAATGATCTGGATAATAATGTGGTTAACTGGATCAGCAAATTTGTCGATGACACCAAGACTGGGGGTGTAGTGGACAATGAGGAAGGCTATCCTGGCTTGCAAAGGGATCTGCATCAGCTGAAAAATGGCAGATGGAATTTAATGCAGAGAAGTGCAAGGTTTTGCCCTTCAGAAGGACCTACCAGGGTAGGTCTTACACAGTGTGTGGTAGGGCACTGAGGAATGTGGTAGAACAAAGGGATCTGGGAATACAGGTCTGAAATTCGTTGTAGTGGCGTCACAAGTAGAAAGGGTCGTAAAGAAAGCTTTTGGCACATTGGCCTTCATAAGTTAATGAATTGTGTACTGGAGATGGGATGTTATGTTGAAGTTGTATAAGACAGTGGTGAGACCTAATTTGAAGTATTGTGCAGTTTTGGTCACCTATGTTGTAAGAATTACCTCTTGTAACAATGATCAGTGAGGCACAGAGAGATCTGTATTTTCAGACAAGTACTTTTATTGTTCAAAAGAACAAGTACGTAAATTCATACACTAAATACCTTCTGTGCACACCCGCTGAGTATCCTTGGCTCTCCTGAATAGTCAAAGAATAGCAAAGGTATTACCTGGGTAAAGGAGTTTCCGCTGGTCAGGCGTTCCTCGTAGTCCGGATTCAGTCACCACCTGTTTCACGCAGGGTCACTCACGCTTGTATCCATGATGGTTATTCTTCAGCACACACGAAACATCCACTTTTATATCCATTCATTATCAATTCAAGTATCGCATTCCAGTGTTATTGGCCACAGGTCATGTGTCTGTTGTTTAACATCTTGTTATTGGCTCTGCTCCAAGCCAACATCTATTTATTGCCCTCTTCCCATCAAGTGACAATCAATAATTTATGGCTCCTTGTTCTCAATCAGCAATGAGCTGGAATCACTCCAGGCAGGCATCAACCGCAACATTCACAAACCTGCATGTTATATCCAACCAAAGAACCTCTCACAAATAACTTCTTATTTGGAAATGATCTCCAGTCCAGCAAATTACCTGAAGTATCTTTTTTAAAACTTTGATCAAGTCAAGCATGTCAAGCTCACAAAATGGAGAATAGAGTGTCTTCACAAAATGGCAGCCTCCATCCCCCAAGTACACAGCAAGAACAAAGACAGCTAGTTTGTCTGCTTCCATTGTCCTTGATTCATTTGAATTCACTGATTTATAGAATGTAGTTCTTTCTGGCCAACACCTACCTGGAGGAATGGTGTAAACAAGGTTGAAAGAGTTCATAGAAAATTTGCAAGGGTGTTTGTCAGGTCTGGAGGACCTGAATTGTAATGAAAAATTGAAGAGGTTAGGACTGTAGTCTTCAGAATGTAGAAGATTGAGAGCAGAGTTGATAGGGTTATACAGAATTATGAGGGGTATAGACAGGGTAAATGCAACCAGGCTTTTTCCACTGAGGTTAGGTGAGACTACAACTAATGATCATGGGTTAAGGGTGAAAAGTTTAAGGGAAACTTCTTCACTCAGAGGATCGTAAGAGTGTGGAATGAGCTGCTAGCACAAGTGGTATATGTGATTTCAACGTTCGAGAAGTTTGGATAGGTACATGAGTAGTTGGGGTATGGAGGACATTGGTCCCAGGGCAGATCAATGGAGTAAGCAGTTTAAATGGTTTTGGTATGGATTACTATAGATGGGCCTCGGGACCTGTTTCTGTTTACTTTATGACTCTTAAGTGTATTGTTGTAGAGTCATAAATTTGTTACAGCAAAGAGACCAATCATTAAAGTGTCAATATTCTAACAATTTGGAATATAAATATTGTTTTTCTAATGGTGTGCATGCATGGAAGACTCATTTATCTTGTATGCTCACATAGCTCACAATTGCAGCAAATTGTGGCCTATTATAGTCTCACTTACCAGTGAACTATAACAGACAAATTCTGCGAGGCCAGCTTGTAGTGTCGACCCATAATTGCCTTGTGTTGAAGCAGAGGATCTATCTTTCTTGCCTGAAGCAACCCTGACTCCAACAGTATGACCTACATATGACAGGGCTTCCATGGACACAAAGGAATTTCCACACTTGAAATGCCGCTGAAAACATTGCACCCATGAAGTAGCCGGCTGTCAAAGATGTTTGATTTATTTCATAGTTTGAGGTACGTAAGAGTTGGTAAAACTGAACTAAATAAGTTTCAGAAATAATTTTAAAGTCTCTCTTAAGCCTGTAACTGCAGACAGCTACAAAATTTACCGCTGTTGAAACAGCTAAACAGCAGCAAATTTTCCATAATCCCTTGTGACATCAGGTGAAATCTTGCCTGAGTATTCTGTATCATTACTCCCAATTACCATCATTTTAATTTGGTGAACTGATCCCATAATTTAAGAGGAGAAAAGCATGATCAGTCTTGTGAATGTAATAACACAGAGGATACAGTATACAAGTGCTACTTTTTAAACAGTGCAGCAGTCGATGTAACACTGGAAGAAAAATATTTTGCAAGTTTCTGCTTGTGGTTGTTAGTGTTAGATCACATTGGTGTGTGCAAAATTGATAAGATTCCTTCAATCAAACAGAAAATTGGAATGTTTTTCAATTATACAGCCAGAAACAAAACCAAACACATTTAAAAATTCAGAAACTCTAAATTATTTTTACCCTGCAGTGCCATATCCATTAAAATCGTTGCTCAACAGAAGGATGCATGTTGCTTCAGGCAGTTTTTGTGTTCAGAAAGTGAAACTATTTCACATTGATTTATGAGCAATTATACAAAATGATGCAAATGCCTCAGTCTTGCTTCCAATTGATTCATTCTGT